>NC_092340.1:54517500-55185000 GCF_046630445.1 Rutidosis leptorrhynchoides
TCAGTCATCTAAATTCATAACATTTGATTCAGTTAGTTTCTAATAACAATTTTAAAACTTTTTCATGTTATATATATAGTCTAAAACATTCAAAAAGTGTGAAATTGATTTAGTGTTCTTCATTTTTTTTTACGACTGTTACAGTTAAAATTAATTTATTTTTGTTATATAATTTGATACATATTATGTTATGGTTGTCCTAAATCATTTGGAAGTCCAAAACAGATTAAATAAATCGTGGTCAAGGTTTTCTTTATCTCTGATCGACTAGTTAAATTAAAGAAGGAAATGGAAACAGTCTAGTTCTGGTTATAAGTTTTTTAGTGAGGTTTAATCCCAGAAAATGGGCAACAGCCCGATGGTTATGAGTGTTATTGTGTGTATGGGAGGTCACGGGTTCGAACCCGGTTCAGAACATTTCTTTTTATAAGCTTAATTGGAAGGTAATTTTCATTACAAAAGTTATTATTATTATTCTTATTATTATTTTTATTATTATTTTTATTATTATTGTTATTATTACTAGCATATTAATTATTGTCATGATTATTATTATGGTTTTGAGATTATTAATAATTGTAGTATTAATACTATTATAATTACTAGTATTATAATTACTATTAGTATTATAATTATTACTATTACCATTATCATGTTTAGATTTGTAAATACTAAGACATAACTATTACTAATATTTTTATAAGTATTATTATTTTTATTAATATTATTATTATTATTATTATTATTATTATTATTATTATTATTATTATTATTATTATTATTATTATTATTATTATTATTATTATTATTATTATTATACCTATAAGTATTATAGGAATTATTATCATTAGTATTACTACAAATGTTATTTATATAACTATTATCATTATTATAAATTTTATCATTTTAGGTATTATTATCATTTTTATGATTATGATTATTATTATTATAGTTATTCTCAAAACAACACAATTTATTATTTTCATAAATATTAGTATTAGTAACGTTCATAAACTTTAGTATTATAAACTTACTTATAATTAATATTATCATCATTTGAATTATGATCTTTATCGTTTTATTATTAAAATAAGTATTAACATTATTATTATCAATATTATCATTAATATGAATTTTCAATTATTAGTATTACTATTATTAAAAGTTATTATCATTAATGTTATTTTTACAAAAACTATCTTTTTGTAATCCTTACAAACAATCATTATTATTATCCGTAATATCTATATTATTATTATTATTAAAATAATATAATAATAATAATAATTATAAAAATAGAAGTTTAAAAGATTTGGTTAATATGATAATTATAAAAATTACAAGATTATATATAAAGATATATTTAATATACTTAACTATATTAATATTATGTACAAGATAAAAATATATAAATAACTAATAAAACTTATAAATTATTAAATATAACAATTACATCACTAATAAAAATATATAGATTTATTCGATTACAAGAATATGTTTTAATACATATATGAATAATATAGGTTCGTGAATCCGAGGCCAACCCTGCATTGTTCCGTTGTTTAATGTCGTCATATGTATTTTTACTACAAAATACATTAGGTGAGTTTCATTTGCCTTTTTACCCTTTATATTTTTAGGCTGAGAATACATGCGCAACTTTTATAACTGTTTTATGAAATAGACACAAGTAATCGAAACTACATTCTATGGTTGAATTATTAAACCGAATATGCCCCTTTTTAGTCTGGTAATCTAAGAATTAGGGAACAGAAACCCTAATTGATGCGAATCCTAAAGATAGATCTATCGGGCCCAACAAGCCCCATCCAAAGTACCGGATGCTTTAGTACTTCAAAATTTATATCATGTCCGAAGGAGGATCCCGGAATGATGGGGATATTCTTATATGCATATTGTGAATGTCGGTTACCAGGTGTTCAATCCATATGAATGATATTTTTGTCTCTATGCATGAGACGTATGTTTATGAGAAATGGAAATATGAAATCTTGTGGTCTATTAAAATTATGAAATGATTATTTATGTTAAACTAATGAACTCACCAACCTTTTGGTTGACACTTTAAAGCATGTTTATTCTCAGGTACGAAAGAAATCTTCCGCTGTGCATTTGCTCATCTTAGCGATATTACTTGAATTCATTCATGACATATTTCAAAAGACGTTGCATTCGAGTCGTTGAGTTCATCAAGTTTATTATTAAGTCAATTATAGTAAGATATATTACGAATTGGTATGCATGTTGTCAACTTTCAATGTAATGAAAGATTGTCTTTTCAAAAACGAATGCAATGTTTGTAAAATGTATCATATAGAGGTCAAGTACCTCGCGATGAAAACAACTGTTGTGAATCGTTTATAATCGATATGGACTTCGTCCGGATGGATTAGGACGGGTCTTTACAAAACCGATACTATAGGTTTGCAGGTTTATCAGGGTGCAAAGGTACTAAAACGAAGGCACAATATGCCAATACCATATCATGGCACCCATCCACAGGTAGAGAGGGGTTCGGATGAGGAGATGGAGGAAGCAGATGACATCAGAGATGTCATTAGGGATAGTTTTACTGACGTTTTCCAGCGTATAGATGAGGTGGAAATGAGTAATGAGGATAGGCATCGTCAGTATGAGCAGTGGCAAGCAGCGAATGAGTATGAGACTTCCAGGCGACGCCAACACGATAGCTGGCAAGTTCATCAGCACCAAATCATGAGCCAGCTATCATATCAGGTACCACATAACTACATCCCGACTCGGCCTGCTTTTTATCCACTACATCAGCCCGACATACGACCAACCTTTGACCTGTACGACCCAAACCAAGCCTACCAGAACACCTATCACCAACCATGAAACCCGAGCGAGGATATGAACTGGAACCCCTATCCAAATCAATAGTGTTCCATTGGTGATTTCTTATCTTTTATTATTTTTATCTATTTATGTTAAACATATAACATTTTGATACTTTTATGTTATGTTTAACATTTTTATTATTTTGTACTAATATTTCATTTTTGTAATTTGAAAGTGAGATATTAAGTCCCATTTCAAATTACCATGCATGTTTATATTTGTATTGTATGTATTTTATCTCATGTACACAACAGGGTAATACAGCGCATTTTCAAAGACTGGCATTAAGTTCAGCAAAAGCAACTAATTTTGACGACAAGATGCAAAATATATGTAAAATAACAACTGCAGGAATGAACAAATGATGTGCACCATTTATCATTCATCACAAACAACAATATGTTTGGAAACTTTGGTAAAATTTAATCATTTTTCTACGCTAATCACCCTCAATAATTTAAATTGTTACTGATTTATTGCAAATGAGGGCATTGCAAGATCTTAAGTGTGGGAAGAGATTAAATTCCTTCGGTTTAAAAAGTTTTTTTTTATACAATTGGTTTAATAGTCACCGTTAAACTTTACTAGTAACGCAGTAGTTGTATTAGAATCTAGTGCTCTCTGATAATAAAGAACAGCCCTAGTCTTATATACTGACTACCCACTTCTAGTAAAAATTTTAAAATTTTTTAACTAAATGAACTCAAAATCATGTTTATACATATTTATGAACGATAAAACTAGCTGTTAACAGCGAAATTATTGTTACCTTGGAAAGGACATAAATTGAGAAACAACTCAAAATGCTTGAATTCATTTAAAATGGAATAGAGAAAAATAAAAAGGCAAAGAAAGAAAAATAAAAGCCAAGTGTGAGAAAAATTTACCAAGTTATTTAGAACATATATCACATATTTTTGTACAAATAATTAAAAATACTTTTGTTTTGGACAATATTAATCAGTTTTACCCATTTTATTGTAATATAAATAGAATTTATAAGGAAGTACAGTCTTCCGAAAAAAAGACACGTGCTTCTTGATTTAGGTCAGGAAGTTGTCGTCCAAACCAGTTGTAGAGACTACGAAAAACCTTGAAAAGTTTTCTCGAAAATCAGCAGGAAATCCACGAACCTCAGCATCAAACAGGGTCGCAAAGTGGTCAGACTTATCCTAACCATGAGAGGATCTGTCTCGTACAATGAGGGGCACCGTGCAAATTAGCTTATAAGACTAATGAATCAGATCCCCAGAAAGGATAATCTCCTTAAAGATCAAAAATCAGCTTTTAAGCCTGATATTACTCAATCCTTGAGATTGACCTTAAAGATTGAGAATTACAAACTCATGGAATTCAATGATATCTAAACTCGAGATTGAACGAGAAAATATTTTGATCAAATTACAAACTGATTTATTTTCTGAAAACCTATTTTCAATGCGTTCATTACCATTGAACGTAAAATCCTAGGAATTCACCCGGAATTCATTAGGTCACCTGAACCAAATCGGGTGTCAACCGTAAGAACGGTGGTTGCATAGCATGGTCGAAGACAGTACCTTGTGCCAGACCAAAAAACTATAGGGTGATCTTTACTATTGCTCCTACAAAGGATAGTAATTGCATCCAACACGATATAGACCATAATCAAAAGCATGTCATTAGACATTGCCTTAACAGTTACTTGTTCAACGCTTTCCTTTACAACCGGACGGTAGTTTACCGAAAGGTAATATACGGAGCAAGTATACTGGACGTGTTGCATTCCTAATACAAGGTTAGCAAGTGGGTGACACAAAATCGCAATTTTTGAGCTAAAATATCCAAATCCGAAACCCACAAAACCCACAAAAACAATTTGTAAACACCGGTGAAGGGTTATTCCAGAAAAATTATCTAGGGTAAAAGCTAGATTGAATTTTCAAAAGATCAAATGTTTTCATAAAGATCCAATTTCCTAAAGGATCTAAATTTTTATAGTCATGTGGGACTGTAAACCACATCGTTACTATCATTGTTCATACCGCCGTATTAAAATCACTGATGTACAAAGTGTGAAGAATAAAGAAGTGATTCTAGTAAAGATATATTCAAGTTCTATATTACTTGAGGACAAGCAACGCTCAAGTGTGGGAATATTTGATAATGCTAAAAACGAACACATATTTCATAGCATTATCCTTCAAGAAAGACAAGCTTATAGTTGCAATTGTTCTATTTACAAGTGATATTCGTTTAAATAATAAAAGGTGAAGACAAAAGACAGATTCGAGGATTTGAAGATGCAAACGACCAAAACGCTAAAAAGTACAAAGTACAATCCAAGTGGTTTAATTTATTGATGAGAAACATCTCAAAATTACAAGAGTACAAGCCGCAAAACGCAAAGTAGAAGATATTAAATAGTACGCAAGGACGTTCAAAAATCCGGAACCGGGACATGAACCAACTATCAGCGCGCGACGTAATGGAGCTAAAATTACAAGTCAACTACGCTCAAGAATATTATATAATATATATATATAATTAATATAAATTATATATTATATATATATATATATATTTATATATATATATATATATATATATATATATATATATATATATATATATATATATATATATATATATATATATATAAATAAAACGTCGGCAAGCTAGCAAACAAAGACATGTGAGCTGGGATAAGGGGCCATGCGATCGCATGGCCAGCATGAGTAAAACTCATGCAATCGCATGAGCCAGAAAACATGGCCAGGTCCTATAAATACCACGAATTTGGAGGAGTAAAATACACCATATCATATATCTTACTCTCTCTCAATATATTTATATTTATAATTTTAATTTTAATTTTAATTTTAAGTTAATAATAATAAGGTTATAGTGGCGAATGTTTTAAGTTTGTAAGTCAAAATTCTGTCCGTGTAACACTACGCGATTAATACTCATTGTAAGTTATGTTCAACCTTTTTAAATTAATGTCTCGTAGCTAAGTTATTATTATGCTTATTTAAGCCGAAGTAATCATGATGTTGGACTAAGTATTAAAAACGGGGTTATTGGGCTTTGGACCATAATTGGGGTTTGGACAAAAGGCCGACACTTGTGGAAATTGGACTATGGGCTATTAATGGGCTTTATATCTGTTTAACTGAATGATAGTTCGTTAATTTAATATAGAGATTTACAATTTGAGGTAATTATAAATAACCACATACACTCGATCAGATACGATGGGCTGGATATTTATAAATAATAATAATCGTTCATTTAACCGGACACGAGGATGGATTAATAGTCAATGGACTCATTAAAACAGGGGTGGATTACATACAAGGACACTTGGTGTAATTGTTAATAAAGTATTAAAACCTTTGATTGCACACAGTCGATAACCTGGTGTAATCATTAACAATGTATTAAAACCTTATTACAGTTTAAGTCCCCAATTAGTTGGAATATTTGACTTCGGGTATAAGGATAATTTGACGAGGACACTCGCACTTTATATTTATGACCGATGGACTGTTATGGACAAAAACCAGATGGACATATCGAATAATCCAGGACAAAGGACAATTAACCCATGGTAATAAATTAAAATCAACACGTCGAACATCATGATTACGGAAGTTTAAATAAGCATAATTCCTTTATTTCATATTTCATCGTACTTTTATTTATCGTCATTTTATTTATCGTACTTTAATTTATTGCACTTTTAATTATCGCATTTTTATTTATCGTTATTTACTTTACGCTTTAAATTAAGTTATATTTATATTTAATATTTTACATTAGGTTTTAATTGTGACTTAAGACATAAAATCGACAAACCGGTCACTAAACGGTAAAAACCCCCTTTTATAATAATAATAATACTACTTATATATATATTTATATACAAATATAGTTTAAAATATAATATAGCGTTAAATCTAGTTGTTTCCCTGTGGAACGAACCGGACTTACTAAAAACTACACTACTCTACGATTAGGTACACTGCCTATAAGTGTTGTAGCAAGGTTTAGGTATATCCATTCAATAAATAAATAAATAACTTGTGTAAATTTGTATCGTATTTAATAGTTTTTCGTAGTAAAATTAATAATATTACGTACTACACCTCGTACACATCAGTTACCAGGCGTCAATTCGAAAAAAAAGGCGTCACGTAGTACCACTGACGTTGGGTTATGAAAGGTTTAATGCATGTAAATCTCGATAACAAGAACCGAAAATGAAAAAAAGTCTTGTGCAAAAAAATTTCGAAACAAATACCTGAAAATGAGTAGTCTTATTTTCACAACTTGTCTTATGTTTAAACCGTAGAAAATGTTTACGAAATATTTTGATTAAACGTCAACTTTCGAGGTGTTTGCCTGAGTGATACCATAATACCAAGGGATTTGGAACTTTGAGGTCTTCCTACGGGTGAACTGGGTTCAAATCCCGCCAGGGGTTTTACCTTCCCTCCCAATATTCAAGTATGTATGTTGCTGGTTGGTATTGTTTAAGTTGATGAATTTTCTCCTAGAACGTATTCACGTATGTTTGTTGTTGCTTGGTACAATGTCCCTGTTAATGATTACAAATGGACGTTCGAAAAAAAAAATTTGATTAAACATTATACATGAATAGAAATACACTCTCTCCCGATAACCTGAACCACAAAAATCAGTTTACCCCATATATTTTGTAGTTTATTCAAGCTGGTATAATGACTTACTGTTAATCGATGTGGGTAAATCAATTTGGTATGTAGAACTTACATTGTGATTCTTTAGGCAGACAAAATTATTCCAACATTGTTATCGAACGTTGAAAAGTGACATTGGGTAGGGTAGTAGAAAAGATTCTCAATTTGTCGATCTCCATATACGGATATACCTACTGCTCCAATTCTTCCTTTAAATTTTAATAAAATTTATTTTTTAGTTTTAATAAATCTATTTGGTCCACTTATAAAGTACTACGTAACTATTAAGGTATATATTTGATCGATTAATTCTTAATATACAACTGAGCAGCAAAAGTTGATCTCAACACATAACATTTATTCGAGCGTCAGATTTTGTAGTTGCCTACTCGTCGCCTACTCATCATTTTCTCCCCCTTCTTCTCGAGCCTCTTCCACTTGGGCGGGTATTCTTAAAGTGGGTAAAAATATTTTTATTGATAACTCTGCTTTCGCACATTCGTTTAAAAAAAGGATTTCTGATGGTTCTAGCACTCGGTTTTGGGGCGATTATTGGGTTGGGGATTGTTTACTAAAAGATAAATTTAATAGACTTTTTCGACTTGATTCCAATAAAGATGCCACCGTCCTTGACCGCGTCCGTTGGGAGGGCTCCAATATTCATACCTCTTGGTGTTGGTCCCGCGATATCTCGGGGAGATTGGTCGGGGACCTCACCAACCTTACTAACCTTTTATCGAGTTTTGTTCCATGTAGCTCAGGTCGTGAAGAATGGTCATGGTCTTGGAGCAAGGATGGGTCGTTTTCGGTTAAGAAGCTCACGGATCTCTTAGTTCGTGCCAATCTACCCAGCACTTCCTCGTGTATTAAGACGCTTCGCAACTACCTTGTCCCGCTTAAAGTCGAATTGTTTATTTGGCGTACTCGTCACAAACGGTTACCTACTAGAGTCGAACTTGATAAGCGTGGGATGGATTTGGGTACGGTTCGATGCCCGGTTTGTGACAACGGGCTTGAATCGGTGGATCACTCCATCATTTTATGTAGTTTTGCTTTCGACGTTTGGAGCAGGGTTTTCGATTGGTGGAATCTTGGTCCTTTTTCAAACATGAGTAGAAATGAAGCTTTTCTCGGGAACGGTCACACGTTTACTACCGATGTTGGTAAACAATTGTGGCAAGCTACCGAATGGGTTACAAGATATTCGATTTGGAAGAATAGAAACGTTTTCACATTCACTAAAGCTAAACCGACTAGCACTTCGGTCTTTAAAGACATCCAACTTAAAAGTTTTGAATGGTTCTCTAATAGGATAAAAGGCATCAAAATCGAATGGGATGTATGGTTAGCAAATCCACGTGCTTACGATTAGCTAGCTCTTTCATCAAAGAGATTCGGGATTGGTTAATATGTTGTACTCCACGCAAGTTTTTTGCCCCAATCCTGGAGTAGTCGTTTTGGTCGAGAGAATTTGGGATGGTTAGGGGTGCTTTGTCGTTGAATTGCCAACACTGTGCCCCGTTACCATTCCAGCTTGTTAAGTTAATTCTTTTCAAGTCCAATCTCGCCCTTAATGATAATGAACGGACTAAGGCGTTTTCCTGCCATCTGTGGAGTCTTTTCATCTCGGTCTCTATAATTTTTCCCGTTTTTGGTTCTATAGATGTATGTGCTTTTATGTAATTGGAATTCCTTGTAAATGTTTCGTTTTCATATATATAATATATACTATTATGCCGTTAAAAAAAAATGTTGACATGTTGTTCCATGTCTTAGAATAGAAAACATGAAACAAGATGCAAAAGGTATGGACAATTATACGGTCAGACTGACAGTAACGTAAAAAGGCATAAATGCGTAATGTATATTGGTTGTGGAGCTCTTTCACCACCAATAACACCACCAATATCCATGCTTATAATGTCATAAGCAGATGATGTTCTTTTTGACTAAAAATGAAATCTTAATGTGACGTGACAGTATCAGAATTCGACTCCAATTAACACTTGTATCAATTTTTTTATGTCAAATTCGAGTAGGATCTACATATTTTATATTTTAACATTTTTATTATTTAAATTTAATACATTATTTAATAAACACTAATAATAATAATATTTTCAAATTAAAAAAATACATAAAAGTTCGATAATAAGCAAAAAAATAATAATAATAATAATAAAAAAATACATTAGAACTTCGAAAAAAGAAACTAGTCTTCATTTTCGAAAGAGTCGTCATTTTGTTGTGGTGGTGGTGGATCGAGGAAATACTTGTATTTGTCGAAGAACACTTTTTGAAGCCCTTCAGTCATTTCTTTGAGGACTTGGTCATTGATTTTCGAGAGGGGTTGATGGCTAAAATACTGGCACCTTGAAACGCGGTTCGAAGCGTTTCTTCTTTTTTCACATGTCTAACACCCGGAGCTCTTTCCGCCTTGTGTTTTGAAATAGCTTCTAAAGCCTCCTCCGCTTTTGATGAACGGGTTGATGAACGAGTTCTGTCGGTGTCGGTGCTACTTGATCGGGCCTTCTTTTTTGCCCCATCTCAACCCATTGGCCTCGAAAAATGATCGTCATCAAAAAAATCGTTTTGAGAAAGCGGAATCTTAATCCCATCATCGTCCGCTTCTAAAGAAACATGACTACCCGAGTCGGGAACGTACCACTTTGACTTGTCTGTCAAAAAAGCATCCATCATATTAAAAATTTTCCTGCCAAACCCTAAACCCTAAACCCTAAACCCTAAACTCTAAATAGGGCTAAATTTTACTTCACAAAACATGAAAAAAAAAAACGTTCATATTCTTCACGAACAATATTATCTTGATTGTTATTTTTGTCGATCATTTTCCCGCTTAAATAATAACATTCATCACGAAGTGTTTCTTCTAAATGTTCATATTTTCGTGTGATCTTGATGCCGGAAAAAAAAAATTCCAAAAAAATCGAAAAAAAAAATAAAATTTTGCTTCCCCCGCTTCCCCCCGATTGGTTACTTCCCCATTGATCCTGCCCCTATATATATATATATATATATATATATAAGTCCGTGCGTTGCATGACAATTGTATAAATTAATTTTCGATAACGTTAGTATTTATACTTAGCAAATGTATAATACAATTACAATGAAAAAAAAACCATTTACTATTGATAATATTAGTATCGAAAGCATTAGAATCGTAAACTTTAGTATTGAATACAATTAAAATGCAACAATCAATAGTTCACATTCAATGTCGCACAATTACTTGTCCATTGATATCATACAAATCCCCGGAAGGACGTCGAGACGCCATCGTTTTGGAGCGTGAGGCCAACAGAGCTTTCAAGTCCCTGTAAGAACCCGTGCGTTGCACGGCAGTTTTAAAATTTAGTATTCTAAAACGTTAGTATTGAAGACACGTACAAATACAGAATGTATGTATAACACATGGTTAGTTTCCACAAACTGATTTGTATGTCTCGTACTATTGTATATCAAATAATTAAAAACGCAAATACGATTGTATTAGATGCCAAGTACTCCATGATGTACCTCAAGAGTGTAAATCGAGTGCCCACCTTTATGATCATGACCGGTGAATGTGGCAACATATAACAACTTTTTGATCAGAATTTGTCGCATCTAGGAGTGTGTAAGCATCAGGAGCGATATCACCAGTAGTTGGTCTGTAATTCATATGAAGCTAAAGATTTACAATAAGACACAAAATGGAATGGGCCAAGGTGAGAAGTTGATCCGTTCACGTTTGATTTATCTCTTAATGGGTCGAGATTTCTATTGAGTACCTTGCCAAATAAGCTTTGCATTAGTTCGTCATTCGCCCAAATCTGCTGTATTTAAAAGAATCACACTGTTAAGTAAAAAGATCATGTAGATTTAGATAATAAAATGGCCATACACCTAAAAGCTTACCCATTATAAATACCGTGTAAAATGAACTTTGAATACATGAATATCGAGATTAATGCCATTCTCCTCCAAATGCAAAAATGGAACAGTTTATGCAAGCCCTGCCAGTTTACACCACTGATATATTAAGTTTCGGCTACTACCTCACTTTTAAAAAAACTATTTTAGACCACAAAATTTACACTTAAAATTGTAAATTGTGAATAATTTTTAAACAGTAGAAATTATAAGAGATTGTAGATCAACAAATTTATTTTACCAAGAAAAAACCAGGGTCATACCACACTTAAGGGTAACTTGAGAGAAAAAGCCAACTTAAAGTGTAATTCACAAACTCAATCAATGATTGGTAAAACAACCCTTAAATAACATCTTATCATAGACGATAAGTTATGAAGATATTAACTCACATAAACCTTAGGATCTTTGCCGCAAGCAATACATGCACGCTTATGTGCCAGGAGAGCATCAAGGTCGAGTGTTAAGTCAATGCCGACCTGTATTTTAAGAATGAATTATTTGTTTAGTCAATACATTATATTTGAAAAAAAATGATAATAACAAAAATAAAAAAATTAATGTACCTTAGTAGGAGACAGTTCACAAAGACTAATGTGCTCACAATCTTTAAACCATCTCGCATGATATTTACTTAGAAAAATAAACGCAAATCAGTATTGAAAAGCGGGAATCAATGCAAATCAGTAAGGAGAAGCAAGAATCAATGTGTGTAAAAAAAAATAAATATAATGCCATAAAAAATAAACAATATGTATTGTAAATCTATTAGTTCAAGGTTGATATATTTGGATTTAAGTTCATCACTTTTTCCACACTGCTTTATGCCACCATAACCATTTACCCGTTTTCCATACTCATTGTAAGAGATGCCACACTTTATCTAGCATTTTCTTGACATATTCAAACAATAATAAACAGTACAATGTTCAAGTTTGACATAAGATATACGCCAAACAAAATGCAATTCAAATAACTTGGCAGGAAGTGAAACATCAGATTGCAAAACCATGAGTCAATGTGGAACATCATATTATTAGAACCAGAAGCCCCTATGTGGCTGAGCTAAAAGATCACCAAAAGAAAAGAGCATTAACAATGAACAATTCATCATAGTTTAGTCCAGTATTCCTATGGTATACCTAATCTAAGTACATGAGTTAATATGTTCTTTTTCCATTTGTACACCATGGTTTTACAGAGTTGACCAGAGTTCACCATTTCACCATGGTATTTGGCTATTGTTCAATTTCACATCTAATGTTCAATTTCACACTCTAGATCCTGTTAAATTAATCTGAATATGGCTAAATAAAATTGTGAAGTATCCTAAAAATACAAATTATGCAACTGGATAAATGTGGACTTCAGAACGGCTCATGTCAACATGAGCCCAAAACAGTAAAAAAAAAAAAAAAAAAAAATTGGTATATCGACTATGACATAAAGGCCTTTTCAAAATACATAAACCAAAAATGACATAGGCCACTTTCTTTCTCTATCAGAATTTGTGTTATAGATAATAAGCTTGTTTTGATAGCTCCTCGCAAAACAACATTATGAAGGAAAACAAAATATATTAATAAGTTAAATTTCTTGAAAGTACATTTTGGGCTCATTACAACCTTTTTATATCAATTGACCCGTTTCATTTTTATCAAAATATATTAAGTTGAATGTGACATGTTCAAGATATACATAGCTGATTCCTCCAGATAATCAATCACGCATTTAGGTCAATACTTATACACAGAAATTAAACCAACAGATCATAAGCAAAAAAACAAACTAAAAGGGAATTAGCTTTTTGATACCTTAAACTGTTTGTGAGCTTTTTTCTTCAAGACTTGCACAAACTTTTTTCTTCTCGTCCTTGTGGATCAGATTTGTCTTTTTATTCAGTTTCCTCGTTGTAGCATATTGATTTTTGAGTCCCTGTTTCTCGTCATATGTATCCCCTTACTATAATATAAAGCCTTGTATTTTAGTACGTATAGATAAGTTAAAGATATAGATGATGCTTACACATGACCGATTAAAAATCGCAAAATGATAACCTTTTCGTTATTAATTTTATCAGTTAATCAGTTGGAGCTTGTAAAAAGAGAAAGAAGTCAATTCATTTTATACAGTAATAGTTATTCATTTTAATTACCTTTTTCTAAGATGAAAAAACCAAAAAAAATAAAAATAAAATCATAAGATATAGTGGTATACTGATAGGAATCACATTTTGGGGAAATCCATTATCAAACCCTAACTAATTAATCAACTAACATAAGTTGAACAAAATATAAACCCTAATTCAACAACTTACATTCTATTACGTTCCAATTAGCAAAAATTATAAACTAAATCTCAATAATAAATATATAATAACATTGGGTTTACGAACTTAAAAAAACCGATTCATACCTGACACGAAATCGATGAATGAAACTGGTGCGATTTCATCTAAAATCCACCCCATTGTTGTAAAATGTTGATTTTTTGTATGTAAATGATGATGAAGATTTGATCGATGTAGATGAATCAAAGACATGAATCTTTTGAATCGAGTTCGTCCATCGATACAATATTCATTTTTGATGGATCAAATCGTTTAATCGATGATCTCCATTGTAACAACCCAAACCAACCACCGACTAAACCTCGTTAAATTTTAGCTAAAAAATTTTTTTGCTGGCAGACTGTTTGCGCGCCGCGCGCCCCGGCTTGCGCGCCGCGCAAAAGCTGGCTGTTGCCGGTTGCCTTTAATGCGAAAAAGATGAGCGACTTCCCGACACATTTAGCCAAAACGCTTTTAACCGAACATTAATATATGTAAAACTAGCACATAACTAAGGTTTGAGCGAGTTTTACAAAGTGGGGCCCACACGTGCCCAAAATACCACTAAGTGTAAAATACAAATAAGAGTTTCGACCACAAAAAGTTTAATTGCCAAACGACACAATGAGCATGGTGTTTGGGGTTAAACTACCCAAGCCTCGGTCAAACTCCAAGCCATAAACCAAAAGCGCTTCCTAATCATCAAAGCGGGAAACTCAATCCAAGGTAATGCCCTTACCCTTATCCACACACGAACCTATAAAAAGGTAAACAACGAGAGGGTAAGCAAAGCTTAGTGAGCAAAATAATTATACATATACATATATAATCTACCTACTTGCATCACTTACACAACATCATACTCGGTTTAACATTTCGACAATCATACAACAATATTATGCATATACCATAAACCGCAAATCCACGAGTAGCTAATAATACAATAGCATACGATTCATAATCAATTACATTCAATACATAATTCACGCAACCTTGGTTAACCAATTCGAACAAGGGAAACGGTACTTACAAGACCGTTGGAGTTCATAACATCCACTAGTGTTACTTACACACCGCGTAATCACTAATCCCCCGGGTGATGTCTTGAACACCGCGACTAACTCACCCTTACGACAATGTGGCGTCTTAAACACCGCGACGAATCCACACTTCATTCAATACAATGAGTGGTGTCTTAAACACCGCGACAATTCCACTCCCATGACAATGTGGTGTCTTAAACACCGCGACAATACCACATGTCAATTAAACAATGAGTAGTGTCTTAAACACCGCGACAATACCACTCGTCAAACATACTATGAGTAGTGTCTTAAACACCGCGACAATACTACTCGTTACCTAGAATGTGGTGTCTTAAACACCGCGACAATTCCACATTCGTACACACAAATAAATACATTATATACGTACACGCATAATTATTCCACTCACCTTAAACCTTCGGTGATTATTAAACCAAGCTTGAATTCCAAGGTAACGTACCTATTTCACAAGCATATAATTAATCAATCAACTTGGCCTAATCTCATAACACACACCATCCTAGTTCATCTTGACCCATTTGGACACTTAACCCTAATTTGGGTCATTTTCACCAAAAACCCTAACACTTGGCACTCAAGGCCTTCATACCCATTAAATCGCTAGGTTTTAACACAAAACACTAACATTAACCAACATTGGTCCATTTTGACCCATTTGACCTAATAAAAGTCAATACACTCATTTTGGGTCATCTATACCCAAATAGCACCCATTTATACATCAAGCAAGTGTTCTAACCAATTATTAGCCAATTAGGATTTCTTAACATCAATTAACACTTTTAAAACCCTAGCTAACCCATTATTGAGTCTACATGACCCAATTTACCCAAAACACCCAATTTACCTAGAAATGGGTCTTAGTGTTCATCTTCAACACAAACCCTAACCCATACACAAAATCAAAACAAGAAATGGAAGTTAAGGCATACCACAACTATCAAAATGTAGCAAATGACGAGATGAACAACTTTAAAGCTTGCGATTAAACCCGAAACGAACTCCTTCTTCTTTGATTCAAGCTTTCTCTCACTAAGTATCTCTCTCTCTCTAAAGTTTAGGTGGAAGGAGATAAGGTTGGTGGTAATGAAGCTATAACACTCCACAAACTGATCTTATGGCCTTTAGTTCGGATTCCATGTGATTTTACCAAAATGCCCATGCCATAAATTAAATAAAAAGAGGTGAGCTGTCAGCTCGATTTCGCGCGGCGCGCACCCGCCCAGATCAGCTTCTTTCCTCGTTTTAAATTATGTAACGAAACCCCACCATCCGAATCACTTATAATTACATGTTCACAATAAAATACACGGGTCTTACAACTCTCCCCCACTTAGAATCGATCACGTCCTCGTGATCCACGTCACTTAACCACCCGGAACCACACTCTATGGTATTCAACAATGTTACGATCCGATTTCCATCACAATACGTATTAACCCACCGATTGACCCAAAAACTAAATACTCATTTGCATGCGTTTCGAAACGTGCAATACACACAACCTCCGAAGTCTATAACGATAATTCAGAATATGCGAGAACGCCACGTACCCTTTCCACTCTTCTATGCAATCCTCCCCTAAGAGTCAACACTAAAATTTGATTCGTCACTCGCGATTTATTAAAATCCCTTTCTTCAGAAAAAACTCAACCGACCTCGTACCGAGATACCAATGCCAAAAACAACCGAACTCAACCGTCACGTACCCTTAGCGTACTCTTACCTAGTACAATGCTAAAAACAACCAAAATCTCAACCCAAGGTCAACGACCCAAACGAATGAAGACCGGACAAAAGAAAATCCTTACGGATAACACTTATTACTCAACATTCTTAGTAGCGCGCAACCACGACTAGTACACATCTATCGTAAAATCGTAAGCAAGCGACCAAAAACCGTTAATGTCGAAAACTACTATTACTTACCACCACGTGCACAAAACGGCTAAGTGTACAATTTACACGGGCAATTAACATCATAAACCTACGAGTAACGGTTCTTTCCGAAAACCGCTCACCACCAACCACAACCAAGAGTGGTTAACGAAGAGCTAATCCTCCCGGATATTACTCATCACCTATTACTAGTCAAACGCGGTCAACCTAGAGATAACCCCAAATAAACATCTACATGTAACCACCTCGTAGTACACAATAATGGCCATTGTGTAACTATCACTCAAAGTATACGATAATGAGGCATCGTGCCCCTTTCTCAAAGTCCCATTATGCCATTTCCAAGGTAACCAAACGGCTAACACAATCGAGCCAAAAACAACCCATATTGCGCATAGGCGCAACAATAATCCCCTAGAAGAGAATCCGGTACGCACATCCCTTAACCGAGGGACCTTACCTTACTCGTCGAATACATCAATTATCTCCCAAGGAGATTTTCCACATTACCACCTTGGTGGTAATTTGAACCCAAAACCATAAGCACAATTTATTCCAAATTGTACTTTTGCCACCGTCGACCAATGTAGGTCTCAACACTAGCTTCGTATCCATACGAACGTCATCCAAAATAACATTACAATAGAGCACCTTCGTGCGAGAGTATAACTCCCCCACTTAGGACTCTGTTCCGTAACCACATCGTGGAATAATAGCATCCCGTGGGAGGTCCACTTATCCACATACACCATCGATGTCCTCATTGGTCATAGTTCTCGAATTCTCGCGAATTCATCCTTAACAATAAATCCCGACGATAAACACATATTCGCGTTCGCAGAAAGAGTGACCACTAACCTAACAACTAATTCACCAAATCGCATTATCGTAATTCCTATAAGAGAGACGAGGTTCTCCCGTCTTGCATCTCTTAATACGCACGTCACCAAAACCTTGCTCCAACCCCGAGCATACGAAGGAATTTAACCTAACCTTAAACTCTTTAAACGTAGAGTTTACCACGATATACACAACCTTGCACTTGCAATAATCCCATTGCTATAGCTCATAAATTTTCCACACGAAGACGAACACGCCCTAACATCCAAAACCAAAGCCCGTCTCCATGGCTTAGTAGAAAACATTTCCCAAACATTAAGGAATGCGTGGTTGCACCAAGTCTTACGCCCTGCGGTCGACGATCCCAACTCCAACGTAGGGTAATTCCGTTAGGAATGCTACCCGTAACAATACCACGTATTTACACTAATGCATTCGCCCCTCAAGTCGCATTCACATGAGTCAATGACTCAAACGCTACCCTAGTGCGCTGTCATCTTATCACTAGCCCCGCGCCCGTAAGGGTACGGTTAAAATATACGTTCGCTTAAAACTTATTAGGTTTGGTAATGAGATTTAGGTCTCAATTTCATAACCGAATACATTGGCACACAACATCAATAATAGTAAGGCATATTTGCATCGAGAAGTGAAGGTACCTGAAACAACATCGCTCGGTGCTTCCCCACCCATCGAATACTCGCGCTCTAACCTCTTAACCCGATCGGCAAACGCTTCCGAACACTCTGACTTTCGATGTCCCTCCTTCTGGCAAGCAAAGCACTTGATCGTGCTCAAAGGTGTACCCGTACAATCCCGTGCCAAATGGCCTCGTCCTCCACACTTAAAACACGTAAGCACCCAACCTCCAAACCTCCTAGTCTGATTACTAGCTAAATCGGGACACTCAGACCTTTGGTGCCCTTCCTTCCAACAATAAAAACATACAGTTTTGCCCGACGGACAATCGCGAGACTTATGTCCCCGTTGCCCATAATTGTAACACTTAGACCCACCGGAGCCCGTTACTACCTTCCTCATGCTACTAGACGCCTCATTTACACTTCTACCTTGATCATTGAGCAACTCGGGACACTCCGACCTTCGGTGTCCCTCTTTATGGCAATGGTAGCACATTCTGTTTTCGTTTCTTGGCAACGTGCACTCCCATATCTTGTGGCCCCTAACACCACAATTGAAACATCTAGATGTGTAACTTCCCTTGTTCTTATTTTTCACATACTCTACGCCTTCAGGCGTACCTCTTTTCCTTTTACCCGAAGTACCATGTGGCTCTAGCCTTGCATGTACTTCTTCGTCACCCCTACCTCGAGGTTTAGGAAACCTCTTCTCAAACTCTTCCCTTACGACCTTCGTCACTTGGTCTCGGACCATTTCGGTTACCCGTCCTTCGATTGACTCTTTGACTACTTGGCCAACTCCGTTGGCGACACCCGAGACACATTGTTCAATCGCGGCTTCAACCATTACCGCTAATTCGTTCTTCTTTTCATTAGTAGACCCTTCCGTTCCGTATTCATCTTCCATCTTCATTCTTAAGAAACAAAATAGATTAACCAATGAAACGAAAAGATATAACACGTATGTATATATATACATATATATATACACATGCCACACTACCCCATCTTGCTTAACAATCGTCGTACATCGCTTGTTTGACACGATTTGCACCCGTAGTAAGGGTAGCTAATCATTACTACGCGAGCACGTCGCGTTAACTCGCTAGTACAACGTCCATTTCGCTTGATGATCGCTACACAACACAAACAAATAACGCATGATTAGTTCATATAAATCTATGTGCTAACCAAGTCCCGGTTTGACCCAAAGTCCTACAAGTCCCGCACAATGCACACACAAAAGTCTAAGTCTAGGCGCCTATCTCAAGTCACCTAAATCCCTTAGACCATGCTCTGATACCACTTGTAACAACCCAAACCAACCACCGACTAAACCTCGTTAAATTTTAGCTAAAAAATTTTTTTGCTGGCAGACTGTTTGCGCGCCGCGCGCCCCGGCTTGCGCGCCGCGCAAAAGCTGGCTGTTGCCGGTTGCCTTTAATGCGAAAAAGATGAGCGACTTCCCGACACATTTAGCCAAAACGCTTTTAACCGAACATTAATATATGTAAAACTAGCACATAACTAAGGTTTGAGCGAGTTTTACAAAGTGGGGCCCACACGTGCCCAAAATACCACTAAGTGTAAAATACAAATAAGAGTTTCGACCACAAAAAGTTTAATTGCCAAACGACACAATGAGCATGGTGTTTGGGGTTAAACTACCCAAGCCTCGGTCAAACTCCAAGCCATAAACCAAAAGCGCTTCCTAATCATCAAAGCGGGAAACTCAATCCAAGGTAATGCCCTTACCCTTATCCACACACGAACCTATAAAAAGGTAAACAACGAGAGGGTAAGCAAAGCTTAGTGAGCAAAATAATTATACATATACATATATAATCTACCTACTTGCATCACTTACACAACATCATACTCGGTTTAACATTTCGACAATCATACAACAATATTATGCATATACCATAAACCGCAAATCCACGAGTAGCTTATAATACAATAGCATACGATTCATAATCAATTACATTCAATACATAATTCACGCAACCTTGGTTAACCAATTCGAACAAGGGAAACGGTACTTACAAGACCGTTGGAGTTCATAACATCCACTAGTGTTACTTACACACCGCGTAATCACTAATCCCCCGGGTGATGTCTTGAACACCGTGACTAACTCACCCTTACGACAATGTGGCGTCTTAAACACCGCGACGAATCCACACTTCATTCAATACAATGAGTGGTGTCTTAAACACCGCGACAATTCCACTCCCATGACAATGTGGTGTCTTAAACACCGCGACAATACCACATGTCAATTAAACAATGAGTAGTGTCTTAAACACCGCGACAATACCACTCGTCAAACATACTATGAGTAGTGTCTTAAACACCGCGACAATACTACTCGTTACCTAGAATGTGGTGTCTTAAACACCGCGACAATTCCACATTCGTACACACAAATAAATACATTATATACGTACACGCATAATTATTCCACTCACCTTAAACCTTCGGTGATTATTAAACCAAGCTTGAATTCCAAGGTAACGTACCTATTTCACAAGCATATAATTAATCAATCAACTTGGCCTAATCTCATAACACACACCATCCTAGTTCATCTTGACCCATTTGGACACTTAACCCTAATTTGGGTCATTTTCACCAAAAACCCTAACACTTGGCACTCAAGGCCTTCATACCCATTAAATCGCTAGGTTTTAACACAAAACACTAACAATAACCAACATTGGTCCATTTTGACCCATTTGACCTAATAAAAGTCAATACACTCATTTTGGGTCATCTATACCCAAATAGCACCCATTTATACATCAAGCAAGTGTTCTAACCAATTATTAGCCAATTAGGGTTTCTTAACATCAATTAACACTTTTAAAACCCTAGCTAACCCATTATTGAGTCTACATGACCCAATTTACCCAAAACACCCAATTTACCTAGAAATGGGTCTTAGTGTTCATCTTCAACACAAACCCTAACCCATACACAAAATCAAAAAAAGAAATGGAAGTTAAGGCATACCACAACTATCAAAATGTAGCAAATGACGAGATGAACAACTTTAAAGCTTGCGATTAAACCCGAAACGAACTCCTTCTTCTTTGATTCAAGCTTTCTCTCACTAAGTATCTCTCTCTCTCTAAAGTTTAGGTGGAAGGAGATAAGGTTGGTGGTAATGAAGCTATAACACTCCACAAACTGATCTTATGGCCTTTAGTTCGGATTCCATGTGATTTTACCAAAATGCCCATGCCATAAATTAAATAAAAAGAGGTGAGCTGTCAGCTCGATTTCGCGCGGCGCGCTAGTGGGTCGCGCGACGCGCACCCGCCCAGATCAGCTTCTTTCCTCGTTTTAAATTATGTAACGAAACCCCACCATCCGAATCACTTATAATTACATGTTCACAATAAAATACACGGGTCTTACATCCATACATGATTCAGTTTATGGATTGAATGGTTGGGGTATTTTTTTTTTTAAGGAATTGACTTAAGACAATTGAAACCCTAAAAAAATTGGGAGTTATATTTTCAAACATGCTTTTTTGATAAATTCACACAGATTTACTAAACTGTGTTCACAAGTTTTTTTATTATAATTTATTAAAGGGGCATTATTGAAAAGTATCACCAAACTTATGTGGATCTATCAAAAGATTGTTTGGAAATATCACTTCCCTAAAAAAATTAGATGGAGACCCCTTATTAATTTGGACGTGCAGTGTACCAAATCGCTAAACTCATTCGGCCATGTGAGATTTTCGGATTAATAATTATAATTAATCTTGATTAGGTAAATTAATTACACGTCATATTTGTGTTAAGTAGGGTGATTAGCCATCTGACATGTCAGATTTATTTTCATGATTTATAAAGAGTTATAGATTATAGATAGATTATATATATATATATATATATATATATATATATATATATATATATATATATATATATATATATATATATATATATATATATATATATATATACTTCGAATTATATAAACTTATACATATATTATACATTTGGCGTCCGTTGATTCGGGTATCCGAATTCGTTTGGATTTGGTGGTCTTTGATTGAAGTTTGATATATTGATTTGTTGATGAAGATGAAAAGAGGAAGAAATTTTTATGGAGTTTTGAAGATGAAGATGAAGAGATATGACAAATATGAAGTTTGGATATTGAATATGGAGTATAAATTATAAAAATATAATAATTTTTGTTTTTTTTTAAATAATAATAATAATATTAATTCCAGCGGATATATATCTGTTATAATCGCTACCCAATCAGCGCTTGTCACGTGTTCTGACGATTTCAAGCACATTTGTCAAGTAGCTAACTGACTCCCCCTAGTCGTCAGATCTGATGCCCCGTTAATGGTGTCAGGGAGCGTCAAATTCTGGTGACATGTCTGACGCGTTGAATCTGACGCTCGGTTAACAGTAGTCTTAAGGGGATATAAATTGCTAGGGTTGTCACACTATAGAAGGGCGTAACGTAATTTGGTTGAAGTACATGAAGTGACGACAGTGTACTATGTTTTGAGATTAGTAATCGAAATAGATGTATGTTATTACCAAATACCAACATCCATCCATAGAGCCATCCATAGAGGATATATAATACGTAAAAGTTAGCTTACATGTTTAATCGTTTGAATGCCCTACGGGCCAAGTGGTTTCTTGATCCATATATAATTT
This sequence comes from Rutidosis leptorrhynchoides, assembly GCF_046630445.1. Classification (NCBI taxonomy): domain Eukaryota; kingdom Viridiplantae; phylum Streptophyta; class Magnoliopsida; order Asterales; family Asteraceae; genus Rutidosis; species Rutidosis leptorrhynchoides. Next base: position 54,540,502 of record NC_092340.1, read on the forward strand.
ATATGGGCCATATACGATCTGTGGAGTCCATAAATGGCCTGTCTGATTTAACTGGACATGAATTGGGCCTCAAATTATAGTTCGGTGTCCTATGATCACACGGGGTCGAGGGTGGTGTTGTGTTTTTAAGTCTTGTTGAGTTGTTCTTGCAAGAAATACACAAACCTTAAAGATAGCCGTGGAACTAGTATTATATAAATCCTTCGCAATTTAGTATACAAATCTTAGAGTTAAAAAGATAAGTTTATATGTAACGAAAAATTTAACTTTAATAAAAAAAAATCAATTTGTTATGTATCAAACATGAATTTCTAAATCAATGGGACTGCCCTGTACATAAAAGTTGATTAAAAATAATGAAACATTACAAGATTTGTTGATACGAGCTTTCAAAATAACTAACAGGCCGGTATCCTAAATTCCTAATAGTAAAGGCCTAAAGGGTACATAGATTAAATATTGAAATTGTTAGAAATCAGAGTTGTAAAACCTTCGTGCCTGAAACGGTAATGACTCCGGATTGATCTTTGAATCGTGTGAACACTTTTCTAATCGAATATTTTGGCCCTATTAGCCACGGGTTACACGAAGTTTCGATTGAGATATGAAACAACCCAACCCGTATTTAAACCGGCCCGTAATTTTTTTTCTTTAATACAATAATATTTAGGTCTCAATTATGTTTCCGAAAACATCTTTAACACAAATAATAAGTTCAATAAACTTTTAGAACATTTAATACATAGTTTAAATATCCGAACGGCCAAACACGACCCGACTATTTTAAATTCCAAGAAAACCGAGCATGGTGATTGGGGATACGCTACCCAATCCTAATAAATCCATAAGCACGTCTTCTAAGTAAACTAAGCAAGTCCACTAGTTCCCACGCTTACCCGAGCCACCGCCTCCATGCAAATCTATAAAAATGTAAACAACGAGAGGGTAAGCTAACGCTTAATGAGTGAGAATATACTACATACATATATATGCATAAAATGGACACGCCACACAAGTAATCAAATAACGCATACCGGAGCATCCAAGCATAAAGACAAGCTAAGCTAAGCATACCGTACGATCACTAAGCAACAAGCTAAAATAACAACAATATATAAGTTCACCAACGACGATGTGAACCACGCAAATAAGCTACACCCGGAGGGTTAGCTACAACACAACAATACGACAATATATAAAACAATATATAAACGTCCAAGGATAACCCCTTAACCCAATACCAAAACCGACTACCAATTACCAAAATGAAGATTGGCCGAACTACACGAGCCTTAGTAAATCCGCATCCACACGAGACTACTATCCTCATTACCATAACAACATCGAGGTTGGCCGAACTACACGAGCCTTAATGAATCCGCAACCACACGAGATCACTACCTCAATAAGATGACCGAACTACACGCGTCATCGTGAACCCGAACTACACGAGACTCACTTCCGATAAGATGACTGAACTACACGTGTCATCGTGAATCCACATCCACACGTGACCCACTTCTCCCAAACACAACTCAATATCAACCCTTCGCCATTGGGGTTATATAATCCACATCACAAGCACAAGTGATAACGTACACACAAAGTGTGCACCTCGCCAAAGGTGGTCAACCAAAATGCACAACCGTGCCAATTGGACCCATACACAAGTCCATCAAATCCACCTATATGTGAAGTGAGCTCTATAGCCGAGAATCACTTCACCCGACACGCACACATCCTACACATACATATGCACATAGGATATTAACACTCACCGTGTCGCCCTGATGAATGCCACCGAATAATCCGCAACTCGCCGATGGAATGTACCTATTCCATTATCACAAATGCAACAACACGATTAGGGAGGATTTACAAACCAACCCAAATTGACAACTAGTGCAAATCTCGACCCAATTGCACCTCCAAACACAAACCGCGCCCAAACTAACCAATAATCACTAACACTAGTGACAATGGTCCTAATAAGTCAATTAAACCCGAACACAAGTGTTAAACACTTGTCTTGCCCAATTTGACACCAAACCCTAATTTTGACCCATTTCAACATTAGTCAACCAAACACACCCAAATGAGTTCCAACACTTCCATAATCACTAATCATAGTGATTACACTCAATTTAAAGCCCTAAACAAGGCTAAATCATCAACCAACCCAAAACCCGCCTTCATCACTAATAAACTCGAATCCTAGTTATTATCTTCCATTAACAACTAGTGGGGTTCCATGTATGAACATACAATCAAAAGCCCCAAATTTAGATGATGAACATGAAAACGAAATTCGGAGTTAGAGCTTACCACTAGTATCACCTTGTAGCTAAGAACGAGGAGAACAACGTTTATTCTTGCTCCAAAGATCGAATCCCACTTCTTCCCTTCCAAATCACGCTTTGAATCAAATGGGGTTTTGAAGTTTGAGAGAAAAAATGTGAAAGAAAAGGAAAAAGAAATGAAGAAATGAAATGAATGGATGAGATTAAGATCTCAAATCTGGCTCACATGCGAAATGACCAAAATGCCCTTGAACCTTATTTAAAATTACAAAAACCTGGTACCAGTCCGCCCAGAACGCCGCGACATATAACGTGGTCTGGTGGCTGTCTTATCGTGCCTCCTGATCCTGAATTCTTTGGTTCGTCGCGCCGCGGCCGGAAGCTCCGCGCCGCGACCTTGGTCGTGGCCTGATCACTTCTCGTATACAAGAACTTTAACGCACGAACATGACTCAAATCCTTCATACACCTATCGTACATACGCGATACACCTGTAAATCATATACGAGGAAAACGGGGTGTTACAACTCTCCCCCACTTAGATTCGATCACGTCCTCGTGATCCTAATCACTTAACCAATCCGAACCTACACGCTATGGTTCTCAAACAATCGTTCCAATCCGACTTCCAACACATTTCTCATTAATCCGAAGATTAACCCATTTACCAAAATACACCCGTGCACGCATTTCGAGATATGCAATGCACAAACCATCCGAAGTCTATAACGATCACTTAAAATACGCGAAATCGCCACGTATCCTTCCAACTCCTCTAGGCAATTCTTCTCATAGAGTTACCCTTAACAACTAAATCGTCATTCGCGATTTATCAAGTCCACAAATCCGAGCACTAAAACTTGCTCAATCCCTCGCATCGGGAAAAACTCAACCAATCTCAAACCGAGATATCAACCCTCTAGCGTACCATTACCAAGTACAATGCTAAAGTATCCACATACTAAAATAAGGTCAACCATCTAAACCGAATGAAGACCAAAAGAAAGTGAATCCTTACGGATAACACTTACCACATAACATCCCTTGTAGTGCGCAAACACGGCTATTACGCAACTACCGCAACACGTGAGCAAAATACGACTATTGCATCACAATTCACACCAAAATGGTCCTTACGACCCCACCATTGGCGTATAAAACAACCAACATATCACACAACATGGTCCTTACGACCCCACCATTGGCGTATAAAACAACCAACAGATCACACAACATGGTCCTTACGACCCCACTATTGGCGTATAAAACAACCAATAGATCACACAACATGAAGGCTGGCCGAAAACTACACGCGCCTTAGTGAATCCGCAACCACACGCGACCCACTACCTCCCAGCACAACAATCGGGATTGGCCGAACTACACGCGCCCTAGTGAATCCGAACTACACGAGAATCACTATCCCAAAAGAATGACCGCATCCACATGTGTCATTGTGATTCCGAACTACACGAGACTCACTTCCTCAATATAATGACCGCATCTACACATGTCATTGTGAATCCGAACTACACGAGACTCACTTCCACAATATAATGACCGCATCCACGCGTGTCATTGTGAATCCGAACTACACGAGACTCACTTCCACAATAAGATGACCGAACTACACGCGTCACCGTGAATCCACATCCACACATGATCCACTTTCCAAATCTCAACACAGGAATGGTACTCCCATTCCCTATCGGTACTCACATTTCCCGATATCGTTATACCATACCGATATAACACTACTCCCAAGGTGAAGTTAGCGGACCACGTCAATGGTCATAACTCACCAATCACACGCTCTTTTGGCCCATACAACGAGTAGCGTAACATCGCGCACTGCTACGCCATAGTGAATCCTAACGGATTACACTAACCATCCATTAGTGTACATACGCCGCGTAATCACTAATCCCTCGGGTGATGTCTTAAACACCGCGACTAACTCACCCCCATGAAAATGTGGTGTCTTGAACACCGCGACAATTCCACATGTCAATCAAACCAATGAGTGGTGTCTTAAACACCGTGAAAATCCCACCCATTACACACATACTTATAACCATTCCATACCATCTGGAATTCCGCACACGAATCATACGCACACGAGAACATCGCTATCACGATCGAGCAAGAACCGCCTATATCGCACATAGGTACAAAATAACAATTCTCTAAAAGAGAATCCGACACACACATCCCTTAATCGAGGGATATCACCTTGCTCGTCAAACACGTCCATTATCTCTCAACGAGATTCACCACATTACCACCTCGGTGATAATTTAAATCCAAAATCATAAGTACAGTTTAACCAAAATTGTACTCTACTACAAATCGACCAAAATCTAGGTCCCGGCACAAATTCCGGATCTACTATGAGCATTATCCGAAATCTCACACTAAAACCTCCTTGTGCGGGAGTGTAACTTCCCCACTTGGAACTACGTCCCATAACCGCATCTTGTACAACCGTACAATGCTACCAAAGGTAGACTTTACTAACAATTAGGTTCACACGACCCATCACCACATCTTGCTCCAACCTTGAGCTTACGAAGGATTTTAACCAATCCTTAAACACTTCGAACGAAGAGTTTACCACAAGTATACAAACGTTACTCTCGCAATCGTCCAATTGCTATAGCTTGTCGAATTTCGACCTAGTTACCCATGTACCTAAGGGTTTCTCTCTGGTACCCTAAGTACAATGTAACCGCAACACCATCGGAGTCGAACACCACTCTAGTAGGTATAAAAGAGGTACCTAACATCGCGTCACGTAGACTCCTTCACCAATCATACATCGAGATTCAAAACACTCGATCTCAAGGGTTTCAGTCACCCGACGGACCTTACGGTTCATCAATTTCAACACGAGAGCGAACATGCTATAACGTCCAAACACCAAAGCCCATGCGCATGGCTTGGTAGAAACATTTCCCAACACTAAGGAATGCTTGGTTGCACCAAGTCTTACGCCCTTCGCCCGACATTCAAAACGTCACAAATAACAATAACATGCACAACACAATGTATTTACAAACCCGAACACATCGGCACATAAATAAATAATCAAAGGACATATTTATTAAAACGAAACGTACCTTAACGTCTCCTTACCGCACCCGTCCCCGCTAAATTGGGACATTCTGACTTACGATGTCCTTCCTCTTGGCAATTGAAGCACACCGTGCCTTCACCCTTTGGCACCGAACATTCCTAAGACTTGTGACCCCTCATCTTACAATTGTAACACCTAGACGCACTAGAATCCTATATACATGTCCGTGTACCCCCCGTGCTCACATTTGCACCCTTACTTAGAGCACCATACGAAACAACCCTTCTCTTACTTGAAGGTTCACCAATCTTCGATCGCGAATACGATTCGAAACCCCTAGCCACCGTGAATAACTCCGCAAAAGACTTCGCGTAACCCCGGCTAATTTTATTTTTCAAGTCATCGTTCAAAGTTCGATAGAAATCCTCCATCAACAAAAGATCATTCCCCAAATACTCCGGGCAAAAACGAGCCTTCGCCATAAAGGTCTTCTTGAGAGTATTCAAATCCATAGAACCTTGTTGCAAATTTCGCAACTTAGTACGCAATTCTGACAAGTCAGCTGATGTCCGGAACTCCTCAAAGAATTCCTCCTTAAACTTGTCCCACGATAACGCCATAAACGGCTCACCACCGATAAGATCAATCTTACCATCCAACCAATCCTTCGCCCTACCCCGCAACAAACTTGTAGCGAGTCTTGTCCTCTTCTCGGGAGGACATTCAATAGTACGAAAACACCCTTCGACATCCGAGATCCATGTTGTGATAACCAAAGGATCCGGTTTTCCGTCATACATCGGGGGTTTAGTCCTCATGAAGCTCTTAAGACAACACTCCATTTCACTACTACTTCAAAATTCGGAATACTTCCTATCCATTTCTTCTCGAAACGTACCCATTTGCTCCGCAACGGCGGCCGCAACTCTAGTGTTAAACTCGTCATTATTCGTCTCGATCTCGTTTCACGTTGTCATTCTAAAGAATGCAAAACGATTAGTCCACGATCGTATAAAACAATACGCACAACACCACCCGTCTTGCTAATCACTCGTCGTACATCACTTGTTAGACACGATTTGCACCCGTAATAAGGTTTGCAAGTCCTTATTACGCACACACGCCGTATCAACTCGTTAGTACAACGACCGCCTCGCTTGATGATATAAACCAACACAAACATAAAAAAAACACAACGCGATAATATATTAATAGTATCCACATATTAATATAAACGTTAGCTCACCTACAAACAAGGCACTAACAATAACCCATTCCGACCCGTTCACCTACAAGTCCCGCAACAAATAAGCACACACAAAATTCTAAGTCTAGGCACCTATCTCAAGTCGCCTAAATCCCTTAGACCATGCTCTGATACCACTTGAAACAACCCAACCCGTATTTAAACCGAAGGGTTAGCTATAACACAACAATACGATAATATATAAAACAATATATAAACGTCCAAGGTTAACCCCTTAACCCAATACCAAAACCGACTACCAATTACCAAAATGAAGATTGGCCGAACTACACGAGCCTTAGTAAATCCACATCCACACGAGACTACTATCCTCATTACCATAACAACATCGAGGTTGGTCGAACTACACGAACCTTAGTGAATCCGCAACCACACTAGATCACTACCTCAATAAGATGACCGAACTACACGCGTCATCGTGAACCCGAACTACACGAGACTCACTTCCGATAAGATGACCGAACTACACGTGTCATCATGAATCCGCATCCACACGTGACCCACTTCTCCCAAACACAACTCAATATCAACCCTTCGCCATTGGGGTTATATAATCCACATCTCAAGCACAAGTGATAACTTACACACAAAGTGTGCACCTCTCCAAAGGTGGTCAACCAAAACGCACAACCGTGCCAATTGGACCCATACACAAGTCCATCAAATCCACCTATATGTGAAGTGAGCTCTATAGCCGAGAATCACTTCACCCGACCCGCACCCATCCTACACATACATATGCACATAGAATATTAACACTCACTGTGTCGCCTTGATGAATGCCCCCGAATAATTCGCAACTCGCCGATGGAATGTACCTATTCCATTATCACAAATACAACACAATTAGAGAGGATTTACAAACCAACCCAAATTGACAACTAGTGCAAATCCCGACCCAATTGCACCTTCAAGCACAAACCGCGCCCAAACTAACCAATAATCACTAACACTAGTGACAATGGTCCTAATAAGCCAATTAAACCCGAACACAAGTGTTAAACACTTGTCTTGCCCAATTTGACACCAAACCCTAATTTTGACCCATTTCAACATTAGTCAACCATACACACCCAATTGAGTTCCAACACTTCCATAATCACTAATCATAGTAATTACACTCAATTTAAAGCCCTAAACAAGGCTAAATCATCAACCAACCCAAAACCCGCCTTCATCACTAATAAACCCGAATCCTAGTTATTATCTTCCATTAACAACTAGTGGGGTTCCATGTATGAACATACAATCAAAAGCCCCAAATTTAGATGATGAACATGAAAACGAAATTCGGACTTAGAGCTTACCATTAGTATTACCTTGTAGCTAAGAACGAGGAGAACAACGTTTATTCTTGCTCCAAAGATCGAATCCCACTTCTTCCCTTCCAAATCACACTTTGAATCAAATGGGGTTTTGAAGTTTGAGAGGAAAAATGTGAAAGAAAAGGAAAAAGAAATGAAGAAATGAAATGAATGGATGAAATTAAGATCTCAAATCTGGCTCACATGCAAAATGACCAAAATGCCCTTGAACCTTATTTAAAATTACAAAAACCCGGTACCAGTCCGCCCAGAACGTCGCGCCGCGGCCCTCATCGTCGCGCCGCGACATATAACGTGGTCTGGTGGCTGTCTTATCGTGCCTCCTGATCCTGAATTCCTTGGTTCGTCGCGCCGCGGCCGGAAGCTCCGCGCCGTGAACTTGGTCGTGGCCTGATCACTTCTCGCATACAAGAACTTTAACGCACGAACATGACTCAAATCCTTCATACACCTATCGTACATACGCGATACACCTGTAAATCATATACGGGGAAAACGGGGTGTTACAGGATAAGACAAAGACAAGATTGTCGTCTTGGCTAAAAGATAACAATCAAACAATTGCAGAGATGTATCTTCTAATTGTTTGAAATTGAAAGTGAGTAAAAAAGGATCAAAATTCTGGATCCATTTTCCAAATACACAAAGAGTATATTTATAATGGGTCAAAAGGTTTGATGAAGAGTCACAACCTTTGATTCATACCCACTAATGACTTGGAAGTTAATATTAATGTATTTAGACTTAAAATAGTCTAAAAACACTGGAAAAACCGCAAATAAATGCCCTGGAACAACCCCAAAACGTTTGGGGTTCAAATGTGCCTCTTGGGTTGAAAATACACATTTTTTGCGAATTCAGTGTTAAGCCGAGCCGCGGGCTTGATACCCGCACCGCGGGCTAACAAAGCATCCCACTTTAAAACATGCCAAAATGCTTAACCTCAGAACCACGCTTTAAGCCATGCCGCGGGGTTCCAAGCCGCGCCGCGGCTTAACCCTGTGTTCAGCGGCTCAATTTCGTGCTATGGTTTTTCGTGCATATTGCCTTTTCAAGTCTCGTTTCACATTCCTTAAGTTCCAAATGTTATTTCCAAGCTCACTAACATAACCTCAAACCATTTTACACTTTACGAACGTGTACTCCACACTCCCAAATCCGTGTAGCGTTTCAAAGGTTCGAGCACTTTCAACTTAGCTATCCAATCAACTAAAATGATGTTGGATCATGCTAAAATCACCAACAATTCTCCCCCATTTTAGTATGATCCTTGATTATTAAAATACCAACAAACAGATAACTAGTGCATAAGTGTAAATGTCACATGGATTGAATTTACACATAGTATATTACACGTGCAAGAATTCGAAAATCAGGGTGCTCTAATAGTTTGAACCCATCAATTCATTTGAAAACCTATCGATAATATACACATTAGTTCCATACTCTCTAACAATTAACCCGACACTATTATAAGCCTTGTGTCCCAATCCTCTCATGAACATATCAAAAGCTAAGTCCCAAGCTTTCTTGAGGCGGCTTAACCTCATGTTCACATAGGTAGTTTCTTATAATCTTGCTCCCGTGATGCAATTTTTCAAGACAACTATTAAGAAGTATGCAACTTCAACCTTCTTTATCTCACAGGTCCGAACACATACTTTGGGATCATATATTAAATGTGTTCCAATCTTCAGATAGTAGGCTTTCCTCATTGAATTCAGCTCCTAGCGTTGTACTATAAGGGAATTAGGTATCCCACTATGGAAGATCCAAATGGACTTTAATCCCACAATATTAGCCATCTTTTGCCAGCTTCTGGCTAATGCTTTTCTCAAATGATTTAATCAAATTTTGTTATGACTCAACAAAATTCACATACATCACTTCATTCGTGATCAACTCACGAAACACAATTTGTCTAAGGCATAATTGTCTAGACTTTCACTTATTTCAATAACATGCCTTAGTCAAAGGACATCCCACAACTAGGGATCACCATGAACTTTCAATCTTATTCATTATGACTTCAATCAATTTCCTTTTCTTTGCAATCCTTTAAGTCAAAGATTTACCAAGTCCTTATTTTACCATAAGAAACTTGTGAGTACTCAAACCAATTGATTGATTTGTCCTTGCATATGTCCACCCCTCACAAGTAATCAATGTAACCTATAATTCATACACCCTTGATAATGTATCCCCATTATCCCTGTGTACACAATTATTACCATTACATTAGACAGTGAGATTATAATCATAAACATACCTTTATCAATCCACTTCTAAAACTAAGAAGTAATGACAACATGTTTATGATATCCATAATCTCATCATCAACCTTTTGATTCAAGATACCTCATCTATACCAAGTGCAAAATCCAACAACTTGTAGATGCATTATCTCATTAATCAATAATAAACTCAAAACAATTTTAATATGCTTTAAGGATTTCACATTGTGAATTAAACCATAATCCATGGTTTGCTTTTACAGGCACAAAAGTACTTAAGCCCCATCACAATAAATTTCACTAGACCATGCTTAATCTTTCTATCACCATGCTATATTGGTTACTTGATGAAATTACATACATCATACCACCAATTTCCAAAGCATACCGGTATTTGGAAACAATTAAGCAACATCTAATCCTTGTTTCATATCAAAATATATTTGTTTCTTCAACTTGTACCAATTTTATAAATCATCAAATTGTTTGTGGACATACATCACCAATGAATAAATATTTCATGGACATTTTATTTGACAACAAAACAGTCACTTTACAATCATATAATATTGTCTTGTGACATAACTAATGGATAATTACCATCTATTAAATGGACTAACAATTATTACCAATTCAGCCATTGTCTTACCAACAAACAAAATCAATAACAACCCATGAGGGGTTTCCATGTCAATATTCAGATAATATAATGACAACATTGTGTTATTAACATCACACTTCATATATGTATACATGGCATCACATGTTCATTCATGATTGTATCATTTCATGTCTCATCAAATAATTATAATTATAATTATAATTATAATTATAACTTACATCATAGCATAAAAGTAGAACTCAAGGCTTTGCACACGCATTACCATAATAATGAATTAATCATTTATAAAGCACCGAACATGCATCACAAATAAGGCATCAATTCCTTATTGGTGCAACCCGCACGTTTTCCTTCTACACCTTATGACTGTCTATGAAACATCACAACTATTCATGAAATGATACTTGTGACTTTTCATTAAATATGTCTTTTCCCACTAACTGCTTTTCTACCATCAAGAATTTATTTGGTCAAACATTGCAATCCTTCGTACACAATCACCGGTACACCCATTGTAACCATTTCAATTTGTCAAAATTGACTACTAATAATCATTGACCAATAAATATATGAAACAGACAATTTCATTAAGCATCATGGGAAACTTAAATCCCTTTACAGGGATCATACACATTCATATCGAGATTCAATGCCCATTACATCATCAAGTTAATCATTATTATAAAACATACGTACAGTCACATGTATCGTTTTATAATATCCAATATCAAGCACGAACATACTCATACCATGTTAAACTGCATGTTAAATATATTAACATATTTATATAACATGATATTAATCCTTATCCTTATATATGCATCATGATAAAATAAAGGGTAAGAAATTGTGTACTTGTCATGATGAGTATGCCAATGTGCAGATTTATCACTTGAATCTTCAAACCATCAATTTATATCCCTTACGCACATCCAATTTGAATCCCACAAGACCATAAATTCCTTCCATCAACACAATTCAATTCCTTCACACTTCGCACCAAATTGGAAGTCATTTCTCCCACCGTTTCTTCGGGCATAGAAATCACAATATTCGATTAGATTGTTAGAAATCGGGATTGTAAAACCTTTGTGCCTGAAACAGTAATGACTCCGGATTGATCTTTGAATCATGTGAACACTTTCCTAATCGAATATTTCGACCCTATTAGCCACGGGTTAAACGAAGTTTTGATTGGGATAAGACAAAGACAAGATTGTCATCTTGGCTAAAAGATAACAATCAAACAACTGCAGAGATGTATCTTCTAATTGTTTGAAATTGAAAGTGAGTAAAAAAGGATCAAAATTCTGGAGCCCTTTTCCAAATACACAAAGAGTGTATTTATAATGGGTCAAAAGGTTTGATGAAGAGTCACAACCTTTGATTCATACCCACTAATGACTTGGAAGTTAATATTAATGTATTTAGACTTCAAATAATCTAAAAACACTGGAAAAACCGCAAATAAATGCCCTGGAACAACCCCAAAATGTTTGGGGTTCAAATGTGCCTTTTGGGTTGAAAAGGCACCTTTTCAGCGAATTCAGTGTTAAGCCGCGCCGCGGCCTTGATACCCGCACCGCGGGCTAACAAAGCATCCCATTTTAAAACATGCCAAAATGCTCGACCCCAAAACCACTCCTTAAGCCGCGCCGTGGGGTTCCAAGCCGCGCCGCGGCTTAACCGTGTGTTCAGCGGCTCAATTTCGTGATATGGTTTTTCGTGCATATTTCCTTTTCAAGTCTCGTTTCGCATTCCTTAAGTTCCAAATGTTATTTCCAAGCTCACTAACATAACCTCAACCCATTTTACACTTTACGAACGTGTACTCCACACTCCCAAATTTGTGTAGCATTTCAAAGGTTCGAGCACTTTCAACTTAGCAATCCAATCAACTAAAATGATGTTGGATCATGCTAAAATCACCAACAGAAATCATGCGTGCAAGGTGGAGATCGTGGGTCACTGTTGACATCTTTCACAACTCATGTACACGGTAGCTTCAACCGTTCCTGAAATATTATCATGGGCCGCTACACATCAGGCTTTACCGGGCTCTTTTCTAAATAGAAATTTTGAATGTTACTAATTTTGAATGCTCATATACTGGCTCAACATAGAGTAATTGGGCCGACAAGAGGCAGCAGTAGAGCTGAACCTTATAACTATACTAACTAACAATGATGTCGCCAATTAAACAAAAGATATAAAAAACATTTCTTACCGGGATTATAGCCAAAATGCCCATTCCCAAACAAAGTCTTGCGCTGGAGCCCAAAAAAAAAAAAAATTGCCAGGTTGCCCTCGCAAGACGCAAGAAGACTTGCGCCTTGCCCTCGCAAGGCGCAAGCTTGCGTCCTTGCACCTTGCGAGCTTGTGACCTTATCTGATCAGATGTTGGATTTTCAGATAAGATTTAGTAAGATTTCCTAGATTTTTGTCGGATAAGATTTTTACCCTATTTATAGTTTGACCCTAGAACTTTGATTTCACAGTCTCATAACAATTCCAACCTTATGCAATTCATTGATTAAAGGCACTTTAAGGTACTAATTTAAGCATTTTCTTCACTAATTTTACTAATTTTAATATTTATTATTTATGTTAATGATGATTATTTTTAATTATTTTGTTATTTACAGTTAATCTCAGTTAATATCCATGGACAGAAGAGCTAGAGCTTCACACCAAGTTTCACAAGGAGAGTCAGAACAACAAGTTGCTGAAAGACGATGACTATTAGCCGAACGTCCTATTCTTACTGGTCTGAAGGTTGCTGCTCAAGGTAGTTTTTCTGCGTACTGGCGGGGAATATATGCTGGAGCTTTTCTCTATTGAGATAATGAGTACTATCCCAGACTTGTTAGGGAATTCTATGAAAACTATGTGTTTGATCCACGTAAATTGAAATGTGTTCACGTGAACATGTTTGGTTATTCCTACGATTGGACGTTGGAGGAGTTTGCTGAGATTCTGGATATTCCAGATGGAGATTTCAAGTTTTTCAGTCTTAGCAAGGATGTGAAAAATGCCCTGAGGAGGTCAGCTACAGGAAATTCATTCTCAGCTTCTGGGTTTGTTTCGGGACTATGTAAACCTGGTTTTGACATGCCAAACAGTGGTCCTGTCATTATCCGGGAAGAACATATTCAGGACCAGTATCAATAGATGATGACGGTCATCAAGTGGAATGTCATGTTTCGAGATAATGCTGATGTGGAGCTATATGTAACTGAAGTTTTGATTTTGATGTGTTTGCTCGAACAAATCCCAATTAATCTGGCATATGTGGTTGCTAATCGGATGGCGGGATTGCCTGCAGCTGGTGGGAGAGGATTGCCCTATGGCATGTTGTTGAACAACTTCTTTGCTAATGAAGATGAGTTGGTGTATCCCTCTGATCGGGAGGTGTTGAATGCTGAGATTATATATGCTGCTTAAATTTTATAATTGGGTTGATCATGTAATAAACTAGGTCGTAGGGCCTTTTGTACTACTTTCGGGTTAATGAAATATCCTAATGGTATTTTAATTTTAGCTTATCTGTTTTATTGCTTATTTTAATTTCAGTACAAGTTCAAGGACGACGGGAGTAATTTGGTCAATAACTTTTATAAACTTACACTTGAGCACTAGATAAATATTTGTAAACATAGATGGACATATACATTAACAAAAGTTAAACAAATAAAAAAACTCAAACAGCAGCAACATAAAATATTAATCATACTATACGCTAAGACGCAAATCGAAGCTTGCGACTGGACGCAAGACGCAAAGACTGTGGTTCTTGCGACCTTGCGTCTTTGCATCTTGCGCTTGTTTTTATTAGGTTATAAACCTACATTCAGCATTCACTTGACACACACACACATCCCCAGACGCAGAGAAGCAAAATACGGCAAACCTAGCCAAACGCAAATACACAAAGCTCCATCATCTTCTCTCTCGTTCGAACAGTAGATCGTAACCACCATCACCACCTGCACTACCCCAAGTTCATCGTATTCACCACCACCACCACGTACCAGTGTCTACATCACCAACTACGTCACCATCGTCTTCGTCTGCTTCATTTTAACTAAGAAAGAAATCAAGAAATCAACCTAATAACAATGGCAAATCCTCAGGTTAGTTCTTCCTTCACTATAATGTTAGTTATATGGGAGTTGTATATAAATTTCATATGTTCATATATAAATGTGAAAACGTGCACACCTACTGTTCGATGAAATGTCTCTATGATAATCATCATTATTTAACCGTATTCTTGCTTCTTTTTTTTTTTAATAATGGGGTATATTATCTCTTTGTTTGTATATTTATTTGGTGAAACAACAATTTATGGCTCATCAAATTAGTTTGACTATCCAGGCGCAAGGATCATTTTGCGTCTTTGCGTTCCGGACACAATTTGGTCGCAAGACCAAATTTGCGACCTTGCGTACCAATGGTTTAACACGCAAGACCAATCTTGCGCCTTTGCGTATCCTATGTTGATGTTGTTATTGTTAATTTTACAGGGATGGGTTGAAGGTAAACTGACGATGAAGAATAAAATAAGTATTATAGGTGATGTGAAGAAAGTAATGACTGAAAATCAAATTAAAATATTTAAACAAACGTGTTTTGGTGTATGGTTAGATCTTGAATACATGGGAAATGATCCCGGACTTGTACATGCAATGCTCCAACGTAAAACTGTACGGCCAGAAAGAATTGATGATGCTAAGTACCCAGAGGAGGAAGATGACATATGGTTTAGATTTAAGCCTAATTTTTCTATTAGATTTGGTCACCGAGAGTTTTGTCTAGTAACGGGATTTTTGTTCAGTACCCGTACGGATATGGTACATTACATCCCTAAAGATTATGAAAAAGATACGGCTCCAATTAGAAAACATTTATTTCCATCCATTAAAGAGAGCACAAACATTTTGATTGGGGATATTGAAAAGAAGCTTCTAAAAAGTAGTCGGGTTGGTGTTTCGGACGATGATGTGGTTCGACTAGCAATCATATTAGTGGTAGAGAGAGCTTTTATGGGTAAACAATCTGCCCATGTGGTGAACAAG
Source organism: Rutidosis leptorrhynchoides (assembly GCF_046630445.1). Lineage (NCBI taxonomy): Eukaryota > Viridiplantae > Streptophyta > Magnoliopsida > Asterales > Asteraceae > Rutidosis > Rutidosis leptorrhynchoides. The sequence goes on from NC_092340.1 coordinate 54,556,404, forward strand.
AAGTTCTTATATTTAGTTGAAGATTTTTCAAGTGTTAATAAGTACCCATGGGGGTCTCGTATATGGGAACTGACTTACGAAGCGGTTAATGAAGGGTTTGGTGTTTGGGAAAGCCAATTAGAGAGAGGCAAGGCATACACTTTGGCGGGATTTATGTGGGCATTTAAAGTAACGACATGTTTGATTTAAAATACTTTTATTATTTAAAGATAATATATATATTGATATTGTTAAAACGAATGATTTGTAGATTTGAATCCTCGAGGCTTACCGTCGTACCATTAAATCGTTTGCTACAAAAATGGACAAGAATGGAGTACCGAGGGCTCTTTTTTGGAAGCGTACAACAGCGGAGACTTTCGGAATCTCTGATTACATTAAACTCTTAGATATTCAGGTTAGTTGCATTTAATTTTTGAAATTACCATTGACTGTTGAAACAGAGATGATATGGCAAGGACGCAAGACCATTCCTGCGTCCTTGCGTCTCTCTTAAGCTTGGACACAAGGTTGTACTTGCGGCTTTGCTTACGTGCTACATTGGAGACGCAAACCTATATTTGCGTCTTGTTGACCAGAAAAGTTCCAAGTATTTTTTGTAATCTTGCGTATAAAGTAGTGTTTAATTATTATGCAGGATGATTGTCCCAAGAACAAGAAACCTCTACGTGGTCTCTTCCCCACTGATACAGAGAAGGAGTGTCAATGGTGGATTGATAGTGAAGCGTTATTTCTTGGAACATTACTTGAACAGGAGATCCAGCAAGATGAAACCGAAATAATTCCAGAATTGTAGAGCAGACACAGACACAGACATCAACACATCAAAATACCGAGGTACAAGAATTACATCGTGTGGTAGCGTTGTTGACCGAGCGGGTGGACAAAAGTGAAAAAGAATTTATAGAGCTGATGAACAAATTTGAAAATGAATTAACCGAATGTAAAAGGAAATTGTCGGAATACGAAGAAAACCCTTTTTCAGAGCAAGAGTATCCGGTATATTTTGAATTTATTAATTTTTTTTTTTCATTTGAATATTTGTTCTCATCTGAATTTATATATTTTTTGTTTTATATTTGTTATTTGCTTAGGACGATACGTATTATGATAAATCTTTCTCTGACAATGAGATTGTCAACCCTTCTCCGATGCAAATATGACGTGGAATAAGAGAAAGACGGCCCACGCATGCATTAAGGTCCCCGTTTACTTCACCTGGATATAGAAATAGAAAATCAATTGAGAAGGTAAATTTCTGCATTACAATATTATAATAGTGTTTTTTTTTTTATTTTTAAAATCCTAAATATTTGTTGTTCTTGATTCACTGATGTGGACGCAAGGTTAGTCTTGCGTCCTTGCGCTACTTGGACGCAAGGTTAGTCTTGCGTCCTTGCGCTAGGTGGACGCAAGGTTAGTCTTGCGTCCTTGCGTCTGTGTTTTTTGTTAACCAGATTTCCTGTTTTGCACTGTTGTCCAGACATGTCATTGAGAAAGTGGAAAACATGAATGTAGTCAACCTTGATACAGAAGAGCAATGTGTTGATGAGCAATTGGTTGATCAGAAAGCTGTGGTTGAGCAACCTGATGATGATATTATGGTAGTTGATAACATTGCACCTGGTGAAACAGAAGGACCAAAGAATGTAAGTTGTAAGGATGTGAAGGTGTGTTTTAAGAGAAAAGGGAAGGAAAAGGACTGGGCTAGTGAAGAAGAAATCTGGGCCATGATCGACAGACTTATAAATGATCAAGGTTGTCTTAAACCACCACCAACTGGAGCATGGAGAGATCAGAGAAACATGCACCCCCTGCAAAAGACCCCACGATAATTATACAGAGCAAGCAAGAGACCCGTTGCATGTTCATCTTTCAAAGTGATCAGTTCATTTACCTTAGTATGGAGTTTTGGATTCGCTTGCTGGGGTTAGGAGAGGCAGGATATTTGGAGAACTTGGTGAGTGTTCATCTTAATTTTGTGTTTATGGCATGAATTAATTTGTGTTAATATCTTAACTTGTCTTCTTAATTTGTAGCACATTGATGGCTGGGCTACATTTCTTTTAAGATATCGTCAGAGATTTCTCCCCAAAGCAAGCCAGATGTTTAACACTCCTGAGTTTCCACATGAGGTGGTTAAAGCAAGTTCTCGATGGACGATTATGCCATCTGGATTCCTGGCTCAGCTTGCAAACTTTAAAGAATTTTGGGGAGTAAGTCAGAAGGAGAAGGAGGAGAAGTTGAAGCAAAAGGAGGAGAAGTTGAAGCATGCCAAGGCCAACCATCCTAATTTCAAAGAAAATGAAGGAATCACTGGCTTTAGGGAACCAAACTACACGTATATAATTGCTCTTGGGGATGGTAGTGATGAAATGTATCCAGCTTGGTCTTCCTGTGATCAGGTACTTACATTCTAATTATCAATCTGGTGTTGTTTATAATTAGTAATCACAACATGTTTTTTGTAAACTAGAACAGGCGCAAGGTAGATATTACGACCTTGCGTCTGGTAATGTGCTTGGACGCAAGGTAATTCTTGCGACCTTGCGTATCATTGTAATTTGGCCGCAAGGTAAGTATTGCGACCTTGCGTATCCATGTAATTTAGACGCAAGGTACATTTTGCGTCCTTGCGTATGGATGGTTTTGTGACTAAACTTTCTTTCTGTTTCAGATCTTGATCTCAGTACACTTTAGACACCCAGAACATTTCTTGCTGCTATCATTAAAGTTAGAAGAAATGAAAGTTTATGTGTACGACAGTTTACCCGATCTTGCAAGTGAACAGCTACAACATGTTGTCACAATGTTGTGCGAAAACTTGCCCGTCTACTTGCACGCGGTTAACTACTATAACAAGACGCCAGAATCACAGCTTGAAGATTACTACCAAAATAATGAGAGTATGGAGTTGATGATTGAAACTGGGCGTAATGTGCCAGTGTAGGCAGGTGAAACGGGCAACTGTGGGGTTTGGGTGTGCATCCATATGGAGATACTGGTGTTTGCATGGGAGGGGCTTGATGACATTGGAGATCCAAAAAAGGCTGCACAGGAATATAGGAACAGAATGGTAAGGACGTTCTTCCGTGCACATTTTGATACACTACCGCCACCACCAGAGGAAAAAGATGCGACAAAGAATGCTAAAAAGGCTGCACAGTTTGTATGATTATTATTACTGTTTAAATACTAATTATTTTGTATTACACTTAGTTGTTAAGTTGTGTAATCTTTTGTATAATTAGTAGTCTGTCATTGGCGCAAGATTGAACTTGCGACCTTGCGTATGTTTTAATGTGGTCGCAAGGTCTATCTTGCGACCTTGTGTATCTGTACAATTAGTAGTCTGTCATTGGCGCAAAATTGAACTTGCAACCTTGCATATGTTTTAATGTAGTCGCAAGGTCTATCTTGCTACCTTGCATATCTGTACAATTAGTAGTCTGTCATTGGCACAAGATTGAACTTGCGACCTTGCGTATGTTTTAATGTGGTCGCAAGGTCTATCTTGCCACTTTGCGTGTATGTATAGTACTCTGACATAGGCGCAAGATTGAACTTGCGACCTTGCGTATGGTTTAATGTGGTCGCAAGGTCTATCTTGCGACCATGCGTATCTGTAAAATTACTAGTCTGACATGGGCGCACATAAAATAGATAAACTTCGAGAATTTATTACAACGATCGATATGACATAAAAAACATACAATACGAAAATAAACAGAAACTTGGAGATTGGTTTACTAATTATCACTCGCTAGATTGCACGTTGCATAAAACTGAGACTGATAAGCATGAAATGCTTCTTTGTCAGTGAGTTTCTCCTTACCCTTCTTCGACTTTGCAGTTGAGGCCGATGTTTTTACTACCCTTTTCGTGGTTGGTTCACCAGTTCGATCAACTGAAGATCTGCACGTATCCCTACTATGACCTGGTTCTTTGCAACGAGTACATGTTCTTACTGTTTTTTCAGTGTCTTCACCCGTTGACGGATGACGTTTTGTTGATTTTGGGCGTCCGGGAGCTCTTTTCGGCTTAATGGGAGGATTTACAATTGGTAGGATGTTGGGCCCCGGATCCGACCATTCAGACCGATGGGGCAAAGGAAGGATGTGTTCCATATACGTACTTATATAAGTTTCTGTCGTGAACCAATGAGATACAAATTGAGTAACATCAGCTACTCCAAAGAGTCGTACTGCTGCAATAACATGTCCGCATGGTATGCCTGATCCTTGCCACTGCCCACATGAACAAACTTTATCTGCTAGATTAATGAGGCCATTTTTTCGTCCATCGCACACTTCTACTAGATTGTTTGTCGATGGAATTGCTTGCCATCTTCTTGACTTTTTCGTCCTCTTGGCTAGTTTATGTTCAGCATATGGAGTAACAGTTGAAGTAAGACTAACCGATTGGTTGCGATGTTTGAAATACCAATCTTGTACCGAAGCGCGAAAAAATTCCAATAACATGCAAAAAGGTAGTTTTCGAGCATGTACGGATAGTGCATTAACAGACTCTACACTGTTGCTAGTAAGGTATGAATACCTAACATGTTCAGCTCTACTTCTAGACCATTTGTGGAACCCAACATCACTTAAAATTTTGTAAGACGCTTTCAATCTTCTTCGAAATACATTAAGATGATCCTCAAAATCCGACGCATGATAAGCTTTGACCATTTTCCAATAATACCATTCAAAATATTTGAATTTGTTGGATTTACTTTTAATGCTTGCAAACAAATGACGAGCGCAGAAACAGTGAAACGCTTCGGGGAACACGGTTGAAACACCATGTGCTATTGGCAAACCTCGATCAGAAATAAAAGTAAGCTCTGACATACGATCACCCATTCCACAAGTCATTAAATGGTCTCGTAGGTTGCCCAAAAACCAATCCAAATACTCTTTTGTCTCGTCGCCAGCAATTCCATAAGCCAGTGGCAAAATTCCATTATTGTCATCCATCGCAACAACAACTAAATTTGTACCCAAATATCCTGCCTTCAAATGCGCTCCATCGACGATGATTATCGGGCTACAATGTTGAACAAATGATCGAACCTACAGGAATGAACAATGTTAAAACAAATATTTTTTAATAGATACGCAATGAACGCAAGGACGTAAACAAATGGTAATAGTGATACTTACAACTACGCCAAGAGAATAATAACACATCAGAAATCTATTTTCTTTGTCTGTGATCAAATTCGTTACGCTTCCGGGGTTGTGAATCTTAATGTTATATAGGTAAATAGGAAGCATTTGGTACGACTCTTCACTACTCCCATGAAGCATCTGTAATGTATGACATTTAGCCCTCCATGCTTGATTGTAAGATATACTGACACCGAATCGGTTGCCTATATCCACATGTATGTTGTTTGCTTTATATTCCCGATTTGCATATTTGAATGAATCCACAAGCATACTACCCAACACCTTTTTGGTTGCATGTTTATTGTTTCCCATAATTAGTGTGCGTGAGCATGTGTGTACGTCATGCAGTTTCTTTACCATAAAGTTTTCAGTGAATCGTATTCTGTAAGCACTACATTTCCACTCACAGTTTGGCAACACACATTTAGCGGTGTACTGAGATTTGTCTGACTTTACAGGCTTTATTTGGAAGTTTTCTTCAAGACATTTTGTAAAAAGGGTATTTATAAACTCTTCTTTCTTTAGGAAAGTTTGACGAACTTTTATTAAATCTGACACCCTATACGTGGTTGGTATTTCAGTCGTATGTTCGCGCTCTTCCTCATGCTGACTCAAAAGAGTTTGCATATTCCATAATGGATCTTGCTTTTCTTCTTCATATTGGAATTATGCGTCTCCGTCTTTTCCTCCATCTGAATCACTATCTTCGACCAGAGGTACCTCAAACGGGTGGTTTAATTCTTTAATTTTACATCCTTTTTCAATACCATAGTTATGCAAATCAAACTCTTCTGTGTTTGGAAGTGGCAATTCAGGTTCTTCCACTTCGAAATTGTTACTTGCGAGGTTTTCTTCGGTATCATGTTGTAGTAACAATTGTTGTGGTTGGTGTTTTGGTGGTTTTGATTTTTTTGGTGTTTTGGTGGTTTCTTGGTTTTGTTGTAATAGTGGCTGGTTTGTCGAGTATTTTGTTTCTGGATTTCGTTGTGGCTGATGCATTATTACTCTATCGACAATATAAATATCAATAGGAGCATTTACAATTGCATATTGTAAAAACTCTTGAAAGTCTTCATCATCATCAGTAATATCAAAAACATGATTATTAAAAACATATCTCATTGAAACAGCTGCATTGGGTGGGAATTCAATCTTTTTAAGAACATTTTTTAACAATATTTTCCGATTCATTGGTTTTACGGGCGCAATTGGGAGTCTTATCCACAAAATGTTATTTCTGATCAGATAAGGTAGCAAGCTCGCAAGGCGCAAGGACGCAAGCTTGTGCCTTGTGAGGGCAAGACGCAAGTCTTCTTGCGTCTTGCGAGGGCAACCTGGCAATTTTTTTTTTTTTTGGGCTCGAGCGCAAGACTTTGTTTGGGAATGAGCATTTTGGCTATAATCCCAATTATTTTCGATATTTAAGACAAGAAAGAAGTGATGCATGTTAAATTTGTAGCGTATATACGTGGACTTCCAATTGACTTTCAATTTGGCTTTACCAACTTATTGAGTGGTATAAGATTGTTCAAAAGTGGACGACATAACAACACACTTCAATCGCATGTTGTATACATTCTGAACCTCATCTTTGTTTTCTATATTGACATCCCCTAGCTTCAAGTTAGGTAACGACATTGGACATAGACATAACAAAATTTTAGTCATTTAGTGGATATATATTTCAATTATTCCACTAATCTAATCTAATCTATCTAATCAATCAAATCAAACTATATATAAAAATTGACTCCTATCTCATTAAATATGATATAATAAATAGACTTTTACATAATAAAATAATAAAGTAAAAATAAAATAGTAATAATAATTTACCCCTTATACATTTATAATACCAATATATGATAAAAAAAAGTAAAATAAAATAAAATTGTAAGTACCTATATTTATTATACAATCCTTTGATAATTCATATAAGTTTCTATATAAATTTAAATACATATCTCATAATTTATAAATAAAGTTAAAAGTAATACTATATCATTGTAACGACCCGAATTTTTTTCGATCGTTTTATACATATGAGATTAATATTTACATAAATTAAACATTACCAACATGATAAGCAATCCAAATTGTTGAGTCTTGTGTTTTTGAAAAGAGTTTTACACAACGTTTGACCGTCCAATTTGACCGATGATATCACGAACTATATAACATACGATAATTATACGATTGTGTACATATACGTATTTATACATATTTAAAATGATCTAAGGATGGTTTAACATATCATTGTGTACTAATAACAATGAGTTATAAGTATACTTTGAGACTACTAACTTAAGTTTTCAAAACGATAACTATATGTAACGTTCTTTGATATATATACCTATAATTTATAATGCTTATACAAGTATCGTATAAATATGTATTTAATCACTTTTAAAGGGCTTATATACATAAAACAATATAAGTATATTTACAAAATATAGCTATATTTGAATTCTCGTTCCGTTTCCTCAAGATTTCTACACGTATACCTAGGGTATATGTAACCGTATTGTACGCAACTTCTAGATGTATATACTATTGGTATATACACATAAATTATCATCCTTAGTAGCCTTAAATGATTAAGAAATATGTGGACCCAACCATTTGTCAAGTAGCATGAATTATTTAGCAAGAAAACAAAATTAGGAATCTTTTCTTTCTTTATAAACTAAAAACGTTTTTATGTATGAACACCATTTCTTCATTCCATTTTCTCATACTTACACTCCCATTTCTCTCTCAAAACACTCCTAACTTCATACTTGATCATCTCCAAGCATTTCCCCCATCATTTAGCTTCAATTACAAGTTTTAATCATCATAAAAACAACCTAGAATCAAGAAGTTGCAATATTACTTCCAATCTTTCAATCCAACTTCACCACTCTTTAGGATCAAGAGTTATACTTCCTTTCCAGTAGCTTTATCTAAGTAACTTGAGGTAGTAACCTTATTCATAATCTTATTCGATTCATATTCATATAGCTATCTTATTTTGAGTTACAAATTATAACAACAAGAACATAGTTTGAATGATTTCAAACTTGTTCGTAAACTAAATAGATCCTTCTAACTTGACTTTTAAAACACTTCAAGACCTGTAATATATCATAATGATATGCTAACTTAACAAGATACAACTTGATTTTACAAAGAACACCTTAACACTGAATTTACGTCGTCGGAGTGCAACCGGGGGCTGTTTTGGGTTGGATAATTAAAAACCATCTTAAACTTTGAATTGGAAGTTTATATTCTGGAAAAATGATATTTCTTATGAATATGTTAATATATAAAAATCTCATGGTGTAACTCAAAGTGTAAGTATTTTTGTAAAAATGATCATCTAGATGTTGTTTTTACGACGGAAATGATCACTTTCATAAGATTCACCAAAGTTTGACCTATAACCTATGATTTTGAATACAAACTAAGGTATTTACTGTTCATATTCATAAATAATGGCTCGATCCAAGGAAGTGGCAAGTTGAACCAACAAAAACGGAGTTGTATTGAAGAAACTACGGCTAAAACAAAATTGGGTATCCGAAGCTAGTTTAGCTACGAAATTAATTGGAGTAAAACTAAACTAATCATATCTTTGCTAATTAATATGATATTTTATATATATTTACTTATGATTTGATTTTATATATTTCAGGACCACCCGTAAACAACACGAGAGGATTAATTATAAGACCTCATGATTGTACGCAACACGTCATTTGACAACACGGTACTTTATGTACGCAACACGTCATTTGACAACACGGTACCATGGGTCGAGATTAATTCCGATCAATACGAATACGATGGGGTCTTTATTTATTTTATTGAACAACTAATTGTGGACTGCTAACATCGGACTGCTAACTACGGACTATTAGATATTAAAAGTATTATAAGTATACATGTAACGATTATTTGAAAAGAAAATATGTTGATATATTATATATGGTTACGTTCGTGATATCTATCGGAGACCAGGTCGTGTTATATATCTTCAAGGCAAAAGTGAGTATATAGTCCCACTTTTAAACTCTAAATATTTCGGGATGAGAATACATGCATTTTATGATTTACGTTATGGACACAAGTGATTAAAAATATATATTCTACGTTGAGTTGTACCACTGGCATACTTCCCTGTAACTTGGTAACTACTATTTACATAAGGTATTGTAAACGCGAATCCTGTTGATAGATCTATCGGGCCTGACAACCTCAGCCGGACTGGACGACCAGTATTCAACGGTTGCACAGTACTTCGTTTTGGTGACTACACTTGGTACAGTGTAGTGAGATTTCATAATAAAGGGAATATGCGACATTGATTAAATGTTAAGTATGGTTATCAAGTGCTCAACCACTTAGAATATTTTTTATTAATACGTTTATGTATATGAAATCTTGTGGTCTATATTTATAACGCTGCTAGCTTTAAACCTATATCTCACCAACTTTATGTTGACGTTTTAAGCATGTTTATTCTCAGGTGATAAATAAAAGCTTCCGCTGCATTATGCCGAATTTAAGCAAGATTTGGAGTATGCATATTTGTGTCAATAATAAAACTGCATACCGAAAAATTTGTAATGTGAAATATGTTGGAAATCGTATTGTTATTATCAAATGTAAAGTTTGTAAGACTAAGATTATCGCTCAACGATAATCATTATTATGTTGTTTAAGCCTTTGGTTATAATAAAGGTTATGGTTTGTATCATAAAAACGTATGCAGATTTTGAAAAATGTCACATATAGAGGTCAATACCTCGCAATGACACCAATAAGTACGTAACGTTTATAATCGATATGAACGGGACGCTTCAGGTTGAAATGTCCCATTCTTATTGATTAAAAACGTTCCATATTAATTGATTTCGTTGCGAGGTTTTGACCTCTATATGAGACGTTTTTCAAAGACTGCATTTATTTTAAAACAAACCATAACCTTTATTTCATCAATAAAGGTTTAAAAAGCTTTACGTAGATTATCAAATAATGATAATCTAAAATATCCTGTTTACACACGACCATTACATAATGGTTTACAATACAAATATGTTACAATAAAATAAGTTTCTTGAATGCAGTTTTTACACAATATCATACAAGCATGGACTCCAAATCTCGTCCTTATTTAAGTATGCGACAGCGGAAGCTCTTAATAATCACCTGAGAATAAACATGCTTAAAACGTCAACAAAAATGTTGGTGAGTTATAGGTTTAACCTATATATATCAAATCATAATAATAGACCACAAGATTTCATATTTCAATACACATCCCATACATAGAGATAAAAATCATTCATATGGTGAACACCTGGTAACCGACATTAACAAGATGCATATATAAGAATATCCCCATCATTCCGGGACACCCTTCGGATATGATATAAATTTCGAAGTACTAAAGCATCTGGTACTTTGGATGGGGTTTGTTAGGCCCAATAGATCTATCTTTAGGATTCGCGTCAATTAGGGTGTATGTTCCCTAATTCTTAGATTACCAGACTTAATAAAAAGGGGCATATTCGATTTCGATAATTCAACCATAGAATGTAGTTTCACGTACTTGTGTCTATTTTGTAAATCATTTATAAAACCTGCATGTATTCTCATCCCAAAAATATTAGATTTTAAAAGTGGGACTATAACTCACTTTCACAGATTTTTACTTCGTCGGGAAGTAAGACTTGGCCACTGGTTGATTCACGAACCTATAACAATATATACATATATATCAAAGTATGTTCAAAATATATTTACAACACTTTTAATATATTTTGATGTTTTAAGTTTATTAAGTCAGCTGTCCTCGTTAGTAACCTACAACTAGTTGTCCACAGTTAGATGTACAGAAATAAATCGATAAATATTATCTTGAATCAATCCACGACCCAGTGTATACGTATCTCAGTATTGATCACAACTCAAACTATATATATTTTGGAATCAACCTCAACCCTGTATAGCTAACTCCAACATTCACATATAGAGTGTCTATGGTTGTTCCGAAATATATATAGATGTGTCGACATGATAGGTCGAAACATTGTATACGTGTCTATGGTATCTCAAGATTACATAATATATAATACAAGTTGATTAAGTTATGGCTGGAATAGATTTGTTACCAATTTTCACGTAGCTAAAATGAGAAAAATTATCCAATCTTGTTTTACCCATAACTTCTTCATTTTAAATCCGTTTTGAGTGAATCAAATTGCTATGGTTTCATATTGAACTCTATTTTATGAATCTAAACAGAAAAAGTATAGGTTTATAGTCGGAAAAATAAGTTACAAGTCATTTTTGTAAAGGTAGTCATTTCAGTCGAAATAACGACGTCTAGATGACCATTTTAGAAAACATACTTCCACTTTGAGTTTAACCATAATTTTTGGATATAGTTTTATGTTCATAATAAAAATCATTTTCTCAGAATAACAACTTTTAAATCAAAGTTTATCATAGTTTTTAATTAACTAACCCAAAACAGCCCGCGGTGTTACTACGACGGCGTAAATCTGGTTTTACGGTGTTTTTCGTGTTTCCAGGTTTTAAATCATTAAGTTAGCATATCATATAGATATAGAACATGTGTTAAGTTGATTTTAAAAGTCAAGTTAGAAGGATTAACTTTTGTTTGCGAACAAGTTTAGAATTAACTAAACTATGTTCTAGTGATTACAAGTTTAAACCTTCGAATAAGATAGCTTTATATGTATGAATTGAATGATGTTATGAACATCATTACTACCTTAAATTCCTTGGATAAACCTACTGGAAAAGAGAAAAATGGATCTAGCTTCAACGGATCCTTGGATGGCTCGAAGTTCTTGAAGCAGAATCATGACACGAAAACAAATTCAAGTAAGATCATCACTTGAAATAAGATTGTTATAGTTATAGAAATTGAACCAAAGTTTGAATATGATTATTACCTTGTATTAGAATGATAAAATACTGTAAGAAACAAAGATTTCTTGAGGTTGGATGATCACCTTACAAGATTGGAAGTGAGCTAGCAAACTTGAAAGTATTCTTGATTTTATGTAACTAGAACTTGTAGAATTTATGAAGAACACTTAGAACTTGAAGATAGAACTTGAGAGAGATCAATTAGATGAAGAAAATTGAAGAATGAAAGTGTTTGTAGGTGTTTTTGGTCGTTGGTGTATGGATTAGATATAAAGGATATGTAATTTTGTTTTCATGTAAATAAGTCATGAATGATTACTCATATTTTTGTAATTTTATGAGATATTTCATGCTAGTTGCCAAATGATGGTTCCCACATGTGTTAGGTGACTCACATGGTCTGCTAAGAGCTGATCATTAGAGTGTATATACCAATAGTACATACATCTAAAAGCTGTGTATTGTACGAGTACGAATACGGGTGCATACGAGTAGAATTGTTGATGAAAATGAACGAGGATGTAATTGTAAGCATTTTTGTTAAGTAGAAGTATTTTGATAAGTGTATTGAAGTCTTTCAAAAGTGTATAAATACATATTAAAACACTACATGTATATACATTTTAACTGAGTCGTTAAGTCATCGTTAGTCGTTACATGTAAGTGTTGTTTTGAAACCTTTAGGTTAACGATCTTGTTAAATGTTGTTAACCCAATGTTTATAATATCAAATGAGATTTTAAATTATTATATTATCATGATATTATCATGTATGAATATCTCTTAATATGATATATATACATTAAATGTCTTTACAACGATAATCGTTACATATATGTCTCGTTTAAAAATCATTAAGTTAGTAGTCTTGTTTTTACATATGTAGTTCATTGTTAATATACTTAATGATATGTTTACTTATCATAGTATCATGTTAACTATATATATATATATATATATATATATCCATATTTATGTCATCATATAGTTTTTACAAGTTTTAACGTTCGTGAATCACCGGTCAACTTGGGTGGTCAATTGTCTATATGAAACATATTTCAATTAATCAAGTCTTAAAAAGTTTGATTGCTTAACATATTGGAAACATTTAATCATGTAAATATCAATCTCAATTAATATATATAAACATAGAAAAGTTCGGGTCACTACAGTACCTACCCGTTAAATAAATTTCGTCCCGAAATTTTAAGCTGTTGAAGGTGTTGACGAATCTTCTGGAAATAGATGCGGGTATTTCTTCTTCATCTGATCTTCACGCTCCCAGGTGAACTCGGGTCCTCTACGAGCATTCCATCGAACCTTAACAATTGGTATCTTGTTTTGCTTAAGTCTTTTAACCTCACGATCCATTATTTCGACAGGTTCTTCGATGAATTGAAGTTTTTCGTTGATTTGGATTTCATCTAACGGAATAGTGAGATCTTCTTTAGCAAAACATTTCTTCAAATTCGAGACGTGGAAAGTGTTATGTACAGCTGCGAGTTGTTGAGGTAACTCAAGTCGGTAAGCTACTGGTCCGACACGATCAATAATCTTGAATGGTCCAATATACCTTGGATTTAATTTCCCTCGTTTACCAAATCGAACAACGCCTTTCCAAGGTGCAACTTTAAGCATGACCATCTCTCCAATTTCAAATTCTATATCTTTTCTTTTAATGTCAGCGTAGCTCTTTTGTCGACTTTGGGCGGTTTTCAACCGTTGTTGAATTTGGATGATCTTCTCGGTAGTTTCTTGTATAATCTCCGGACCCGTAATCTGTCTATCCCCCACTTCACTCCAACAAATCGGAGACCTGCACTTTCTACCATAAAGTGCTTCAAACGGCGCCATCTCAATGCTTGAATGGTAGCTGTTGTTGTAGGAAAATTCTTCTAACGGTAGATGTCGATCCCAACTGTTTCCGAAATCAATAACACATGCTCGTAGCATGTCTTCAAGCGTTTGTATCGTCCTTTCGCTCTGCCCATCAGTTTGTGGATGATAGGTAGTACTCATGTCTAGACGAGTTCCTAATGCTTGCTGTAATGTCTGCCAGAATCTTGAAATAAATCTGCCATTCCTATCAGAGATAATAGAGATTGGTATTCCATGTCTGGAGACGACTTCCTTCAAATACAGTCGTGCTAACTTCTCCATCTTGTCATCTTCTCTTATTGGCAGGAAGTGTGCTGATTTGGTGAGACGATCAACTATTACCCAAATAGTATCAAAACCACTTGCAGTCCTTGGAAATTTAGTAATGAAATCCATGGTAATGTTTTCCCATTTCCATTCCGGGATTTCGGGTTGTTGAAGTAGACCTGATGGTTTCTGATGCTCAGCTTTGACCTTGGAACACGTAAAACATTCTCCTACGTATTTAGCAACATCGGCTTTCATACCCGGCCACCAAAAATGTTTCTTGAGATCCTTGTACATCTTCCCCGTTCCAGGATGTATTGAGTATCTGGTTTTATGAGCTTCTCTAAGTTCCATTTCTCTCATATCTCCAAATTTTGGTACCCAAATCCTTTCAGCCCTATACCGGGTTCCGTCTTCCCAAATATTAAGATGCTTCTCCGATCCTTTGGGTATTTCATCCTTTAAATTTCCCTCTTTTAAAACTCCTTATTGTGCCTCCTTTATTTGAGTAGTAAGGTTATTATGAATCATTATATTCATAGATTTTACTCGAATGGGTTCTCTGTCCTTCCTGCTCAAGGCATCGGCTACCACATTTGCCTTCCCCGGGTGGTAACGAATCTCAAAGTCGTAATCATTCAATAATTCAATCCACCTACGCTGCCTCATATTCAGTTGTTTCTGATTAAATATGTGTTGAAGACTTTTGTGGTCGGTATATATAATACTTTTGACCCCATATAAGTAGTGCCTCCAAGTCTTTAATGCAAAAACAACCGCGCCTAATTCCAAATCATGCGTCGTATAATTTTGTTCGTGAATCTTCAATTGTCTAGACGCATAAGCAATCACCTTCGTTCGTTGCATTAATACACAACCGAGACCTTGCTTTGATGCGTCACAATAAATCACAAAATCATCATTCCCTTCAGGCAATGACAATATAGGTGCCGTAGTTAGCTTTTTCTTCAATAACTGAAACGCTTTCTCTTGTTCATCATTCCATTCAAATTTCTTCCCTTTATGCGTTAATGCAGTCAAGGGTTTTGCTATTCTGGAAAAGTCTTGGATGAACCTTCTGTAGTAACCAGCTAGTCCTAAAAACTGGCGTATGTGTTTCGGAGTTTTCGGGGTTTCCCACTTTTCAACAGTTTCTATCTTTGCCGGATCCACCTTAATACCTTCTTTGTTCACTATGTGACCGAGGAATTGAACTTCTTCCAACCAAAATGCACACTTTGAAAACTTAGCGTACAATTCTTCCTTCCTCAATACTTCTAACACCTTTCTCAAATGTTCACCGTGTTCTTGGTCATTCTTTGAGTAAATAAGTATGTCATCAATGAAAACAATGACAAACTTGTCAAGGTATGGTCCACACACTCGGTTCATAAGGTCCATGAACACAGCTGGTGCATTAGTTAAACCAAACAGCATGACCATAAACTCGTAATGACCGTAACGTGTTCTGAAAGCAGTCTTTGGAATATCATCTTCTTTCACCCGCGTTTGATGATACCCGGAACGTAAGTCAATCTTTGAATAAACAGACGAGCCTTGTAGTTGATCAAATAAGTCGTCGATTCTCGGTAGTGGGTAGCGGTTCTTGATGGTAAGTTTGTTCAACTCTCGGTAGTCGATACACAACCTGAATGTACCATCTTTCTTCTTGACAAACAAAACAGGAGCTCCCCACGGTGATGTGCTTGGTCGAATGAAACCACGCTCTAAAAGTTCTTGTAATTGGCTTTGCAGTTCTTTCATCTCGCTGGGTGCGAGTCTGTAAGGAGCACGAGCTATTGGTGCAGCTCCTGGTACAAGATCTATTTGAAATTCAACGGATCGATGTGGGGGTAATCCCGGTAATTCTTTCGGAAATACGTCGGGAAATTCTTTTGCAATGGGAACATCATTGATGCTCTTTTCTTCAGTTTGTACTTTCTCGACGTGTGCTAGAACAGCATAGCAACCTTTTCTTATTAGTTTTTATGCCTTCAAACTACTAATAAGATGTAGCTTCGTGTTGCCTTTTTCTCCGTACACCATTAAGGGTTTTCCTTTTTCTCGTATAATGCGAATTGCATTTTTGTAACAAACGATCTCTGCTTTCACTTCTTTCAACCAGTCCATACCGATTATCACATCAAAACTCCCTAACTCTACTGGTATCAAATCAATCTTAAATGTTTTGCTAACCAGTTTAATTTCTCGATTCCGACATATATTATCTGCTGAAATTAATTTACCATTTGCTAATTCGAGTAAAAATTTACTATCCAAAGGCGTCAATGGACAACTTAATTTAGCACAAAAATCTCTACTCATATAGCTTCTATCCGCACCCGAATCAAATAAAACGTAAGCAGATTTATTGTCAATAAGAAACGTACCCGTAACAAGCTCCGGGTCTTCCTGTGCCTCTGCCGCATTAATATTGAAAACTCTTCCGCGGCCTTGTCCATTCGTGTTCTCCTGGTTCGGGCAATTTCTAATAATGTGGCCCGGTTTTCCACATTTATAACAAACTACATTGGCATAACTTGCTCCGACACTACTTGCTCCACCATTACTCGTTCCGACACCATTTGTTCCTTTCGTTCTATTAACCCCTGGTCCGTAGACCTCACACTTCACCGTGCTATGACCATTTCTTTTACACTTGTTGCAAAATTTGGTGCAGAACCCCGAGTGATACTTTTCACACCTTTGGCATAGCTGCTTCTGATTGTTGTTGTTGTTGCGGTTATTATTGTTGTTGGGATGATTGTTGTAGTTGTTGTTGTTGTTGTTGTTGTTGGGCCGTTTGTTGTAGTTGCGATTGATGTTGCGATTGTTGGGATAATTGTTGCGATTATTGTTGTAATTATTGTTGTTGTATTGGTGATTCTTATCACCGTTTTCCTCCCACTTTCTTTTGACTTGCTTCACATTGGCCTCTTCAGCAGTCTGTTCTTTAATTCTTTCTTCAATCTGGTTCACTAGTTTGTGAGCCATTTTACATGCCTGTTGTATGGAGGCGGGCTCGTGTGAACTTATATATTCTTGAATTCTTTCCGGTAATCCTTTCACAAACGCGTCGATCTTCTCTTCCTCATCTTCGAATGCTCCCGGACACAATAGGCACAATTCTGTGAATCGTCTTTCGTACGTGGTAATATCAAATCCTTGGGTTCGTAACCCTCTAAGTTCTGTCTTGAGCTTATTGACCTCAGTTCTGGGACGGTACTTCTCGTTCATCAAGTGCTTGAATGCTGACCACGGTAGTGCGTACGCATCGTCTTATCCCACTTGCTCTAGATAGGTATTCCACCATGTTAACGCAGAACCTGTGAAGGTATGCGTAGCGTACTTCACTTTGTCCTCTTCAGTACACTTACTTATGGCAAACACCGATTCGACCTTCTCGGTCCACCGTTTCAATCCGATCGGTCCTTCGGTTCCATCAAATTCCAAAGGTTTGCAGGCAGTGAATTCTTTGTAGGTGCATCCTACACGATTTCCTGTACTGCTAGATCCAAGGTTATTGTTGGTATGTAGCGCAGCCTGTACTGCGGCTATGTTTGAAGCTAGAAAAGTACGGAATTCCTCTTCATTCATATTCACGGTGTGTCGAGTAGTCGGTGCCATTTCCTTCAAAATAGTCAAATGGAACAAGTTAATCATACAAAATATTAAGAGTAGTTAATAGTATTTCGTAGCATAATATGAATTCATTTATAAAAGCTTTTTCTTCATATTAGCGTTTTATAAGTTTAAATTCGGGTAGTACCTACCCGTTAAGTTCATACTTAGTAGCTAATATACAATTCAACTACTACAATTCTATATGAAAAACTGATTATAATAATATTTCGCGTTCAAACTTTTACACAATATTTTACAAACTTACAATACCGCTTATTTTACATATAGCATGAAATATAGCACACAATAAATTTGATACAAGATGGTTGTGAAGATAATTCTAGCTAGTACACAAGTCGTTCAGCAAAGGCAATAAAGACACGTAATTCATACGTCCAGAAACATTTCATGCATTCTGGTTTTACTAGGATTACTTCCTATCCTTGGTCTTGTGGAACATAACCGTTATGGCCGTTGATAAGACAGCGTGTTGTAACGTCGTCAAAGGGACGAGGGTTACGTAATGTCCAACAGTCCCGTAACAATCTAAAAACCTCATTTCTTACCCTAATTACCGACTCCGTCACTTCTGGAAACGTTTTGTTTAATAGTTGTAGCCCGATGTTCTTGTTCTCACTTTGGTGAGAAGCGAACATTACTAATCCGTAAGCATAACATGCTTCTTTATGTTGCATGTTAGCCGCTTTTTCTAAATCACGAAGTCCAATATTCGGATATATTGAGTCAAAATAATTTCTTAACCCATTGCGTAAAATAGCATTTGGGTTCCCCGCAATATATGCGTCAAAGTAAACACATCGTAACTTATGGGTTTCCCAATGTGATATCCCCCATCTTTCAAACGAAAGTCTCTTATAAACCAAGACATTCTTGGAACGTTCTTCGAATGTCTTACAAACTGATCTCGCCTTAAATAGTTGTGCCGAGGAATTCTGACCGACTCTAGACAAGATTTCATCAATCATGTCTCCGGGTAGGTCTCTTAAAATATTGGGTTGTCTATCCATTTTGTGTTTTTAAACTGTAAAATAGACAAGAGTTAGATTCATAAAAAAAATACTTATTAATACAAGCAATTTTTACATATATCATAAAGCATAAGCACACTATATTACATATATTACACCACACGAATACAACTATCTTATTCCGACTCGCTCGTTTCTTCTTCTTCGGTTTTGGTTCGTTTTGCCAAGTTTCTAGGGATATGTGATGTTCCCCTAATACTAGCCATCGTTTTCCACATTGGTTTAGAAAAACCTGGTGGTTTAGAGGTTCCCGGGTCATTGTTACAACTTAAGGACTTCGGGGGTTGACGATACATATAAAGTTCATCGGGGTTGGAATTAGATTTCTCTATTTTTATACCCTTTCCCCTATTATTTTCTTTTACCTTTTTAAATTCAGTTGGGGTAATTTCTATAACATCATCGGAATTCTCGTCGGAATCCGATTCATCGGAGAATTGGTAATCCTCCCAATATTTTGCTTCCTTGGCGGAAACACCATTGACCATAATTAACCTTGGTCGGTTGGTTGAGGATTTTCTTTTACTTAACCGTTTTATTATTTCCCCCACCGGTTCAATTTCTTCATCCGGTTCCGATTCTTCTTCCGGTTCCGATTCCTCTTCCGGTTTCGATTCCTCTTCCGGTTCCGACTCTTCTTCCGGTTCCTCTTCGGGAACTTGTGAATCAGTCCACGAATCATTCCAATTTACATTTGACTCTTCATTATTATTAGGTGAGTCAATGGGACTTGTTCTAGAGGTAGACATCTATCACATAATATCAAACGCGTTAAGAGATTAATATATCACATAATATTCACATGTTAAAAATATATAGTTTCCAACAAAATTTGTTAAGCAATCATTTTTCAAGTAAACACGGTCGAAGTCTAGACTCACTAATGCATCCTAACAAACTCGATAAGACACACTAATGCAAAATTCTGGTTCTCTAAGACCAACGCTCGGATACCAACTGAAATGTCCCGTTCTTATTGATTAAAAACGTTCCATATTAATTGATTTCGTTGCGAGGTTTTGACCTCTATATGAGACGTTTTTCAAAGACTGCATTCATTTTAAAACAAACCATAACCTTTATTTCATCAATAAAGGTTTAAAAAGCTTTACGTAGATTATCAAATAATGATAATCTAAAATATCCTGTTTACACACGACCATTACATAATGGTTTACAATACAAATATGTTACAATAAAATAAGTTTCTTGAATGCAGCTTTTACACAATATCATACAAGCATGGACTCCAAATCTCGTCCTTATTTAAGTATAAGACAGCGGAAGCTCTTAATAATCACCTGAGAATAAACATGCTTAAAACGTCAACAAAAATGTTGGTGAGTTATAGGTTTAACCTATATATATCAAATCATAATAATAGACCACAAGATTTCATATTTCAATACACATCCCATACATAGAGATAAAAATCATTCATATGGTGAACACCTGGTAACCGACATTAACAAGATGCATATATAAGAATATCCCCATCATTCCGGGACACCCTTCGGATATGATATAAATTTCAAAGTACTAAAGCATCCGGTACTTTGGATGGGGTTTGTTAGGCCCAATAGATCTATCTTTAGGATTCGCGTCAATTAGGGTGTCTATTCCCTAATTCTTAGATTACCAGACTTAATAAAAAGGGGCATATTCGATTTCGATAATTCAACCATAGAATGTAGTTTCACGTACTTGTGTCTATTTTGTAAATCATTTATAAAACCTGCATGTATTCTCATCCCAAAAATATTAGATTTTAAAAGTGGGACTATAACTCACTTTCACAGATTTTTACTTCGTCGGGAAGTAAGACTTGGCCACTGGTTGATTCACAAACCTATAACAATATATACATATATATCAAAGTATGTTCAAAATATATTTACAACACTTTTAATATATTTTGATGTTTTAAGTTTATTAAGTCAGCTGTCCTCGTTAGTAACCTACAACTAGTTGTCCACAGTTAGATGTACAGAAATAAATCGATAAATATTATCTTGAATCAATCCACGACCCAGTGTATACGTATCTCAGTATTGATCACAACTCAAACTATATATATTTTGGAATCAACCTCAACCCTGTATAGCTAACTCCAACATTCACATATAGAGTGTCTATGGTTGTTCCGAAATATATATAGATGTGTCGACATGATAGGTCGAAACATTGTATACGTGTCTATGGTATCTCAAGATTACATAATATACAATACAAGTTGATTAAGTTATGGTTGGAATAGATTTGTTACCAATTTTCACGTAGCTAAAATGAGAAAAATTATCAAATCTTGTTTTACCCATAACTTCTTCACTTTAAATCCGTTTTGAGTGAATCAAATTGCTATGGTTTCATATTGAACTCTATTTTATGAATCTAAACAGAAAAAGTATAGGTTTATAGTCGGAAAAATAAGTTACAAGTCGTTTTTGTAAAGGTAGTCATTTCAGTCGAAATAACGACGTCTAGATGACCATTTTAGAAAACATACTTTCACTTTGAGTTTAACCATAATTTTTGGATATAGTTTTATGTTCATAATAAAAATCATTTTCTCATAATAACAACTTTTAAATCAAAGTTTATCATAGTTTTTAATTAACTAACCCAAAACAGCCCGCGGTGTTACTACGACGGCGTAATTCTGGTTTTACGGTGTTTTTTGTGTTTCCAGGTTTTAAATCATTAAGTTAGCATATCATATAGATATAGAACATGTGTTAAGTTGATTTTAAAAGTCAAGTTAGAAGGATTAACTTTTGTTTGCGAACAAGTTTAGAATTAACTAAACTATGTTCTAGTGATTACAAGTTTAAACCTTCGAATAAGATAGCTTTATATGTATGAATTAAATGATGTTATGAACATCATTACTACCTTAAGTTCCTTGGATAAACCTACTAGAAAAGAGAAAAATAGATCTAGCTTCAACGGATCCTTGGATGGCTCGAAGTTCTTGAAGCAGAATCATGACACGAAAACAAATTCAAGTAAGATCATCACTTGAAATAAGATTGTTATAGTTATAGAAATTGAACCAAAGTTTGAATATGATTATTACCTTGTATTAGAATGATAACCTACTGTAAGAAACAAAGATTTCTTGAGGTTGGATGATCACCTTACAAGATTGGAAGTGAGCTAGCAAACTTGAAAGTATTCTTGATTTTATGTAACTAGAACTTGTAGAATTTATGAAGAACACTTAGAACTTGAAGATAGAACTTGAGAGAGATCAATTAGATGAAGAAAATTGAAGAATGAAAGTGTTTGTAGGTGTTTTTGGTCGTTGGTGTATGGATTAGATATAAAGGATATGTAATTTTGTTTTCATGTAAATAAGTCATGAATGATTACTCATATTTTTGTAATTTTATGAGATATTTCATGCTAGTTGCCAAATGATGGTTCCCACATGTGTTAGGTGACTCACATGGGCTGCTAAGAGCTGATCATTGGAGTGTATATACCAATAGTACATACATCTAAAAGCTGTGTATTGTACGAGTACGAATACGGGTGCATACGAGTAGAATTGTTGATGAAACTGAACGAGGATGTAATTGTAAGCATTTTTGTTAAGTAGAAGTATTTTGATAAGTGTATTGAAGTCTTTCAAAAGTGTATAAATACATATTAAAACACTACATGTATATACATTTTAACTGAGTCGTTAAGTCATCGTTAGTCGTTACATGTAAGTGTTGTTTTGAAACCTTTAGGTTAACGATCTTGTTAAATGTTGTTAACCCAATGTTTATAATATCAAATGAGATTTTAAATTATTATATTATCATGATATTATCATGTATGAATATCTCTTAATATGATATATATACATTAAATGTCTTTACAACGATAATCGTTACATATATGTCTCGTTTAAAAATCATTAAGTTAGTAGTCTTGTTTTTACATATGTAGTTCATTGTTAATATACTTAATGATATGTTTACTTATCATAGTATCATGTTAACTATATATATATATATATATATATATATCCATATATATGTCATCATATAGTTTTTACAAGTTTTAACGTTCGTGAATCACCGGTCAACTTGGGTGGTCAATTGTCTATATGAAACATATTTCAATTAATCAAGTCTTAACAAGTTTGATTGCTTAACATGTTGGAAACATTTAATCATGTAAATATCAATCTCAATTAATATATATAAACATGGAAAAGTTCGGGTCACTACACAGGTGGTATCAGAGCGTTGGTCTTAGAGAACCAGAAAATTTGCATTAGTGTGTCTTATCGAGTTTCTTAGAATGCATTAGTGAGTCTGGACTTTGATCATGTTTGATTTCAAAAACTATTGCTTATCCTTGTTGGTTAAAAATTAATATGTAAATATTATGTGGTACTAACATACTAGTTGTTGTGTGATAGATGTCTGGTTCAAAATTTGTTATCACGTTCAGCAACTCCGAACCAAAATCCTCAGATAGTGTTCCAGTCATTAACCTATCCGATGATGAAAACGACACCTTTGGGGAAGAATCACATTTTCGGATGAATCAATTGAAGAGGAACCGGAAAGTGATCCTGAGGAGGAAGAAATACAGGAAATTACGAAAGACAAGTTCGAACGAGGAAAGAAACGAAAGGCTACTGAATTGGAAAATCCAAATCCCGAGTTTAGTGAGGATGTAGTGGCACCAACTCCACCAGACACTACCACCCCTATACCCGCTACTCCTATTAGTTCTATCCTGACATCCAGTTCTTCGACCCCTCAGCCAAAACGCAGGGAGACAGTCAGGATAAGCGTTAAACGATTTTTTTGAACACAAACGTTTTGGGTTAAATGATGCGCTGTTGTTTTAAACCATGGGATCATATAACGTGTTGTATAATATTACTAGTGTGGTTTGCTTAATGTTTGATGTAAGATAAGCATATGTAAAAATTAGTGAAGTGTGAAATGCAATAATTTTCCATGGTGGAGTATTATTTGGATGGTAGTAATTAATTTCTGTACTAAGCTATTAAGTATGAACTTTAACGGGTAGGTACTACCCTAGATATAATTATCAAATGCTAATAAGAAGAAAAGGCTTTTATAATAATAACTGGTTCATATTATTAATAAGCTATGATGTACTGTAAATACACACTACATCTATAATATTCCATGTGAATAATTAATTTTTTTTTCATTCTTATTGAAGAATATGGCGCGATTGAACCGAATGACGGAACAAGAAATCGAGGAACTCATCAATCAGCGAGTGAACGACAGAATGTTATAGGTCGAGGCTGCAAGAGGTGCTACAGTTAACCCAAATCCTCGTGTGGGATGCACCTACAAAACTTTTCAAGGTTGCAAGCCCTCATCATTCAGTGGAACAGAAGGACCGGTTGGTTTAACCCGGTGGATCGAAAAGATTGAATCTGTGTTTAAAATCAGTGGTTGTATTGAGAAGGACATGACCAAGTATGCATCGTGCACCTTACAAGATAGTGCACTCACGTGGTGGAAAAACTATTTGAAGGCCGTAGGAGGAGATGTAGCTTATGATACTCCATGGGAAGAATTCAAAACAATGCTAATCAACGAGTATTTTCCAAGGAACGAGGTTAGGAAGTTGGAAGCTGAATTACGAAGCCTGAAAGTTGTTGGTACTGAACTCACCAACTACAATCAGCGATTTCATGGAATTAGCTTTGCTATGTCCCGAATTGGTACCAACTGAAGAACGGAAGATAGAACTGTACAAAGATGGTTTGCCTAAAAATGTCAAGGTAAATGTTACAGCATCGAAACCCAAGACTATTCATGAAGCCATCACCATGGCAAACGAGTTGATGGACCAGATTATTCTAGATAAGAACACCGATGTCAAGACATCAAAAAATAAAAGAAAGTGGGATGGTAATCATCAACAATCCAACAAGAAACAAGAAACCACGCAAGGTGCTGGTAGTGGTTCAAGCTCAGGTTACAAAGGACGAAATCCTTTATGTAACAGATGCCACAAACATCACTCTGGTTATTGTAATGTGGTGTGCGATAATTGTAATCGAAGGGGTCATCTTGCTGAAGATTGTAAGATTCCCGTTACAAATATAAATGGCACCAAGACTCCTGCCACCAATGCAAATAGAACTGCCTTGGCCACTATTACTTGTTATGGGTGTGGGAAACAGGGTCATTATAAGAGCCAGTGCCCGAATCCAGAGAATAATAACGGATCTGCACGTGGAAGAGCATTTATTATTAATGCTAGAGAGGCGTGTGAAGACCCGGAGCTTGTTACGGGTACGTTTACCATTAATAACTTATCAGCATCTATTATATTTGATACTGGTGCTGATAGAAGTTATATGTGTAGAGACTTTTACGCTAAATTGAATTGTTCATCATTACCTCTAGATGCTAAGTACATGATTGAGTTAGCTAATGGTAAACTAATTAAAGCCGATAAAATCTACCGTGATTGTAAAATAAATCTAGCCGGAGAAACGTTTAAAATTGATTTGATACCCGTAGAATTAGGAAGTTGTGATGTAATAGTTGGCATGGACTGGATGTCCAAAATAGGAGCTGAAGTTGTGTGTGCCAAGAAGGCCATTCGCATTCCTCGTAAGGATAAAATGACAGTAATGATTTATGGAGAGAAGGGTAACTCAAAGCTAAAACTCATTAGCTGTTTGAAAGTCCAAAAGTGCTTGAAGAAAGGGTGCTATGCTATCCTAGCACATGTTAATAAATTCGAAATGAAAGAAAAAGAGAAGTGCATCAACGACGTGCCTGTGGCAAGAAATTTTCCTGAAATATTTCCGGAAGAGTTGCCGGGATTACCTCCATTTAGATCTGTAGAATTTCAAATAGATCTAGTACCAGAAGCTGCACCAGTGGCTCGTGCTCCATACAGACTTGCACTATCTGAGATGAAAGAGTTACAAAGCCAGTTACAAGAATTACTGGACCGTGGTTTCATTCGATCGAGCACTTCACCGTGGGGAGCTCCGATTTTATTTGTCAAGAAGAAAGATGGATCCTTCCGAATGTGTATAGATTACCGTGAATTAAATAAGTTAACTATCAAGAATCGGTATCCACTACCGAGAATTGACGACTTATTTGATCAACTGCAAGGATCATGTGTTTATTCGAAAATCGACCTAAGATCGGGCTATCATCAACTACGCGTCAAAGAAGAAGATATTCCGAAAACTGCTTTCCTGACACGCTACGGTCATTACGAATTTTTGGTCATACCGTTTGGATTGACGAATGCGCCAGCTGTATTCATGGACCTTATGAATCAAGTTTGTAGTTCGTATCTAGATAAGTTTGTTATCGTTTTCATTGACGATATTCTTATCTATTCCAAAAATGAGCAAGAGCATGAGCAGCATTTAAGGTTGGTATTAGAATTGTTAAGAAAAGAACAGTTATACGCCAAATTTTCTAAGTGTACATTTTGGTTGAAAGAAGTGCAATTTCTTGACCACGTTGTTAGTAGCAAAGGAATTCAGGTTGACCCAGCTAAAATTGAGGCTATTGAAAAATAGGAGACTCCTAAGACACCAACACAAATACATTAATTTTTGAGCTTAGCCGGTTATTATAGAAGGTTTATTCAAGATTTTTCCCGAATAGCTAAACCATTAACAGCGTTAACGCAAAAAGGGAAGAAGTACGAATGGACTTCTGAGCAGGAGAGTGCATTTCAATTACTAAAGAAAAAGTTGACTACGGCGCCTATTTTATCGTTACCTGAAGGGAACGATGATTTTGAGATATATTGTGACGCTTCTCGACAAGGTTTTGGTTGCGTCCTTATGCAACGAAAGAAAGTTATTTTGTACATATCTCGACAATTGAAGATTCACGAGCGAAATTATACGACGCATGATCTAGAACTGGGAGCAGTAGTGTTTGCATTGAAGATATGGAGACACTACTTATATGGGGTTAAATGCACTGTGTTTGCCGATCATAAAAGCCTTCAACATATTTTCGATCAAAAACAGCTGAACATGAGGCAACGTAGGTGGGTCGAGCTGATAAACGACTATGATTGTGAGATTCGCTATCATCCCGGGAAAGCAAATGTAGTGGCTGACGCTCTAAACAGAAAGGAACGAGAGCCAATACGAGTACGAGCGATGAACATAAAAATTCGCATGAATCTCAACTCACAAATCAAAGAGGCTCAACGAGAAGCTCTTACTAAGGAAAACATAGAAAATGAAACAATGAAGAAGTATGAGAAGCAACTCATTATACGGGGAGATGGAATTCGATATTTTGCAAAACGTATATGGGTACCAAAGTTGGGTGGATTAAGGAAGTTGATATTGAACGAGGCACATAAGACAAGATACACGATACATCCTGGAGTTGGAAAGATGTATCAAGATCTTAAGACGCATTATTGGTGGCCTAATTTAAATACAGACGTTGTAACATATGTCGGGAAATGTTTAACTTGTTCCAAAGTCAAAGTAGAACACCAGAAGCCGTTAGGGTTACTTCAACAACCAGAAATCCCAGAATGGAAGTGGGATGGTATTACCATGGATTTTATCACGAAGTTACCCAAGACTGCATGGGGTTATGACACCATTTGGGTAATAGTTGATCGTCTCACCAAATCTGCACATTTCTTGCCTATTAAGAAAACGGATAGAATGGAGAAACTATTACGATTATACATACAGGAACTTGTTTCAAGGCATGGAATACCTATTTCCATTATATCCGATCGTGATAGTAGATTTACATCAAAGTTCTGGCAATCACTACAGGAGGCCCTGGGAACTCGTTTGGATATGAGCACCGCATATCATCCGCAAACTGACGGGCAGAGTGAAAGAACAATTCATACTCTTGAAGACATGCTCAGGGCATGTGTGATCGATTTTGGAAACGGATGGGATAAATATCTACCATTAGCAGAATTCTCGTATAATAATAGTTATCATGCGAGCATTAAAGCTGCACCATTCGAAGCACTGTATGGAAGGAAGTGTAGATCCCCTATCTGTTGGAATGAAGTAGGAGATTGACGTTTAACTGGTCCCGAGATCATACACGAAACTACTGAGAAGATAGTACAAATCAAGGAGAGATTGAAAACAGCCCGTAGTCACCAAAAGAGCTACGCCGATGTTCGAAGGAAACCATTAGAGTTTCAGATCGGTGACATGGTTATGCTAAAGGTGTCACCTTGGAAAGGTGTAATACATCTCAGCAAAAGGGGTAAATTGAACCCAAGGTATGTAGGCCCGTTTAAGATCATCGAACGCATTGGACCGGTAGCTTATCGACTCGAGTTACCACAAAAACTCGCTGGAGTACATAATACGTTTCACGTTTCAAACCTTAAGAAGTGTCTTGCAAAGGAAGACCTCACCATTCCCCTTGAAGAAATCCAAGTCGACGAGAAACTATAATTCATAGAAGAACCAGTCGAAATCATGGACCGTGAAGTTAAACAGCTCAAGCAGAGCAACATACCAATCGTTAAGCTTTGTTGGAATGCTCGAAGGGGTCCCGAGTTTACTTGGGAACGAGAGGATCAGATGAAACAAAATTACCCACATTTGTTTCCCGAGAACACAAAATAGGTACAACTTTAAAATTTCGGGACGAAATTTATTTAACAGGTAGGTACTGTAACGACCCGAATTTTTTTCGATCATTTTATACATATGAGATATATATTCACATAAATTAAACATTACCAACATGATAAGCAATCCAAATTGTTGAGTCTTTTGTTTTTGAAAAGAGTTTTACACAACGTTTGACCGTCCAATTTGACCGATGATATCACGAACTATATAACATACGATAATTATACGATTGTGTACATATACGTATTTATACATATTTAACATGATCTAAGGATGGTTTAACATATCATTGTGTACTAATAACAATGAGTTATAAGTATACTTTGAGACTACTAACTTAAGTTTTCAAAACGATAACTATATGTAACGTTCTTTGACATATATACCTATAACTTATAATGCTTATACATGTATCGTATAAATATGTATTTAATCACTTTTAAAGGGCTTATATACATAAAACAATATAAGTATATTTACAAAAGATAGCTATATTTGAATTCTCATTCCGTTTCCTCAAGATTTCTACACGTATACCTAGGGTATATGTAACCGTATTGTACGCAACTTCTAGATGTATATACTATTGGTATATACACATCAATTATCATCCTTAGCAGCCTTAAATGATTAAGGAATATGTGGAACCAACCATTTGTCAAGTAGCATGAATTATTTAGCAAGAAAACAAAATTAGGAATCTTTTCTTTCTTTATAAACTAAAAACGTTTTTATGCATGAACACCATTTCTTCATTCCATTTTCTCATACTTACACTCCCATTTCTCTCTCAAAACACTCCTAACTTCATACTTGATCATCTCCAAGCATTTTCCCCATCATTTAGCTTCAATTACAAGCTTTAATCATCATAAAAACAACCTAGAATCAAGAAGTTGCAATATTACTTCCAATCTTTCAATCCAACTTCACCACTCTTTAGGATCAAGAGTTATACTTCCTTTCCAGTAGCTTTATCCAAGTAACTTGAGGTAGTAACCTTATTCATAATCTTACTCGATTCATATTCATATAGCTATCTTATTTTGAGTTACAAATTATAACAACAAGAACATAGTTTGAATGATTTCAAACTTGTTCGCAAACTAAATAGATCCTTCTAACTTGACTTTTAAAACACTTCAAGACCTGTAATATATCATAATAATATGCTAACTTAACAAGATACAACTTGATTTTACAAAGAACACCTTAAAACTGAATTTACGTCCTCGGAGTGCAACCGGGGGCTGTTTTGGGTTGGATAATTAAAAACCATCTTAAACTTTGAATTGGAAGTTTATATTCTGGAAAAATGATATTTCTTATGAATATGTTAATATATAAAAATCTCATGGTGTAACTCAAAGTGTAAGTATTTTTGTAAAAATGATCATCTGGATGTTGTTTTTACGACGGAAATGATCACTTTCATAAGATTCACCAAAGTTTGACCTATAACCTGTGATTTTGAATACAAACTAAGGTATTTACTGTTCATATTCATAAATAACGGCTCGATCCAAGAAAGTGGCAAGTTGAACCAACAAAAAGGGAGTTGTATTGTAGAAACTACGGCTAAAACAAAATTGGGTATCCGAAGCTAGTTTAGCTACGAAATTAATTGGAGTAAAACTAAACTAATCATATCTTTGCTAATTAATATGATATTTTATATATATTTACTTATGATTTGATTTTATATATTTCAGGACCACCCGTAAACAACACGAGAGGATTAATTATAAGACCTCATGATTGTACGCAACACGTCATTTGACAACACGGTATTTTATGTACGCAACACGTTATTTGACAACATGGTACCATGGGTCGAGATTAATTCCGATCAATACGAATACGATAGGGTCTTTATTTATTTTATTAAACAACTAATTGTGGACTGCTAACATCGAACTGCTAACTACGGACTATTAGATATTAAAAGTATTATAAGTATACATGTAACGATTATTTGAAAAGAAAATATGTGGATATATTATATATGGTTAGGTTCGTGATATCTATCGGAGACCAGGTCGTGTTATATATCTTCAAGGCAAAAGTGAGTATATAGTCCTGTAACATCCATGTTACATCCGTCCCACATCGGTTGGAGAGGGGAATGAAGCATGCCTTATAAGGGTGTGGAGACCTTTCCTAGCATGACGCGTTTTGGGACCACAAGCGCAGCAGATCCCATTAGAGCTCTGCAGTTAAGCGTGCTCAGGCGAGAGCACTACCAGGATGGGTGACCTCCTGGGAAAGTGTTCGTTGTTTGTGGTCGCCAAGAAAAATCCGTGAGCAACCTACGGGGGAGACAAGGGTACGTCCCTATCTCTGCAAAGCGGACAATATCATGCTACGGGGAACGTTTTACCTGGGGTGTTACAGATGGTATCAGAGCCAGGCCCCGGACCAAACGTGTACAGCGAGGACGCTGTGTCCCATTGGGGGGAGGATTGTAACATCCATGTTACATCCGTCCCACATCGGTTGGAGAGGGGAATGAAGCATGCCTTATAAGGGTGTGGAGACCTTTCCTAGCATGACGCGTTTTGGGACCACAAGCGCAGCAGATCCCATTAGAACTCTGCAGTTAAGCATGCTCAGGCGAGAGCACTACCAGGATGGGTGACCTCCTGGAAAGTGTTCGTTGTTTGTGGTCGCCAAGAAAAATCCGTGAGCAACCTACGGGGGAGACAAGGGTACGTCCCTATCTTTGCAAAGCGGACAATATCATGCTACGGGGAACGTTTTACCTGGGGTGTTACAAGTCCCACTTTTAAACTCTAAATATTTCGGGATGAGAATACATGCATTTTATGATTTACGTTATGGACACAAGTGATTAAAAATATATATTCTACGTTGAGTTGTACCACTGGCATACTTCCCTGTAACTTGGTAACTACTATTTACATAAGGTATTGTAAACGCGAATCCTGTTGATAGATCTATCGGGCCTGACAACCCCAACCTGACTGGACGACCAGTATTTAACGGTTGCACAGTACTTCGTTTCGGTGACTACACTTGGTACAGTGTAGTGAGATTTCATAATAAAGGGAATATGCGACGTTGATTAAATGTTAAGTATGGTTATCAAGTGCTCAACCACTTAGAATATTTTTTATTAAAACGTTTATGTATGTGAAATCTTGTGGTTTATATTTATAACGCTGCTAGCTTTAAACCTATATCTCCCCAACTTTATGTTGACGTTTTAAGCATGTTTATTCTCAGGTGATAAATAAAAGCTTCCGCTGCATTATGCCGAATTTAAGCAAGATTTGGAGTATGCATATTTGTGTCAAAAAATAAAACTGCATACCGAAAGATTTGTAATGTGAAATATGTTAGAAATCGTATTGTTATTATCAAATGTAAAGTTTGTAAGACTAAGATTATCGCTAAACGATAATCATTATTATGTTGTTTAAGCCTTTGGTTATAATAAAGGTTATGGTTTGTATCATAAAAACGTATGCAAATTTTGAAAAATGTCACATATAAAGGTCAATACCTCGCAATGACACCAATAAGTACGTAACGTTTATAATCGATATGAACGGGACACTTCAATCATCAATAAATATCTAAACATTTCATCTTTTTACTGAATCAATGTTTGTGATCATGACTAATTACCCATGACCTATAAAAAAGTAAAAAAAAATAAAAAATTACGTACTTATAATAATTATAATAACTTTTGCTAATCTATATATAAGATTGAATATAAAATATAAAAAAATTATTACTTTGCAAATAAATTTTTAAGTAATTAATGTTAATGAAATATATAAACCTTTCATCTTATTACTGAACTAAGTTATTTAGTATCGTATTAAATTGAGACTTTTTGTAGTCTATAAATATGTCATCTTCATTTTGCATATAAATCATACAGTGCGAAGAGCACACCATATTACTAAAAGATAATTACAATGGTTTTATTTGTCAAGTTTTGATTATCTACATGAAAATGTATATGGAAGTTATTTTGGATTTATATACGATGTATCTTATATCATGTATCTTATATATTTTATTTGATAATGCTTTGGTGTATCTACATGACTACATGTATGATGAAGTTTTTTTTATTTTATCTCACAATATTATTATTTTTAATGTTAATATTATGATTATCATATTGTATATTTGTGTTGTATTTGTATATCCAAGTTATTTTGGATTTCTTATATATCATGTATCTTATTAGATGATGTGTTGATGTATCTACATGTATCATGAGGTTTTACATCTTTTTATTTTTGGTTCGTGTCGCGATTTTATTATTTTTAATGTTAATATTATGATTGTTATTAATATTGATAGTAGTCATCTAATGATATGGAAGTAGGTTCATTTTATTGTTAGTGTTCATTAAAAATAATGAATGATTATTAAAAATGTATCAATTGCAAAGTGAAACATTATGTACTCTATGTGTCTCAATAGGTTTATGTTTTTATGATTTATTCAATACAATGCTTTTGAGATTATTATCATATGGAGAATCTTTTATCATACACGATACATTTTATTACTTCATTTTACTTTGTTGTAATTCTTATATAATCTCTTAGTTAAATTAGTTTGGGTCAAATGATTTTGGTAGAATCATATTAAACCGTCTACATATACGTATTGGTTGATAAGTAGGTAGTATTTATGGCTTACCCTTCTACTTAATAATGACAAAAAAGTAGCTACACAATGTGTTTTTAATAATGGTAAAAAAGTAAACAAGGTTTTGTAAGGACTATGTTGTATATGAAGATTATTAAACAATTATTTTTAACATAGTCTTTTATGAATATATAATTAGAATAAAATACATGTACATGAAACTGTTATGCACTATATCTTACATTATTTCATTTGTGATAATTTACGGTAAAATTATTTGATGAAGGACTTTCAAATACAACTATAAGATTATGTTGATAAGATGGTGATTGTAATTGCTTTGGCGGTCTCATAGAATAATACATTTGGAGTGTTTATTATTTAATATCGGATATAAGCTTATAAGGTGATGATAATATCAAAAATCGTTGTATGAATTATAGTTGATAATTTTGTTGATAAGTTGATATTGTATAGATAGTGGACAATCACTTACAATTTTTTGGTCAAATTCAATTGTTTTAGCTTCATTTGGTCTATGTAATCATTTGAAATATTTATTTTCAATGGGAATATTATTATGACAAATGGGAAGGAGATTGATATATCCAACACTAAAAATGATAGATTCATCATGTTTGTGCGCTAAATACTTATAATGTACCATTTTTAATGTTAGAAATATCACTACTCGATAAAAAAAAAAAGATAGATATATACATATATAACAAGCATATGATTACATCATGCGCTATCACATGAGACTTAAATATACAATTTTTCGCAAGTACATATGCAAAAAATTCTACCTAGACACATGCAGAATGTAACCAACATCATGTTAAACATGAATTTTAAAATATTAAAGTTTGAAATAAGCCGTGCAACGCACGGGCTTTGCCCACTAGTAAATATTAGAGACTCTCGCAGAGCCGATCCTGAGTGTTCTGTTGCCCGGGGCGAATCGATCAAATAATGCCCCCACTCTATTTTTAAACAAGCGTTTGAAAGCTAATCAACTTATATAAGTCATTTTCACGTTATTTATTTTTTAATAAATTTATTGTGACAATTTGAAGAGATAAACTACGATAAAAGTGATGACTTCGAGTCTAGTTAATAATTTTATAGTGTCTTTTTCTTTTTCATTTGTGATTAAATTAATGCCTAAATTATAAAAGAAAAATATCAAGTTAATGTAACATGTGTCTAAATTATTAGACTATCACCTGATCTATCCCGAAATATGTGTCTATAATTCTATTTTTCTTTTGTTTCAAAATAATTGTTTATCTTCAAAAAAGACGATCAATTTTACATTTTTATTCTTAAACATTTTCTCAAAAATTGACATCTTAAAAAGATTCATTTTTATACTATACCAAAATTTGTGTGTGACACATCAATAAAATAGGACTTTCCAAAAAAAGACTTTTGTTCCTTGTAGAAATAATTAAATTAAAGAAAATATAAAAATCAAGTAGTACTATGCAGTATTATATTAAGAAATCAGTAAACTTATTTTATGAATTCACATTATTATGACACCTATATTGCTCGACTAGAATTTCAAAATCCATACGTGCTTGTACAATACGCTATATCTGTTGTACGATATATTGGATTTTAATAATATTAACACATCTTACGAAGGGAAAAAAAAAATTACAATATCAAAGAACAAAAGATTTTTTCTCTTTTCAACTTTTTATTTTTCCTTTCTTCCTCTCCTTCCTCCATGAAATTTTTCCTCTGAACTTACAAAAAAAAAAAAAAAACTAAACTACACTTAAGAAAACTCAGAACTCCAGATTTGATGCCTCTTATTATGTGATGTCCGGGTGCGATCGCCCCTGTGGCCCTACCCTAAGGCTGGCCCTGCTCTCTCGCCTTAAAAAATATCATCCCTATACAGTTATAGATATCTTTAATGAATGTCAAATTTAAGTTTAACTAAATTTATTTAGAATATAAATTATTGAAGTAATAAAAAAGGGGTAAAGCGTGGAAATTTTTTATGATATTTAGAAGTTTATTGTTTTCGAAACCGAGTGTTCAATCTAGTGGACGTTTCAAGTGATTATAGAGTTTTGATAGTTTCTTCAGAGAGATGTTGATTGTTCACTATGATGTTAGTTCTCACCATTAATTGCGTCAAGGCATTCAATATTTTAGTATTTCACTTGGGTCGGGATGTGTGAAGATGTGTGTGTTTGGTTAGGGGAATTCATTATTTGTTTCAAACCGTTTTAATCTGAAAACCGAATCGAATGAAACAGAAAAAATCAAATCGAATTTGAATTCGAAGTTCGGTTCTGCAAATTGGAATTGGATTTCGGTTTGATTTTACTTTGTTGAGTTCACTTCCACTTCAATAATACAGGCATAATTTATTCTATTTACTCTGGTATACATAATCTTAGTTATCACATGAAGTTGCTTCTATTAATTTTTTTTTTTTTTTTAACAAAACATTATAGTAAAGGGATTATCACAAAAAAAACTCATTTTTTCAACCTTTTTTTTACGTGAGAGCCCAATTTTTTTCTTTTTTTTTTTTGCCAATTTGACCTCGCAAGGAGCAGGTTCCTCTTGCTCCTTGCGACCTTGCTTCCACCTGGTGAAACCAAGGTCGCAAGGCGCAAGGGAGCAAGAGGCATCTTGCTCCTTGCGAGTGCAAATTGGAATTTTTTATTTTTTAGCTGTCACGCAGAAAGGGTCAATAAATGGACTTTTTTATGATAATTCCTAGAGAAAATGAAGACGGTTCATCACAACAATGAATGCCAAACCATATAAAACACGGGTCAAAAGACAAGCCCAGATACAACTA
The DNA here is from genome assembly GCF_046630445.1 of Rutidosis leptorrhynchoides. Classification (NCBI taxonomy): domain Eukaryota; kingdom Viridiplantae; phylum Streptophyta; class Magnoliopsida; order Asterales; family Asteraceae; genus Rutidosis; species Rutidosis leptorrhynchoides. The sequence goes on from NC_092340.1 coordinate 54,592,434, forward strand.
ACCTAACCCAACCCGGGCGAATAAATAGGATTACAAACAACGAAAACCTAGGCCCAACATTAACTAAACAAAACAAATGCAAACTACGTAACACCACCAACCGAAAAACTATGAACAAAAAGATGGCACGCAATCAACAAAAACCAAGGCCCGATTAAATACCTTCTTTGATAAGTGCTTCTATCGATGGGTCAGAATAATAATCTTACAAGTTCATTATAACCAAAAAATACATTCATATAAAATAAACCTATTTAATAACTTAACTCACTAATAACAAAAGTTACAAATTTGAATGTTGAAATTCCAACAAAAGCATTATCCGATAATATAATTTGTCGAAAAAGAAAAATATAGAATCTTTACACGCGTACATATATAGCAAACAATTTGGGTTCTAAGAGATTGGAAGTGGAACACCATCCCAACCTTGAACACACTCCAACAATGGATCAATGATTTTACCCTTGCACATTGCTGTAAACACCTTGTCAAATTCCTCACCTGGTGACGTCACCTTCTCACCTGTCAAGTATTCAGACCCAAGTTCCTCCCTCACAAACCTATATAATGGGTATGATCTACAAGCCTTGATCCTGTTAGGAATAGCCAATTTACCATTTTCAAATGCAACTCTCACAGCCTCAACTTCTCTAGGCAAAATGGCTTTAAGTTCCTCTTCAAAAGTTACAATCTTTTGAAAGATTGAAGTGCTTGTGTTCTTTTCGATTTCACCATTGTTTAACGCATGATCGACTAGAACTTGTCGAAGCTTTTGCATCAACGGGTAAGTGGCGAGACAGGGGTCGTCAATGTAGGCGAATACGTACTCCCTGTCGACTACTTGAAGTAGGTCCTTTTCGCAGAATCTTGAGGGGTGGAGTTGACCGTTGACTCCTGTTGTTAGAACCTTTTTGGCTACTTGGCTCACAGTGTTCTTGACAGTCGATTTCATGTTTTCTTCTAAATGTCTTAAGTCAATGGATTGGCATAGAGCTACTAAGTATGTGGTAGACATTAGCTTCAAGATTTCGACTGCTTCTGATGTTTTTCTAGCTGAAATCAACCCTAAAGAGTTTACATCTTGGTTGTGTTGTTCGGCACTTTGGACGTGGTTGGTGACAGGGTTCGCTAGAAATTGGAGTTCCGAACAGTAAGAAGCCATAGCGATTTCTCCTCCTTTAAACCCGTAATCCAAACTAGGGTTTCGTCCACCCGAAAGATTTGAAGGTAAACCATTGTTGTAAAAGTCGTTTACAAGCTCCGAGAATTGAGCAAACATAAGCTTCCCAATCGAGGCGATAGCTAATCGAGTGTTGTCCATCGAAACACCAATTGGTGTTCCTTGAAAGTTACCACCATGTAAAGCCTTATTTCTTGAAACGTCGATCAAAGGGTTGTCGTTTACTGAGTTGATCTCGCGTTCGATCATCTTAGTTGACGAGCGGATGACCTCAATGTGTGGGCCAAGCCATTGAGGTGATGTCCTTAGCGCGTAACGATCTTGTTTAGGTTTTTGCAAAGGGTCCATTTCATGAACCTTTGCGTTCGCCTTAACAAAATCGCTACCATCTAAAATGTATTCCATAATTGCCGCAGCTTCAATCTGACCTGGGTGATGCTTCAATTTATGTGTTAAGTGGTCCGTAAACTCAGGCTTTCCTTGCATGACCTCAGCGAAAATAGCGGACAATACCTCTGACAACAATGCAAGCACATTGGCTTCAAAAAGAACCATGGACGCCATTCCGGACCCCACGGCGGTACCATTAACAAGTGCTAGACCTTCTTTAGGTTGTAGCTCAAAGAATCCACCTTCAACACCCGCTAAGTTGAACGCTTTTTGCGCACTGAGGATTTCGCCGTTGGGTCCCACGGCTTTGGAGTTGGGACGACCGGTGAGAAGACCAGCAATGTAGGATAGTGGGACCAGATCACCGGACGCGGTGATGGTCCCACGAAGAGGCAAACATGGGGTGACATTGGTGTTAAGGAACTTAGTGATGGCTTCTAAGATCTCGAAACGTATGCCGGAGTAACCTTGAAGGAGGGTGTTGATTCTAACTAGCATGGCAGCTCTTGTAGCTGAATGTGGAAGGGTGTGGCTTGATTCAGTCCCATTTCCGAAAATTCCGGCATTCAAAAATCTGAATCATAAAACAAAACATAATTTAGACGATGAATTATTATTATCATACACGGTATCATAAATCATAAACAAGATAAAAACCAAAAGATTAAATATCTATTGTCATAGTTATGAATAGAATTAAAAATGTGTATGTGCTATATGGTGATTGTGAAGTTGTAACTCTCAACTATATCATTTACGGAGTAACAAATATCATATATCATATGTCAAATGTCATATCATATATCATATATATCATATTGTTGCAAAAAATATGTGTATCGGCAGGTACATGTTAGCCCTGTGTTGACTTTGTCAACCCATCCAGTGGGCTACCGTTATTGTTGCAATCTTCGCATGCGTGGGACCAAGAGATTATTTGAGCCCGGTAAGAATGATTTTTGATCCAATTATTTGGAAAATACTCAACTAGTGAGAATCGAACACTCACCTCCCTAAGGGAGAGTGAGTCATTCACCACTAGGCTATTGGTCCATTCACCAATTTTTTTATTATCATATATATCATATATATATGTATTAATAAAATGGAAAGCTTAATTATTTGTCTAGCTCGGTCTATTTTCTTGACGAGTTTGGCGATCAAAATTTGGTACACGTATTTCTTTTTTTGTTTGTTTATTGCAACTTAAGCTATATATTTATTTATTTATTTATTTATTTATTTTTACCCTATATCCTAATATGCATGGATGAATTCGTAGTTTCATTCTTATCCGATTGTCGTTTTGAGTTTGCGTTCACACTGCAACCAGCCCTTCAAATTCGGCTTCATTTACACAACGACCCCCAACTTTTCACTTTTTCAGAGGTAAAAAGCGTAAATATATAATTTTTTAAAAATAAAAGAAAATAATTCCACCCATATTTTTAACAGGCCCTATCTCCTCGCTCGGTCCGAGTTAAATTTTTCCGAGACCACCGTTCAACTCGAAAAAATCAGACGGACACAACGGGACTAACTATGCGTGAAACGGGCATCGTTAAAAAAACACTAAATAACGGGCCCTATATTCTCGCTGGGTGCGAGCTAAATTTTTCCGAGACCACCGTTCAACTTGATATTATTTTACGAACACAACGCGACTAACTATACGCGAAACGGACATCGTCAAAAAAACACTAAATATTTCGAGCTATATTTCATACATATACATATACGTTCAACAAACAATCCAACCTACTAGATATATTAGGTACCAAACAACGTATATCAAAATCCGACCGCGCGTTGAATACAACCGCAGCAACGCGCGGTCGAATTTTTTCTAGTTTATACTACCCGGTATTATTTTAGAATTATTATAAATTAAGAATAAAGATTAATGAATATCACACACATCCACCTAACGCTGCAAATATATATCGTTTTTTCCTTCTACAGGGTCATCAACAATTAACAACGGACAAAATAATGCTACTTTTCATATAATAAGTAAACAATACGGAGTAGTAGTTTACGACACCAATCATTATTTTAAACATTTTTAAACAAAGTCTAAATTAAGTATGTACATACAGTTATATCTAGCCATTTCAAATCTGTGAAAAGGAGAAAGCCAATATTAATAGAATAATGATAATTATAAAAAACATATTAATAATAAATATTTAACCATTTAAATTTAAATAAAGCTTTATTTTAGACATTCAAATATGTAATTCACACAATAAAAATGTTTTGGTCGTCATTAAACACAAATTAAATTGCCTTTATCTTCAATAATGAACATAAATAAATGCAACGACGCTAAAATGAAATATAGAGTGTTTGATAAAACTGAATGATTCAACGCTGAATTATTTAAAATCTAAATGATTCAAAGAATCTGAATGAAGTTGTTCCTGAATGAAAATAACTTGTTTGATAATTATTTTGAACGAATAATGTGAATGGAGTTAAATTGTCTTATTAACCTTTGAAATGAATAAAAATTTATTTAACAAGTGTCATAATTTAAAAATAATATTACATAAAATAAATTTGAGATGTTTAATGATTGTTTAATGATTAAGAGAGAATTTCAACCGTACACGCGATTGTATGTATAGTGAAGTGGGGTCAAAACACACCATTAATTAACTTTTTATATTGATAAAATACTACTAAAATTGTATATGACACCATTAAATTTATAAATATAACTCTATATAATTTTAAATTTAATGGTTTTTATGGAATAAAATAGCCGTTCTTTTGAAAAAAAAAAAAGTGCCACTCAAATTGTATAGGACAACGTTGAATTTTGATCCTACAATCGCCGATGGTTCAGCACTGCCGATGGTTCAGCACTGAATGCTCAACCATTCACCACTATCATTCATTTTCAAAAATAAGCAGATTGAATGCCGAATGATTCAGCATTAAGCTCCAAACTATTTTACGCATCTCCAAAGCCCTTAGAAAAATTCTGTTTTATACTCTAATTTAAAAGTCAAAAAATCAAATATTTGTTATTTACAAATATATATATGTATATATAAATATAAATTATTATACCTAATGAGTTCCTTCTGAAGAGCACCGCCGTTCTTGGTTCTCCGGTGAGAAGTGGCACCGAATCCGGTGGTAACACCATAACTATCCGTCCCTTTATTCATACTTTCCATCACCCAATCACTACTCGCCTTTACACCAACTCTTGCTGACTCAGACAACACCACTTTAACCGCCACGTCATCAGTTCCCGCAATCCCCGCAACTTGTGACACCGTCAACGTCTCCCCACCAATTCTGATTACCGGATTCCTAAACTCCGTCACCATTCTTTTCACCTCATCAAGATGACTCCCCGTTAACGCCTCAGCCGCCACCCCCCAATTTAACGGATCCCCGTTAACGCACAACTCCGTTGCAACCCCATTTGCATGCCCGTTCGACATTGTAATATTATTTATTGAATTAATTTAATTACTTTCTTTAAGTAAAAATGTCGTTGATATTACTCCGTAATATTATTATCACACTCTTAACAGTTATATATAAGTTGGATATGGAAAGATTGAATGGTTATGAAATGTGTTAAGTAGGTGTTGAGTTAGGATGTGGTTTATATAGAAGACAGAGTGGTTGTACGTATAAATTGTGAAAGGATGTTAGTAGGTAGACTAGACTGGTGGGTTGGTTGAGGAGTAATCATCACCGTTAATTATGGTTATAATTAATCAACGGTAGAGATGATGTTAATGATCCTTGGAGATGGGGCCTACATGTAAAGCAAAGAGTAGTAGGTTGGGTTTGGCATGCTATTCAACGGCCGCAAATGTGAAAAAGAGTGGTAGTTGGTGGGTGTTTATATTTTGCTTTTTTTATAAACTTTGTTTTTCTTTAATCGTGAAATATTTTGGGTGAGACTTTATGTTGTACATTAAAATAGTACTACGTAATTGATTTAAAGTATAACAAACGGTGCATTGATTAATTAATGAAACTTATTTAAGCGTTGAGACACCCAACAATATTATCCGGGTTATTTTTACCATCGGTAAGTTAAAAGATTAGAGATCATTGTACACATGACGCATGTAAAATGAGTTTAAGGCTTTATGTAAAAGATGGTGTGTTTTTCAGTCAAAGTCAAACATCACAAATTATGATTGGCTGACTAACGTGACTTATTGTGGGGTACGAAGTAGCACGGTCACTTCGTTTCTAAATTGTATTAATCTCGGTGATAATACGTACACAATCATTTTTTGTTATCTACACAATCAATATGCTTTACAGTGTTGTACAATACAACACTATAAAGCATATTGGTTATATGCATAACAAAAAAATAATTGTGTACATATCACTTCCAATCTGCTTGTGGCTTGCTAGCCCGCGTCAAGTGCAATAAATCTAGCTTCTCTTATTTTATTTTATTTTCTAGAAAAATAATGCAAACTATGTAACAAAGTCCTTTGAATGAAATACTAAAAAACGAACAAGATTACAAACGACTTTATCACAAGGTTCGGGCACAGTAAACCAACCATAACACGAGTTACGACTAACTAAACCGAGCCTTAAGAGATCAGGAATTCAAAATCCGGCTCCAAAACAAAGATACAAGACGACACGACCACTAACAAAACGAGCAAAACCAACCAAATACAAAACAATCCAAACGAGCAAAACCAAAACTCAAGCCGTACACAACAAAACAAAACCAGCAAATCTAACCATCAACCAATTACCCCTTTCGATTCTTTGTGATCAGTTTAACCACCTTACCATTCACTTTCATCTGATTTAGAGGTTTACCCTTACGAGAGTTAAACGAATAAGTCAAAACATTAGTCAAGGCACTACCAATGAGGGTTCCCAACGAGGGTGGAACCAAACCTTTCTTCACCAAAACATAAAAAAACATCGTTCTTGTTCGAATCGTCAACTTCGTCTTCATCACGCAACACTAGCACATCCTTGCCATTTGAACTCTTCGAAGACTTCGCCTCCATTCTTTTGAACTATCAACATGATCAAGTAAAATTAATATTTGATTCATCCGCTTGCTTATCAACGATGCCCGAAGAAGCAACAGTGGGACAAGATACAACTTAATTCTGCTAGAGCGTGTATTGGCGCTTACTTTTTAGCCTCTCATTCTTTATTCCACATAATAAACTCGTATTATTATTTTTTCTTCGTCAAAATACAAAATATCAGACGAAAGGTATTTCTTCTTTAAACAACACACACAACATCGATAGTTCAAAGTCACTAATATCGATATCATAAAATGATTTTCTCAACCCCTTTGCGTATGACTAGTCAACTCCAATTCGACCTCGTAATGTACATCAATACCTAACATCAGTTAGATCTGTAACGACCCGGCTTTTTCGACTTGCTTTTGTGCTTTCTGCTTTCACGAAACTGCGTATTTGTGCGTACTGAGCTAGTTTATGCTATGGGATCTTATTTCATGATAATTACTTTCGTTTATATTTTAAAACGTGCTATTAAGTGTTTAATCACTTAACTTGATCCCCGAATGCTTTTACGACCGTTGGTGTCACTTGACGTTTGAAACGAGCTATGTTTTTCGGTACACGTTTAACTTTGGTCATAATCGGAATATTATGACTACGTAATACTAATTGTTATTTTCTAATAACAATTACTTGGGTTTTTGGATGCTTAATTACTCTTAGTAATTTACTAGAGCACACTAGTTAGTCTAGTTGGACTTTCTGCCTTGTTGGACTTTAGCCCACCCTACTCTAGCTAGTGGACTATTTAATTAGCCCAATTATTAATGAATTATGACCCATTTATATGTAAGACAAATGCCCATTTATAAGAGCCAACATACTAGCATTTTTGTTAACCATTATCACTAATGTTGCATGGGATCCCAACATAAGCACCAACTTTAGACCACCATTAACCAAAAAGCAAAAAGGTGTCCCCCTTGTGCCCCCATACCCCTACGGTTTTGAGACACCATCCACCACCTTACCACTATAAATACAAGCCTTATTTCACCCATTTCACTCTTAATCTCATTTGCATTTTACACACACTTACTCTCTTATTTTCTCTCTAGTCTTTCTCACTCTAAAAATTGTAAGTTTTAAGTTTTATTTCTCTTCTTCTTCTTCTTTCATACACGACATCATCATCATCATACTTGGATCAAGCTTTTTAGCTTTTTGATCTTGTTATATCTTGTAGATTCAAACTTGAGTTTGAATCCTTCAAGAACATGGAAGATTCAAGTTTTCTAGCTTTGAATATTCACTTATTTTGCTAGATCTAAATCTTTTAGCTTATAATCTCTTTATTTTATTGTAAAGATCAAAACTTGTGTTTATGATCTTCATGAAACTTGAAGATCTAGCTTCATGCTTCAAGGATCTTCAAGAACAATCAAGATTCAAGCTTTCTAGCTTTGAATCTTCATTACTTTTGTTAGATCTAATCTTTCTAGCTTATGGTCTCTCTATTTTGTTATAAAGATCTAAACTTGTGTTTATGGTCTTCATGAAACTTGAAGATCTGGCTTTATGCTTTCAAGATCTTCAAGAACATAAAAGATTCAAGCTTTCTAGCTTTATAATCTCATAACTTTTGTGAAAAGGATCCAAGCTCTCTAGCTTAGGGTTCCATTACTTTGTTTGATCAAATTTTTGTCTTGTTTGTTTGATTGAATGAAAGTTTGTAGCTTTTGTTGTAGATAGAATTTGTGTTTGTGTTAAGACTAAGAATATGATATAACCTTGATTCATCATCCTCCTAAAATTCTTAAGTGAGTTGTATTCTTACTTAGTCTTGACATTTTGTGTGTTGATGGTTGAATCTTGGTCAAAGTGATGCTAACACATCAATGAGTTGTACACTTGAAGCTACAAGCATCAAGGATGAGAACCGTGATGAGCATCAAGCACCAAGAATCCCACCGAAGCACTTGTTTACTATTTTTCGGGGCCTGACCAGACTCTTTGGGCTTCTGAAAAATTGATTTTCAGATAGTTCGTTTCAATTAGATGACTTTTCATTTAAGACTCACCTAAATCCGATAAATGGTTTAGGATTTATAGCCTTCCGAAAATCACTACGCCTTTGTAACGTTGTGCTAAAATTTCTAACCTACTCGCACTTAAACCGTCGCCACGGTCAAACGAAGACGAGTTAGGTTCTGAAAATTGGTCAGCGGTTAGAGGACTCACATACGGAGCCTTGGCCACTGACTACGCATCTTTTCTATTTGTATAGAGGTCGTAACAGCTGTCCTAAGGCAGCCTATTGTTTCGATCTCTATTCTTGTTAAACTTACTTTAGCTTTGATGAATGATGATTATGATGACACTTAGACTTAATTTATGCACTTTTAAACTTTTGGGGACAACATACTGACTTAGTGACCTTTGACTTAGGTTGAAGACCTTTCGGACCGACTTACTACTTGCATACTTTTCATATCGACTTTTACTGCTTATTCACTGTGAGTTATAGCTTCCCTTTTTACTTTACTATTTTTGGGACTGAGAATACAGGCACCTTTTATGTTTTACATACTAGACACGAGTACTTAAACTTTACATATGTGTGGGTGATGTAACGGCACAAAGATTCCCCTTAGCACGGTAACGTTTAATCATTGGTTTTTGAACCGGTGAACGCGAATATTAGATATGGATCCATAGGGTTTGACATCCCCACTCGGGCTAGTCACGCTAGCATTTAACGGGTGTTTGATACTTCGAGAACATTCGCACTCGCCAAGTGTACTTTTAGGGGGTATTATTATTACGTTAAGTTAGTTACCGGGTGCCCAAGGCATATACTTTATCATACTGATTTAAAATATTGATTTAAACTGCTAGTTGAAGCACTGAAATCTCGTGGTCTACATTACTTTACTGTGACGACTCGGGAATTTCCGACCAAATTTAAACTTAATCTTTATATGTTTCAGATAAGATAAGCAAAGTCTGTTAGACTAAGTCTCAAAAACTTTAAACTGTGTTCATATAATCATTTGACCTTTGACCATTCACGACGATTCACGAATAATTATGTAAATAAATATGTATATATATATATATATATATATATATATATATATATATATATATATATATATATATATATATATATATATAAAAGTAACTGTAAATATATATAATAAAGTGAAATAATAAATACCATTGAAACATTTGAATTAATAAAATATTATATTAGATAATTAAAATCTATGGCAATATCTATATACATACATACATATATTCATATATAAATATATATAATTCTTAAAAATAATAAATTAATATTATATGTACTTTGTAATACATACATATATATATATATATATATATATATATATATATATATATATATATATATATATATATATATATATAACGGATAAATATTAAATATTGAGTATAGGTTATTAAATACCACATAGTTGATAGTATGTAATAGTAACATATTAAGTAAAATTATAGGTTAAAAGAAATTGTTATAGTAATATTTCTTTCAATATAAATTTCAAAAACTAGTAATTATAAATATAACCTACTAATATGAAATTTAATATATATATTACTAATAATATTATTATTGTTAATTAAGTATAGTACCATGATAATTATTATTAATTATTATCATTTTTATTATATCATCATTACTAGTATTATTTTGGTGTTATTATTATTATAAATATTATACTTCTAATATTATTATTATTATTAATATCATTACTTTTATAAATATAAATACCATTATTATTAAAGTAATTGTTAATAATAACATATAAATAATACCATTTGTCATTAATATTGTTAAAGATGATTAATATTATTATCATAATTGTTAATGTTATTACTAATTATTATTATTATGATTTATAAAATTATTATTAATCTATTTAATTATTTATTTAACAATTATAAAAGAAAATCCTTAAATACAAATACTAGAAACCAAAATTCTGTTTCCTGTAATTATCAAACTATTACTGCTTTTTAGAATTCGTACAAATCAAGGGTTAATTTATAGGAACGAATCCAATCTGTGATCAATCAGTATCTTTCTTTATTTTTTTATGTACCATTGTTTTCCTGCCGAGTTCAATTTGATCACATAAATACAACTCAGTTGTTAAATGGGCATCATACAATATCACATTATCAGTTACAAACCACAAAATGCTTTAACAACTCCCATATAATCGAAATTTAATCAGAAACACTAAAGGAAGCAGGTATCTGCTCTGTTCGTTCAATATTTCGTCCAAAAACTCGAATTCTAATTTTTTTTCAAAATGTATTAATGTAGTCATGTTAGAATTATTTAGTTCAAACTATCTGTAAAGTCTTATGATCCAATTTTCCTTATCGAATTCGAATTTTACTAGTCAAAATTCTAAATCCAAAAGTCAAACGAAGTGTTCATAACAAAATTTGCAATTACTTTAATGTTTCAATTCAAATTGAGCATCCAGAAGGTTTCTATGAATGGAATGCAAACTTTTTCATGTTGGAAGTATAGTCTAAAACTCCGTAAATCCTTAAAAGTGAATTCGAGTTCATGTTTGAAGAAAACCGTTGCTATATATCTTTTTATTTTATTATTCTGATGAACCAGATATCATCAATCAATTGGTTCTGTGTTGTTTACATTTCCTAAACAAATTTTATTGTCAAAATATTTTGATTAAGTTGAACTTTGGCCTTCGAAATTTCTGAAGAAGGAGAAGAACACGAAGCAGAATAAATTCGTATTATATAATTTAAATTGGAGTATAAATCAGAAAAAGGGGCACAGCCCAAATGGTTTAGGTGTTGGTAGAGTGAACGAGGGGTCTCGGGTTCGAGCCCGGACTGCGTCATGTTTATTTTTAAAACCTCCTTTGATAAGGGAGCCTATTATTATTATTATTATTATTATTATTATTATTATTATTATTATTATTATTATTATTATTATCATCATTATTATTATTATTATTATTATTATTATTATTACTATTGTATTGTTATTACTAGTATTAATTATCATTGTTGTAATTGTTATTATTACAAATATCACTATCATAACTTAGTATTATTGTTCTTATTATCATTAATAATAATATATAAAATTACGATCATTATTATTATTATTAACATTATTATGAACATAACACAAATTATTATTATAAATATTATTATTAGTATCATTTTATAATTTGTTGGTATAATTAGTGCTATTATCCACAAAAGTATTAGTAACAATATCATTATTATTGTGAATATGATTATTAGTAAGGTTATAATTAAATTTATTATCATAAGCAACAAATTAGATATTTTGTAGATATTATTATTATTAAGAATTATGTATTATTATCAAAATTTAATAATTTCATAACCATTATTATTAAATCTTTCATTTTATTAAAAACTACTGATATTATTATTATTATGAGATTGATTATTGAAAACTACCATTAATATAGTTATTAATAGAACTATAGATAATATTATCAATTTTATTAATATCAGTATTAACACTATTATTATTTCAAATATCACCTAAGTATTATTAAAGTACTGTTTTAACTAACAAATAATATATATATAAAACTATAAATATATTTATTACATATAACATAACGAAACTTAATATTTTTATATACAATGAATATAAGTTATTAGTATAAAAGTTATATCACTAATAATAATATATACATAATTGTTCGATTACAAGAATATGTATTAATATATATACAAATGATATATGTTCGTGAATCCGAGGCCAACTCTATACTTGTTCAATGTCGTCATATGTATTTTTACTACAAAATACAGTATGGTGAGTTTCATTTGCTCCTTTTTTAATTGCTTTTGCAATATATATTTTTGGGCTGAGAATACATGCGCTGCTTTTATGTTTGACGAAATAGACACAAGTACTTAAAATATATTCTACGTTGAGTTGTACCACCTTGCATATCTTCCCTAGTAGCTTGGTAACTAATATTTACATGTTGGAAGAACATGTAAGCGCGAATCCTATTGATAGATCTATCGGGTTTGACCACCCCAACCGGGCTAGTCGCTCTAGTATCGTAAACGGTTGCATAGTACTTTGTTTTTACTACACTTGGTACAGTGTAGGGAGATTTCATAATAAAGGGAATATGCCACATTAATTGTTAAGTATAGTTACCGAAGCGCTCAACAACTTATAGAATACTTTTATACACTTGCGAGTGTACATATATTTATAAATGAAAATCTTGTGGTCTATCAAAATGTTGAATTTTATTGTTTTATGTTAAACTTATGAACTCACCAACCTTTTGGTTGACACTTGAAAGCATGTTTATTCTCAGGTATGAAAGAAATCTTCCGCTGTGCATTTGCTCATTTTAAAGATATTACTTGAAGTCAATCATGGCATATTTCAAAAGACGTTGCATTCGAGTCGTTGAGTTTATCAAGATTATTATTAAGTCATTTATAGTTTGGATATATTATGAAATGGTATGCATGCCGTCAACTTTCGATGTAATGAAAGTTTGTCTTTTAAAAACGAATGCAATGTTTGTAAAATGTATCATATAGAGGTCAAGTACCTCGCGATGTAACCAAATGTAATGTATTCGTCCAGATAGATTAGGACGGGTCATTAGAGTTGGTATCAGAGCGGTGGTCTTAGCGAACCAGGTCTTGCATTAGTGTGTCTAACTAGTAGTTGTTTAGATGCATTAGTGAGTCTGGACTTCGACCGTGTCTGCATGTCAAAAGTTTTGCTTATCATTTAGTGTCGAAAATTATTTGCTTATCATCCTTAAAGTCTATACACGTCTTACTGCCTCTATTGCATAGACTGTGTATAGAAGAATTTATATCTTAGCGTATCTGTTACTGTAAACCTTGACTGACACGTTTCCTTAATTCCCTCCGTAATCTACGGGATCTTCTGTACCATGTACAAATATTCTATGTAATTAGAATATCATCTGATATCCGAAAATCATTTAAAATCGAAAACCCTTTACCTAATCGTACAAGATGGAACTCATCACTAGTTCAAGACCCTCGGATTTTCGATATGGAGTTTGACTTAGGCTCCGAAAGCAGTGTCACCAGAATAAATCAACCAATCAGTCATCCTCAATTTATCTGATGGGTTCGTAGCCTACTTAATCAATGGAGACACGAAAAAGGCGATCCTTTCCACCAATCGAATTTACTTCTTTGCGAAGAACCTGAAACACTTACCGACGAACCAATCCGAAACACCATTTTCGCCCTCATTTCCCGAATATCTCGCCATGATTATGTACTCTCAAATCCAAAACCTTATTCACTCGCTCCTTCCTACCGACAATCATCCTGGAGTAATAAGTCAACGAGCTTCGCGCCCGAGTTGTAGCCTTGAAAAATATGGTGTAAAACGTACCAGCTTCAGCAACATCGGCAACACCAACAGTACCAACAACAATGAACGATGAAGTATTGATCCATAACTTCATTAATATTCTGCAAAGAATATGTGGTTCCTAATAGTTTTATGAGATTACGTATTCTAACTCAAACCGAAAATCATATGAGATTAATATCATATTAACTCATTAAATCCATGATTACATCTAAAAAAAATATATATGTATATATATTTTCATAAAGATTGTAACTAAAAATTCTTTTGTACAAACTGTTAACGGTGAAAATATTTTAACGGGTAGGTAATACCCGAGGAATTTTCAGATTTCACATTAATAAGTTACACTGTACATTCTTCGAATCTGATTCAACAGTCATTTACTATCCTACTTACACCCACAGATATACGTATCCGTTTACCGCAGAATAACTATTTTCACTCAATTTCATAATTGGATTTTGACATATCAGAATCCAACAAGTGGCATAATGAAGAAAACATTTGACAAAATAAAATTTGTTAGAAACAAACAAATTAACTGTGAAGAATTTTGTTAAGAATCTACGCTAACTGTTCCTAGCTAATTGTTCCTAGCTAACTGATTACATTTTATTTATCGCAATTTACATTCTCGCAATTTTATTTATCGTCATTTAATTTCTGTTATTTATTTTACGCACTTTAATCGGGACACGTATACAAGGTTTTGACATATCATATAGACGCATATATATATTATTTGGAATAACCATAGACACTCTATATGCTGTAATGATCGAGTTCGCTATACATGGTTGAGGTTGATTCTACAATAATATATATACTTTGAGTTGTGATCGAGTCTGAGACATGTACACGGGTCACGATACATATTAATTAATTCAAATATTATAAATTAAACTATATATGAATTATTATACTGTTAACTGTGGACTATCGACTGTGGACTACCAACATTGGACAAATTACAATGAATTAAAATATTGATTATAACATATGAAACTAAACAATTCTTCAAGTTTGCCACTTGATCTCATCTTAAACCTCATTTGTATCTTGACGATTATAATCTGCGTTCAAATCTTTTATGATTCTTGAAAACACCTCAATCAAGAGGATGAACCAACCGCGCTTCATCTACCGAAGAAAAGATTGATGCATATAGTTATGCACCTAAACACACTCGGAACCTGAGTAAACGTTTAAACCATGTCTGTGCTAGCTCCTTTGGCGTTGTTATTACCGAAAATAACTTTTCAATCCCTTTCCAAATTAGCAAATTTTGTCACAGCTCCAGCAAGCCAACTTCGATTTTTCATTTGGATTAGCCTTATTATAACCGTGATATATAAGTTACCTTTCGTCATCGTTATCGGAGAACTGTTTATATTCCACCACATTAGCAGTAAACTTACCAGCAATATGTAGTGACCCGAACTTTTCCATGTTTATATATATATTAAATGAAATTGTTATTTACATGATTAAATGTTTCCAACATGTTAAGCAATCAAACTTGTTAAGACTTGATTAATTGAAATAGGTTTCATATAGACAATTGACCACCCAAGTTGACCGGTGATTCACGAACGTTAAAACTTGTAAAAAAACTATATGATGACATATATATGGATATATATATATATAGTTAACATGATATTATGATAAGTAAACATATTATTAAGTATATTAACAATGAACTACATATGTAAAAGCAAGACTACTAACTTAATGATTTTGAAACGAGACACATATGTAACGATTATCGTTGTAACGACATTTAATGTATATATATCATATTAAGAGATATTCATACATCATATTATCATGATAATATAATAATTTAAAATCTCATTTGATATTATAAACATTGGGTTAACAACATTTAACAAGATCGTTAACCTAAAGGTTTCAAAACAACACTTACATGTAACGACTAACGATGACTTAACGACTCAGTTAAAATGTATATACATGTAGTGTTTTAATATGTATTCATACACTTTTGAAAGACTTCAAGACACTTATCAAAATACTTCTACTTAACAAAAATGCTTACAATTACATTCTCGTTCAGTTTCATCAACAATTCTACTCGTATGCACCCGTATTCGTACTCGTACAATACACAGCTTTTAGATGTATGTACTATTGGTATATACACTCCAATGATCAGCTCTTAGCAGTCCATGTGAGTCACCTAACACATGTGGGAACCATCATTTGGAAACTAGCATGAAATATCTCATAAAATTATAAAAATATGAGTAATCATTCATGACTTATTTACATGAAAACAAAATTACATATCCTTTATATCTAATCCATACACCAACGACCAAAAACACCTATAAACATTTTAATTCTTCAATTTTCTTCATCTAATTTATCTCTCTCAAGTTCTATCTTCAAGTTCTAAGTGTTCTTCATAAATTCTACAAGTTCTAGTTTCATAAAATCAAGAATACTTCCAAGTTTGCTAGCTTACTTCCAATCTTGTAGAGTGATCATCCAACCTTAATAAATCTTTTTTATTTACAGTAAGATATCTTTCTAATATAAGGTAATACTCATATTCAAACTTTGATTCAATTTCTATAACTATAACAATCTTATTTCGAGTGGAAATCTTACTTGAACTTGTTTTCGTGTCATGATTCTACTTCAAGAACTTTCAAGCCATCCAAGATCTTTTGAAGCTAGATCCATTTGTCTCTTTTCCAGTAGGTTTATCCATAAAACTTGAGGTAGTAATGATGTTCATAACATCATTCGATTCATACATATAAAGCTATCTTATTCGAAGATTTAAACTTGAAATAACTAGAACATAGTTTAGTTAATTCTAAACTTGTTCGCAAATAAAAGTTAATCCTTCTAACTTGACTTTTAAAATCAACTTAACACATGTTCTATATCTATATGATATGCTAACTTAATGATTTAAAACCTGGAAACACGAAAAACACCGTAAAACTGGACATACGCCGTCGTAGTAACACCGCGGGCTGTTTTGGGTTTGATAATTAAAAACTATGATAAACTTTGATTTAAAAGTTGTTCTTCTGGGAAAATTATTTTTCTTATGAACATGAAACTATATCCAAAAATCATGGTTAAACTCAAAGTGGAAGTATGTTTTTCAAAATGGTCATCAAGACGTCATTCTTTCGACTGAAATGACTACCTCTTACAAAAACGACTTGTAACTTATATTTATGACTATAAACCTATACTTTTTCTATTTATATTCATAAAATAGAGTTCAATATGAAACCATAGCAATTTGATTCACTCAAAACGGATTTAAAATGAAGAAGTTATGGGTAAAACAAAATTGGATATTTTTTGATTTTTGTAGCTACGGGAAATATTAACAATTCTATACAAATCATATCCTAGCTAACTTATATTGTGTTATACATGTATTCTAATATATTATGTAATCTTGGGATACCATAGACACGTATGCAAATGTTTTGACATATCATATCGACCCATGTATATATATTATTTGGAACAACCATAGACACTCTATATGCAGTAATGTTGGAGTTAGCTATACAGAGTTGAGGTTGATTCCAAAAATATATATACTTTGAGTTGTGATCTAGCCTGAGACGTGTATACACTGGGTCGTGGATTGATTCAAGATAATATATATCGATTTATTTCTGTACATCTAACTGTGGACAACTAGTTGTAGGTTACTAACGAGGACAGCTGACTTAATAAACTTAAAACATCAAAATGTATTAAAAGTGTTGTAAATATATTTTGAACATACTTTGATATATATGTACATATTTGTTATAGGTTCGTGAATCAACCAGTGGCCAAGTCTTACTTCCCGAAGAAGTAAAAATCTGTGAAAGTGAGTTATAGTTCTACTTTTAAAATCTAATATTTTGGGATGAGAATACATGCAGTTTTATAAATGTTTTATGAAATAGACACAAGTAATTGAAACTACATTATATGGGTGAATGATCGAAGCCGAATATGCCCCTTTTGCTTGGTAGCCTAAGAATTAGTAAACCGATCTACTAATTGACGCGAATCCTAAAGATAGATCTATTGGGCCTAACGAACCCCATCCAAAGTACCGGATGCTTTAGTACTTCGAATTCATTTTTATCATGTCCGAAGGATTTCCCGGAATGATAGGGGATATTCTTATATGCATCTTGTTAATGTCGGTTACCAGGTGTTCACCATATGAATGAATTTTATCTCTATGTATGGGATGTATATTGAAATATGAAATCTTGTGGTCTATTATTATGATTTGATAATATATAGGTTAAACCTATAACTCACCAACATTTTTGTTGACGTTTTAAGCATGTTTATTCTCAGGTGATTATTAAGAGCTTCCGCTGTCGCATACTTAAATAAGGACGAGATTTGGAGTCCATGTTTGTATGATATTGTGTAAAAACTGCATTCAAGCAACTTATTTCGTTGTAACATATTTGTATTATGTAATGGTCGTATGTAAACAGGATATTTTAGATTATCATTATTTGATAATCTACGTAAAGCTTTTTAAACCTTTATTGATGAAATAAAGGTTATGGTTTGTTTTAAAATGAATGCAGTCTTTGAAAAACGTCTCATATAGAGGTCAAAACCTCGCAACGAAATCAATTAATATGGAACGTTTTTAATCAATAAGAACGGGACATTTCAGTTGGTATCCGAGCGTTGGTCTTAGAGAACTAGAATTTTGCATTAGTGTGTCTTATCGAGTTTGTTAGGATGCATTAGTGAGTCTGGACTTCGACCGTGTTTACTTGAAAAATGATTGCTTAACAAATTTTGTTGAAAACTATATATTTTTAACATGTGAATATTATGTGATATATTAATCTCTTAACGTGTTTGATATTATGTGATAGATGTCTACCTCTAGAACAAGTCCTATTGACTTACCTAATAATAATGAAGAGTCAAATGTAAATTGGAATGATTCGTGGACTGATTCACAAGTTCCCGAAGAGGAACCGGAAGAAGAGTCAGAACCGGAAGAAGAATCGGAACCGGAAGAAGAATCGGAATCGGAAGAAGAAATAGAACCAGTGGGGGAAATAATAAAACGGTTAAGTAGAAGAAAATCCTCAACCAACCGACCAAAGTTAATTATGGTCAATGGTGTTTCCGCCAAGGTAGCAAAGTATTGGGAGGATTACCAATTCTCCGATGAATCGGATCCCGACAAGGATTCCGATGATGTTATAGAAATTACCCCAACACAATTTAATAAGGCAAAAGAGAACAATAAGGGAAAGGGCATAAAAATAGAGAAATTTGATTCCAAACCCGATGAACTTTATATGTATCGTCAACACCCGTGTTTCTTAAGTTGTGACAATAACCCGGGAACCTCTAAACCACCAGGTTTTTCTAAACCAATGTGGAAAACTACGGCTCATATTAGGGGAACATCATATATCCCTAGAAACTTGGCAAAACGAACCAAAACCGAAGAAGAAGAAACGAGCGAGTCGGAATAAGTTAGTTGTATTCGTGTGGTGTAATATATGTAATATAGTGTGCTTATGCTTTATGATATATGTAAAAATTGCTTGTATTAATAAGTATTTTTTTTTTATGAATCTAACTCTTGTCTATTTTACAGTATAAAAACACAAAATGGATAAACAACCCAATATTTTAAGAGACCTACCCGGAGACATGATTGATGAAATCTTGTCTAGAGTCGGTCAGAATTCCTTGGCACAACTATTTAAGGCGAGATCAGTTTGTAAAACATTCGAAGAACGTTCCAAGAATGCTTTGATTTATAAAAGGCTTTCGTTCGAAAGATGGGGGATATCACATTGGGAAATCCATAAGTTACGATGTGTTTACTTTGACGCATATATTGCGGGGAACCCAAATGCTATTTTACACAACGGGTTAAGAAATTATTTTGACTCAATATATCCGAATATAGGACTTCGTGATTTAGAAAAAGCGGCTAACATGCAACATAAAGAAGCATGTTATGCTTACGGGTTAGTAATGTTCGCTTCTCACCAAAGTGAGAACAAGAACATCGGGCTACAACTATTAAACAAAACGTTCCCACAAGTGACGGAGTCGGTAATTGGGGTAAGAAATGAGGTTTTTAGGTTATTACGAGACTGTTGGTCATTACGTAACCTTCATCCTTTTGACGACGTTACAACACATTGTCTTACTATCGGTCACAACGGTTATGTTCCACAAAACCAAGGATGGGAAGTGGTATTAGTAAAACCAGAATGCATGACTTGTTTCTGGACGTATGAGTTACGTGTCTTTATTGCCTTTGCTGAACGCCTTATTTATTAACTAGAATTATCTTCACAACTACTTTGTATCAAAGTTTTATGTGCTATATTTCATGCTATATGTAAAATAGCGGTATTGTAAGTTTGCAAGTTATTGTATAAAGGTTTGAATATGTTATATATTTTTTTGTGATTAGTTTTTCATATAGAATTGTAGTAGTTGAAATGGTATGTTAACTACTAAGTATGAACTTAACGGGTAGGTACTACCCGAATTAAAGAGTATAAAATGCTAATATGAAGAAAGAGCTTTTATAAATAAGTTCATATTACGCTACGAAATACTATTGACTACTCTTGATATTCTATATGATTAACTCGTTTCTTTTGGCTATTTTTGAAGGAAATGACACCAACTACTCGACATACCGTGAGTATGAATGAAGAGGAGTTTCGTACTTTCTTGCTGCAAACATAGCCGCAGTACAGGCTGCGCTACATACCAACAATAACGCTGAATCTAGCAATGCAGCTAACGGCGTAAGAAATCGTGTAGGATGCACCTACAAAGAATTCACTGCCTGCAAACCTTTGGAATTTGATGGAACCGAAGGACCAATTAGATTGAAACGGTGGACCGAGAAAGTCGAATCGGTGTTTGCCATAAGTAAGTGTACTGAAGAGGATAAAGGTAAGTACGCTACGCATACCTTCACAGGTACTGCGTTAACGTGGTGGAACACCTATCTTGAACAGGTAGGACAAAATGCTGCTTACGCACTACCGTGGTCGGCATTCAAGCAATTGATGAACGAGCAATACCGTCCTAGAAACGAAGTCAATAAAATCAAGGCAGAACTTAAAGAGTTACGAACACAAGGGTTCGACGTTACGAACACAGAGTTGTGCCTATTGTGCCCGGGAGCATTCGAAGATGAAAAAGAGAAGATCGACGCGTTTGTAAAAGGGTTACCAGTAAGGATTCAAGAAGATGTAAGTTCACACGAGCCCGCTTCTATATAGAAGGCAAGTCGAATGGCTCATAAACTCATAAATCAGATTGAGGGAAGAATTAAAGAGCAGGCGGTCGAAGAAACCAACACGAAACAACTCAAGAGGAAGTAGGAGGAAAACGGTGACAAGAGTCACTAGTACAACAACAATAACAATTACAACCACAATCGCAACAACTATCCCAACAATCGCAACAATTACCGCAATCCTAACAATAACTACAACAAACATCCCAACAACAACAACAACTACAATAACCGTTTCAACAACAATAACAATCCCAACAACAACCTCAATAACAACAACGGCAACAAAAACCAAAAACAGCCATGTCATAGGTGTGAAGAAAATCACCAGGGGTTTTTGATATTACTCAAAATAGACATATCATTAGTCACAATATCAAGTCCTATCGTCGGTTATTTCATACGAATTTGTAATATTTCCATTATTATTCCGTTGTATTGTAATTAAGCATAGAATCATTGAATACTTGAAGAAATGGTGAAGATAATGAATGAAACAACTCAAAGATCAAAACCAGAACAAGAAACGAAGAAACAGAAAAATGAAAGCTTCAGTGCGCGCCGCACACTATCCGCGCACACCACCGTGCACTAAAGACTTTGATCAGAACATTTGATTAAAATGGAAACCATAGAGCGCCCCGCGCAAGTTCAACAGAGCGCGCCGCGCACAACAGAGAGCGCCGCGCACTTCGCCGCGCACAAGTACCTGAAACGTCCAAATTGAAGTGCGATCGTGAACTGGAAAGTAAAAGTGTGGTAGGTGAGTAGTGCGCTCCGTGCACCCCTTATGTGCGCGCCACGCACAGTGCTTTCCAGCTACTTTTCAGCCTTTTTAAACCTCTTTCCAGCTTCATTCCAAGTGTGCCAGTTTTGTTTCTGTTCAGAGACGAAAACATATCATTCCAAACAGTTCTTGAGCTTATCAAAGTGCATCAAAAACACTAAAATCATTGAAGATTCAAGGATCATTCAAGGGCTTCATCCAATATTACTCTAAAAAGGTCAATCTTGTATTTACAATGAATTCTATCTTTGTTACTGTTATGTTTAAGTTTTCTAGCATGATTGTTGGCTAGTTCCTTTTATGTTCATCTAGATAAATAACCGAGATGTTGAATGTTTACTTTTGATTGATAGTTACCATGCACGATAGTTTGATGTTTGAATACAAGAACCATTCTTGTTAAGTTTAATCTTTTCGATTCAACTAGTTAGTATACTTGTTCAACTAAGAAACACCATCTTGCTAATTTAGTATATTGATTTACACCTAGTGACAAGTGTTTGCCCGTCTTTTACCAAAAGGGGTAAGTTGCGTTCAAATGGTTAATCTATATAGGAATGTAAGAACGACTCTTGTAGATACTCTCAAATAGCTTAATTGATATGTGTAGTTGTCTAGGTGAACGATCAATTCCCTAGAATCTGTCATGCATATTTTCACTACTCAATTCCATATAACTAATAGGTGTTAGTAATTTGCCTTATCTAGTGACGTTTATAGGGATCTTATTACCACACTTAATTGATTACTTGGGTTGGGTGAATTGAACATTTAACCAGACCAAGGGAATGAACTAAGCTAAACCATTAGTTGACATAGGAGTGGATCATGATCAACACATCATTGGCATGATCATCATTCAAGTCTTTAGACTAGTTGAATTAATTGATTACAAATAGGAGGTCTTAGATGACAAGAACATCACTTGCGTCGTGTAATCCCGTTTGAGTGTTTATTCAAGACTACTCTTGGTAAACCGATCAATTAGTTCTCGTGCATAACCAATCGATCCGATCTTAATCCTAAATAAACATTCACATCGAGGGTAAAAAGTCTAGATGAGCATATTTCATCTCTTTGATATCAAAACTATCTTAATTGCTTTCCTTGCACTTATAAACTTAGAAGACCAAAAATATTGTTTTTACTTTTACTCTTCTCTGATTTGGCTAATCGTTAAATAAGCCACAAAACATAAATCTTGTACCTTTAAATTTCATTTACTTAGTTAATCATAATATAGTTTATAATTCTAGTTTGACTAATACAACTGTCCTTGGAACGATACACGGAACTAAACCAGTTACTATACTACTACACGATCGGGTACACTGCCCGTTAGTGTGTAGCAATCTTTAAAACCGGTATTTTCCATACAACAATTCATATACCACTTTTCGCACATCAAGTTTTTGGCGCCGCTGCCGGGGACAGTTTTGTGTCAAAATAGAATTATTAACTGATTTGTGATTAAGTAGTTTCTTAATTATTTTCAATTTTTAATAGTCTTTGATTTTTAAACTTATAGAATCGGTATGTTTAATAGTTTTTGTTAGTTGTGTGATTGATAGTTTATAGGTCGCATATGCCACATACCCGAAGTTCAGAATCTCCATTACTTACACCGTTTACAGAACCTGATAGAAAGCTTGGTAGGATTCCAAAAGAAGTACTTGAAATTTTTGAATCTTCATCAAAGCAAGAAACCTTTGATTCAGAATCAAGTACGACCAAGCCTCGATATTCAGACTTTGGTAAACCCGCTCAACCCCCAAATTTTGAAATGGAAGGAGAAAGACCGTTGGTACCACGACAATCAATGGCAGCAAAGATGAAAGCAACCCGGACCGGACAAGGTAGTGCTATTACTCCGCCTACCGGTGAGGTAACTTTTGAAATAAAAGGACCTATTCTTCAAATGATTAATAACAAGTGTCAATTTGGTGGTGGTCCGAATGAAGATGCAAACGAACATATTCGTCTCTTTCAAGAGATATGTCTTCTTTTTAAACTTAAACCAGAAACTGACCAGGCCATATTTTTAAGACTTTTCCCTTGGACACTCCAAGGGGAAGCACGAAGTTGGTTAGATTCATTGGCCGAGGCTACGATAGAAACGTGGGATGGTATGTTGGAAAAATTTCTTAAGAAATATTTTCCAGCATAGCGAGACTCCAACACGAAATTACCCAATTCTGTCAAAAGCCGATGGAAACCCTGTACGAAGCATGGAATCAATTTTCCAAAATGCTAAGAGGTTGTCCAAACCATGGTTTGGATACCTTTCAAAAGGTCCAAATCTTTTACAAAGGTTGTGATGTAGCAACCCGAATTTCAATTGACCAAGCGGCCGGTGGTTCTCTTATGGACAAAACCGATCAAGAGGCTTATAAAATAATCGAGAAGCTAGCCAATTATTCTCATGAGTGGCATCAAGAATGCCCAATTACTCGTAATGCTCAAGTCCAAAGCGCCGGCGCCTATGATGACCTTAGTTCCCTAAGTGTTAAAATAGACGGTGTTGCTTGAACCATGGATAAAATCACCAAGGAAATTCATAGTATGAAAGTAGGTTGTGAATACTGTGGTGGTCTTCATTTAGGAAAAGATTGTGATGCCGGTTTAACAATGGCTCAAAAAGAAGAAGTGGCTTTCATAAGCCAAAGAAATAACAATCAATTTCAAGGAAGAGCCCAATTTAACCGGAACTTTAACAACCCCTACAACCCTCAAGGTCAAAATTCCAATTACCAACAAGGGTCAAGTAGTGAGTTCCAACAACAAACTCCGGGTTTTTATCAAAAACCCCAACAGGAAGAAAAAAAGTCAAATTTAGAGAGTATGTTGGAAAAGTTGATTTCATCACAAACTCAGCTTATCACAAATATAAACCAAACCAACGAGCAAAACGAACACCAGTTTAGAAATCAACAAGCCTCAATTCAGAATTTGGAGAAACAAATGAGTGGTTTAGCTAATTTACTTAGTGAGAGAAAACCAGGTAGTTTACCGTGCGATACAAATAAGAACCCTCGAAATGAGCACGCCAATGTTATCACCACACGGAGTGGTTTAGCATACGATGCTCCAAAAATGCCCGAAAATTCTGATTTTAGTGTTCCGTTGAACCGAAATGATGAACCGGTTAAGGAGCCGAAAAAAGTGGTTGAAAAGGAAGAACGGGAAAAACCTGTAGTGAAACCATATCAACCACCGCTCCCATACCCAAGAAAACAACAACAAGAAAGGCTAGAGACCGAAAGGTCAAAATTCCTAGATATGTTTAAACAAATTAACATAAATATGCCTTTCATTGATGTAATCTCAGGTATGCCCAAGTATGCTAAGTTCTTAAAAGACTTACTTACTAATCGGGAGAAAATGGAGGAACTTTCATCCGTCACCATGAATGCTAATTGTTCAACAATTTTGATGAACAAAATACCAAAGAAATTAGCAGATCCTGGAAGTTTTACCATACCATGTCTCCTGGGAGATTTGGAATGCATTAAAGCATTAGCGGATTTAGGGGCTAGCATAAATTTAATGCCTTATTCATTATATGTTAAGCTAAACCCCGGGGTACTAAAACCAACCCGAATGGCAATTCAACTAGCGGACCGCTCTATTAAATTCCCTCGTGGAATTTTAGAGAATATGTTGGTAAAAGTAGGTACCCTAGTATTTCCGACTGACTTTGTAATTTTGGACATGGAGGAGGACACACGTGTGCCTCTTATATTAGGTCGACCTTTCCTCAATACCGCTAGAGCTATGATAGATGTTCATGGGCAGAAATTGACCCTTAGTATTGAGGATATGAAGGTTACCTTTTCCGTTGACCATGCCATACAATACCCCGAGTCTACTGATGATCAATGTTATTATTTGCAAACCATAGACACATATTCGGAGTTGTTGCAGGAATTTCCAGAATTGCAAGGTACGGGAGAATGCATTTTTGCGAAAGGTGATGAAGAGAATATGGTGGAAGAAGTGGAGATGTTGACCACATTGATGGCTAACGGTTATGAGCCAAATGATGAAGAATATAGAAAGTTGGATTTAGGAAATGAGTACCGATGTAAAACATCGATTGAAGAACCTCCCGTTTTAGAACTCAAGCCACTTCCAAAACACTTGGAATATGCTTACCTACAAGAAGGTTCTACTCTCCCGGTTATCATTTCATCCGAACTCTCTGTAAGTGAGAAGTCTAAACTTGTTTCCATGTTAAAAGCCCATAAAACGGCTCTAGCATGGAAAATTCATGACATCAAGGGTATAAGTCCCTCTTATTGTACGCATAAGATATTAATGGAAGATAACTATAAGCCATGTGTACAAAGACAAAGGAGACTCAACCCTAATATGCAAAAAGTTGTTAAAAAGGAGATTGTCAAACTCCTAGATGCAGGTCTCATTTATCCAATTTC
Source organism: Rutidosis leptorrhynchoides (assembly GCF_046630445.1). Lineage (NCBI taxonomy): Eukaryota > Viridiplantae > Streptophyta > Magnoliopsida > Asterales > Asteraceae > Rutidosis > Rutidosis leptorrhynchoides. The sequence continues at coordinate 54,618,998 of NC_092340.1, forward strand.
GGATAGCCCTTGGGTGAGTCCGGTCCAATGCGTGCCCAAAAAGGGTGGCATGACCGTTGTCACAAATGAAGACGACCAATTAATTTCTACCAGGACTATCACGGGTTGGAGGGTATGTATTGATTACGGAAAATTAAATGATGCTACCCGAAAAGACCATTTTCCTCTTCCTTACATTGATCAAATGTTGGAAAGGTTGGCAGGAAAGAACTTTTATTGTTTTCTTGACGATTTCTCGGGATATTTCCAAATCCCTATAGCACCCGAGGACCAAGAGAAAACGACCTTTACATGCCCTTATGGTACTTTCTCCTATCGACGTATGCCCTTTGGCTTATGCAATGCTCCTGCTACCTTTCAAAGGTGTATGGTAGCTATTTTTCATGATATGATTGAAGACTTTATGGAAGTATTCATGGATGACTTTTCAGTCTTCGGTGATTCTTTTGACTCATGTCTTCATAATCTTGAGCGTATGTTGATTAGGTGTGAAGAATCAAATCTTGTGCTAAACTGGGAAAAATGCCATTTTATGGTAAAAGAGGGCATTGTATTGGGTCATAAAATTTCTTGTGCAGGTCTGGAGGTGGATAGAGCTAAAGTGGAAGTCATAGCCAAATTACCACCACCGTCAAATGTAAAAGGCGTAAGAAGTTTTCTGGGGCACGCCGGTTTTTACCGGCGGTTCATTAAAGATTTTTCCAAAATTGCAACCCCCATGAACAAACTTCTTGAGAAAGACGCTCCATTTGTCTTTACGGACGAGTGTCTTACCGCCTTTAACCTACTTAAAGCAAAGCTCACACAATCACCCATTCTCATATCTCCGAATTGGTCAATACCATTCGAACTTATGTGTGACGCTAGTGACTTTGCTATTGGTGCCGTCTTGGGGCAAAGAATTGAAAAACATTTCAAGCCCATTTATTATGCTAGCAAGACATTGCAAGGAGCCCAACTTAATTACACTACCACCGAGAAGGAACTCCTGGCAATCGTCTTTTCGGTTGATAAATTCCGATCCTATTTGGTACTAGCAAAGACGGTTGTCTATACAGACCACTCGGCATTGAAGTACTTGCTTGCTAAGCAAGATGCTAAACCCCGGTTAATACGTTGGGTCTTGCTTTTGCAAGAATTTGACATCGATATTAAAGACAAAAAGGGGGCCAAAAACCTAGCTGCCGATCACCTTTCTCGACTTGAGAACCCAAATCTTGGGGTTCTCCATGAGACTGTTATCCAAGATAACTTTCTAGACGAAAATCTCATGAAGATTGAGAAAATTGATGATCCATGGTTTGTAGACATAGCCAACTATCTTGCGGGTGGATTCCTAGAAACCGGTATGTCACATCAGAAACGAAAAAAAAAAATTCAGTGACATAAAATACTATTTTTGGGAAAACCCGTATCTCTTCAAACGGTGTCCCGATGGGATAATCCGTCGATGTGTCTCCGGGGAAGAATGCAATCAGATTCTTCTCCAATGTCATCTTGGTCCCACTGGTGGACATTTCGGACCCCAAGTCACGGGGAGAAAAGTCTATGAGGCCGGTTTTTATTGGCCTACCATCTTCAAGGATGCCCACCAAGTATGTAAATCATGCGATTCTTGCCAAAGGGCAGGAAAAATTAGTCAGAAAGACGAAATGCCTCAAAACATAATCCGAGTTTGTGAGGTTTTCGACATTTGGGGCATTGATTTCATGGGACCATTCCCAAAATCTAATTCCAACCAATACATACTCGCTGCAGTTGACTACGTGTCAAAATGGGCGGAGGCAAAGGCTCTCCCCACAAACGATGCACGAGTTGTTATAATTTTTCTTAAAGAGCTTTTTGCCCGATTTGGTACCCCGAAATCATTAATTAGTGACCGTGGTACCCATTTTTGCAACACCCAATTGGAAAAGGTGTTGAAACGATATGGGGTAACCCATAAAATTTCTACATCTTATCACCCACAAACAAGTGGGCAAGTTGAAAACACGAATCGAGCATTGAAAAGGATCCTTGAGAAAACAGTTGAATCAAATCCTAAGGTGTGGTCAACAAAGCTTGACGATGCTTTGTGGGCGTTTAGAACCGCCTACAAAACTCCTATTGGAACCACACCTTACCGCCTAGTCTATGGGAAGGCATGTCATCTCCCTTTGGAGATAGAGCACAAATCACATTGGGCTCTTAAGACATGTAATCTCGATCTTACGGAAGCGGGAAACCTTCGTCTAAACCAACTTAATGAGTTGGATGAGTTGAGACAAAATGCCTATGAAAACTCACTCATTTACAAGGAAAATACCAAAGTTTGGCACGATAACCGTCTCAAGAATCCAAAAGAATTTAAAGAGGGTGATCGTGTTTTGTTATTTAACTCACGATTTAAACTTTTCCCTGGAAAACTCAAGTCCCGATGGATGGGACCATTTGTGGTTAATAAGGTTTTTCCATATGGAACGGTGGAATTAAGGAACGCAAAAGGTGACACGTTTAAGGTAAACGGGCACAGGGTCAAACTATATGTTGATGGACCCATGAACATTGAAGATGAGGTCAACCTCTTCTTCGACCCCAAAGCTACCTAAGTTTGGGGGAAGAGTCGAGTGAAGCGACTCAATTTTTAAACCTTCACGAATGTTAGAATTAGGATTGCGTGATTTTGAGTGATTCTGTGTGATTTTTTTTACTTCTGTGATTACCTTAAAGTTACCAACTAAAGCTAAACTGATCAAATGCGAAAAACAGTGAAGAACACATGGTGCGCACCGCGCACCCTTGTTTGTGCGCCCCGCGCACACCACTGAATTCATTAAATCGAGAAAAATTTTGATCAGCAAGCTTCCTGAGTTAGTCTCTGGTACACTCCGCGCAAAACCAAAAAGAAAAACACCGTGCAAGCTTGTGCGCGCCGCGCACACTTCAGTGTGTGCTCTGCGCACCCCTCCGTTCAGCTACTTTTTGGTTCAATTATTGTGGGGCCCACTTTTAATTCTCAACCACAAAAACCCCAACCCCGATTTCTGCCATTTTTCATCCCCAAATTCTGCATCTATCTCTTCCAAACTCAAAAACCTACCAAACCCTAACCAATTTTCATCCAATCTTCACCAAATCTCTTCCATTTTCAAGCAAATTCAAGATGAGGAGAGTATGTTCATGTTCTTCTACTTTTTATTCTTTTTAATACATCGATTTTAATCTCTTAATTTCGAATTTGTTGAAGAATTTAAGTGGGTTTTCTTTAATTTCATGATTTTTGTGAACATTAACATGCTCTAATTATTATGTACACCTTGTATGCCTTAAAATTGAGATTCCATTATATTTTTATGATATTCTTATGAATCTAGGGTTTACATGCCAATAGAATTGCTAGCTTGATAATGTGTTAAGGATAGTTTGTAATTGGTAATTGTGGGTTGATTGAAGATGATTTTGGATGTTTTATGAGTCTTGTTATCTTGAATAAAAGTCTCAAAGTTGGAATGCTAACATGAATTGAATAAAAAATTGATAATGTAAGCATGAAAAGCTTTAGTGTTCCACTTAATTATGCTTGTTGTGATATGATTAATAGATTTTTGGGTAACAATAACATGATGAGTTAAATTTTGCTTAAGGATTATGTTCAAATTTAGTTTCTATAATGCTATACTAGTCATGATAATCTTTGCTCTTAAAAAGATTTATTTTCTTGAAGGATTAACATAACTATTGCTATATGTATCTTTGAACATGTATTTTGATTTAACCTAACACTAACAAGGTATTATTTCTATATGCCTTTTTGTTTTGGTGTTGTTTCTTATGTGTAGACAAGGTCATCTAGTCAAGCGGCCCAACAAGGACAAGGTTCAAACCAAGGAAGACAACAAGCACCCGTACCGGATCAAAATGATCCTGCTGTTTGGTTAGCTTATGTCCAAGATCATGAGGACTACGCGAAAGAATATGAATGGGTGGTAAGAAAAAAATGTGAGGCCACTTGGTATTTTGACCCGGAACCATTGGTTCAAGCAAGAGAGTACAATAGAGTTGCACGAATGTTAGAGGTGAAACACCAATTGTCATCCGGACAAGAAATCACAATTCGGGCATGGGAACGGGTTATGCAGATAAATGAAACCATTTACCCTGAGTTGTGCAAGGAATTCATCGCAACTCTGAACTTTCAATGCATTTTAAATCCGAGAGGGCAGGATTTTATGAGGTTTAGATTGGGAGGTTTGGCTCGATCAATGAGCCAAATCGATTTAGCTCGTGCTTTGGACATATATAACGAGCTAGATGACGATTAATTGGATGCATATCTCCGACAGACAGAGTATTACGATTCCAGCTAAAATCCCAGAATTTTTTGGAGCGACATAAGTAATTACCAATTCGCTGCTAGTCGAAGCACATTCACAAAAATACATCATCAAGAGGCGAAGTTAATTCAGAGGTTGGTTTCTTGCACATTCAATGCAAGAAGGGAAGGAAACAACAAGGTAACGAGGCTAGACGTTTTTCTGATGGACAAAATCTACAATAAAAGTCCAGTTGATATTCCAACCACCGTGGCAAAATATCTAAACGAAACAGGGACAAGAAATATAAACCCTATTGTAGGTGGTCACTATATCACTCGAATAGCGAGCTCGTTTGGAATTAACTTTGACCGGCTAGTAGCAAATCCGGACATGATGGAACCTTTGGGAAGTATATACTATATCAATGCCCAATTTTTGCAGCTCGACCAACACAATCGGCTCATTCCCTTTGTTCCTAGGATGGAACCACCTCAAAACCCACCCCGTGCCCACAATCATGAAGCAGGTGGTAGCGGTGTCGGTCGAGAAAATGTGCAGGAGGAGGTTCACATGGAGGAACCTGAAAGTGAAGAAGAATTACCTCAATTTCAAAGGAGAAGGCGTAGGCAGACGCAAAGGACACGGGAAGAAGAGTTGGAGGAAGTGATTTCCGGTTTTCATGATTTTCGGGTTGGTTATCAACACAGAGATGACCAATATGAAGAACAAAGGCGACAATTTAACGAATTTCAGGAAGAACAACGGGAGCATAATAGGGCTTCAAGGTATGATCAAAGGTGGGGGAATTACAGGGGCGATTGGCTTCGCCATAATGTTAGTTTGTATATGCAAAACCCACAGGATTATTAAGCCACTTCCTACCAAAACCCGACCTATTATAACATACCGAACAGAATTCCGAGTCCTCCCTTATACGATGAGCAAGCGGCTATGCAGGATGCACAGACGTGCTTTGAGGACCAATACCCGCGCAGGAGACCTCGAAATGTTGGTTCGGGAACCTACTCCGGATGGCCTTTTGGTAATTTCTCTAGTTATGATTAGAGGGCAAATGTACCTTATTTGATGATTGGTAACAATTTGGTGATTTTTCAGAAACTTTGGTTTGTAATAATTTGAATATTTGTATTGTAGACTAATGTTTGTGGTGGTTGTGTTAAAAACACCATTTTTATCTATTTAATTTTTGTGTGCTTGTTTATTTCTTATTATTAAGGTTTAGTGATGCTGGCATTAAGTCCAGTGACGTACAAACATTTTGGAATTTGTGATAGAGATCAAGGAATGAACGATGTTCTTATGCTGGCATTAAGTTCAGCGCCATCGCTCACCTAAGTTTCACGATCTCAGGCTTATTATCAAGGTTTTTCGAACTCTTTTCACACAAATGCCCTCGTGAATTTTTTTAATTTTTTTTTGATTTTAAGTAATGAGGGCCTTACTTAATCTTAAGTGTGGGGGGAGGTAATTCTCTCGGGTACATCTTGGCTTACTTTCGAATTCTTAATGGAATGGTGAAATTTTTTTTGAAATTTTATCTTCATAAATTCATATTTTGTTTAAAATTTGTAGATTTTAAAACTAGGTGTATAAACCGAAATTATTATCACGAAACAAATTTAGAAACAACCAAATGATTGAATTTATTTCGGTTAAAAGTCATAAAACTAGTAATCATATAAAAGGGATAATCAACATGTTTTACCACATTCTTAATGGAAATAATTATTAAAGCCTTAACGAAAAAGCCAAGTGTGGGGGATTTTACCAATCTTTTCGAATTACTATCACAAATTTTGCAAAATTAAAACGATTAAAGTAGGTTTGGCTTGAAAAAGGAATAAAAGTCACTAAACGAAAGGATGCATCTAGTTCATCCTTGAAGGAAGTAAAGTCTTCCGAATTTCGCCTTACTTGATATAGCAAACTTCCTAAACTATGTCATTTCATACTAATATCATTTCACGATATAAGGTACAGTGGGAAGGGAAAGTCTTGAACTTTCAAACCCGAAAATAAACTTGGTAGGGTAAATCCAAGTCGCTATCCAGTGCAAGACCGATTACGGTGTATAAGCTGGAGCAGGATCTGTCCCGCGCGATAGCTTAGTCTTCGCAGTTTTACCCCTTGATCTTAATTGTACAAAATTGTCATGAAAGACCGATATTTATATCGCGTCAGGGGGCGCCCGGTTAAGAGTTCCATGATACTACAATCATGGGGGCGAATAGCTTGCTAATCGCCGACTGAGACTTTGGTTTTCAGTTACCCTCAACCGGAATTTGAGGTTAAAACCGGAAAACGTGTCTAGTTAAAAAAAAAAAAAAAAAAAAAAACTAGCAATGACATTTTCAAAATCTTAAAACGTTTTCTCAAAGATCCAATTTTCCCTAAGGATCCAAATTTTTAAAGAACTTTCACCGAAGTTCACCTCTCCCAAGCTATCCAAATGTGTGCGTGTGTTTCATAAATTGTGTGTATACCCTCACGAGTGTGTATTCCAATTGTGTAAACATGTGTTCATATAGCGTGAGTTGTGTTACAAAATAATGTGTGTGTTTTGTGTACTTCGTGTGAATCGTGTGAAAATTGTGTACCATATAGCGTGAGTCTTTGTGTGTGTTTTGTGTTATTCGTGTGATTTGTGTATAATGTACTTCAAACAATGTTTTTGATTCATATATATTTGTGTTTTGTATACGCATGATTAGAACAAGACTTGCTTGAGGACAAGCAAGAGTTAAGTGTGGGGGATTTTGATATTACTCAAAATAGACATATCATTAGTCACAATATCAAGTCCTATCGTCGGTTATTTCATACGAATTTGTAATATTTCCATTATTATTCCGTTGTATTGTAATTAAGCATAGAATCATTGAATACTTGAAGAAATGTTGAAGATAATGAATGAAACAACTCAAAGATCAAAACCAGAACAAGAAACGAAGAAACAGAAAAATGAAAGCTACAGTGCGCGCCGCGCACTATCCGCGCACACCACCGCGCACTCAAGACTTTGATCAGAACATTTGATTAAAATGGAAACCAGAGAGTGCCCCGCGCAAGTTCAACAGAGCGCGCCGCGCACAACAGAGAGCGCCGCGCACTTCGCCGCGCACAAGTACCTGAAATGTCCAAATTGAAGTGCGATCGTGAACTGGAAAGTAAAAGTGTGGTGGGTGAGTAGTGCGCTCCACGCACCCCTTATGTGCGCGCCGCGCACAGTGCTTTCCAGCTACTTTTCAGCCTTTTTAAACCTCTTTCCAGCTTCATTCCAAGTGTGCCAGTTTTCTTTCTGTTCAGAGACGAAAACATATCATTCAAAACAGTTCTTGAGCTTATCAAAGTGCATCAAAAACACTAAAATCATTGAAGATTCAAGGATCATTCAAGGGCTTCATCCAAGATTACTCAAAAAAGGTCAATCTTGTATTTACAATGAATTCTATCTTTGTTACTGTTATGTTTAAGTTTTCTAGCACGATTGTTGGCTAGTTCCTTTTATGTTCATCTAGATAAATAACCGAGATGTTGAATGTTTACTTTTGATTGATAGTTACCATGCACGATAGTTTGATGTTTGAATACAAGAACCATTCTTGTTAAGTTTAATCTTTTCGATTCAACTAGTTAGTATACTTGTTGATAATGCTAAAAACGAACATATATTTCATAGCATTATTCCCCAAGAAAGATAAGCTTTTAGTTGCAATTGTTCTATTTAAAAGTGATATTCGTTTAAATAATAAAAGGTGAAGACAAAAGACAGATTCGACGAATTGAAGACGCAAACGACCAAAAAGCTCAAAAGTACAAAATACAATCAAAGAGGTTCCAATTATTGATAAGAAACGTCTCGAAATTACAAGAGTACAAGATTCAAAACGCAAAGTACAAGATATAAAATAGTACGCAAGGACGTTCGAAAATCCAGAACCGGGACCAGAGTCAACTCTCAACGCTCGACGCAATGGACTAAAAATTACAAGTTAACTATGTATATAAATATAATATAATATATAATTAATTATATTAATTATATATATATTATATTTATAAAAATCGTCGGCAAACAAAGAGCCAAATGTGGGTGAGCTGTAAAAACGATCTTCGCGACACGCGGAGTTTGAAGAAGGAAAGGGCCGCAAGTCGCGGAGCCCCAAAAACTGAAACTCCCTATAAAAGCAAACGAATTCTGATCGCAAAAACCACATAATATATATCAATCTCTCTATATCTATACGTAATATTTATATTTATAATTTATATTTTAATTTTAATTTTAATTTTAATCCTAATAATAAGGGTATGTTAGCGAAAGTTGTAAGGGTATAAGTCGAAATTATGTCCGTGTAACGCTACGCTATTTTTAATCATTGTAAGTTATGTTCAACCTTTTTAATTTAATGTCTCGTAGCTAAGTTATTATTATGCTTATTTAATCCAAAGTAATCATGATGTTGGGCTAATTACTAAAATTGGGTAATTGGGCTTTGTACCATAATTGGGGTTTGGATAAAAGAACGACACTTGTGGAAATTAGACTATGGGCTATTAATGGGTTTTATATTAACTAAACAATACCTTGTTAATTTAATATACAAACTTATAATTCGACGTATTTATATATAACCACATACGCTTGACTGGGTACGGTGGGTGGGATATCTATAAATACCAATAATTATTCATTTTACCGGACACGGAACTGGATTAATAGTTAATAGACTTGTTGAAACATGGGTGAATTACATTCAAGGGTAATTGGTGTAATTGTTAACAAAGTAGTAAAACCTTAGTTTACACGCAGTCAATAACCTGGTGTATTCATTAAACAAAGTATTAAAACCTTGTTACAATTCGAATCCCCAATTAGTTGGAATATTTGACTTTGGAAATAAGAATAATTTGACGAAGGCTTTCGCTCTTTATATTTATGACTGATGGACTATTATGGACAAATCCGTATGGACATATTAAATAATCCAGGACAAAGAACAATTAACCCATGGGCATAAAACTAAAATCAACACGTCAAACATCATGATTACGGAAGTTTAAATAAGCATAATTCTTTTATTTCATATTTAATTTCCTTTATTTTATATTTAATTGCACTTCTAATTATCGCATTTTTATTTTTATTGTATTTAATTGCACTTTTAATTATCGTACTTTTTAATTATCGCAAGTTTATTTTATCGCACTTTTATTATTCGCAATTTCATTATCGTTATTTACTTTACGCTTTAAATTAAGTCTTTTTAATATTTTACATTTGGTTTTAACTGCGACTAAAGTTTTAAAATCGACAAACCGGTCATTAAACGGTAAAAACCCCCCTTTATAATAATAATATTACTTATATATATATATATATTTGTATTTTTATAAAGGTAAACTAATATAGCAAAAAGCTTTGTTTAAAGATTTTCCCTGTGGAACGAACCGGACTTACTAAAAACTACACTACTGTACGATTAGTAAGTCCGGTTCGTTCCACAGGGAAAATCTTTAAACAAAGCTTAATGCTATATTAGTTTACCTTTATAAAAATACAAATATATATATATATATAAGTAATATTATTATTATAAAGGGGGGTTTTTACCGTTTAATGACCGGTTTGTCGATTTTAAAACTTTAGTCGCAGTTAAAACCAAATGTAAAATATTAAAAAGACTTAATTTAAAGCGTAAAGTAAATAACGATAATGAAATTGCGAATAATAAAAGTGCGATAAAATAAACTTGCGATAATTAAAAAGTAAGATAATTAAAAGTGCAATTAAATACAATAAAAATAAAAATGCGATAATTAGAAGTGCAATTAAATATAAAATAAAGGAAATTAAATATGAAATAAAAGAATTATGCTTATTTAAACTTCCGTAATCATGATGTTTGACGTGTTGATTTTAGTTTTATGCCCATGGGTTAATTGTCCTTTGTCCTGGATTATTTAATATGTCCATACGGATTTGTCCATAATAGTCCATCAGTCATAAATATAAAGAGCGAAAGCCTTCGTCAAATTATTCTTATTCCCGAAGTCAAATATTCCAACTAATTGGAGATTCGAATTGTAACAAGGTTTTAATACTTTGTTTAATGAATACACCAGGTTATCGACTGCGTGTAAACCAAGGTTTTACTACTTTGTTAACAATTACACCAATTACCCTTGAATGTAATTCACCCCTATTTCAACAAGTCTATTAGCTATTAATCCAGTTCCGTGTCCTGTAAAATGAATAATTATTGGTATTTATAGATATCCCGCCCACCATACCCAGTCAAGCGTATGTGGTTATATATAAATACGTCGAATTATAAGTTTGTATATTAAATTAACAAGGTATTGTTTAGTTAATATAAAACCCATTAATAGCCCATAGTCTAATTTCCACAAGTGTCGTTCTTTTATCCAAACTCCAATTATGGTACAAAGCCCAATTACCCAATTTTAGTAATTAGCCCAACATCATGATTACTTCGGATTAAATAAGCATAATAATAACTTAGCTACGAGACATTAAATTAAAAAGGTTGAACATAACTTACAATGATTAAAAATAGCGTAGGGTTATACGGACAGAATTTCGACTTATACCCTTACAACTTTCGCTAACATACCCTTATTATTAGGATTAAAATTAAAATTAAAATTAAAATATAAATTATAAATATAAATATTACGTATATAGATAGAGAGATTGATATATATAATTTTTTTTTTGCGATCAGAATTCGTTTGCTTTTATAGGGAGTTTCAGTTTTTGGGGCTCCGCGACTCGCGGCCCTTTTCTTCTTCAAACTCCGCGAGTCGCGGAGATCGTTTTTACAGCTCACCCACATTTGGCACTTTGTTTGCCGACGATTTATTTTATAAATATAATATATATATAATTAATATAATTAATTATATATTATATTATATTTATATAAATAGTTAACTTGTAATTTTTAGTCCGTTGCGTCGAGCGTTGAGAGTTGACTCTGGTCCCGGTTCCGGATTTTCGAACGTCCTTGCGTACTATTTTATATCTTGTACTTTGCGTTTTGAATCCTGTACTCTTGTAATTTCGAGACGTTTCTTATCAATAATTGGAACCTCTTTGATTGTATTTTGTACTTTTGAGCTTTTTGGTCGTTTGCGTCTTCAATTCGTCGAATCTGTCTTTTGTCTTCACCTTTTATTATTTAAACGAATATCACTTGTAAATAGAACAATTGCAACTAAAAGCTTGTCTTTCTTGGGGAATAATGCTATGAAATATATGTTCGTTTTTAGCATTATTAAATATTCCCACACTTGAGCGTTGCTTGTCCTCAAGCAATATAGTCTTGAAATACTAGAATCACTTCTTTATTCTTCACACTTTGTACATCAGTGATTTCTTTACGGTGGTATAAACAATGGTAGTAACGTTGTGGTTTACAGTCCCACATGACTATATAAAAATTTAGATTCATTAAGGAAATTGGATCTTTATGAAAACATTTGATCTTTGAAAATTCAATCTAGCTTTTACCCTAGATAAGTTTTCCGGAATAACCCTTCACCGGTGTTTGCAAAATATTTTTGTGGGTTTGGTGGGTTTCAGATTTGAAAATTTTAGCTCAAAACTTGCGGTTTTGTGTCACCCACTTGCTAACCTTGTATTTGGAAAGCAACACGTCCAGTTTACTTGTCCCGTATATTACCTTTCGGTAAACTACCGTCCGGTTGTAAAGGAAAGCGTTGAACAACCAACTGTTAAGGCAATGTCCCCTGACATGCTTTTAATTATGGTCTATAACGTGTCGGACGTAATTACTATCCTTTGTAGGAGCAATAGTAAAGCTCACCCTTTTAATTTGTCGGTCTGGCACAAGGTCCTGTCTTTAACCATGCGATGCAACCACCGTTCTTACGGTTGACACCCGATTTAGTTCAGGTGACCTAATGAATTTCAGGTGAATTCCTAGGATTTTATGTTCAGTGGTAATGAACGCATTGAAAATGGGTTTTCAGAAAACAAATCGGTTTATAATTTGATCAAAATATTTTCTCGTTCAAGCTCGAGTTTAGATATCATTGAATTCCATGAGTTTGTAATATAGTGCTAAATTGTATCGTATTTGATAATGCTAAAAACGAACATATATTTCATAGCATTATTCCCCAAGAAAGACAAGCTTTTAGTTGCAATTGTTCTATTTACAAGTGATATTCGTTTAAATAATAAAAGGTGAAGACAAAAGACAGATTCGACGAATTGAAGACGCAAACGACCAAAAAGCTCAAAATTACAAAATACAATCAAAGAGGTTCCAATTATTGATAAGAAACGTCTCGAAATTACAAGAGTACAAGATTCAAAACGCAAAGTACAAGATATAAAATAGTACGCAAGGACGTTCGAAAATCCGGAACCGGGAGCAGAGTCAACTCTCAACGCTCGACGCAACGGACTAAAAATTACAAGTTAACTATGTATATAAATATAATATAATATATAATTAATTATATTAATTATATATATATTATATTTATAAAATAAATCGTCGGCAAACAAAGAGCCAAATGTGGGTGAGCTGTAAAAATGATCTCCGCGACTCGCGGAGTTTGAAGAAGAAAAGGGCCGCGAGTCGCGGAGCCCCAAAAACTGAAACTCCCTATAAAAGCAAACGAATTTTGATCGCAAAAAAAACATAATATATATCAATCTCTCTATATCTATACGTAATATTTATATTTATAATTTATATTTTAATTTTAATTTTAATCCTAATAATAAGGGTATGTTAGCGAAAGTTGTAAGGGTATAAGTCGAAATTCTGTCCGTGTAACGCTACGCTATTTTTAATCATTGTAAGTTATGTTCAACCTTTTTAATTTAATGTCTCGTAGCTAAGTTATTATTATGCTTATTTAATCCGAAGTAATCATGATGTTGGGCTAATTACTAAAATTGGGTAATTGGGCTTTGTACCATAATTGGGGTTTGGATAAAAGAACGACACTTGTGGAAATTAGACTATGGGCTATTAATGGGTTTTATATTAACTAAACAATACCTTGTTAATTTAATATACAAACTTATAATTCGACGTATTTATATATAACCACATACGCTTGACTGGGTACGGTGGGCGGGATATCTATAAATACCAATAATTATTCATTTTACCGGACACGGAACTGGATTAATAGTTAATAGACTTGTTGAAACAGGGGTGAATTACATTCAAGGGTAATTGGTGTAATTGTTAACAAAGTAGTAAAACCTTGGTTTACACGCAGTCGATAACCTGGTGTATTCATTAAACAAAGTATTAAAACCTTGTTACAATTCAAATCCCCAATTAGTTGGAATATTTGACTTCGGGAATAAGAATAATTTGACGAAGGCTTTCGCTCTTTATATTTATGACTGATGGACTATTATGGACAAATCCGTATGGACATATTAAATAATCCAGGACAAAGGACAATTAACCCATGGGCATAAAACTAAAATCAACACGTCAAACATCATGATTACGGAAGTTTAAATAAGCATAATTCTTTTATTTCATATTTAATTTCCTTTATTTTATATTTAATTGCACGTCTAATTATCGCATTTTTATTTATTGTTATTGTATTTAATTGCACTTTTAATTATCGTACTTTTTAATTATCGCAATTTTATTTTATCGCACTTTTATTATTCGCAATTTCATTATCGTTATTTACTTTACGCTTTAAATTAAGTCTTTTTAATAGTTTACATTTGGTTTTAACTGCGACTAAAGTTTTAAAATCGACAAACCGGTCATTAAACGGTAAAAATCCCCCTTTATAATAATAATATTACTTATATATATATTTGTATTTTTATAAAGGTAAACTAATATAGCGTTAAGCTTTGTTTAAAGATTTTCCCTGTGGAACGAACCGGACTTACTAAAAACTACACTACTGTACGATTAGGTACACTGCCTATAAGTGTTGTAGTAAGGTTTAAGTATATCCATTCTATAAATAAATAAATATCTTGTGTAAAATTGTATCGTATTTAATAGTATTTCCTTGTAAAATATAAAGCTATTTTATATACACCTCGCACGACATCAAGTTATTTTTGGCGCCGCTGCCGGAGAAATATATATGTTCGTTTTTAGCATTATCAAATACGATACAATTTAGCACTATATTTCAAATCGGTTTATAACGTGATGTCGTGCGAGGTGTATATAAAATAGCTTTATATTTTACAAGGAAATACTATTAAATACGATACAATTTTACACAAGATATTTATTTATTTATAGAATGGATATACTTAAACCTTGCTACAACACTTATAGGCAGTGTACCTAATCGTACAGTAGTGTAGTTTTTAGTAAGTCCGGTTCGTTCCACAGGGAAAATCTTTAAACAAAGCTTAACGCTATATTAGTTTACTTTTATAAAAATACAAATATATATATAAGTAATATTATTATTATAAAGAGGGGTTTTTACCGTTTAATGACCGGTTTGTCGATTTTAAAACTTTAGTCGCAGTTAAAACCAAATGTAAAATATTAAAAAGACTTTAATTTAAAGCGTAAAGTAAATAACGATAATGAAATTGCGAATAATAAAAGTGCGATAAAATATATTTGCGATAATTAAAAAGTACGATAATTAAAAGTGCAATTAAATACAATAACAATAAATAAAAATGCGATAATTAGAAGTACAATTAAATATAAAATAAAGGAAATTAAATATGAAATAAAAGAATTATGCTTATTTAAACTTCCGTAATCATGATGTTTGACGTGTTGATTTTAGTTTTATGCCCATGGGTTAATTGTCCTTTGTCCTGGATTATTTAATATGTCCATACGGATTTGTCCATAATAGTCCATCAGTCATAAATATAAAGAGCGAAAGCCTTCGTCAAATTATTCTTATTCCCGAAGTCAAATATTCCAACTAATTGGGGATTCGAATTGTAACAAGGTTTTAATACTTTGTTTAATGAATACACCAGGTTATCGACTGCGTGTAAACCAAGGTTTTACTACTTTGTTAACAATTACACCAATTACCCTTGAATGTAATTCACCCCTGTTTCAACAAGTCTATTAACTATTAATCCAGTTCCGTGTCCGGTAAAATGAATAATTATTGGTATTTATAGATATCCCGCCCACCATACCCAGTCAAGCGTATGTGGTTATATATAAATACGTCGAATTATAAGTTTGTATATTAAATTAACAAGGTATTGTTTAGTTAATATAAAACCCATTAATAGCCCATAGTCTAATTTCCACAAGTGTCGTTCTTTTATCCAAACCCCAATTATGGTACAAAGCCCAATTACCCAATTTTAGTAATTAGCCCAACATCATGATTACTTCGGATTAAATAAGCATAATAATAACTTAGCTACGAGACATTAAATTAAAAAGGTTGAACATAACTTACAATGATTAAAAATAGCGTAGCGTTATACGGACAGAATTTCGACTTATACCCTTACAACTTTCGCTAACATACCCTTATTATTAGGATTAAAATTAAAATTAAAATTAAAATATAAATTATAAATATAAATATTACGTATAGATATAGAGAGATTGATATATATTATGTGGTTTTTGCGATCAGAATTCGTTTGCTTTTATAGGGAGTTTCAGTTTTTGGGGCTCCGCGACTTGCGGCCCTTTCCTTCTTCAAACTCCGAGAGTCGCGGAAATCATTTTTACAGCTCGCCCACATTTGGCTCTTTGTTTGCCGACAATTTTTATAAATATAATATATATATATATAATTAATATAATTAATTATATATTATATTATATTTATATACATAGTTAACTTGTAATTTTTAGTCCATTGCATCGAGCGTTGAGAGTTGACTCTGGTCCCGGTTCTGGATTTTCGAACGTCCTTGCGTACTATTTTATATCTTGTACTTTGCGTTTTGAATCTTGTACTCTTGTAATTTCGAGACGTTTCTTATCAATAATTGGAACCTCTTTGATTGTATTTTGTGCTTTTGAGCTTTTTGGTCGTTTGCGTCTTCAATTCGTCGAATCTGTCTTTTGTCTTCACCTTTTATTATTTAAACGAATATCACTTGTAAATAGAACAATTGCAACTAAAAGCTTGTCTTTCTTGGGGAATAATGCTATGAAATATATGTTCGTTTTTAGCATTATCAAATATTCCCACACTTGAGCGTTGCTTGTCCTCAAGCAATATAGTCTTGAAATACAAGAATCACTTCTTTATTCTTCACACTTTGTACATCAGTGATTTCTTTACGGCGGTATAAACAATGGTAGTAACGATATGGTTTACAGTCCCACATGACTATAAAAATTTAGATCCATTAAGGAAATTGGATCTTTATGAAAATATTTGATCTTTTGAAAATTAAATCTAGTTTTTACCCTAGATAAGTTTTCCGGAATAACCCTTCACCGGTGTTTGCAAATTATTTTTTTATGGGTTTGGTGGGTTTCAGATTTGAAAATTTTAGCTCAAAACTTGCGGTTTTGTGTTACCCACTTGCTAACCTTGTATTAGGAAAGCAACACGTCCAGTTTACTTGTCCCGTATATTACCTTTCAGTAAACTACCGTCCGGTTGTAAAGGAAAGCGTTGAACAAGCAACTGTTAAGGCAATGTCCCCTGACATGCTTTTAATTATGGTCTATAACGTGTCGGACGCAATTACTATCCTTTGTAGGAGCAATAGTAAAGCTCACCCTTTTAATTTGTCGGTCTGGCACAAGGTCCTGTCTTTGACCATGCTATGGAACCACCGTTCTTACGGTTGACACCCGATTTAGTTCAGGTGACCTAATGAATTCCAGGTGAATTCCTAAGATTTTACGTTCAATGGTAATGAACGCATTGAAAATGGGTTTTCAGAAAACAAATCGGTTTATAATTTGATCAAAATATTTTCTCGTTCAAGCTCGAGTTTAGATATCATTGAATTCCATGAGTTTGTAATTCTCAATCTTTAAGGTCAATCTCTAGGATTGAGTAATATCAGTCTTAAAAGCTGATTTTTAATCTTTAAGGAGATTATCCTTTCTAGGGATCTGATTCATTAGTCTTATCCAGCTAATTTGCACGCTGACCCCCCATTGTACGAGATAAATCCTTCTCATGGTTAGGATAAATCTGACCACTTGGCGACCCTGTTTCATGCTGAGGTCCGTGGATTTCCTGCTGATTTTAGTGATGACTTTTCTAGATTTTTCGTCAACCTACAGCTGGTCTGGACGACAACTTCCTGACCTAAATCAAGAAGCGCGTTTCTTTTTCAGAAGACTTTACTTCCTTTTAATGATGGAATTGATTCATCATGTAGATCCATCTTTCTTACAGTAAATCAGGTAAAACTTTTTAGTTTAGTCAAAAGCAAAAGTATTTTCAGTTATTTGTACAAAAATATGTGACATATGTTTTGAATAACTTGGAGAATTTTCCCACACTTGGCTTTTATTTTCCTTTTTTATTGTCCTCTATTCCATTTTAAATGAATTTTAACATTTTAGTTTGTTTCTCAATTTATGTCCTTTCCGAGGTAACAATAATTTCGGTGTTAAAACCTAGTTTTATCATTCATAAATATGTATAAACATGATTTTGAGTTCATTTAATTGAAAATTTTGAAAAATTTTATTAGAATTGGGTAGTCAGTATATAAGACTAGGGCTGTTCTTTATTATCAGAGAGCACTAGATTCTAATACAACTACTGCTTTACTAGTATTTTTAATGGTAACCAAGTGTTTAAGATAAAAATTTTTAAAAATCCAAAAGAATTTAACCCCGAAAATTTTTACTAGAATTGGGTAGTCAGTATATAAGACTAGGGCTGTTCTTTATTATCAGAGAGCACTAGAATCTAATACAACTACTGCTTTACTAGTATTTTTAATGGTAACCAAGTGTTTAAGATAAAAAATTTTAAAAATTCGAAAGAATTTAACCCCTTCCCACACTTAAGATCTTGCAATGCCCTCATTTGCAAGAAATCAGTAACAATTTAAATTATTGAGGGTGATTTGTGTGAAAATGATTAAATTTTACCAAAGTTTCCAAATATATTGGATTTTGTTTACTGAATGATAAATGGTGCACATCATTTGTTCATTCCGTCTTGTTGTTATTTCACATATATTTTGCATCTTGTCGTCAAAATTAGTTGCTTTTGCTGAACTTAATGCCAGTCTTTGAAAATGCGTTGTTTTACCCTGTTGTGTACATAAGATAAACTGCAAACATATATACATATTTTTGAAGTTTGGTATATTACCCCACATTCAAAAATTATTAAAATCTAAGAATAAAAGTTAGAAAATTATAAAAACTATTACAATATTAACATAAGTATTAAACGTATCAACATTACAAATTACAAAATAAATAAAACTAAGTAGACTAGGGATGATACTGATACCAGTAGGGGTTCCATGCATAACCATAGGTGCTATAAAATGCTTCGGCTGGGTTATACGTATGATACGGTGGTTGAATCTCTATAGACCAGGGAGGGAATACGGGCGATGGAGTAGGAATATAGTTTCTACCTATATGTTGGCAATAAGCTATGATTTGGTTTTGATGAACTTGCCAATCTTCAAATGCTCTATGTCTAGCATTTTCATACTCTTGTGAAGCTATAAACCTTTGCATTTCTGCCATTTCATTTCCCCCTCCTACATTACCTTGCTGTTGGTTTCTCTCAACCTGTGGATGTCTACCTGATGATGTAGCGTGAGGGTACGAAATAGTATTATTTTTAATACAAAATACTACAAAATATGACACAAGTTTTATTAATTTACGGATGGGATATACCTAAACCTTGCTACAACACTATAGGCAGTGTACCTAATCGTAGAGTAGTGTAGTTTTTAGTAAGTCCGGTTCGTTCCACAGGGAGCTGGTGATACTTACTATATTTTTAACTATATTTATACAAAATATATATAATTATATAAGTAGTAATATTATTATAAAAGGGGGGTTTTACCGTTTAATGACCTGTTTGTCGATTCTATATTTTAAGCGTAAAGATAAATGACGATAATTAAAGTGCGTAAAATAATGACAATAAATAAAATGACAGTAAATAAAATTGCGAGTAATAAAATGACAGTAAATAAAGATACGATGAGAAATATAATAAAAGAATTATGCTTATTTAAACTTCCGTAATCATGATGTTTGACGTGTTGATTTTAATTTATTACCATGGGTTAATTGTCCTTTGTCCTGGTTTATTTGATACGTCTATCTGGTTTTTGTCCATAATAGTCCATCGGTCATAAAAATAAAGTGCGAGTATCCTCGTCAAATTACCCTTATACCCGAAGTCAAATATTCCAACTGATTAAGGATTTAAACTGTGACGCAGTTATCACTTCTGTCAACAATTACACCAGTTATCACTGTATGTAATCCACCCCTGTTTTAATTAGTTTATGAATATTAATTCATCCACTTGATCAGAATGAATAATCAATTACCCAACCCAATTGATTAATTAAATGATTATAACAGATTCCATATGAACATCACTAAATAGGACAACCATAATCATTATTAATTATTAGGTTAATTAATTTGAAGATAGGTTCGACAGACTCCAATGAGTTGTCACTCAATTAGACAATACCCCCCATCTATTAATAGTCAATAGTTCAATTTCCACAAGTGTCGGTCTTTTGCCCAAACCTTAATTATGGTCCAAAGTTCAATAACCCCTTCTTAATATTTTAGCCCAACATCACGATTACTTCGGCTCAAATAAGCATAATAATAACTTAGTTACGATACATTAATGTAAAAAGGTTGAACATAACTTACAATGATTAAAAATAGCGTAGCGTTACACGGACAGAATTTCGACTTACACACTCAAACGATCTCTATCATAAATCTTATTATTATCATAATTTAAAATTAAAATTAAGATTATTGTTATATCTTATTAAGTTAACATTATGATAGAGATATAGAATATAGATATTGATAATTGATATTGATAAATAAGAAAAAGATAGAAAAAGGTGTGTTTTTACATTACGATTACAAAGCCTTTTATAGGCGAATTTAGAAATTGAATTTTCACTTATGACCCCTGAACTATGCTCAATTAACAACTTTTTATTATTTAATATTATTCTTATTATGAATTATTTAAATATTATATTTTATTCTTGTGCATAGTTGACTCGTAATTTTTACACCGTTGCGTCGAACGTTGAGAGTTGACTCTGGTCCCGGTTCCGGATTTTCGAACGTCCTTGCGTACAATTTTATATTTTGTACTTTGCGTTTTGTAACTTGTACTCTTGTCATTTTTAGACGTTCCTCATCAATAATTTGAACCTTTTTTATTGTATCTTGTACTTTTGAGCTTTTTGGACCTTTGTGTCTTCAATTCGTCGTTTTCGCCTTTTGTCTTCGCACTTATTTAAAATAAACGAATATTACTTGAAAATTGAACAATTGCAACTAAAATCTTGTCTTTCTTGGGGGATTTTGCTATGAAATATATGTTCCTTTTTAGCCTTATCAATATCCCCAGACTTGAGCGTTGCTTGTCCTCAAGCAATACAGTCTTGAAATAATATAATACATCACACGAATCACTTCTTTATTCTTCACACTTTGTACATCAGTGATTTTGATAGAGCTGTATAAACAATGATAGTAACGATATGGTTAAAGGTGGGTGTGTCATCCACAGTTGCCTTGGGTTTAGGACAACGACACTTGCAATCAAATAGCCGATTTACTTTCGGTTTCCAAAGCAAAGTGCACATTTGAAAGGCGGTTTACAGTCCCACATGACTATAAAAATTTAGATCCTTTAAGGAAATTGGATCTTTATGAAAACATTTGATCTTTTGAAAATTCAAGCTAGATTTTACCCTAGACAAGTTTTCTGATTTAATCCATCATCGGTGTTGCAAAATATATTTGTGGATCAATATTTTGGCTAAAACTTTTAGGTTCGTGTAATCCACTGCTATCCCGGTATCGGAAAGTACACATCCAGTTTACTTGTTCCGTATATTATCTTTCGGTAAACTACCGTCCGGTTGTAAAGGAAAGCGATGAACAAGAAACTGTTAAGGCAATGTCCCGTGACATGCAGATGATTATGGTCTTTTAACGTGTCGGATGCTAGAACTATCCTTGGTAGGAGCGATAGTAAAGATCATCCTATGATTTTTCGGTCTGGCACAAGGTCCTGTCTCCGACCATGCTATGCAACCACCGTTCTTACGGTTGACACCCGATTTGGTTCAGGTGACCTAATGAATTCCAGGTGAATTCCTAGGATTTTACGTTCAATGGTAATGAACGCATTGAAAATGGGTTTTCAGAAAACAAATCGGTTTGTATTTTTGATCAAAATATTTTCTCGTTCAAGCTCGAGTTTAGATATCATTGAATTCCATGAGTTTGAATTCTCAATCTTTAAGGTCAATCTCAAGGATTGAGTAATATCAGTCTTAAAAGCTGATTTTTAATCTTTAAGGAGATTATCCTTTCTGGGGATCTGATTCATTAGTCTTATCAAGCTAATTTGCACGGTGTCTCCCCATTGTACGAGATAAATCCTTCTCATGGTTAGGATAAATCTGACCACTTGGCGACCCTGTTTGATGCTGAGGTCCGTGGATTTCCTGCTGATTTTAGAGATGACTTTTCTAGATTTTTCGTCAACCTACAGCTGGTCTGGACGACAACTTCTTGACCTAAATCAAGAAGCGCGTGTCTTTTTCGGAAGACTTTACTTCCTTTTAATGATGGAATTGATTCATCGTGTAGATCCATCTTTCTTTCAAATATATTACAGTAAACCGGGTAAAACTGATTAGTATCATCCAAAACAAAAGTACCTGCAATAATCTTGTACAAAGATATGTGATAGATAATTTTTAATTGAATAACTTGGTACATTCTCCCCACACTTAGTTTCTTTCTTTGCCTTTTTATTCTCCTTTATTCCATTTTAAATGAATTCAAGCATTTTAGGTTGTTTCTCAATTTATGTCCTTTCCGAGGTAACGATAATTTCGGCATTAACACCTAGTTTTATCGTTCATAAATATGTATAAACATGATTTTGAATTCATTTAGTTAAAAATTTTTAAAATTTTCATAATATTTAGAAAATAAGCCAAGTATAAACCCGAGAGAATTTATAACCCTTCCCCACACTTGAGATCATGCAATGCCCTCATTTGCATGAAATCAGACTATAATTATTAATTCATGAGGGTGATTAGTGTAGAAAAGTGATTAAAAATACCCAGTTTGTAATTACAAAGCTCGTCGAATGATAGATGGCGCGCCTCATCGTTCATTCCTTCATTTATTATATCACATTTGTTGTTTTGCATCTTGTCGTCAAAATCAGTACCTTTTGCTGAACTTAATGTTAGTCTTTGAAAGTGCGTTGTTTTACCCTGTTGTTTACATGATAAAATACGAACATATATACATATTTTTAAAGTTGGGTATATTACCCCACGTTCAAAAATTTATAAAATCAAATATATTTTTTTTTTGGCATACTTTAAATCAATAAAATTAAAAATAATGATGAAAAAATTTTTCGCCCCGCCCTCGGGTAAAGTAATTTCGGCTCAACGGCCTAGTCTTCAACTCACGACGAATTTTAGAAATCATTTTTTTTCAACTTAATGAAATAAAGTAAATTTTTGTTTTTAAATTCACACAAAACTTAAAAAGAAAACATATTAATTTCATATAAAACCTAAAAAACAAAAAAAATTCAGAATGGGGGGAGAAAACTAGTTCTTTAGTGTCTGCTAGCGGAAAAGACCAATCGAATTCCATTCTCGGAACTACACGAGAACAGAACAACTAACTCCAAACAGCATTTTCTTTTTAGAATATTTGAATCTCCTCACACTTAGGTAGATGTGGTGTCGAAATTGTGATTAACTTCATCGTCAATTTCTCTTGGACCATAATCAACTTGCTTATCTGTGACTTTTGCTGTAAGCCAGTGACCAGCTTTTTCCGTAATATCCACAAATTCAACTAGCTTCGCCTTTTCTTTAGGCGACAGATTGGATACTAACCGGTTATATAACCTAAAGTTTCCCTTACTTTTAGCATCAATAACCCGTTTAAAAAGTTTCTTCATTGAACTGTTAATAACGGGGTTATTTAATTTCGTATCAACTATGGGGTTCTTTATTATCAAGTCATCATTAGGTGTTACTTCATTTTCCCCACACTTAGGCGTTCTATTATTGTTAAGCATTACCGTTGGAGTTGGTAAAACAACATGGTTCTTACCAATCGTTTTTGTCGGTTCAACGATTTTGGTTTGTGGATATTTAGACTTTCGAATCATAAAGGTGATCGATTTCTCATCATTACTAAGTGTCATTCTACCCTTTCTTACATCAAATAACGCCCCGGTGGACGCTAAGAATGGTCGACCTAAAATTAGAGGAACGTTTGAGTCCTCTTCTATGTCAATGACAATGAATTCGACTAGAAAGGTTAAATTACCTACTTGAACGGGTAGGTTGTCAGCAATTCCAACTGGGTGCTTAATGGTTTGATCAAGGAGTCGAACATTCATATCCGTTGGAGTTAACTCACCTACACCTAATCTCTTATATAATGAAAGAGGCATAACACTCACACTTGAACCTAAATCTGCTAGTGCATCATACATGAAATGTCCCGTTCTTATTGATTAAAAACGTTCCATATTAATTGATTTCGTTGCGAGGTTTTGACCTCTATATGAGACGTTTTTCAAAGACTGCATTCATTTTTAAAACAAACCATAACCTTTATTTCATAAATAAAGGTTTAAAAAGCTTTACGTAGATTATCAAATAATGATAATCTAAAATATCCTGTTTACACACGACCATTACATAATGGTTTACAATACAAATATGTTACATCGAAATCAGTTTCTTGAATGCAGTTTTTACACAATATCATACAAACATGGACTCCAAATCTTGTCCTTATTTTAGTATGCAACAGCGGAAGCTCTTAATATTCACCTGAGAATAAACATGCTTTAAACGTCAACAAAAATGTTGGTGAGTTATAGGTTTAACCTATATATATCAAATCGTAACAATAGACCACAAGATTTCATATTTCAATACACATCCCATACATAGAGATAAAAATCATTCATATGGTGAACACCTGGTAACCGACAATAACAAGATGCATATATAAGAATATCCCCATCATTCCGGGACACCCTTCGGATATGATATAAATTTCGAAGTACTAAAGCATCCGGTACTTTGGATGAGGTTTGTTAGGCCCAATAGATCTATCTTTAGGATTCGCGTCAATTAGGGTGTCTGTTCCCTAATTCTTAGATTACCAGACTTAATAAAAAGGGGCATATTCGATTTCGATAATTCAACCATAGAATGTAGTTTCACGTACTTGTGTCTATTTTGTAAATCATTTATAAAACCTGCATGTATTCTCATCCCAAAAATATTAGATTTTAAAAGTGGGACTATAACTCACTTTCACAGATTTTTACTTCGTCGGGAAGTAAGACTTGGCCACTGTTGATTCACGAACCTATAACAATATATACATATATATTAAAGTATGTTCAAAATATATTTACAACACTTTTAATATATTTTGATGTTTTAAGTTTATTAAGTCAGCTGTCCTCGTTAGTAACCTATAACTAGTTGTCCACAGTTAGATGTACAGAAATAAATCAATAAATATTATCTTGAATCAATCCACGACCCAGTGTATACGTATCTCAGTATTGATCACAACTCAAACTATATATATTTTGGAATCAACCTCAACCCTGTATAGCTAACTCCAACATTCACATATAGAGTGTCTATGGTTGTTCCGAAATATATATAGATGTGTCGACATGATAGGTCGAAAAATTGTATACGTGTCTATGGTATCTCAAGATTACATAATATACAATACAAGTTGATTAAGTTATGGTTGGAATAGATTTGTTACCAATTTTCACGTAGCTAAAATGAGAAAAATTATCCAATCTTGTTTTACCCATAACTTCTTCATTTTAAATCCGTTTTGAGTGAATCAAATTGCTATGGTTTCATATTGAACTCTATTTTATGAATCTAAACAGAAAAAGTATAGGTTTATAGTCGGAAAAATAAGTTACAAGTCGTTTTTGTAAAGGTAGTCATTTCAGTCGAAAGAACGACGTCTAGATGACCATTTTAGAAAACATACTTCCACTTTGAGTTTAACCATAATTTTTGGATATAGTTTCATGTTCATAATAAAAATCATTTTCTCAGAATAACAACTTTTAAATCAAAGTTTATCATAGTTTTTAATTAACTAACCCAAAACAGCCCGCGGTGTTACTACGACGGCGTAAATCCGGTTTTACGGTGTTTTTCGTGTTTCCAGGTTTTAAATCATTAAGTTAGCATATCATATAGATATAGAACATGTGTTTAGTTGATTTTAAAAGTCAAGTTAGAAGGATTAACTTTTGTTTGCGAACAAGTTTAGAATTAACTAAACTATGTTCTAGTGATTACAAGTTTAAACCTTCGAATAAGATAGCTTTATATGTATGAATCGAATGATGTTATGAACATCATTACTACCTTAATTTCCTTGGATAAACCTACTGGAAAAGATAAAAATGGATCTAGCTTCAATGGATCCTTGGATGGCTCGAAGTTCTTGAAACAGAATCATGACACGAAAACAAGTTCAAGTAAGATCATCACTTGAAATAAGATTGTTATAGTTATAGAAATTGAACCAAAGTTTGAATATGATTATTACCTTGTATTAGAATGATAACCTACTGTAAGAAACAAATATTTCTTGAGGTTGGATGATCACCTTACAAGATTGGAAGTGAGCTAGCAAACTTGAAAGTATTCTTGATTTTATGAAACTAGAACTTTTGGAATTTATGAAGAACACTTAGAACTTGAAGATAGAACTTGAGAGAGATCAATTAGATGAAGAAAATTGAAGAATGAAAGTGTTTGTAGGTGTTTTTGGTCGTTGGTGTATGGATTAGATATAAAGGATATGTAATTTTGTTTTCATGTAAATAAGTCATGAATGATTACTCATATTTTTGTAATTTTATGAGATATTTCATGCTAGTTGCCAAATGATGGTTCCCACATGTGTTAGGTGACTCACATGGGCTGCTAAGAGCTGATCATTGGAGTGTATATACCAATAGTACATACATCTAAAAGCTGTGTATTGTACGAGTACGAATACGGGTGCATACGAGTAGAATTGTTGATGAAACTGAACGAGGATGTAATTGTAAGCATTTTTGTTAAGTAGAAGTATTTTGATAAGTGTATTGAAGTCTTTCAAAAGTGTATAAATACATATTAAAACACTACATGTATATACATTTTAACTGAGTCGTTAAGTCATCGTTAGTCGTTACATGTAAGTGTTGTTTTGAAACCTTTAGGTTAACGATCTTGTTAAATGTTGTTAACCCAATGTTTATAATATCAAATGAGATTTTAAATTATTATATTATCATGATATTATCATGTATGAATATCTCTTAATATGATATATATACATTAAATGTCTTTACAACGATAATCGTTACATATATGTCTCGTTTAAAAATCATTAAGTTAGTAGTCTTGTTTTTACATATGTAGTTCATTGTTAATATACTTAATGATATGTTTACTTATCATAGTATCATGTTAACTATATATATATCCATATATATGTCATCATATAGTTTTTACAAGTTTTAACGTTCGTGAATCACCGGTCAACTTGGGTGGTCAATTGTCTATATGAAACATATTTCAATTAATCAAGTCTTAACAAGTTTGATTGCTTAACATGTTGGAAACATTTAATCATGTAAATATCAATCTCAATTAAAATATATAAACATGGAAAAGTTCGGGTCACTACAATACATGACACAGTCACTAAGTAGACAAGGAACAATAAATTCACCCGGATCACCTACCCTAGGTGGAGGATTTGGTGGAACTGTCTTCACCGGGTTTACTTCTACTGTTTTTGTTTCTTGCACTTTTTTATTCTTCTTCTTCTTCTTTCCAGAGGTATCACAAACTTTATTACCTATTACTTGCTCATACTCAACTCCTTTTCTTGGAAACGGGATGGGTGGTCTGTATGGTGCCACCACTGGCTTTACATACTCGGGTGGTGGTGGTGGTGTAACTTCTTCATTGTTACTTACATCTAAAACTTTCCCATCTTCTGGTATTGGTTTTTCAGAATTTGTTGATATCATGTTAACATTTTCATTCCGAGGATTTACTTCATTATTACTCGGTAGCTTTCCTTGTTCCCTTTCACTCATCAATCTAACAAGAGTACCTACTTGTTTTTCTAGATTCAAAATGGAAGCTTGTTGAGTTCTAAATGACTGCTCAAACCTCTCATTCGTTTGGGTTTGAGTTTCAATAAATTGTGTTTGAGATTCAACTAGCTTAAATACCACTTCTTCTAGATTTGACTTCTTCTCGTCGGTTTGTTGTGGTGGTTTATACAAGCCAGGTCTTTGTTGATTGAAAGTGTTGTTTTGAGTTGGTTGGTTATTCGGACCTTGTTGGTTATACGAGTTATTGTCGGGTCCTTTTGGATTGTAAAGAATGTTTTGATTTCGATTGAAGTTTGGCCTTGGCGGTTGATAATTATTCTGATAACTATTTTCCAGCCTTTGGTTCATGTAGACAACATTCTCACGTTGTTCCATCGTTTGTTCAATGTGACAGTCTTTCATTAAGTGTGGTCCACCGCATTGCTCACAACTGATTCGTATTGCGTGAATATCTTTATTCATCTTTTCCATTCGTCTTTCGAAAGCATCTATTTTTGCGGAAACGGAATCAAAGTCATGGCTAGAATCGGCTCTAGCCGCTTTAGATGAACGAAAAATATCTTTTTCTTGATGCCACTCATGAGAGTGGGAGGCTGTGTTATCAATAATTTTGTAAGCTTCAGTTGCGGTTTTCTTCATAATGGAACCACCAGCTGTTATGTCGATGTCTTTTCGTGTAGCAACGTTGACACCTTGGTAGAATATTTGTACTATTTGATAAGTGTCTAAACCGTGTTGAGGACATCCTCTCAACAACTTTCCAAATCTTGTCCACGCCTCATATAGAGTTTCATTTGGCTTTTGCGCGAACGTAACAATTTCTCCTTGAAGTCTCACGGCTTTGGATGCCGGAAAGAATTGTTTAAGAAATTTTTCAACTAAAACATCCCATGTGTCAATCGCCCCTTCAGGTAACGATTCTAACCAATCTTTGGCTTCTCCCTTTAAAGTCCAGGGAAACAACATGAGATAGATCTGCTCATCTTCCACTTCTCGGATTTTGAATAGTGTACAAATTCTTTTAAACGTACGAAGGTGTTCGTTAGGATCTTCATTCGGTGCACCACTGAATTGGCATTGGTTAGTTACCATGTGTAGAATTTGTCCTTTGATTTCATAATCTGGCGCATTAACTTCTGGCTTAATAATGGCGTGACCTTGGCCCGTGCGTGTGGCTCTCATTCGATCTTCCATACTTAGAGGTTCCGTTACTTCCATAATTGAATTTGTTGAATACGAATCACTAGAGGATTCTGATTTAATGGTTTGTGGCTCAGGAGGAATAATTAGTGGTTCAGGATCTTGGAATTGTCCTTGAATATGCTCCGGGTTCTTAATTGTGAAGTCGGGTTCAAAAGATGGATTATCGGAAATTTGAGTTGGAGTTCTTGTTCGACTAGATGACGATTCTAAAGAAAAATCAACGGCGACAATATTTGCTAGATGTCTTGATCGAGTTACAGGTGGTGAACGTATGAAAGGTGGTGAACGTTTTGCTCGGTGCATTCACAGAATATCCTATTAGTTATAAAAATAAGAAAAACTTATATAAGTTGTCCAATCAATAGACTTTTCTGATTTTGCCCACGTTTCGAATAGCCAAAAGATGCAGCAGAGGGGCAGGATTCGTTTGGTCTCAATATAATTGAGTACTGTTTGGCTCCAATAACCCGGTCCACGTACAAATCCAACTATTACTACGAACCAGAAAATTTTGATGTCTATCAATTTAACCACTTAAAATAAATTTTCGTAATTTTAAGAAATTTAGAGAAGAAGTAGAAAAAAATCTAAGTCCTAAAAACTAGAATGGCGAGAAATAAGAAAGAAAAAGATTGCGCGTCGAAAAAGGTCGAAAAATAAAAAGGTCGAAAAATAGGCGTCGAAAAATAAAAATAAGAAAGTAGTGCGAAATACGGCGTCGTAAAATTCTAAAGCACCTAAAACTTAATCTAAGGAATAAGCACTTAAGGGATTTTACGGCAAAACCTAAAAATTCTAGAAGTAAAAATAACTATGGCAAAACTAAACTTAATACTAAAAGTTGCGACTATAGTCTAAAAATCTAAAGGTAATAAAACTAAAAAAAAACAATTTTTTTTTATAGACAAAATCTTAAAAAATATATATTTTTAATAATAATTTTTTTTTTTTTTTTACGTTTTTTTTTTTTTTAAGTTTTTTTTTTTTTTTTTTTACGTTTTTTTTTTTAAAACGAATTTTTTTTTCTAAAAAAAAACGTTTTTTTTTTTTACAATTTTTTTTTTTTTTTTTTTAAAAAATGATTTTTTTTACAAATTAATACTTTTTTTTATAATTATTATTTTTTTTTCAAAACTTTTTTTTTAATTCATTTACTATTCATGAATAGTAAATGAAAAGAAATTAATTAATTTACTATTCACATGAAAGCGACATGATAGAAATTATTAATTACAATTTACATAATATACCCCTGAAGTATTTAATAAATACGACTTTTTAAAACTTTTACGATTCAAAATATATTCTAAAATATTATTATATTATTATATTCTATTTCAATATTATTATATTATTATATTCTATTTCAATATTATTATATTATTATATTTTATTTCAATATTATTATAATTAAAAATATAGCGTTTTAGCGCTCCCGGCAGGGGCGCCAAAAACTTGATGATGTAGCGTGAGGGTACGAAATAGTATTATTTTTAATACAAAATACTACAAAATATGACACAAGTTTTATTAATTTACGGATGGGATATACCTAAACCTTGCTACAACACTATAGGCAGTGTACCTAATCGTAGAGTAGTGTAGTTTTTAGTAAGTCCGGTTCGTTCCACAGGGAGCTGGTGATACTTACTATATTTTTAACTATATTTATACAAAATATATATAATTATATAAGTAGTAATATTATTATAAAAGGGGGGGTTTTACCGTTTAATGACCGGTTTGTCGATTCTATATTTTAAGCGTAAAGATAAATGACGATAATTAAAGTGCGTAAAATAATGACAATAAATAAAATGACAGTAAATAAAATTGCGAGTAATAAAATGACAGTAAATAAAGATACGATGAGAAATATAATAAAAGAATTATGCTTATTTAAACTTCCGTAATCATGATGTTTGACGTGTTGATTTTAATTTATTACCATGAGTTAATTGTCCTTTGTCCTGGTTTATTTGATACGTCTATCTGGTTTTTGTCCATAATAGTCCATCGGTCATAAAAATAAAGTGCGAGTATCCTCGTCAAATTACCCTTATACCCGAAGTCAAATATTCCAACTGATTAAGGATTTAAACTGTGACGCAGTTATCACTTCTGTCAACAATTACACCAGTTATCACTGTATGTAATCCACCCCTGTTTTAATTAGTTTATGAATATTAATTCATCCACTTGATCAGAATGAATAATCAATTACCCAACCCAATTGATTAATTAAATGATTATAACAGATTCCATATGAACATCACTAAATAGGACAACCATAATCATTATTAATTATTAGGTTAATTAATTTGAAGATAGGTTCGACAGACTCCAATGAGTTGTCACTCAATTAGACAATACCCCCCATCTATTAATAGTCAATAGTTCAATTTCCACAAGTGTCGGTCTTTTGCCCAAACCTTAATTATGGTCCAAAGTTCAATAACCCCTTCTTAATATTTTAGCCCAACATCACGATTACTTCGGCTCAAATAAGCATAATAATAACTTAGTTACGATACATTAATGTAAAAAGGTTGAACATAACTTACAATGATTAAAAATAGCGTAGCGTTACACGGACAGAATTTCGACTTACACACTCAAACGATCTCTATCATAAATCTTATTATTATCATAATTTAAAATTAAAATTAAGATTATTGTTATATCTTATTAAGTTAACATTATGATAGAGATATAGAATATAGATATTGATAATTGATATTGATAAATAAGAAAAAGATAGAAAAAGGTGTGTTTTTACATTACGATTACAAAGCCTTTTATAGGCGAATTTAGAAATTGAATTTTCACTTATGACCCCTGAACTATGCTCAATTAACAACTTTTTATTATTTAATATTATTCTTATTATGAATTATTTAAATATTATATTTTATTCTTGTGCATAGTTGACTCGTAATTTTTACACCGTTGCGTCGAGCGTTGAGAGTTGACTCTGGTCCCGGTTCCGGATTTTCGAACGTCCTTGCGTACAATTTTATATTTTGTACTTTGCGTTTTGTAACTTGTACTCTTGTCATTTTTAGACGTTCCTCATCAATAATTTGAACCTTTTTTATTGTATCTTGTACTTTTGAGCTTTTTGGA
Organism: Rutidosis leptorrhynchoides; assembly: GCF_046630445.1. Lineage (NCBI taxonomy): Eukaryota > Viridiplantae > Streptophyta > Magnoliopsida > Asterales > Asteraceae > Rutidosis > Rutidosis leptorrhynchoides. The sequence goes on from NC_092340.1 coordinate 54,651,061, forward strand.
CCTTTGTGTCTTCAATTCGTCGTTTTCGCCTTTTGTCTTCGCACTTATTTAAAATAAACGAATATTACTTGAAAATGGAACAATTGCAACTAAAATCTTGTCTTTCTTGGGGGATTTTGCTATGAAATATATGTTCCTTTTTAGCCTTATCACTACCATGGTATTGTACTGCAGCGTTATTTCGCCTCTTCAAAACCTCCGCACCATGGTATACATTTAAACCTATTGTATCGCGGGGTTCTAGTTCTTCGATTAGTAAACTCCCCCGACTTACATCCACACCGAGATATTCAGCAATCAAAGTAATAAATATATCACCTCCTATTATGCTATGCGGTCTCATCCCCCTAACCATAGCTGATAAATAATAACCCACACAATAAGGTATACTTACAGCGCTTTGTGGGTCTCGAATACACATATGGTAAAACAAATCCTGTTCATTTACCTTTTCCTTGTTCTTACCTCGTTGTGTAATCGAATTAGCTAAAAACCTATGAATTACTCTTAACTCTGCTCTATCTATATCCAAATAAGAGTAATTTCCCCCTTTAAATCGGTGATGGCTAGTCATTTGACTCCATACACCATGTGTATCAAAATTTTCGTCTATCTTTCTACCATTTAGTATCAACCCTCTACAATCGGCAGATGCTAACTCCTCAGGTGTATATATACGTAAAGCCTGAGCCATGTCTAGTAAAGACATGTGGCACATCGAACCTCCTAACAAAAATCTAATAAAAGATCGATCGGTTAAACTAGCTACCCGATCATTTAATTCTATACTACACAATAATTCTTCACACCATACTTTATATACAGGTCTAGGCATGTTGAATAACCGTACCCAATCGTTAAAAGTAGAATTACCATACCTCTGTGCAACTAATTCCCTAATTGGCCCGGCCAATTCTACAGCTTCTAATGGTCCCCATTCTATGACCCTAGGTACCTCAACAGCTTTAGAATGAAGAGTATGCAAACCCCTTTGGTATTTTGGATAATCTATCCAAATTCTGTCAAATCTCAGGTTCGGGTGCAAATCTTCCAAGTGAATATCAGAAAATGTCATGACTGGATGAGGTATATCTTGTTTGTAGTAGTTATCCACCTCCTGTTGTTCCGCATCCTCAGCAGGAGCATTGCGAGCTTGGGATGAAGATTCACCCCTTTCAGTCTGCAAAACACATCAAACACAATTTTTTGTGCATCCAAATATGCATTAGTGTCAGCAAAATCATCAATCAAAATAATTACAATGACATGATCAATTTATATCAAACTTAAGCTCATTTTCATATTTTCATCAAATCTACACTTTTTCAAATAAGCATATACGAAAATGTTCGCCAAGTTCATAAGCATTCAACTCAAATAACATGTCAAAATAATCATTACTAGCAATTAAACAAGTTTCAAATGGCATTATCTCTCAAAAATCAAGTTCATGAATTTTAGACTTGAAAAAATTCACTTTAATTCTCAAAATCATGTTTAGGCTCAAAGTTTGGATCATTTAACTACCTAAACATGTTACACTACTTAATTTAGCAACAATTCATGACAAAAATCGGCAATAACCTGTTTATATCAAAAAATATATATCAATCTCTCTATCTATATACGAACAGCTCAGTCCACACACCACAAAAACAAAAACTGCGAAAATAACCCGCAAAAACCCGAAAAATACACACCAAATTCGCAATTTTTGACCGTTAATCATCAAATCTTTTACTAAAATCATGTTAAGAAGGATGCTATCAAGGAATTACTCAAGAAAAACGGTAAATTTCTACACCTAAACACCATTTAATCCGAAAATTAGTGTTCTTGAGCAATTTTTTTCCCCAATTCGATTTTGATGTTTTTTAGTGTAATTATGCTTAAATTGCTTATGTATTATGCTTGCATAACCTAGATTGATGCTATTTAACATGATTAGAAGCCTTAAACTTCAAATTTTGAGTAATCTAGGGTTTGTGTTCTTGAGCAAATTTGGGGCTTTTTGATATAAACAGGTTATGGCCGATTTTTGTCATGAATTGTTGCTAAATTAAGTAGTGTAACATGTTTAGGTAGTTAAATGATCCAAACTTTGAGCCTAAACATGATTTTGAGAATTAAAGTGGATTTTTTTCAAGTCTAAAATTCATAAACTTGATTTTTGAGAGATAATGCCATTTGAAACTTGTTTAATTGCTAGTAATGATTATTTTGACATGTTATTTGAGTTGAATGCTTATGAACTTGGCGAACATTTTCGTATATGCTTATTTGAAAAAGTGTAGATTTGATGAAAATATGAAAATGAGCTTAAGTTTGATATAAATTGATCATGTCATTGTAATTATTTTGATTGATGATTTTACTGACACTAATGCATATTTGGATGCACAAAAAATTGTGTTTGATGTGTTTTGCAGACTGAAAGGGGTGAATCTTCATCCCAAGCTCGCAATGCTCCTGCTGAGGATGCGGAACAACAGGAGGTGGATAACTACTACACACAAGATATACCTCATCCAGTCATGACATTTTCTGATATGCACTTGGAAGATTTGCACCCGAACCTGAGATTTGACAGACTTTGGATAGATTATCCAAAATACCAAAAGGGTTTGCATACTCTTCATTCTAAAGTTGTTGAGGTACCTAGGGTCATAGAATGGGGACCATTAGAAGCTGTAGAATTGGCCGGGCCAATTAGGTAATTACTTGCACAGAGGTATGGTAATTCTACTTTTAACGATTGGGTACGGTTATTCAACATGCCTAGACCTGTATATAAAGTATGGTGTGAAGAATTGTTGTGTAGTATAGAATTAAATGATCGGGTAGCTAGTTTAACCGATCGATCTTTTATTAGATTTTTGTTAGGAGGTTCGATGCGCCACATGTCTTTACTAGACATGGCTCAGGCTTTACGTATATATACGCCTGAGGAGTTAGCATCTGCCGATTGTAGAGGGTTGATACTAAATGGTAGAAAGATAGACGAAAATTTTGATACACATGGTGTATGGAGTCAAATGACTAGTCATCACCGATTTAAAGGGGGAAATTACTCTTATTTGGATATAGATAGAGCTGAATTAAGAGTAATTCATAGGGTTTTAGCCAATTCGATTACACAACGAGGTAAGAACAAGGAAAAGGTAAATGAACAGGATTTGTTTTACCACATGTGTATTCGAGACCCACAAAGCGCTGTAAGTATACCTTATTGTGTGGGTTATTATTTATCAGCTATGGTTAGGGGGATGAGACCGCATAGCATAATAGGAGGTGGTATATTTATTACTTTGATTGCTGAATATCTCGGTGTGGATATAAGTCGGGGGGGATTATTAGTCGAAGAACCAGAACCCCGCGATACAATAGGTTTAAATGTATACCATGGTGCGAAGGTTTTGAAGAGGCAAAATAACGCCGCAGTACAATACCATGGTAGACATCCACAGGTTGAGAGAAACCAACAGCAAGGTAATGTAGGAGGGGGAAATGAAATGGCAGAAATGCAAAGGTTTATAGCTTCACAAGAGTATGAAAATGCTAGACATAGAGCATTTGAAGATTGGCAAGTTCATCAAAACCAAATCATAGCTTATTGCCAACATATAGGTAGAAACTATATTCCTACTCCATCGCCCGTATTCCCTCCCTGGTCTATAGAGATTCAACCACCGTATCCTACGTATAACCCAGCCGAAGCATTTTATAGCACCTATGGTTATGCATGGAACCCCTACTGGTATCAGTATCATCCCTAGTCTACTTAGTTTTATTTATTTTGTAATTTGTAATGTTGATACGTTTAATACTTATGTTAATATTGTAATAGTTTTTATAATTTTCTAACTTTTATTCTTAGATTTTAATAATTTTTGAATATGGGGTAATATACCAAACTTCAAAAATATGTATATATGTTTGCAGTTTATCTTATGTACACAACAGGGTAAAACAACGCATTTTCAAAGACTGGCATTAAGTTCAGCAAAAGCAACTAATTTTGACGACAAGATGCAAAATAAATGTGATATAACAACAAGACGGAATGAACAAATAATGTGCACCATTTATCATTCAACATAAACACAAATATGTTTGGAAACTTTGGTAAAATTTAATCATTTTCACACAAATCACCCTCAATAATTTAAATTGTTACTGATTTCTTGCAAATGAGGGCATTGCAAGATCTTAAGTGTGGGAAGGGGTTAAATTCTTTCGGATTTTTAAAATTTTTTATCTTAAACACTTGATTACCATTAAAAATACTAGTAAAGCAGTAGTTGTATTAGAATCTAGTGCTCTCTGATAATAAAGAACAGCCCTAATCTTATATACTGACTACCCAATTCTAGTAAAAATTTTCAAAATTTTCAATTAAATGAACTCAAAATCATGTTTATACATATTTATGAATGATAAAACTAGGTTTTAACACCGAAATTATTGTTACCTCGGAAAGGACATAAATTGAGAAACAAACCAAAATATTAAAATTCATTTAAAATGGAATAGAGGACAATAAAAAGGAAAATAAAAGCCAAGTGTGGGAAAATTCTCCAAGTTATTCAAAACATATGTCACATATTTTTGTACAAATAACTGAAAATACTTTTGCTTTGGACTAAACTAAAAAGTTTTACCTGATTTACTGTAAGAAAGATGGATCCACACGATGAATCAATTCCATCATTAAAAGGAAGTAAAGTCTTCCGAAAAAGAAACGCGCTTCTTGATTTAGGTCAGGAAGTTGTCGTCCAGACCAGCTGTAGGTTGACGAAAAATCTTGAAAAGTCATCACTAAAATCAGCAGGAAATCCACGGACCTCAGCATAAAACAGGGTCGCCAAGTGGTCAGATTTATCCTAACCATGAGAAGGATTTATCTCGTACAATGAGGAGGCAGCGTGCAAATTAGCTGGATAAGACTAATGAATCAGATCTCCAGAAAGGATAATCTCCATAAAGATTAAAAATTAGCTTTTAAAACTGATATTACTCAATCCTAGAGATTGACCTTAAAGATTGAGAATTACAAACTCATGGAATTCAATGATATCTAAACTCGAGCTTGAACGAGAAAATATTTTGATCAAATTATAAACCGATTTGTTTTTTGAAAACCCATTTTCAATGCGTTCATTACCATTGAACGTAAAATCCTAGGAATTCACCTGGAATTCATTAGGTCACCTGAACTAAATCGGGTGTCAACCGTAAGAACGGTGGTTCCATAGCATGGTCAAAGACAGGACCTTGTGCCAGACCGACAAATTAAAAGGGTGAGCTTTACTATTGCTCCTACAAAGGATAGTAATTGCGTCCGACACGTTATAGACCATAATTAAAAGCATGTAAGGGGACATTGCCTTAACAGTTGCTTGTTCAACGCTTTCCTTTACAACCGGACGGTAGTTTACCGAAAGATAATATACGGGACAAGTAAACTAGACGTGTTGCTTTCCTAATACAAGGTTAGCAAGTGGGTAACACAAAACCGCAAGTTTTGAGCTAAAATTTTCAAATCTGAAACCCACCAAACCACAAAAAAATAATTTGCAAACACCGGTGAAGGGTTATTCCGGAAAACTTATCTAGGGTAAAAACTAGATTTAATTTTCAAAAGATCAAATGTTTTCATAAAGATCCAATTTCCTTAATGGATCTAAATTTTTATAGTCATGTGGGACTGTAAACCATATCGTTACTACCATTGTTTATACCGCCGTAAAGAAATCACTGATGTACAAAGTGTGAAGAATAAAGAAGTGATTCTTGTATTTCAAGACTATATTGCTTGAGGACAAGCAACGCTCAAGTGTGGGAATATTTGATAATGCTAAAAACGAACATATATTTCATAGCATTATTCCCCAAGAAAGACAAGCTTTTAGTTGCAATTGTTCTATTTAAAAGTGATATTCGTTTAAATAATAAAAGGTGAAGACAAAAGACAGATTCGACGAATTGAAGATGCAAACGACCAAAAAGCTCAAAAGTACAAAATACAATCAAAGAGGTTCCAATTATTGATAAGAAACATCTCGAAATTACAAGAGTACAAGATTCAAAACGCAAAGTATAAGATATAAAATAGTACGCAAGGACGTTCGAAAATTCGGAACCGGGACCAGAGTCAACTCTCAACGCTCGACGCAACGGACTAAAAATTACAAGTTAACTATGTATATAAATATAATATAATATATAATTAATTATATTAATTATATATATATTATATTTATAAAAATCGTCGGCAAACAAAGAGCCAAATGTGGGTGAGCTGTAAAAACGATCTCCGCGACTCGCGGAGTTTGAAGAAGGAAAGGGCCGCAAGTCGCGGAGCCCTAAAAACTGAAACTCCCTATAAAAGCAAACGAATTCTGATCGCAAAAACCACATAATATATCAATCTCTCTATATCTATACGTAATATTTATATTTATAATTTATATTTTAATTTTAATTTTAATTTTAATCCTAATAATAAGGGTATGTTAGCGAAAGTTGTAAGGGTATAAGACGAAATTCTGTCCGTGTAACGCTACGCTATTTTTAATCATTGTAAGTTATGTTCAACCTTTTTAATTTAATGTCTCGTAGCTAAGTTATTATTATGCTTATTTAATCCGAAGTAATCATGATGTTGGGCTAATTACTAAAATTGGGTAATTGGGCTTTGTACCATAATTGGGGTTTGGATAAAAGAACGACACTTGTGGAAATTAGACTATGGGCTATTAATGGGTTTTATATTAACTAAACAATACCTTGTTAATTTAATATACAAACTTATAATTCGACGTATTTATATATAACCACATACGCTTGACTGGGTACGGTGGGCGGGACATTTATAAATACCAATAATTATTCATTTTACCGGACACGGAACTGGATTAATAGTTAATAGACTTGTTGAAACAGGGGTGAATTACATTCAAGGGTAATTGGTGTAATTGTTAACAAAGTAGTAAAACCTTGGTTTACACGCAGTCGATAACCTGGTGTATTCATTAAACAAAGTATTAAAACCTTGTTACAATTCGAATCCCCAATTAGTTGGAATATTTGACTTCGGAAATAAGAATAATTTGACGAAGGCTTTCGCTCTTTATATTTATGACTGATGGACTATTATGGACAAATCCGTATGGACATATTAAATAATCCAGGACAAAGAACAATTAACCCATGGGCATAAAACTAAAATCAACACGTCAAACATCATGATTACGGAAGTTTAAATAAGCATAATTCTTTTATTTCATATTTAATTTCCTTTATTTTATATTTAATTGCACTTCTAATTATCGCATTTTTATTTATTATTATTGTATTTAATTGCACTTTTAATTATCGTACTTTTTAATTATCGCAAGTTTATTTTATCGCACTTTTATTATTCGCAATTTCATTATCGTTATTTACTTTACGCTTTAAATTAAGTCTTTTTAATATTTTACATTTGGTTTTAACTGCGACTAAAGTTTTAAAATCGACAAACCGGTCATTAAACGGTAAAAACCTCCCTTTATAATAATAATATTACTTATATATATATATATATATATTTGTATTTTTATAAAGGTAAACTAATATAGCGTTAAGCTTTGTTTAAAGATTTTCCCTGTGGAACGAACCGGACTTACTAAAAACTACACTACTGTACGATTAGGTACACTGCCTATAAGTGTTGTAGCAAGGTTTAAGTATATCCATTCTATAAATAAATAAATATCTTGTGTAAAATTGTATCGTATTTAATAGTATTTCCTTGTAAAATATAAAGCTATTTTATATACACCTCGCACGACATCAAGTTATTTTTGGCGCCGCTGCCGGGGAACAATCTAGCTTAAAAGCCGGAAGCGTAACGCTAAATTTAAAAAAAAAAAGGATTTTTATTTTTAGTTTACTTTTATAAAAATTCACTTTTGTAAAAATACGTTTTTAATTATTCAAAAATATAAAAAGAAAACAAAAATTTTAATATATTTTTTTTAAGATTTTGTTAAATATTTAAGTTTTATAAAGTTTCTTTATTTTTATTTTATAAAAATATAAGTTTTATTTAAATATTTTTATTTAAACAGAATATATTTAAGAAAAAAAAAACGCGTCGAATTTTAAACTGTACCTGAGTTGAAAATTGGAACCCCGCGACTCGCGGAGTTTGCAGCCTCGAATACCGCGACTCGCGGAGCCGCCCTGACAGGCCAGACCAGAACCCTAATCTCGCATTTAATACGGAGTAATTAATTAATTATTATTATTTAAACCCTAATTAGGGTATTATTAGTATAATATTTAGTTTTAATTTTCTTATTTTATTTAGTTTTATTTAGTTTAATATATATAAAATTAATAGTTTTATAAAATAATTAATATAAAAATAATATTTTTATAAAATTTGCACGTTTTATAACTTTTTGTATATTTTTATATTTTGTCCCTTTTTAATCATTTTAGCGTAATATTTGTATTTTTAGCTCATATTTAGTTTTAATATATAGTTTTTGCCATAGTTATTTTTTTACTTCTAGATTTTTAGGCTTTGCCGTAAAATCCCTTAAGTGCCTTTTCTTTAGACTAAGATTTAGGTGCTTTAGAATTTTGCGACGCCTTTTTAAGTTTTAGTTTCTTTTTAAGTTATTGCCATTTGGGATATAGTTTTTCTTGTAAGCTTTAATATTTTTAGACACCTTTTACCTATGTATCAATTATCATTCCAATTAGTAATCTCAATTTGCGATTATAATTTTAAGTTAGTGATAGTAATAAGGTTGGGTTAGTCTAGTGTTTTTAATGTAGCGACCCGACCAAATCATGTTTGACGGCGCCGTCTACTTAGGTCCCGTTACGTGGTCATAAGTCTTTAAAACAACGTTTGACCAAAAGATATGTCGCATTCATTTCAAATGTAAAGATTGTTCAAAGTTTACGAGAATAGTTCCACCACAAGTTACGATACAAAGTTTTTATGTACAAATGAAACTTATGCGACACAATTTAAAAGTAGTCAAAAGACGCTCCATGTATGCATATATACTCGACATCCAATGCAAGTATCAAAATAATGAGCGGAAGCATGTATCATGTATCGTTCAAGGACCTGAGAAAAACATAGAAATCTGTCAACGAAAACGTTGGTGAAATCATAGGTTTAAGTAAGTAAGTACAAGTGAACCACAAGATTTGCATCAATGAAATAATAGTAATACATTCCAAAAGTTTGTTTCACGAGCACCCAATTATCAATGCTTAACATTTCCTTCCATTGAACCCCATCACTTAGTGCTAGAACATACACTGTTTCTCAAAAATATATTTCATTCGTAAACGGTAGCGAACCGTTTGAATGAGGGTTTGTCAAACCCATATGGATCCATACAACATAAGTTCTCGCTTACACCCGGCAAGTGTAACTAATGATAATCGAATTGAGGATTTTGTTCTAAACTCGTATGTAGAATGTTTGTTTTCCTGTACTTGAGTTCACTTAGTAAAAGAAATGTTTATGTTTTCTCATCCCAAATGTAAGTTCAAAAAGAGTAAAAGTGGGACTATGATCTCACCTTGAGTGAACGAGTAGTAAAGTACTTCGACAAGTAAACGTGTGCAAAGAACAATGCTAGTCTTGACCTAAACAATAGGTTTGTATCAATAACGGTAAACACAATAGGTCAAAGATGTTCAATTAGTCCTATGGCTCGTTAAGACTCGATCATAATAGCATGTGAATCAAATTGTCATGTTTCATGCAAGGTACAAGTATAAAAACATGTTAGAACGATTGCACAATTATTTGGTTAAGTTTGATTAAAAGTCAACTTGGTCGGGTCAAAGTCAACAGAAAAGTCAACGGGTCGGGTTGGATATCCGACAATTTTTCTAAGTTATATAATCATATATGAGCATGTTGGCCAAGTTTCATGTTAATCGGAGGTCCGTAGCATAGCAAACATTTTCATGTCAAATGACCAAAGCAAACAGCCAGTTTTAGCCAAATGGGACGGCGTCCCAAATGGCTAGACGGCGTCTCGATTAAAAGAGTGGGACGGCGTCCCCAATTCCTAGACGGCGTCTAGGTTAGAAGAGTGGGACGTCGTCCTGGGTATCTGGACGGCGTCCTGAGGTGTTTCCAGGCCCTGGTAAACTCCTAAGTGCACGAATCAAAACTCATCCCAACACAATTTACAAACCGCAACCATTCAAGGCATGCATTTTATATCACCGGAAAGGTATTTTGACCAGGAACGCAACTATGCACTTTTTATCAATCAAACTTTCATTTACAACAACCAAAAACCGCAATCAATGCTCCTCATTCAATGCATACAAGTCATAAACGCCATTTAATGATTCGATAGCCAAATTACATGAACAATATGCCGTTTCGAAGGTAATTAAGCATACAACACAACCTAACACTTACAATTAACATTTCATGTCATTTAATGCATCAAAAATCCATTCCTAGTTCATGAAACCCTAACCAAAAATCACCAAATTTCATAATCAAGTTTAAGAGGTTTCTTAGATCAATCTTTACATCCAAATGAAGCTAATGATACTAGTAACACTTTTAAAACATGCACATTAACAATCTAATAACATTTGATCATCCAAAATCAAGGATTTAGCAAGTAATTTTCATAATGAACTAGTTACACCAAAAACAACAAATCGAGCATACAATTTACTTACACGACATCACAATGAGCCATAGACACTAATTAACATACTTTTAAGTCAAGAACACAAATTTAAAGAAAACTAGTGTTTTAGAAATGTTACCCAAACGAGATGAAGTTGGTACCAAAACGAAGAGGATGAAGAGAGGATCACGAATATGTAATTTATTTTGTTGTAAGCCTCCTAGATCGAATTTAGATGATGATTGAATGAATTTGGAAATTGGGTGTGTTCTTGCTAGAGAGAAAGAGAGAGAGAGAGAGAGAGATGGTTGAATGGTGGTGATTGGGGTGGACTAGGTGACCTAGTCAACTAGTTTGCCCCGTGTCAATTTTAGTCCCTCGAGTTTGTAGTCGGGTGCGGAAAATACCTAAACGGAAATTTTAAAACGCGTATTAACGGGAGATGTTATAGACATGTAACGGAGTTTAAATTAGTATAACGGAAAAGAAAACGGAAAAAGGCGGGATGTTACATTACCTACTCCTTAAAAGAAATTTCGTCCCGAAATTTAAGTAGGCGTAGTAGTCGTTGTTTCTTCCTCGAGATCTTGCGTTTCCGAATTCACGAATAGATGAGGATACTTCCTTCGCATTTGATCTTGTCTTTCCCAAGTAAACTCGGGTCCCCTTTTGGCGTTCCAACGGACTTTAACAATCGGGATTCGGCTTTGTTTCAATGTCTTGACGGAGGTGTCCACAATTTCAACCGGTTCCTCCACAAAATGAAGTTTGTCATCAATAGTAAGTTCTTCGAGAGGGATGACGATATCGGGTTCGGCAAGACACTTTTTCAAGTTAGATACATGGAAGGTAGGATGAACGGAGTTCAATTGAGGCGGAAGATCTAAACGATAAGCAACGGTTCCAATACGCTCCAAGATTTCGAAAGGACCAATGTACCGCGGATTTAGCTTCCCGCGTTTCCCAAAACGGATTACACCCTTCCAAGGTGCGACTTTTAACATTACTCGGTCACCGACTTGAAATTCAAGATCGTTGCGTCGTTTGTCGGTATAGCTCTTTTGACGACTTCGGGCCGTCCTAAGCCTATCTCGGATTTGAACGATTTTCTCGGTGGTTTCGTGAATGAGTTCGGGTCCGGTGATTTGCACGTCGCCTACCTCGGCCCAACAAAGAGGTGAACGACATTTGCGGCCATATAGCGCTTCAAAAGGTGCGGCTTTAATACTCGCGTGATAACTATTGTTGTAAGAGAACTCGGCGAGAGGTAAGTGCTTGTCCCAAGCTTTTCCGAAATCAACCACGCAAGCTCGTAACATGTCCTCTAAGGTTTGAATTGTACGCTCGCTTTGTCCATCGGTTTGACGATGATATGCGGTGCTCATGTCTAAACGCGTTCCCAACGCTTCTTGCAATGTACGCCAAAATCTAGAAACGAAACGGCCATCTCGGTCGGAGATAATCGATAATGGTACACCGTGTCGGGCTACGATCTCCTTAATGTAAAGTTGTGCAAGTTTCTCCATTTTGTCCGTTTCTTTCATGGCAAGGAAGTGTGCGGATTTGGTGAGACGGTCAACAATAACCCAAATGGTATCATAACCGCCCGTCGTTTTTGGTAGTTTGGTGATAAAATCCATCGTTATCCTTTCCCACTTCCATTGCGGGATCTCGGGTTGTCGAAGTAGTCCGGACGGTCTTTGGTGTTCGGCTTTGACCTTGGAACATGTCAAACACTTGGAAACATAAGTAGCTACGTCCCTTTTGATGTTCGGCCACCAATATAGTTGTTTAAGGTCGTGGTACATCTTATTGGCACCGGGGTGAATCGAGTATCGTGACTTATGGGCTTCATCTAAAATAAGGCTTCGTAGATCTCCATAACTAGGCACCCAAATTCTTCCGGCGAAATATCGGAGTCCGGTTTCTTTAACCTCGAATCGAGAGGTGAGGACGTTCAAGTGTTCGAGAGAGATGTTTTCATCCTTGAGAGCCTCATCTTGGGCTACCCGAATTTGGCTATTAAGGTTTGTGTGGATGGTGATGTTTAAGGCTCGGACACGAAGAGGCACCGCTCTTTCTTTTCGACTTAAGGCATCGGCTACTACATTTGCCTTCCCGGGATGGTAACAAAGCTCGCAATCGTAATCGTTTAAGGTTTCAATCCACCTTCGTTGTCTCATGTTTAGTTGCTTTTGATCAAAAATGTGTTGAAGGCTTTTGTGATCGGTGAAGATAGTACTCTTGGTTCCATAAAGATAGTGTCTCCACATTTTAAGTGCAAAGACAACGGCTCCGAGTTCGAGATCATGTGTCGTATAGTTTCGTTCATGAATTTTGAGTTGTCGAGAAGCATAAGCAATGACTTTTGTTCGTTGCATCAATACACACCCAAAACCATGTTTTGAGGCATCGCAATATACAACAAAGTCATCATTGCCTTCGGGAAGTGACAAGATAGGAGCGGTGGTTAGCTTCGTTTTCAAGATTTGGAATGCGGATTCATGTTCGGTCGTCCAAATGAATTTCTTTCCCTTGTGAGTCAATGCGGTTAGAGGACGTGCAACCAAAGAGAAATTTTCGATGAATCTACGATAGTACCCGGCGAGACCCAAAAATTGACGAATGTGAGTAGGAGTAGTAGGAGTCTCCCATTTACTAATGGCTTCGATCTTCGTGGGATCGACTTTAATGCCTTGATCACTTACAACATGACCAAGAAATTGAACTTCCTTCAACCAAAATTCACACTTGGAGAATTTGGCATAAAGTCGTTCTTGTCTCAAGAGTTCAAGCACAAGTCGGAGATGTTGTTCGTGCTCTTCTTCATTTTTAGAATAGATCAATATATCATCGATGAACACAATAACGAATTTATCGAGATACGGTTTGCACACACGGTTCATAAGATCCATGAACACCGCCGGTGCGTTAGTGAGACCAAATGGCATGACAAGGAATTCATAACTACCATAACGAGTTCGGAAAGCGGTTTTGGAGACATCTTCCCCCTTAACCCTCAATTGATGATAACCCGAGCGGAGATCGATTTTCGAATATACACAAGACCCTTGTAGTTGATCAAAGAGGTCATCGATGCGAGGAAGAGGATATCGGTTCTTAACCGTCAATTTATTTAGTTCACGATAATCAATGCACATTCGTAGGGATCCGTCTTTCTTTTTAACAAACAAAATCGGAGCGCCCCAAGGTGAATGGCTAGGTTGGATAAAACCACGATCAAGTAGTTCTTGGATTTGACTTTGCAATTCTTGCATTTCGGATGGGGCGAGTCTATATGGTGCACGTGCTACGGGTGCGGCTCCCGGAATAAGATCGATTTGGAATTCAACCGGTCGATGAGGTGGAAGACCCGGCAATTCGTCGGGAAATACATCGGAAAAGTCACTAACAATTGGCACATCATCGATATGCTTATCATCGGACTCGACTTTCTTAACGTGGGCAAGGATCGCAAAACAACCCTTACGGAGCAGTTTTCTAACTTTAAGGCACGAAACGAGGTTGAGTCTGGTGCAACTCTTATCGCCATAAACAATCAAAGGTTCACCATTCTCGATAGGAATTCGGATTGCGTTAAGATCACAAAGGATGTGAGATTTCGTTTTGACTAACCAATTCATACCGATTATTACATCAAAGCTTCCTAGTTCCATGGGTATCAAGTCAATCTCAAATTCCTTACCCAAAATGTTTAACGTACACCCCCGGTAATATGTGTCAGCACTTAATAGTTTCCCGTTAGCCACTTCAATGGTATAAGTGGTATCTAATGGAAGAGGTGGAGTGCTAAAAGAATGAGTCAAAGTCTTGGATGCAAAGCATTTATCGGCACCCGAATCGAATAAGCAAGAGACATAAGAATTGTTGAGAAGAAACGTACCCGTGACTAGTTCAGTGTCATCCCGGGCTTCCTCGGTGTTGATGTTGAAAGCTCGGCCGCGCATATTGGGGTTATCTTTCTTCTTTGGGCATGCATTTCTATAATGACCCGTTTGGCCACATTCGTAACAAGTGCCCGTCTTTGGTGCATTGGGCCACTTTCGAGCGACGGGAGTGGCACTTTTACAATCGTTGGCCTTATGACCAATTCCTTGGCACCGATGGCAAATTAGCTTACTACATTCGCCAAAGTGATGTTTGTTGCATTTGTTGCAAAAAGGTAGATTCTCGGCATAACCCTTCTTGCCGTCGAAAGTGAAAGATTTCTTGGCAAAGTTGTTGTTGCTTGATTGGGAGGGTTCCCACTTTCTTTTGTTGCCGCCCGATTTATCCTCGGCCTTAGGTGCCGGAACTACGATTTCGTCAACCGTTTCAATTAGTTGGCGAGCCATGTTCATAGCGGCTTGATGAGTAGTGGGTTTGGATGACATCACCCCTTGTTTGATGCTTTTTGGAAGACCGAGCATGTAGAGCTCAATCCTTTGAGATTCGGGGTTAACAAGATTAGGACACATCAAGGATAGTTCGGCGAAGCGTTGATTATAAGCTTTAAGATCGTTTCCGACCGCTTTCAAAGCTCTTAGTTCTTCCTCAAGCTTTCGGGTTTCTTCGCGCGGAAAATACTCAACAATCATCTTTTCCTTTAGATCGGCCCAAGAGAGGGCATGAGCTTCATCGGTACCCACCGATTGAACATAGGTGTTCCACCATGTTAGAGCAATTCCGGAGAAAGTGTGAGTGGAGTATTTGACCTTGTCTTGGTCCCGACAACCGCTTATGCTAAAGACGGCTTCCGTTTGCTCAAACCATCGGGTGAGCACGACCGGTCCCCCGGTTCCATCAAAAGTGTGAGGTTTGCACCCCATGAAAGCTTTATAGGAGCATCCCTCGTTTGAGTTTCCGGCTCCATTGTTGTTGTTGTTGTTGTTGTTGTTGTGGTTGTTATTATTATTGTTGTTGGATGAGTGACCGGCCATGGCCGCATCTACGGCGGTAGCTATCATCCGTTCGAGAGCTTGTTCGGGAGTTTCATTGCGGCGTACACAACGAGGAGCCATTGTTCCTTCAAGACACAAGAATATCATTGATTAGTATTCTCAATAATACTAACCGTGATATAGAATAAAGATAAAGAGAAGTTTTTCCTCGACTCGCCTTAAATTCTTTATGCCATAATGTCGGAACGTTCATATGAGTCACCGTAATATAATCCCGGAAATTATATTACCCTGATTCATATGTGCATTCGACATCATTTCATATAGTCAAGGTGGCGTGTCAATCAAATTAAACAACGTGAGATTAAGATGAACTAAGAGTAGATATGAGTAGAAGCGTTCGAGTATAAATGCACAAGTAGTTAAGTAATTCCTACTTCAAGTCTATATGCCGGTTGTAGTCTAGACTCACCAATGTACCCTATGACTCGGGGTCGACACCAATGAACTCTAAATCCCTACAACCAACGCTCTGATACCATCTGTAGCGACCCGACCAAATCATGTTTGACGGCGCCGTCTACTTAGGTCCCGTTACGTGGTCATAAGTCTTTAAAACAACGTTTGACCAAAAGATATGTCGCATTCATTTCAAATGTAAAGATTGTTCAAAGTTTACGAGAATAGTTCCACCACAAGTTACGATACAAAGTTTTTATGTACAAATGAAACTTATGCGACACAATTTAAAAGTAGTCAAAAGACGCTCCATGTATGCATATATACTCGACATCCAATGCAAGTATCAAAATAATGAGCGGAAGCATGTATCATGTATCGTTCAAGGACCTGAGAAAAACATAGAAATCTGTCAACGAAAACGTTGGTGAAATCATAGGTTTAAGTAAGTAAGTACAAGTGAACCACAAGATTTGCATCAATGAAATAATAGTAATACATTCCAAAAGTTTGTTTCACGAGCACCCAATTATCAATGCTTAACATTTCCTTCCATTGAACCCCATCACTTAGTGCTAGAACATACACTGTTTCTCAAAAATATATTTCATTCGTAAACGGTAGCGAACCGTTTGAATGAGGGTTTGTCAAACCCATATGGATCCATACAACATAAGTTCTCGCTTACACCCGGCAAGTGTAACTAATGATAATCGAATTGAGGATTTTGTTCTAAACTCGTATGTAGAATGTTTGTTTTCCTGTACTTGTGTTCACTTAGTAAAAGAAATGTTTATGTTTTCTCATCCCAAATGTAAGTTCAAAAAGAGTAAAAGTGGGACTATGATCTCACCTTGAGTGCACGAGTAGTAAAGTACTTCGACAAGTAAACGTGTGCAAAGAACAATGCTAGTCTTGACCTAAACAATAGGTTTGTATCAATAACGGTAAACACAATAGGTCAAAGATGTTCAATTAGTCCTATGGCTCGTTAAGACTCGATCATAATAGCATGTGAATCAAATTGTCATGTTTCATGCAAGGTACAAGTATAAAAACATGTTAGAACGATTGCACAATTATTTGGTTAAGTTTGATTAAAAGTCAACTTGGTCGGGTCAAAGTCAACAGAAAAGTCAACGGGTCGGGTTGGATATCCGACAATTTTTCTAAGTTATATAATCATATATGAGCATGTTGGCCAAGTTTCATGTTAATCGGAGGTCCGTAGCATAGCAAACATTTTCATGTCAAATGACCAAAGCAAACAGCCAATTTTAGCCAAATGGGACGGCGTCCCAAATGGCTAGACGGCGTCTCGATTAAAAGAGTGGGACGGCGTCCCCAATTCCTAGACGGTGTCTAGGTTAGAAGAGTGGGACGTCGTCCTGGGTATCTGGACGGCGTCCTGAGGTGTTTCCAGGCCCTGGTAAACTCCTAAGTGCACGAATCAAAACTCATCCCAACACAATTTACAAACCGCAACCATTCAAGGCATGCATTTTATATCACCGGAAAGGTATTTTGACCAGGAACGCAACTATGCACTTTTTATCAATCAAACTTTCATTTACAACAACCAAAAACCGCAATCAATGCTCCTCATTCAATGCATACAAGTCATAAACGCCATTTAATGATTCGATAGCCAAATTACATGAACAATATGCCGTTTCGAAGGTAATTAAGCATACAACACAACCTAACACTTACAATTAACATTTCATGTCATTTAATGCATCAAAAATCCATTCCTAGTTCATGAAACCCTAACCAAAAATCACCAAATTTCATAATCAAGTTTAAGAGGTTTCTTAGATCAATCTTTACATCCAAATGAAGCTAATGATACTAGTAACACTTTTAAAACATGCACATTAACAATCTAATAACATTTGATCATCCAAAATCAAGGATTTAGCAAGTAATTTTCATAATGAACTAGTTACACCAAAAACAACAAATCGAGCATACAATTTACTTACACGACATCACAATGAGCCATAGACACTAATTAACATACTTTTAAGTCAAGAACACAAATTTAAAGAAAACTAGTGTTTTAGAAATGTTACCCAAACGAGATGAAGTTGGTACCAAAACGAAGAGGATGAAGAGAGGATCACGAATATGTAATTTATTTTGTTGTAAGCCTCCTAGATCGAATTTAGATGATGATTGAATGAATTTGGAAATTGGGTGTGTTCTTGCTAGAGAGAAAGAGAGAGAGAGAGAGAGAGATGGTTGAATGGTGGTGATTGGGGTGGACTAGGTGACCTAGTCAACTAGTTTGCCCCGTGTCAATTTTAGTCCCTCGAGTTTGTAGTCGGGTGCGGAAAATACCTAAACGGAAATTTTAAAACGCGTATTAACGGGAGATGTTATAGACATGTAACGGAGTTTAAATTAGTATAACGGAAAAGAAAACGGAAAAAGGCGGGATGTTACATTTAAGTTCTATAAGTCTTTTTTTTTCTTTCTTATTTTTATTTTTCGATCTTTTTCCGACGCACTCTTTTTCTTTCTTATTTATCGCTATTCTAGTTTTTAGGACATAGATTTTTATTCTACTTCTTATCTAAATTTCTTAAAATTACGAAAATTTATTTTAAGTGGTTAAATTGATAGACATCAAAATTTTCTGGTTCGTAGTAATAGTTGGATTTGTACGTGGACCGGGTTATTGGAGCCAAACAGTCCTCAATTATATTGAGACCAAACGAATCCTGCCCATCTGCTGCATCTTTTGGCTATTCGAAACGTGGGCAAAATCAGAAAAGTCTATTGATTGGATAACTTATATAATTTTTCTTTCCTTTTTAAAAACTAATAGGATATTCAGTGAATGCACCGAGCAAGACGTTCACCACCTTTTGTACGTTCACCACCTGTAACTAGATCAAGACATTTAGCAAATATTACCGCCGTTGATTTTTCTTTAGAATCGTCATCCAGTAGACCAAGTACTCCAGTTCAAATTTCCGATAATCCATTTTTTGAACCCGACCTCACAATTGAGAATCCGGAGAATATTCAGGGATGATTCATAGATCCTGAACCATTAAATTTTCCTCCGGAACCACCAATCATTCAAACAGAGATTGTTGAGGAACGAACCATTAAATCAGAATCCTCTAGTGATTCCGATTCAACAAATTCAATTATGGAGAATCTGGAACCTTTAAGTATGGAAGACCGAATGAGAGCTAAACGCACTGGCCAAGGTCACGCAATTACTCATCCAGACATTAATGCGCCAGATTATGAAATCAAAGGACAAATTCTACACATGGTGACAAATCAATGCCAATTTAGTGGTGCGCCGAAGGAAGATCCAAATGAACATCTACGTACCTTTAATAGGATCTGCACTCTATTTAAAATCCGAGAAGTGGAGGATGAACAGATATATCTCATGTTATTTCCCTGGACTTTAAAGGGAGAAGCCAAAGATTGGTTGGAATCGTTACCTGAAGGGGCGATTGATACATGGGACGTTTTAGTTGAAAAATTTCTTAAACAATTTTTTCCTGCATCTAAAGCCGTAAGACTTCAAGGAGAAATTGTTGCGTTCACACAGAAGCCAAATGAAACTCTATATGAGGCATGGACAAGATTTGGAAAGTTATTAAGAGGATGTCCGCAACATGGTTTAGATACCTGTCAAATAGTACAAATATTCTACCAAGGATGCGACATCACCACAAGAAAAGACATAGATATAGCAGCTGGTGGTTCCATTATGAAGAAAACCGAAACTGATGCTTATAAAATTATTGATAACACTGCTTCCCACTCACATGAGTGGCACCAAGAAAAAGATATCGTTAGATCATCTAAAGCAGCTAGAGCCGATTCTAGCCATGACTTAGATTCCATTTCCGCAAAGATAGATGCTGTCGAGAGACGAATGGAAAAGATGACTAAGGATATTCACTCAATACGAATTAGTTGTGAGCAGTGTGGAGGACCACATTTGACAAAAGATTGTCTCAGTATTGAATTAACAATGGAACAAAGAGAGAATATTTCATACATAAACCAAAGGCCTGGAAATAATTATCAGAATAATTATCAACCGCCAAGACCGATCTACAATCAAAACCAGAATTATAACCGAAATATTACATACAACAACCAACAAGGTCCTAGCAATCAACAAGTGTCCAACAATAATTACAATCAGCAAAGACCTAATTTTCAAAACAAACCACCACAACCCGATGATAAAAAGCCGAATTTAGAAGATATGATGACGAAGCTAGTTGAAACTCAAACGCAGTTTTTCACATCTCAAAAACAAACCAATGAACAAAATGCTCAAGCATTTAGAAATCAACAAGCTTCTATTCAAAATCTGGAACAAGAAGTAAGTAACCTAGCAAGGTTAATAGGTGAAAGAAAACCGGGAAGTTTACCTAGTGATACAAATGCTAACCCCCGGAATGAAACAGCTAAAGCTATTACCACAAGAAGTGGTACAACACTTAAACCACCTGAAATACCTGTAACTTCTGATGAAGCTATTCCTACTCCACAAGAACCACAACCTGATCAAGATAAGGAAAAAGAACCAGTAATTGAAAAGGTTAATGAAGATAACACAATTAAGGATAAACCTTATGTTAAACCATACCAACCACCACTTCCATACCCGAGTAAAATGAAGAAAGAGAAACTTGAAGCCGAGCGATCCAAATTCTTGGATATGTTTAAACAAATAAATGTCAATCTTCCTTTCATTGATGTGATTTCAGGAATGCCTAGATATGCTAAATTTCTGAAAGATCTAATCTCAAATAGAAAGAAAATGGAAGAACTCTCGGCTGTTACTATGAACGCTAATTGTTCAGCAGTGCTGTTGAATAAGATACCAGAAAAACTATCTGATCCAGGAAGTTTCACAATTCCATGTTTTCTGGGTAGTCTTAGTTCAATAGAAGCATTAGCAGACTTAGGTGCTAGTATAAATTTAATGCCGTATTCACTATACGCTAAACTAGACCTTGGAGAATTGAAACCAACAAGAATAAGCATACAACTAGCCGATAGATCAATAAAATATCCTAGAGGGATAATGGAGAACATGCTAGTTAAAGTTGGTACTTTAGTATTTCCAGTAGATTTTGTTGTTCTGGACATGGAAGAAGATTCTCAAGTTCCTCTCATATTAGGAAGACCATTCTTAAACACGGCTAAAGCAATGATAGACGTGTTCGGTAAGAAATTGACCCTAAGTATAGAGGATGAGAGTGTTACCTTTTCAGTTGATAGAGCAATGCAACAACCACAATCTGCAGATGATACATGTTATTATATTCAAACTATAGATGCACATGCAGAATTATTAGAAGAATTTCCAGAATTACAAGGAACAGGAGAATGTTCTTTAGGAGAAGGAACTGAACCAATTGATGAAGTTGAAATGTTAGCTACACTTATAGCTAATGGATATGAACCAACAACAGAAGAAATTCAAATGCTAAAAGAAGAAGACAGATATCGATATAAATCATCGATAGAAGAACCTCCGAAATTAGAGTTAAAGCCACTTCCAAACCATTTGGAATACGCTTATTTACATGGTGAATCTGAATTACCTGTAATAATATCGTCTTCTCTTACTGAAAATGAGAAATCACAACTCATTTCTGTGTTGAAAGCTCATAAACCAGCCATTGCATGGAAGATTCATGATATTAAAGGAATAAGTCCTTCGTATTGCACACATAAAATCCTTATGGAAGAAGGTCATAAAACGTATGTGCAACGCCAACGAAGACTAAATCCTAATATGCAAGATGTAGTTAAGAAAGAGATTATTAAACTGCTAGATGCAGGTTTGATATATCCAATTTCTAATAGTCCATGGGTAAGCCCAGTTCAATGCGTGCCTAAGAAGGGTGGCATGACTGTCATTACAAATGAGAAAAATGAGCTTATTCCTACTAGGACTGTAACAGGATGGCGTGTATGTATTGATTATAGAAAATTAAATGACGCCACCAGAAAAGATCACTTTCCCTTACCTTTTATTGATCAAATGTTGGAAAGATTAGCCGGAAATAGTTATTATTGTTTTCTAGATGGATTTTCCGGATATTTTCAAATTCCAATAGCACCCGAAGATCAAGAGAAAATCACATTCACGTGCCCTTATAGTACTTTTGCTTACAAACGCATGCCATTTGGACTTTGCAACGCCCCTGCAACCTTTTAAAGGTGCATGATGGCGATTTTTCATGACATGATAGAAGAATGCATGGAAGTTTTCATGGATGACTTTTCAGTCTTCAGTGATACATTTGAATCATGTCTAGCTAATCTGGAACGAATGCTTATTAGATGCGAACAGTCAAATCTAGTACTTAATTGGGAGAAATGCCATTTCATGGTTAAAGAAGGCATTGTTCTTGGACATAAAATTTCGAAGGAAGGAATTGAAGTGGATAGAGCTAAAGTAGATGTAATTGCTAAACTTCCACATCCCACCAATGTTAGAGGAGTTAGGAGTTTTCTAGGGCATGCCGGTTTTTACCGACGTTTCATAAAAGATTTTTCTAAAATTGCCACTCCTATGAATAAACTCCTAGAAAAGGATGCTCCATTCATCTTTTCAGATGAATGTATCAAATCTTTTAATATTCTTAAAGATAAACTCACTAATGCGCCGATCATGATAACACTGAATTGGAATCTACCATTTGAACTAATGTGCGATGCAAGTGATTTTGCAATGGGAGCCGTTTTAGGACAAAGGATTGAAAAATGATTTCAACCTATATATTATGCTAGTAAGACATTACAAGGAGCACAAACGAATTACACAATTACTGAAAAAGAACTCCTTACTATTGTCTTTGTTTTTGACAAATTTCGTTCATATCTCGTTCTAGCAAAAACGGTGGTCTATACCGACCATTCTGCTCTTAGATACCTATTTTCGAAACAAGATGCCAAACCAAGATTAATCTGTTGGATCTTACTCTTACAAGAGTTTGATATTGAAATCCGAGATAAAAAAAAAGGAGCAGAAAATCTCGCCGCTGATCATCTTTCTCGTCTTGAAAATCCTGAATTAGAAGTTCTAAATGAATCGGCCATACAAGATAACTTTCCTGATGAATATCTATTGAAGATAGATTATAAAGAAATTCCATGATTTGCAGACTATGCAAACTACTTAGTTTGTGGATTCCTTGAAAAAGGATTATCGTACAAAAAACGAAAGAAATTCTTCAGTGATATAAAACACTATTTCTGGGAAGATCCACATCTGTTTAAAAGTTGTCCCAATGGAATAATACGCCGATGTGTATTCGGAGATGAAGCTAGTAAAATTTTAAACCATTGTCACACAGGACCAACAGGAGGGCATTATGGGCCTCAACTAACAGCAAGAAAAGTTTACGATGCTGGCTTCTATTGGCCTACAATTTACAAAGACGCACACTTTCTTTGCAAATCCTGTGATGCTTGTCAAAGGGCCGGAAAAATAAGTCAACGTGATGAAATGCCACAAAATGTCATTCAAGTATGTGAAGTATTTGACATTTGGGGTATTGACTTTATGGGTCCATTTCCAAAATCTCATAATAATCTCTATATTCTCGTAGCCATTGATTATGTATCTAAATGGGCGGAAGCACAAGCTCTCCCAACTAACGATGCACGAGTTGTAGTCAACTTTTTAAAACGTCTTTTTGCAAGGTTTGGAACACCGAAAGCTTTAATAAGTGATCGGGGTACTCATTTCTGTAATAATCAACTTGAGAAAGTTCTTAAAAGATATGGAGTAACTCATAAAATCTCCACCGCATATCATCCACAAACAAGTGGACAAGTTAAAAATACCAACCGAGCTTTAATACGTATTCTAAAGAAAACCGTAGGATCAAATCCGAAGGAATGGTCCATTAAATTGGAGGATGCACTCTGGGCTTTTAGAACAGCCTACAAAACTCCAATTGGAACCACACCTTTTAAACTCGTCTACGGAAAAGCATGTCATCTTCCAGTAGAAATTGAACACAAAGCATTTTGGGCTTTGAAGACATATAATCTTGATTTACATGAAGCTGGACATCTACGATTAAGTCAACTAAACGAATTAGAATAATTAAGACATGAAGCATACGAAAATTCGTTAATCTATAAAGAAAGAACGAAGAAATGGCATGATAAAAGAATCAGAAGTTTAAAAGAATTTAAAGAAGGAGACAGAGTTCTTCTTTTCAATTCACGATTCAAGCTATTTCCTGGAAAATTGAAATCAAAATGGTCTGGACCATTCATAGTCAAAAGAGTTTTCCCATACGGAACGATAGAATTAATAAATTCAAATGGGATTGAATTTAAAGTTAATAGTCACAGAGTTAAACACTACATAGATAGTCCAATGGAATTCGACAATGAAGTTAATCACAATTTCGATACCACAGCTAACTAAGTGTGGGGAGAATCAAGTCTTTAAAGGATAATATGTATTTATGTTACAGTTAGATTGTCTGTTTTCGTGTAGTTCTCGAAAATGGAACCCGAATGGTCTTTCCCTAGCAGACCCTAAAGAACTAGTCTTCTCCCCCCATTCTGAATTTTTGTTTTTTTAGGTTTTTACGAAATGAAGACTGCCTGTGAACTAAACCATGGTCTAATGCTACACGCTTTGATCACTAAACGTAATAATGACACACTACCGAGTGAAATAGTATCAGTAATCAGAGAAAGATTGGATGGAGTAAGAAAAGAATCCAGATGCGAATATAATAAGTTACAATTTGGTAAAGGAAAATCAAAATCCGCAGCAAAAAGAAGAGCACGACACCTTGAAAGATGTCACAAATGCGGAAAATGGTCACATGGAGGTAAATGTTCAAATAATCAAACCTATTCAAACACCGAATTTGTTACTTTATGCAGAGACGGACCGTTCATATGTTTAGAAGAAAAAACACTGAATGCTCGAGGTTACGCCTATGTAGCCATGGAAAACCAATTAAACCGACTATCTTATGAATGTGATAGATCATATAACTAAGAATACTATCTCACAGGTAAGTCTGTACAGTTTTTATTTTTTTTATTTTTAACCTTTTGATAATAAACGCTAATTTGTTCGCTATAAAGTATTAAATTGGTATTGAATAAAATTAGGTTTGGCGACCGAAATTATTGATATCATTCAAAAATTTATTACATCACTGCGAAATTTAACGTTTATTCTTAAGGTAAAAATATCTTTAATCAATCAACCCAAAATATTTCAAAAATTCGTCATGAGTTAAATTAGGTCATGGAACCAAAATTACTTTATCGAAAAGAGGGGCTTATATTTTTGATAATATTTGATTGATTAAAGTGGGATAAAAAGCCAAAAAGATTTTTAATTTTATTTTTACCATATTTTTAAAATTAATATATAAATCTTAAATTAATATTGTAAACTTTGTAAAAAAATATATATTTAAAATTGTAAATATTTAAAAAATTAATATAAGTTTGGTGTGAATTTATAATATGAATTTTTAAATTAAGTTTGGTGTGAATTTTTAATTTTTAAAATATGAATTTTTAATTTTATGCATTTCAAATTTTAAGTTTAGTGTGAATTTTTAATATTAATTTTGAATTTTATGTATTTTTAATTTAAGTTTGGTGTGAATTTAAAAACAAAAATTTACTTTATTTCGCTAAGTTAAAAATATGATTTTTAAAAATTCGTCGTAAGTTGAAGACTAGGTCTTTGAACCGAAATTGCTTTACCCGAGGGAGGGACGAGAACTTTTATCATTATTTTTAATCTTATTGAATTAAAGTATGCCAAAAACATTAAAAAACTAAAAAAATCTAAGCTTTTAAAACAATCGCTTGAAAAAGACAAATTTTAAAATTTTGTCGAAGGACGGACTAGGATATCGATCCGAAACGACCTCGTCCTAAATAACAAGGGAAACAAAATTTTAAAATTAATTACTTAATTGTTTTAATTAGTATAAGATATATATAAAAAAAAATACAAACTCCGCGACTCGCGGAGTTTGAAGGGTCAAACACCACGACTCGCGGAGGGACCAAAATCCAGAAAAAAATAAAAGCTGAACGAACAGCTCAGTCCACACACCACAAAAACAAAAACTGCGAAAATAACCCGCAAAAACCCGAAAAATACACACCAAATTCACAATTTTTGACCGTTAATCATCAAATCTTTTACTAAAATCATATTAAGAAGGATGCTATCAAGGAATTACTCAAGAAAAAGGGTAAATTTCTACACCTAAACACCATTTAATCCGAAAATTAGTGTTCTTGAGCAATTTTTTTCCCCAATTCGATTTTGATGCTTTTTAGTGTAATTATGCTTAAATTGCTTATGTATTATGCTTGTATAATCTAGATTGATGCTATTTAACATGATTAGAAGCCTTAAACTTCAAATTTTGAGTAATCTAGGGTTTGTGTTCTTGAGCAAATTTGGGGCTTTTTGATATAAACAGGTTATGGCCGATTTTTGTCATGAATTGTTGCTAAATTAAGCAGTGTAACATGTTTACGTAGTTAAATGATCCAAACTTTGAGCCTAAACATGATTTTGAGAATTAAAGTGGATTTTTTTCAAGTCTAAAATTCATGAACTTGATTTTTGAGAGATAATGCCATTTGAAACTTGTTTAATTGCTAGTAATGATTATTTTGACATGTTATTTGAGTTGAATGCTTATGAACTTGGCGAACATTTTCGTATATGCTTATTTGAAAAAGTGTAGATTTGATGAAAATATGAAAATGAGCTTAAGTTTGATATAAATTGATCATGTCATTGTAATTATTTTGATTGATGATTTTACTGACACTAATGCATATTTGGATGCACAAAAAATTGTGTTTGATGTGTTTTGCAGACTGAAAGTGAATCTTCATCCCAAGCTCGCAATGCTCCTGCTGAGGATGCGGAACAACAGGAGGTGGATAACTACTACACACAAGATATACCTCATCCAGTCATGACATTTTCTGATATGCACTTGGAAGATTTGCACCCGAACCTGAGATTTGACAGACTTTGGATAGATTATCCAAAATACCAAAAGGGTTTGCATACTCTTCATTCTAAAGCTGTTGAGGTACCTAGGGTCATAGAATGGAGACCATTAGAAGCTGTAGAATTGGCCGGGCCAATTAGGGAATTACTTGCACAGAGGTATAGTAATTCTACTTTTAACGATTGGGTACGGTTATTCAATATGCCTAGACCTGTATATAAAGTATGGTGTGAAGAATAGTTGTGTAGTATAGAATTAAATGATCGGGTAGCTAGTTTAACCGATCGATCTTTTATTAGATTTTTGTTAGGAGGTTCGATGCGCCACATGTCTTTACTAGACATGGCTCAGGCTTTACGTATATATACGCCTGAGGAGTTAGCATCTGCCGATTGTAGAGGGTTGATACTAAATGGTAGAAAGATAGACGAAAATTTTGATACACATGGTGTATGGAGTCAAATGACTAGTCATCACCGATTTAATGGGGGAAATTACTCTTATTTGGATATAGATAGAGCTGAATTAAGAGTAATTCATAGGTTTTTAGCCAATTCGATTACACAACGAGGTAAGAACAAGGAAAAGGTAAATGAACAGGATTTGTTTTACCACATGTGTATTCGAGACCCACAAAGCGCTGTAAGTATACCTTATTGTGTGGGTTATTATTTATCAGCTATGGTTAGGGGGATGAGACCGCATAGCATAATAGGAGGTGGTATATTTATTACTTTGATTGCTGAATATCTCGGTGTGGATATAAGTCGGGGGGGATTATTAGTCGAAGAACCAGAACCCCGCAATACAATAGGTTTAAATGTATACCATGGTGCGAAGGTTTTGAAGAGGCGAAATAACGCCGCAGTACAATACCATGGTAGACATCCACAGGTTGAGAGAAACCAATAGCAAGGTAATGTAGGAGGGGGAAATGAAATGGCAGAAATGCAAAGGTTTGTAGCTTCACAAGAGTATGGAAATGCTAGACATAGAGCATTTGAAGATTGGCAAGTTCATCAAAACCAAATCATAGCTTATTGCCAACATATAGGTAGAAACTATATTCCTACTCCATCGCCCGTATTCCCTCCCTGGTCTATAGAGATTCAACCACCGTATCCTACGTATAACCCAGCCGAAGTATTTTATAGCACCTATGGTTATGCATGGAACCCCTACTGGTATCAGTATCATCCCTAGTCTACTTAGTTTTATTTATTTTGTAATTTGTAATGTTGATACGTTTAATACTTATGTTAATATTGTAATAGTTTTTATAATTTTCTAACTTTTATTCTTAGATTTTAATAATTTTTGAATATGGGGTAATATACCAAACTTCAAAAATATGTATATATGTTTGCAGTTTATCTTATGTACACAACAGGGTAAAACAACGCATTTTCAAAGACTGGCATTAAGTTCAGCAAAAACAACTAATTTTGACGACAAGATGCAAATAAATGTGATATAACAACAAGACGGATTGAACAAATGATGTGCACCATTTATCATTCAACACAAACACAAATATGTTTGGAAACTTTGGTAAAATTTAATCATTTTCACACAAATCACCCTCAATAATTTAAATTGTTACTGATTTCTTGCAAATGAGGGCATTGCAAGATCTTAAGTGTGGGAAGGGGTTAAATTCTTTCGGATTTTTAAAAATTTTTATCTTAAACACTTGATTACCATTAAAAATACTAGTAAAGCAGTAGTTGTATTAGAATCTAGTGCTCTCTGATAATAAAGAACAGCCCTAGTCTTATATACTGACTACCCAATTCTAGTAAAAATTTTCAAAATTTTCAATTAAATGAACTCAAAATCATGTTTATACATATTTATGAATGATAAAACTAGGTTTTAACACCGAAATTATTGTTACCTCGGAAAGGACATAAATTGAGAAACAAACCAAAATGTTAAAATTCATTTAAAATTGAATAGAGGACAATAAAAAGGAAAATAAAAGCCAAGTGTGGGAAAATTCTCCAAGTTATTCAAAACATATGTCACATATTTTTGTACAAATAACTGAAAATACTTTTGCTTTGGACTAAACTAAAAAGTTTTACCTGATTTACTGTAAGAAAGATGGATCCACACGATGAATCAATTCCATCATTAAAAAGAAGTAAAGTCTTCCGAAAAAGAAACGCGCTTCTTGATTTAGGTCAGGAAGTTGTCGTCCAGACCAGCTGTAGGTTGACGAAAAATCTAGAAAAGTCATCACTAAAATCAGCAGGAAATCCACGGACCTCAGCATAAAATAGGGTCGCCAAGTGGTCAGATTTATCCTAACCATGAGAAGGATTTATCTCGTACAATGGGGGGGGGCAGCGTGCAAATTAGCTGGATAAGACTAATGAATCAGATCCCCAGAAAGGATAATCTCCTTAAAGATTAAAAATCAGCTTTTAAGACTGATATTACTCAATCCTAGAGATTGACCTTAAAGATTGAGAATTACAAAATCATGAAATTCAATGATATCTAAACTCGAGCTTGAACGAGAAAATATTTTGATCAAATTATAAACCGATTTGTTTTCTGAAAACCCATTTTCAATGCGTTCATTACCATTGAACGTAAAATCCTAGGAATTCACCTGGAATTCATTAGGTCACCTGAACTAAATCGGGTGTCAACCGTAAGAACGGTGGTTGCATAGCATGGTCAAAGACAGGACCTTGTGCCAGACCGACAAATTAAAAGGGTGAGCTTTACTATTGCTCCTACAAAGGATAGTAATTGCGTCCGACACGTTATAGACCATAATTAAAAGCATGTTAGGGGACATTGCCTTAACAGTTGCTTGTTCAACGCTTTCCTTTACAACCAGACGGTAGTTTACCGAAAGGTAATATACGGGACAAGTAAACTGGACGTGTTGCTTTCCTAATACAAGGTTAGCAAGTGGGTAATACAAAACCGCAAGTTTTGAGCTAAAATTTTCAAATCTGAAACCCACCAAACCCACAAAAAAATAATTTGCAAACACCGGTGAAGGGTTATTCCGGAAAACTTATCTAGGGTAAAAACTAGATTTAATTTTCAAAAGATCAAATGTTTTCATAAAGATCCAATTTCCTTAATGGATCTAAATTTTTATAGTCATGTGGGACTGTAAACCATATCGTTACTACCATTGTTTATACCGCCGTAAAGAAATCACTGATGTACAAAGTGTGAAGAATAAAGAAGTGATTCTTGTATTTCAAGACTATATTGCTTGAGGACAAGCAACGCTCAAGTGTGGGAATATTTGATAATGCTAAAAACGAACATATATTTCATAGCATTATTCCCCAAGAAAGACAAGCTTTTAGTTGCAATTGTTCTATTTAAAAGTGATATTCGTTTAAATAATAAAAGGTGAAGACAAAAGACAGATTCGACGAATTGAAGACGCAAACGACCAAAAAGCTCAAAAGTACAAAATACAATCAAAGAGGTTCCAATTATTGATAAGAAACGTCTCGAAATTACAAGAGTACAAGATTCAAAACGCAAAGTACAAGATATAAAATAGTACGCAAGGACGTTCGAAAATCCGGAACCGGGACCAGAGTCAACTCTCAACGCTCGACGCAATGGACTAAAAATTACAAGTTAACTATGTATATAAATATAATATAATATATAATTAATTATATTAATTATATATATATTATATTTATAAAAATCGTCGGCAAACAAAGAGCCAAATGTGGGTGAGCTGTAAAAACGATCTCCGCGACTCGCGGAGTTTGAAGAAGGAAAGGGCCGCAAGTTGCGGAGCCCCAAAAACTGAAACTCCCTATAAAAGCAAACGAATTCTGATCGCAAAAACCACATAATATATATCAATCTCTCTATATCTATACGTAATATTTATATTTATAATTTATATTTTAATTTAATTTTAATTTAATTTTAATTTTAATCCTAATATTAAGGGTATGTTAGCGAAAGTTGTAAGGGTATAAGTCGAAATTCTGTCCGTGTAACGCTACGCTATTTTTAATCATTGTAAGTTATGTTTAACCTTTTTAATTTAATGTCTCGTAGCTAAGTTATTATTATGCTTATTTAATCCGAAGTAATCATGATGTTGGGCTAATTACTAAAATTGGGTAATTGGGCTTTGTACCATAATTGGTGTTTGGATAAAAGAACGACACTTGTGGAAATTAGACTATGGGCTATTAATGGGTTTTATATTAACTAAACAATACCTTGTTAATTTAATATACAAACTTATAATTCGACGTATTTATATATAACCACATACGCTTGACTGGGTACGGTGGGCGGGATATCTATAAATACCAATAATTATTCATTTTACCGGACACGGAACTGGATTAATAGTTAATAGACTTGTTGAAACAGGGGTGAATTACATTCAAGGGTAATTGGTGTAATTGTTAATAAAGTAGTAAAACCTTGATTTACACGCAGTCGATAACCTGGTGTATTCATTAAACAAAGTATTAAAACCTTGTTACAATTCGAATCCCCAATTAGTTGGAATATTTGACTTCGGAAATAAGAATAATTTGACGAAGGCTTTCGCTCTTTATATTTATGACTGATGGACTATTATGGATAAATCCGTATGGACATATTAAATAATCCAGGACAAAGAACAATTAACCCATGGGCATAAAACTAAAATCAACACGTCAAACATCATGATTACGGAAGTTTAAATAAGCATAATTCTTTTATTTCATATTTAATTTCCTTTATTTTATATTTAATTGCACTTCTAATTATCGCATTTTTATTTTTATTGTATTTAATTGCACTTTTAATTATCGTACTTTTTAATTATCGCAAGTTTATTTTATCGCACTTTTATTATTCGCAATTTCATTATCGTTATTTACTTTACGCTTTAAATTAAGTCTTTTTAATATTTTACATTTGGTTTTAACTGCGACTAAAGTTTTAAAATCGACAAACCGGTCATTAAACGGTAAAAACCCCCCTTTATAATAATAATATTACTTATATATATATATATATTTGTATTTTTATAAAGGTAAACTAATATAGCGTTAAGCTTTGTTTAAAGATTTTCCCTGTGGAACGAACCGGACTTACTAAAAACTACACTACTGTACGATTAGGTACACTGCCTATAAGTGTTGTAGCAAGGTTTAAGTATATCCATTCTATAAATAAATAAATATCTTGTGTAAAATTGTATCGTATTTAATAGTATTTCCTTGTAAAATATAAAGCTATTTTATATACACCTCGCATGACATCACTTGTTCAACTAAGAAACACCATCTTGCTGATTTAGTATATTGATTTACACCTAGTGACAAGTGTTTGCTCGTCTTTTACCAAAAGGGGTAAGTTGCGTTCAAACAGTTAATCTATATAGGAATGTAAGAACGACTCTTATAGATACTCTCAGATAGCTTAATTGATATGTGTAGTTGTCTAGGTGAACGATCAATTCCCTAGAATCTGTCATGCATATTTTCACTACTCAATTCCATATAACTAATAGGTGTTAGTAATTTGCCTTATCTAGTGACGTTTATAGGGATCTTATTACCACACTTAATTGATTACTTGGGTTGGGTGAATTGAACATTTAACCAGACCAAGGGAATGAACTAAGCTAAACCATTAGTTGACATAGGAGTGGATCATGATCAACACATCATTGGCTTGATCATCATTCAAGTCTTTAGACTAGTTGAATTAATTGATTACAAATAGGAGGTCTTAGATGACAAGAACATCACTTGCGTCGTGTAATCCCGTTTGAGTGTTTATTCAAGACTACTCTTGGTAAACCGATCAATTAGTTCTCGTGCATAACCAATCGATCCGATCTTAATCCTAAATAAACATTCACATCGAGGGTAAAAAGTCTAGATGAGCATATTTCATCTCTTTGATATCAAAACTATCTTAATTGCTTTCCTTGCACTTATAAACTTAGAAGACCAAAAATATTGTTTTTACTTTTACTCTTCTCTGATTTGGCTAATCGTTAAATAAGCCACAAAACATAAATCTTGTACCTTTAAATTTCATTTACTCAGTTAATCATAATATAGTTTATAATTCTAGTTTGACTAATACAACTGTCCTTGGAACGATACACGGAACTAAACCAGTTACTATACTACTACACGATCGGGTACACTGCCCGTTAGTGTGTAGCAATCTTTAAAACCGGTATTTTCCATACAACAATTCATATACCACTTTCCGCACATCAAGTTTTGCACGAAATTTTGCAACAGGTGTAAAAGAAATGGTCATAGCGCAACAAAGTGTGAGGTCTACGGACCAAAGTTTAACAGAACTAAGGGAGCAAATAATGCCGGAACAAGTAATACCGAAACGAATAGTGTCGGAGCAAGTAATACCAACGCTGTTTGTTATAAATGTGGAAAACCGGGCCACATTATTAGAAATTGCCCGAATCAGGGGAATACTAATGGACAGGGCCGTGGAAGAGTTTTCAATATTAATGCGGCAGAAGCACAGGAAGACCCGGAGCTTGTTACGGGTACGTTTCTTATTGACGATAAATCTGCTTATGTTTTGTTTGATTCGGGTGCGGATAGAAGCTATATGAGTAGAGAATTTTGTGCTAAATTAAGTTACCCATTGACGCCTTTGGATAGTAAATTTTTACTCGAATTAGCAAATGGTAAATTAATTTCAGCAGATAATATATGTCAGAATCGAGAAATTAAACTGGTTAGCGAAACATTTAAGATTGACTTGATACCAGTAGAGTTAGGGAGTTTTGATGTGATAATCAGTATCGACTGGTTGAAAGAAGTGAAAGCAGAGATCGTTTGTTATAAAAATGCAATTTGCATTATACGAGAAAAAGGAAAACCCTTAATGGTGTACGGAGAAAAGAGCAACGCAAAGTTAAATCTTATTAGTAACATGAAGGCACAAAAATTAACAAGAAAAGGTTGCTATGCTGTGCTAGCACACGTCGAGAAAGTCAATTCCGAAGAAAATAACATCAATAATATTCCCATCGCAAAAGAATTTCCCGATGTATTTTCGAAAGAATTACCGGGACTACCTCCACACCGATCAGTTGAATTTCAAATAGACCTTGTACCGGGAGCCGCACCAATAGCTCGTGCTCCATACAGACTCGCACCTAGCGAAATGAAGGAACTTCAGAGCCAATTACAAGAACTTTTTGAGCGTGGTTTCATTCGACCAAGCACATCACCGTGGGGAGCTCCTGTTTTGTTTGTCAAGAAGAAAGATGGTACATTCAGGTTGTGTATTGACTACCGAGAGTTGAATAAACTTACCATCAAGAACCGCTACCCACTACCGAGAATCGACGACTTATTTGATCAACTACAAGGCTCGTCTGTTTATTCAAAGATTGACTTACGTTCCGAGTATCATCAAATGCGGGTGAAAGAAGATGATATTCCAAAGACTGCTTTCAGAACACGTTACGGTCATTACGAGTTTATGGTCATGCCGTTTGGTTTAACTAATGCACCAGATGTGTTCATGGACCTTATGAACCGAGTGTGTGGACCATACCTTGACAAGTTTGTCATTGTTTTCATTGATGACATACTTATTTACTCAAAGAATGACCAAGAACACGGTGAACATTTGAGAAAGGTGTTAGAAGTATTGAGGAAGGAAGAATTGTACGCTAAGTTTTCAAAGTGTGCATTTTGGTTGGAAGAAGTTCAATTCCTCGGTCACATAGTGAACAAAGAAGGTATTAAGGTGGATCCGGCAAAGATAGAAACTGTTGAAAAGTGGGAAACCCCGAAAACTCCGAAACATATACTCCAGTTTTTAGGACTAGCTGGTTACTACAGAAGGTTCATCCAAGACTTTTTCAGAATAGCAAAACCCTTGACTGCATTAACGCATAAAGGGAAGAAATTTGAATGGAAGGATGAACAAGAGAAAGCGTTTCTGTTATTGAAGAAAAAGTTAACTACGGCACCTATATTGTCATTACCTGAAGGGAATGATGATTTTGTGATATATTGTGACACCTCAAAGCAAGGTCTCGGTTGTGTATTAATGTAACGAACGAAAGTAATTGCTTATGCGTCTAGACAATTGAAGATTCACGAACAAAATTATACGACGCATGATTTAGAATTAGGCGCGGTTGTTTTTGCATTAAAGACTTAGAGGCACTACTTATATAGGGTCAAAAGTATTATATATACCGACCACAAAAGTCTTTAACACATATTTAATCAGAAACAACTGAATATGAGGCAGCGTAGGTGGATTGAATTGTTGAATGATTACGACTTTGAGATTCGTTACTACCCGGGGAAGGCAAATGTGGTAGCCGATGCCTTGAGCAGGAAGGACAGAGAACCCATTCGAGTAAAATCTATGAATATAATGATTCACAATAACCTTACTACTTAAATAAAGGAGGCGCAACAAGGAGTTTTAAAAAAGGAAAATTTAAAGGATGAAATACTCAAAGGATCGGAGAAGCATCTTAATATTCGGGAAGACGGAACCCGGTATAGGGCTGAAAGGATTGGTTACCAAAATTTGGAGATATGAGAGAAATGGTACTTAGAGAAGCTCATAAAACCAGATACTCAATACATCCTGGAACGGGGAAGATTTACAAGGATCTCAAGAAACATTTTTGGTGGCCAGGTATGAAAGCCGATGTTGCTAAATACATAGGAGAATGTTTGACGTGTTCTAAGGTCAAAGCTGAGCATCAGAAACCATCAGGTCTACTTCAACAACCCGAAATCCCGGAATGGAAATGGGAAAACATTACCATGGATTTCATCACTAAATTGCCAAGGACTGCAAGTAGTTTTGATACTATTTGGGTAATAGTTGATCGTCTCACCAAATCAGCACACTTCCTGCCAATAAGAGAAGATGACAAGATGGAGAAGTTAGCACGACTGTATTTGAAGGAAGTCGTCTCCAGACATGGAATACCAATCTCTATTATCTCTGATAGGGATGGCAGATTTATTTCAAGATTTTGGTAGACATTACAGCAAGCATTAGGAACTCGTCTAGACATGAGTACTGTCTATCATCCACAAACTGATGGGCAGAGCGAAAGGACGATACAAACGCTTGAGGACATGCTACGAGCATGTGTGATTGATTTCGGAAACAGTTGGGATCGACATCTACCGTTAGCAGAATTTTCCTACAACAACAGCTACCATTCAAGCATTGAGATGGCGCCGTTTGAAGCACTTTATGGTAGAAAGTGCAGGTCTCTAATTTGTTGGAGTGAAGTGGGGGATAGACAGATTACGGGTCCGGAGATAATACAAGAAACTACTGAGAAGATCATCCAAATTCAACAACGGTTGAAAACCGCCCAAAGTCCACAAAAGAGCTACGCTGACATTAAAAGAAAAGATATAGAATTTGAAATTGGAGAGATGGTCATGCTTAAAGTTGCACCTTGGAAAGGCGTTGTTCGATTTGGTAAACGAGGGAAATTAAATCTAAGGTATATTGGACCATTCAAGATTATTGATCGTGTCGGACCAGTAGCTTACCGACTTGAGTTACCTCAACAACTCGCGACTGTACATAACACTTTCTACGTCTCGAATTTGAAGAAATGTTTTCCTAAAAAAGATCTCACTATTTCGTTAGATGAAATCTAAATCAATGAAAAACTTCAATTCATCGAAGAACCCGTCGAAATAATGGATTGTGAGGTTAAAAGACTTAAGCAAAACAAGATACCAATTGTTAAGGTTTGATGGAATGCTCGTAGAGGACCCGAGTTCACCTGAGAACGAGAAGATCAGATGAAGAAGAAATACCCGCATTTATTTCCAGAAGATACGTCAACACCTCCAACTGCTTAAAATTTCAGGACGAAATTTATTTAACGGGTAGGTACTGTAGTGACCCAAACTTTTCCATGTTTATATATATATATATATATATATATATATATATATATATATATATATATATATTAAATGAAATTGTTATTTACATGATTAAGTGTTTTCAACATGTTAAGCAATCAAACTTGTTAAGACTTGATTAATTGAAATAGGTTTCATATAGACAATTGACCACCCAAGTTGACCGGTGATTCACGAACGTTAAAACTTGTAAAAAACTATATGATGACATATATATGGATATATATATATAGTTAACATGATATTATGATAAGTAAACATATCATTAAGTATATTAACAATGAACTACATATGTAAAAGCAAGACTACTAACTTAATGATTTTGAAACGAGACATATATGTAACGATTATCGTTGTAACGACATTTAATGTATATATATCATATTAAGAGATATTCATACATCATATTATCATGATAATATAATAATTTAAAATCTTATTTGATATTATAAACATTGGGTTAACAACATTTAACAAGATCGTTAACCTAAAGGTTTCAAAACAACACTTACATGTAACGACTAACGATGACTTAACGACTCAGTTAAAATGTATATACATGTAGTGTTTTAATATGTATTCATACACTTTTGAAAGACTTTAAGACACTTATCAAAATAATTCTACTTAACAAAAATGCTTACAATTACATTCTCGTTCAGTTTCATCAATAATTCTACTCGTATGCACCCGTATTCGTACTCGTACAATACACAGATTTTAGATGTATGTACTATTGGTATATACACTCCAATAATCAGCTCTTAGCAGCCCATGTGAGTCACCTAACACATGTGGGAACCATCATTTGGCAACTAGCATGAAATATCTCATAAAATTACAAAAATATGAGTAATCATTCATGACTTATTTACATGAAAACAAAATTACATATCCTTTATATCTAATCCATACACCAACGACCAAAAACACCTACAAACACTTTCAATCTTCAATTTTCTTCATCTAATTGATCTCTCTCAAGTTTTATCTTCAAGTTCTAAGTGTTCTTCATAAATTCTGCAAGTTCTAGTTTCATAAAATCAAGAATACTTCCAAGTTTGCTAGCTTACTTCCAATCTTGTAGAGTGATCATCCAACCTCAAGAAATCTTTCTAATTTACAGTAAGATATCTTTCTAATATAAGGTAATACTCATATTCAAACTTTGATTCAATTTCTATAACTATAACAATCTTATTTCGAGTGGAAATCTTACTTGAACTTGTTTTCGTGTCATGATTCTACTTCAAGAACTTTCAAGCCATCCAAGATCTTTTGAAGCTAGATCCATTTGTCTCTTTTCCAGTAGGTTTATCCACAAAACTTGAGATAGTAATGATGTTCATAACATCATTCGATTCATACATATAAAGCTATCTTATTCGAAGGTTTAAACTTGAAATCACTAGAACATAGTTTAGTTAATTCTAAACTTGTTCGCAAACAAAAGTTAATCCTTCTAACTTGAATTTTAAAATCAACTAAATATATGTTCTATATCTATATGATATGCTAACTTAATAATTTAAAACCTGAAAACACGAAAAACACTGTAAAACTGGACATACGCCGTCGTAGTAACACCGCGGGCTGTTTTGGGTTTAATAATTAAAAACTATGATAAACTTTGATTTAAAAGGTGTTCTTCTGGGAAAATGATTTTTCTTATGAACATGAAACTATATCCAAAAATCATGGTTAAACTCAAAGTGGAAGTATGTTTTTCAAAATGGTCATCAAGACGTCATTCTTTCGACTGAAATGACTACCTCTTACAAAAACGACTTGTAACTTATATTTCCAACTATAAACCTATACTTTTTCTGTTTAGATTCATAAAATAGAGTTCAATATGAAATCATAGCAATTTGATTCACTCAAAACGGATTTAAAATGAAGAAGTTATGGGTAAAACAAGATTGGATATTTTTTAATTTTTGTAGCTACGGGAAATATTAACAATTCTATACAAATCATATCCTAGCTAACTTATATTGTGTTATACATGTATTCTAATATATTATGTAATCTTGGGATACCATAGACACGTATGCAAATGTTTTGACATATCATATCGACCCATGTATATATATTATTTGGAACAACCATAGACACTCTATATGTAGTAATATTGGAGTTAGCTATACAGGGTTGAGGTTGATTCCAAAAATATATATACTTTGAGTTGTGATCTAGCCTGAGATGTGTATACAATGGGTCGTGGATTGATTCAAGATAATATATATCGATTTATTTCTGTACATCTAACTGTGGACAACTAGTTGTAGGTTACTAACGAGGACAGCTGGCTTAATAAACTTAAAACATCAAAATGTATTAAAAGTGTTGTAAATATATTTTGAACATACTTTGATATATATGTACATATTTGTTATAGGTTCGTGAATCAACCAGTTGCCAAGTCTTACTTTCCGACGAAGTAAAAATCTGTGAAAGTGAGTTATAGTCCCACTTTCAAAATCTAATATTTTGGGATGAGAATACATGCAGTTTTATAAATATTTTACGAAATAGACACAAGTAATTGAAACTACATTATATGGGTGAATGATCGAAGCCGAATATGCCCCTTTTGCTTGGTAGCCTAAGAATTAGTAAACCGATCTACTAATTGACGCGAATCCTAAATATAGATCTATTGGGCCTAACGAACCCCATCCAAAGTACCGGATACTTTAGTACTTCGAATTCGTTTTTATCATGTCCGAAGGATTTCCCGGAATGATAGGGGATATTCTTTTATGCATCTTGTTAATGTCGGTTACCAGGTGTTCACCATATGAATGAATTTTATCTCTATGCATGGGATGTATATTTAAATATGAAATCTTGTGGTTTATTATTATGATTTAATAATATATAGGTTAAACCTATAACTCACCAACATTTTTGTTGACGTTTTAAGCATGTTTATTATCAGGTGATTATTAAGAGCTTCCGCTGTCGCATACTTAAATAAGGACGAGATTTGGAGTCCATGCTTGTATGATATTGTGTAAAAGCTGCATTCAAGAAACTTATTTCGTTGTAACATATTTGTATTATGTAATGGTCGTATGTAAACAGGATATTTTAGATTATCATTATTTGATAATCTACGTAAAGCTTTTTAAACCTTTATTGATGAAATAAAGGTTATGGTTTGTTTTAAAATGAATGCAGTCTTTGAAAAACGTCTCATATAGAGGTCAAAACCTCGTAACGAAATCAATTAATATGGAACATTTTTAATCAATAAGAACGGGACATTTCACAATATCATTGATCTTTGACTCTCCGAAAAATCATTATATTCATTGAAACCCTATCATATACTCATCTGCATTTTGTAACGAGAATTGCCATACCGATTACCGAAAATCAGCAATCAGTATTTTGAAATCTCGCAGCATGTCTACATCAACAGTTATATGTATACATATAATATTTGTCTGTTAGAATTATGATCTTTCATTCTGAAATTCTGAAAAAGCTGAATACAGCAGTAAAAACTGTACACGACTTAAACAGTCAGAAGTTTGATGATAAAGAATAGTATGTTGGCAAAGCTCAGAAAAGTTGAAACTGGAAAACGGATTGAGCAAATCAAAAAGGAGGCTGTAGAAAAATCACAGAGAATAAATCTATCTTCAAAGAATCCAAATGATTCAGTATCTACTGAAGTCATTAACGAATACCTTACTCCTGACTCTAAACTCTTGCGGACAAATTTTCTTCATCAATCTTCGATCTTAGAAATTCCAAAATATCGTCATAAATATCTCCGATATTTCTGAAGATATTTTCATAACTATCCTTATCTGAAAACAGTTAACTTTTCACGATATCAGTATTACACCAATTTATCCTTATCTGATCCAATTTTCCTTATCGAATTCGAATTTTACTAGTCAAACTTCTAAATCCAAAAGTCAAACGAAGTGTTCATAACAAAATTCGCAATTACTTTAATGTTTCAATTCAAATTGAGCATCCAGAAGGTTTCTATGAATGGAATGCAAACTTTTTCATGTTGGAAGTATAGTCTAAAACTCCTTAAATCCTTAAAAGTGAATTCGAGTTCATGTTTGAAGAAAACCGCTGCTATATTTCTTTTTATTTTATTATTCTGATGAACCAGATATCATCAATCAATTGGTTCTG
The DNA here is from genome assembly GCF_046630445.1 of Rutidosis leptorrhynchoides. Lineage (NCBI taxonomy): Eukaryota > Viridiplantae > Streptophyta > Magnoliopsida > Asterales > Asteraceae > Rutidosis > Rutidosis leptorrhynchoides. Next base: position 54,692,241 of record NC_092340.1, read on the forward strand.
TGTTGTTTACATTTCCTAAACAAATTTTATTGTCAAAATATTTTGATTAAGTTGAACTTTGGCCTTCGAAATTTCTGAAGAAGGAGAAGAACAAGAAGCAGAATAAATTCGTATTATATAATTTAAATTGGAGTATAAATCAGAAAAAGGGGCACATCCCAAATGGTTTAGGTGTTGGTAGAGTGAACGAGGGGTCTCGGGTTCGAGCCCGGACTGCGTCATGTTTATTTTTAAAACCTCCTTTGATAACGTAGCCTATTTACTTTTATCTATTATTATTTTTATTATTATTATTATTATTATTATTATTATTATTATTATTATTATTATTATTATTATTATTATTATTATTATTGTATTGTTATTACTAGTATTAATTATCATTGTTGTAATTGTTATTATTACAAATATCACTATCATAACTTAGTATTATTGTTCTTATTATCATTAATAATAATATATATAATTATGATCATTATTATTATTATTAACATTATTATGAACGTAACACAAATTATTATTATAAATATTATTATTAGTATCATTTTATAAATTGTTGGTATTATTAGTGTTATTATCCACAAAATTATTAGTAACAATATCATTATTATTGTGAATATAATTATTAGTAAGGTTATAATTAAATTTATTATCATAAGCAACAAAATAGATATTTTGTAGATATTATTATTATTAAGAATTATGTATTATTATCAAAAATTAATAATTTCATAACCATTATTATTAAATCTTTCATTTTATTAAAAACTACTGATATTATTATTTTTATGAGATTGATTATTGAAAACTACCATTAATATAGTTATTAATAGAACTATAGATAATATTATCAATTTTATTAATATCAGTATTAACACTATTATTATTTCAAATATCACCTAAGTATTATTAAAGTACCGTTTTAACTAACAAATAATATATATATATAAAAATATAAATATATTTATTACATATAACATAACGAAACTTAATATTTTTATATAAAATGAATATAAGTTATTAATATAAAATTTATATCACTAATAATAATATATACATAATTGTTCGATTACAAGAATATGTATTAATATATATACAAATGATATAGGTTCGTGAGTCCGAGGCCAACCCTATACTTGTTCAATGTCGTCATATGTATTTTTACTACAAAATACAGTATGGTGAGTTTCATTTGCTCCCTTTTTAATTGCTTTTGCAATATATATTTTTAGGCTGAGAATACATGCGCTGCTTTTATGTTTGACGAAATAGACACAAGTACTTAAAATATATTCTACGTTGAGTTGTACCACCTTGCATATCTTCCCTAGTAGCTTGGTAACTAATATTTACATGTTGGAAGAACATGTAAGCACGAATCCTATTGATAGATCTATCGGGTTTGACCACCCCAACCGGGCTAGTCGCTCTAGTATCGTAAACGGTTGCATAGTACTTCATTTTTACTACACTTGGTACAGTGTAGGGAGATTTCATAATAAAGGGAATATGCCACATTAATTGTTAAGTATGGTTACCGAAGCGCTCAACAACTTATAGAATACTTTTATACACTTGCGAGTGTACATATATTTATAAACGGAAATCTTATGGTCTATCAAAATGTTGAATTTTATTGTTTTATGTTAAACCTATGAACTCACCAACCTTTTGGTTGACACTTGAAAGCATGTTTATTCTCAGGTATGAAAGAAATCTTCCGCTGTGCATTTGCTCATTTTAAAGATATTACTTGAAGTCAATCATGGCATATTTCAAAAGACGTTGCATTCGAGTCATTGAGTTTATCAAGATTATTATTAAGTCGTTTATAGTTTGGATATATTATGAAATGGTATGCATGTCGTCAACTTTCGATGTAATGAAAGTTTGTCTTTTAAAAACGAATGCAATGTTTGTAAAATGTATCATATAGAGGTCAAGTACCTCGCGATGTAACCAAATGTAATGTATTCGTCCAGATGGATTAGGACGGGTCATTATATTTACTGATTACAAACAAACTATAGCTCACCAACATTCGTGTTGACTTTATAAGCATGTATTTCTCAGGTGCTTAGACGTTGTTGCTTCTGCTGTTAGACTTGATGTCTTGGTGTTATAGACTTGCTGTGTTAGACTTCCGCTGCATTACTTAGAGATGTCTCAATCATGGAACTTTCATTTTGCATTCACAACTTATGTTATTTTGAATAATGGCTTTGTAACGACTTTTGTGTCACGTTATCTTTTGTAAAACAATTGAAGTTATCTTTTCATGAATGCAAAACTGGTTTTTTAAACAGCATATAGTGTTTGACCTTGTAATGATCATGTTGTTGATGATCCGTACACGATGATTTTGTACGGGGCGTCACAAGATCCATGCTTCGGTCTTGAAAGTTGGATTAAATGGTTTATTTGAGTGTAGAAAGTTGAGAGAGAGAAAAAAAGTTGATGCCAGAATTGACACCAACACAGTGTCGATTCTACCACCGTTTCCGGTGTTGATTTTGGTGGACGCCGAATCCGACCTATGATACCTCATGCTCTTGGTAGCTACTTTCTTCGGTTAAAGTTATATCAGTTCATATTTAGTCATCATATAAAACGGTATGCATGGAATTAAAGGGATCTTTGGAATTGTGTTTCTAGAATTTATTGGAATATTTACATGTTTTGTAAATGCAAATATTTCAAGAAAAAATTATTTGGAGAAAAAAAATCTCTTGTGCATGCAATGCTAAAGAGAATATAAATGTAATGTTTTCGCAGTATGACAATTTAAATTGTTTAGACAATAATTTTTTATAGAAAATTATTCAGTCTCTTAATAGTTTACGTTTGAATTTTTAGAATGTTTTCAATTAATAGTCAATTTTTAAAATAATACGGTAAAGTTCTTTTTTTAATTCCACTATATACATTAAATTAAATAAAAAGTATAGTTTGATAATAACATATTCTTAAATTGTATAATTTTGTCCGTACACTATTAAACTGAGACGAAGGAGTTTGACCAATAAAAATAAGAGAAACACAAACTCAAAATTTTACACTGTATTTAATTAAAGACCGTTGTTAACGCGGCGTGACCGTATGGATTTTGACACCATCACGCCACCATGTCCCCACAATGCCGCGTGATGGTGCAAAATTTTGGGTGGCGTGATGGCTGCATCACGGGGGAGATTGGCATGAGGATGGAAGCTGCGATTGGGATGGTGTCACGTTGTTAATCAAACGGCTTTATAGCCGTTAATATAAAAAAATCAAATTCTTTTTTGATAAATACCACATTACACATATCATTTTTTTTTCAAACATTTCTTTCAATATTCTCTTATTATTTCTAAACTTTTTATAAACAAATTTCAATATGCAAGCTTTGTTTTAAATTTTCGATATTTAGGAATTGGATGACGAATACGAGTTGGATCATTTTACGAGCATACGCTGAAGAATTAGATGTTGAAGAGAGTGAAAGTTCTACTGATTGAGTTCCAAGGTCTCAAATTTACATTCATAGCGATCGTGAAGTTGCAGCCGAAACTTTAGATAAGCACTACTTTGCGGAGTACCCAATGTATCCTGAAATTTTTTTAAAAGACTCTTTCGAATGAGTAATTAAATCACTATTTTTTAGTATCGTCAACGATGTATAGAACCTTTACCAAGACATTTTGAATCTTTTAAACAAAAAAATGATGCCATTGGTCGACATGGTTTTACTACGATACAAAAATGTACATCCGCACCAATTGGCTTATGGTACATTAGCGGATATGTTTGATGAATACTTACAAATGAGCAAAGGTACATCAATTATTTGTCTTAATAGGTTTTGTAAATGTATTTTTGAACCGAATGTTGATGAATATTTGAGGAAACCAATGGGTAGAGATATAGCTCGTTTGTATAGCGCTCATGAAGAAAGGCATGATTTAAAGGGAATGCTTGGAAGCATCGACTCCATGCATTGGAAGTGAAAGAATTGTCCGATTATTTGGAAATGACAATATACTAGTGGTAATCAAGGTTACCCAACCATCATTCTTAAAGTCGTTGATTCATATGATACGTAGATTTAGCACGTATTCTTTGGTGCAACGGGTGCAAACAACGATGCTTAATTTAGTAATTGTTTTAATTGTACTACTTTATGAATTGTAATTGTTTTATTTGAATAAATTGTAATCGTTTTAATGCTTAATTTGAATATATTGTAATCGTTTTATTTTTATTTTTGTGTTATAATAAATTGTTTTATATTATACAAATTGTGAACGACTACTTTATAAACTATAAACGGCTACTTTTTAAACTGTGAACGGCTATATTTTGTAAACCCCGAACGGTTTTATTTTTAAACCTAAACGGCTATATACTTTTACTATTATATATACTACATTTATTTTTCATCAGATCACACTTGTAATTCTTTACAACTTCTAATTTTTCTAAACACTCTACTTATCGTTTAACATGAGTTCGTTATATGTTATATTAGAGATTAATTATAGTGGTGAATTTGACCGTGGAGTGAAGACTGGTTGGCAAAGAGAGTATTGTATTGATGTGAGCCATTATGCGTTACCGAATTTGCTTGCGTTTCTTAAGGAAGACATACCTGTCTAGCACAAACAGTTCTTAAAGATTACTAATATTGATATGCTTTGGTAGGGCGAGCGGTGATACATAATGAAAAATTTTAGGTGTATATCGAGAATTTAGGGATGATGGCGCTTATGTTGGAAGTTCTGGTGATGAAGATGAACCCGTTGGGCCATTTTATGACACTGATGGTCGTTATTATTCGGATTCTAACTAAGAAACTTATCGTTGTTTTTAATGTTTTGTTTAATTATGGTATTATGTTTTGAATGTCGTTATTATTCTTTTTTGTTTAATCATGTCGAATTGTAAAAAATGCAACCGTCTTTGTGTTGATTAATAAAAGTGTTGTTTAAAAAAATCATTTTATTCTATTAACTAAATACTAATAATAATTAATAATAATAATAATAATAATAAGAAAAATAAATAAAAGAAAATAGATAAAAGAAAATAATAGGTGGAACCTAGTTCATATTCTTACAAACTTCATCACGCTATCACACCATATCACTTACCAAATCAGCATTGTACCCTACAAAACACCTCATCACGCCATCACTACTATATATGATCTAAGTTAATTGACTTTAGTGTTTTCCAATTATCATACTATCATTTATTTAATATAATATATAATATGTACTTAGTTTTATTAGTCCGTGCGTTGCACGACATTTGTATAAATTAGTAATCGATAACGTTAATATTAATACTTATCAAATGTATAATACAATTACAATAAAAAAAATCTTTTATTACTGATAAAATTTGATCGAAAACATAATATTGAATAATAACACATTGATTATGAACACGTCCGTAGGAATCATTTTAACTTCAATTGACAAATAATAGATAAAACACCAAATATGAACTCATAAAAAGTTGTTTTAAAAGAAATCTTTAAGTACATCTATAATTGTACATGTTTTTAGTACAAACTAATTTCATTATGTCAAAATTTCAAACGAAGCAGGACAAACATATATCTAAATATCTATAAGTATTATCAAATATTTATTTTAATTTCAATTGAAAAATATGAGCACGTGCGTTTATATAATATTCTACAAATATTATTTTAACGTAGTATTTTAAATTTATGTACAAATTGTAAATTAATTTTATATAATATAAATACCATTCATAAATAATATTATAATATTAGTAAAGAAATATTTTTTTATTTTTATTACTATAAAAAATATTGTAAATGATTTTCAATATATGACCATTTATATATATTATCAATATTTATATTCAATTAATTTAATGTATCGTTTAATGTAATGCTACGTATTATTGATGATTATTTAAAATAATTTTATAATAATAATATGATATATAATATTATTAATATAATTATAACATATGTTAATATTAATATACTATTATATTATTAAGTTTTCTAATGACAATCTTAGAGACTGTTATTAAGATATTCGGACACGCTAAATTTTGTTGTATATTGAAAATATTCAACCATCCCATGAAAATAACTTCTTTCAACCGCTTGAATGTACAATCATTTTTGCATATTTTAATTCTTAATGACAGCCGTAAGGACTGTCGTTAGAAAACTTCTAATATTATATGATAATATAATATTTTAAGGTAATTAAATCTGTATATCAAATTAAATTGAGAAATTTTAAAAATTCAATTAATATATGAAAATAAGTGATAGAGTGCAACGTGGCAGGAATAAAGGAGGAACTGACACGTGGCAGAAATTAACCAGGAGTTGTTGACATGTAGGATTATCATAACACGCTTTATAATATAAGAAGATAGATACATATGTATTACGTTATGATACAGCTCATTTAGCTCACGGAAGATCTAAATGGGTGTCACCCAATCGGAAATTGGGACGTATGAAGAGAAAAAACGTGTGTAGATCCGTAAAACATTCATTTCAAAACCATATTTATTTGGATTTGAATCATATGATAACAAATGTTTTTATAATCATAGTGAGAGAAAATTGTGCTCACACAAATAAATCAACCTAATTTTCATGCTGGCATCTTCTCATCGACGTTCAAAAAACACGCAGTAGAAATCCCAAACTTTCTTCTCCTACGGCCGCTCTTCGATCCATTATTGGAGCTTTGCTTCTGTAATTGGTGTTAGCGCTTGAATCAGCCCCTACATCGACCAATTGATGTTTTCCTTTTTTAGTGGTTTTAAAAATCTACCGATGACTTAGGGTAGAAATTAGGGTTTCATTCAATTCAACTCAAATATCACCGTTGTTCAGGTATCGTTTATCAATCAATCGATTGGTCTGATTTTCACTTTGTAATTGTTTTTCACTTTACCATTGTGTTATCGTCTTCTTCATCTGGCTTTAACGAACATAATTTATTTACTGCTTTTTGCTTGCAATCAGTGGAATCATGTATGTTTTATCAGCAATTTGTTCTTTTATTTCTCTTTCTTTCTTCTTTTTGATATTAAACTGTATTTGTTTTCTGGTATTGCCGATTTGTTATTTCTTTAGGGATTACGAGTACCTTTTTAGATAGTTGTTTTAATATGGATTGTCTACTCTTTATTCTTGATGTTGATTGTATTCGGATGTTAAATTGTTAACTGTTATATATTTGGTTGCTTTTGCATTGTTGTTGTTGGAAGTGGTTAGTGTCTTTATATATCATATTAAGTTTTCCTTTGGTGTTATTATTATGTGAGTTTGAGAGTAATCCAGTCCGTTCTATTAGGCTGCTAGAACCTAATAGCCTATGTGAGCTTGAAGGTCTGCTTTGTATGAGAATTTTGATGGTTAGAATGTGAATTCTGAAGTGCCTATTGTCTATTCTAGACAGCAAGTTGCTAAGATTCTCAAACGTGATGCGACAAACAGGAAAAAATCAAATCTTCTATTTATATGCATTCTTATGTTTTACACATACTCACTTAGTCAATATGTTGTGAACTTGTCATGTTTAATTAATATGTTTTGGTATAAATGAAGGGGGTAGTGATAAGATTCAGTAGAGATCATCGAAGAAACTGAAATTTTGAGTTCTATTGATGAAATTGATACTTCTTTTAATACCAAAACTCTCAAACTTTTCAAAAAGGTTATAATAACATGAGTTTGAATATTCAAAATAAAGGTTATGGTTGTTTGATAATCACATTATGTTCCCTGAAATGTTTGAATGGAATTTTCTTATTAATAAACAAGTTTTATACGTAGTACCATTTTGGTTGTTTGAGTAGTGGAGCTTCAGAAGGCATGTATATACGTACTCTTTTCAAAGTCTCAACCGATTAATCCCCGAATAGCGAATTTTGCAACCGTGCTTGTAGTCTCTTTTTACTTTTATGGGAAAGTTTAAATTGCAATCTTTCAAGTTAAACATATTTTGATCCAATTAACATAAAATTAAAATCGCAAGACATAAAAATGAGATATTTGAGAGATAAAATAATTTGAGACCATATAATCCAAATACTGTAATCGGAAATTCCGTATCGGGAATTAATCGGATTGTACTTTATACATTTAAATATTAAGTTTCAAAAATTAAATGTGTAAGTATAGAATAAAATTATAAACATAAACTTTAACATAATTGTTTAAAATTGTAAATTTTAAATTCATGTTAAAATGTTGACTAAATTTGACTTTGACCGACTTTGATTACCAAATTCGATTTTGATCCATCAATCGACATTGACCGATTAATTAAACGGATTTTGGAAAATCGAAACGGACTACTCTTAAAAATGAGTAATCGGGGATTAATCGTAGAATAAACGGGTTTTTTACAACAGTGCTACTAAGTATATATGTCCCAAAATACATGTCTATTACTTAAAATAATATTAAAATGTCATTAAATTCAATTCTAACATTTTTATATATAGAAGTCCGAAAAATTATTGTGATTTATTTTCTTTCTTATTTTATTTTGGAAGTTAATTAATTACAATAATTTATTAAATGAAGGACAAAATGAATATTTTATTTTACTAAAGTATCCTAAAATACAAACATTATTTGGTGGACCGGAACGGAGGGAGTAAAAAGTAAATTAAGAGGAGCTTAATCTATTTATCACTATATACATTAAAAGAGAGTTTCGATTAGCTAATAAATGTTTTCAAAACCCTCTTAATTACTGTTAGATTGGAAAATTACGTTACAATACCCTTAATCGAAAGATCAATGATGAAAATATTAGCTAATAAATCAATTATTTAAATTAATTACCCAATAATACTCCTAATAATCCTAACACACGGTAGAGAAAAATAAAATAGGGTTTCACAAAATCATTCATTCATTCGCTACATAAAAAAACCAGAATTCTAAATCCACTGCGAAGGTTGAAGAAGGCGGTTTAATCGGTTGATGGAATAATTGAAGCAACGGCGGAATACAACTCATTCAATTTCACTTCACACTGATTTGGTTACGTAAACCCTAACTCTTACCCTAAATCGCGCAATTAAACCAAATCGTTATCAAGTATGAATCAAATAATCATCAAAGCCGTTAAGTTGTTGATTTTCAAAGTTATCATGCAAGCATCAGTAGAGATTATAATTGTAAGTAATCTCTTGAAATCTCGATGTTTTTTCATGGGTTTCAAAGAATTCGTTATATATATATATATATATATATATATATATATATATATATATATATATATATATATATATATATATATATATATATATATATATATATAGTGATGCTTAAGGTAATTATGTCTATAGTTTCAAAGATTAACAAGTTTGTTTGCTCAGAACATGTTTGTGTTTATGTCTCATTGAATATTGAAATTTATATGAATTATTTTACAATTGGATATTGCATCAATTGAATATTTGTTCTTATTGATGTGGTTTTTATGCTAGGATATAAGCAATTACTTATGTTTTTTATATGAGATATGTATATGTATTAATGCTTGAAACTGAACCCTAAAACTAAACTGATGTACTTTAAAGAATGTGTGTTTATACAAAAGTTTCACCACCGACATAATATGAAATACTTAAGACGAAACTAATGTACTTAAAAGTAAACTGACGTACAATCCTTTAAATTTAGTATGTTTTGTCGTGTTTAATTTTATCAAGATGTGGTGGGAAGAGTTGTAAATATGGGCAATTTACAGAGTATCTAATGTCATAGTTTAACTTTCTTCTTATTCAGAACGTGATTGTGGTTAAGGATAAGAAAGCATAGATTTTCATATGTTTTTGGCTATATTAATGTTTATTGACTTTTTGTCTACCATCTATATTACCGTGTTAATGAATTCATCAGGAAAACATACGAATTTAACCGGAAACGGAAGCATACCGATTTTTCCAACAGGTAAGCAAACGATCACTCTTTTAATGTCATCAATGTTTTTAATTGTAATTTTGATATAAATAAATTTATATCACCAGCATGATCAATGTTGTTGGAGATCTGTATTACCGAGTTTTTTTTATATTAAAGATGCTAATTTTAAATTTCTTGTTATTGTTTATGTTTAAACCATAATGAACGTAGTTGAGATTACTAGCATTTCAATTAGTGCGTACTGCAGAATCGTAAAGCACATAAGGTTTTGTCGTTTGATTAGCTATGAATACACGAAGGTTTGTTGTTACTTTTTTTTGTAACCTGTATTGTGCGGTGTTTCATAATACGTATTTATGTATTTATACATGTTTCTTTCATTAGTGGCTTAGATCACTTAGTTGTTGGTATGATGTTGCTAGCCAATTCCACCGTCATGATTCTGGATTGGCATACGACTGAAAGATTCTGTACCAGCGGTGTTGGTGGTAAGATTCAACGATCATCGTCGTCTTCATAAAGACACACTTTTGCAATCGCCGTATCATGTTCATCAGGTACTCTTAAAATCAAGGTCACATATATTTATTATTGTAAGTTTCGATATTTATTATGTGTTAATTATGGAATTAAGTGTTAGGTTTTGATTGATTTGATGTTGTTCTGTTACAAAGTGCGGATTCGGTGCGTTACTTTTTTGCGATGTAACTTTTTTCTCAGCTAAGATTTCGTTTTTGATTTTGTTTTCGATTACTTCCGGTGATGTGTTTTTCTGCATTTATCGTTCATGTTAACCGGTATTTGCTTAATTTTTAGGTTTTTGTCGTTATTTTGATTAAAGTTGAAGCCTGCAATTTGCCTTTAGTCTTTGTTGCAATCGTTACTTTCATATGCTTTCAGTATTGTTATCACTGATTATATTGTACTGTTTTTTTATAGGATTGTGCAGTGGGTTTATTTTTTGATCTTTTTCCCGTCATCGGTGAAACATCGGGTATTCTGTAAGGAGTAATATCTACGACTAAATCGTAAGTTGTGTAATTTTGCATACTAATATACTTGACCTTACCATGAAAATATGTAATATGTAATTTTATACTGGATTTACTCGATGAATATCAGAGATATCTGTTGATTTTAGCATACCGATTCTTAGTTACTCAGGCGGGTGTGGCGTTGATTGCATTTTTCTGTTGATTAGAAGTGATCTACTGCCAAAAATGTGATTTCACTATGTTATATTGTATTCATCTTTTCTTAATCATTCTTGCAGACCAATGAACTATATTAGTTGGCATCTATTGCATTTGGTTGTTAGTGCTATAGGTTTCTGTTTCCACAATATGCTTGATGTTTTTTTATCATCAACTTATCAATTGGCTTGTGATGTATTCTGTATCTTACCGTTTTCTCCTTATATTTTCAGTCAAGCGAGAAGTTCGATCTAAGTTTAGAATTGGGTTTGTTTGCTGCCGGAGTTATGTTATTTCTCTTGGCTCGATGTAGAACTTGATAAACCATAAGCATCTTCAAAGATTTATCGAGGATGCTGCTCAACAAGCACATGAGTTTTTCATGTTGGTTAGTCAACTCTCATAATAAGATGAAAGTAGTGCAGTTACAAGGGAGGGACCAGTTGCTACTTTTCGACAACCCCTTTATGACACTGGTACGCTTTGATTTGTGCACTTTATGTTTCGGTTAATTAAAGTTAGGAACAAATTAGTGTCTTTCTCTTTCGCATAACTATTTGTTTATCATCACCATTACTCACTTTCAGGTGGTTGCTGTAATCACGTTGCTTAAAACGGCAGCCCCTGAATTACCCAACCGCGTCCATCAACGTATATTTCCTCTGAAACATTTGAACCTTCACTGTTGTATGTTTTAGCCTTTATTATATTCACTCACTAAATCAATTAAAAATAATACTACACCTCCCATTTAGATAATTTTATCATCTACCATGTTTTATTTTTTAGTTAGTAATCAGTGACGAACGAGAAAGGGCTTTCCAATTTTAGTTAATCACATGGAATGGTCTAACTTCATTGCTACAGAGTGGAAATCAGCTTCTATATCGATGAACTTGCTGAAATGGTACATTGCTAATTTACCACTGGTCGATCTTGAGTCTGAAACCGAGAAAGAAATTCAGTTGAGGCTGCAACCGTAACTTGATATGCTCAAAATCAAAGATAAAAAAGACAGAGGAACCTTAGAGTTAAGTGTGACAATTTTATTTGCTAAATAACAGTCTGCATATCTTGAAAGGGAAGAATATTGATATTTTTCCTGAAATGCAAGTTTCTACTGATCATCAAAAATTTGGCTTAAAATACATTGTGAACCAGTTAATATGTAAATGTTTGTCGATGTAGGCTAAGTATCGTGAGAAAGAAGAACAAGATGCATCATTAGTCGAAGAGAAAAGGATGCTTGAATAAAAAGAGAAATTGAAAAACGATGGCGCTATTCATAGCAACATGGACGCCATTGATGATCCAAAACACGTCTAAGGATGAGCTACATAAACTTTCACTTCGAAGTGATAATATTCGAATTCAAAATTAGTGTCAACTTTTTTATAGTTATAGAATATTACACATCTTATGTAATTCTTTTTTCATATTTTATTGAAGTTATGTTTTAGATTAATTGGATTAGTCATCTTAATCAGTTCCTGATATTCTCTTAATTTAACTGATAATTCATGTTTCAGATTCTGATGTTAACACGATATTGATTGTTTATTTGTGTTATCATGGTTGAAGATTGTCTTAAAATATGATAATTCAATAACACCCGCGAGACCGCGGGTATTTAACTAGGAATAGGTACCATATCTTGGTTTTCTTTGCCCGCCTTTGTTGCTAATTTGACTGCAGGTTGGGTTTCCTTTTTTAATTATGTTTTACTATTTTTTTTTGCAGTTGTATATTTAAGTTTTAATGTTCGATTGTAGTGTGTTTGAATCGTCTTCTGGGTTCCAAAGGTAAGTATGTGTTTCTGTCTGCGCTTCTGTATTTGTTTAACTTCCAGGCTGCATTTTTGTTCTTTTGTCATGTGGCGTATGCGTTGTTAAACCTTTGTGATATTTATGTTGTCTGTTGTTGAAAAAATATTTAATTTGTTGGTAAGTTATACTGTTATGCCACTTACCAAAAAGATAGAAAATTTGTGAAAAAAATAGATGGTTAATGATGGTCATGTATCTCTTAATGGCCGTTTGATCGAGGCTCTTTGTTGTCTCGGAGAAAAATTAGTATTATCATGGTTGAATATTGTCTTTAAATATCATCATTCCAACGGTCATTAATCATCCACTAAAAATATTAGGTAATAAAATCAATTATTTACACTAATCACCCAATAATACCCCTAACAATCCTAAAACACACGGTAGAGAATAATGAAATAGGGGTTTCACAATATCATTCGTTCGCGACATAAAAAAAACCAAACTTCTTCCACGGCAGAGGTTGAAGAATGAGGTTTAATCGGCGCCGGTGTTGACGGAATAATCGAAACAACATTGGAGGTTGAAGAATACGGGATAGGCTAATCCTTTTTGTTTCTATCTTCTTATTTCTTTTACCTCTTCATTAAAATCTGTATCTGTATACTATGATGTATTTATGCTATTAAATGTTTAAATGGTTTATGGTTTTTTTATTGTTTATAGTGTATTTATGATATAATTGTTTATGGTGTAATTTAAAATCTGAATGTTATGATATATTCTTTAAAGACAGCTCTTAGGGTTGTCATTAGTATTTTTCTATATTTTTATGATATAATTGATTGTGGTTTAGGGTTAGTGTTTAGATTTATAGTTTAGGGTTTATATTACAGGGTTTAGAGTATAGATTTAGGGTTTAGGGTTTAGAGTTTAGGTTTGGGGTTTATATTTAATGGTTTAGAGTTTAGGTATAGGGTTTAGGGTTTATATTTAGGGTTTAGAGTTTATATTTAGAGTTTGGGGTTTTGGGTTTAGATTTAGGTTTACGGTTAGGGTTTAAGTTGGGGTTTAGATTTAGGGTGTAGGGTTTAGATTAAGGGTTTGGGGTTTAGATTTTGGGGTTTAGAGTTTAGGTTTAGGGTTTTGGATTTAGATTTAGGGTTTAGATTATAAGGTTTATATTTTATGGCTTAGGGTTTAAAATTAGGGTTCAGAGTTTTTAGGGTTTATATTTTAGGGCTTAGGGTTTTGGGTTAGTGTTCAAAGTTTTTAGGGTTTAGAGTTTAGGTTTAGGGTTTATGGTTTAAATTTAGGGTTTAGAGGTTAGGTTTTCGGTTTTGGGTTTAGATTTAGGGTTTAGGGTTTAGGGTTTAGGATTTAGGGTTTACTGTTTATGGTTTAGGGTTTAGTGTGTAGGGTTTAGTGTTTAGGGTTAAGTGTTTAGGGTTTAGGGTTTAGTGTTGGTGGTTTAGGGTTTATGGTTTATGGTTTATGGTTTAGAGTTTAGTGTATAGGGTTTAAGGTTTGAGGTTTAGTGTGTAGGGTATAACGTTGATGGTTTAGAGTTTAAGGTTGGTTTAGGTTTTAGAGTTTAGGATTTAAATATAGGGTTTAGGTATTAGAGTTTTGTGTATAGGGTTTATGATTTAGTGTTTAGGGTTTATTATTTACAAGTTAAGGTTTAGGGTTTAGATTTTAGAATCTAAGATTTAGGGTTTAGGTTATGGGATTTGGGTTTTAGGTTTTAGGATTTGTTAATTAGCGTTTATGGTTTAGAGTTTAGAGTTTAATATGTTTAAGGTTTAGATTTAGAGTTTAGGTTTAGGGTTTAGTGTTTAAGGAGCGAGATATGTTGATAAACATGTTTTTTTTTTTTTTTGAAAGACCAATAGAAATTTTAATAAAATAGAAAGGGATACAACTTGGCATATTAGATAATGCCATTTACAAAGAGAAACAGATGCATAAAAAACTAGAAAACGATAGAAACATGCAAACTAAAGACTGAACATTTATCCTATATCGTTGAATGAGCTCGGATTTGTCAACCATTGCAGCCAAGTTAACGAAAGTTTTCTAGAACGATTTGAGATCCATTCGAAAGATTTGGTTTGAATTTCACTTAGCAACAAGGGACCGTTACCTTTTTTCTTTTTAAAGACCATGTCGTTTCTATTTTTTCATAATAGGTAGCCGGTGATCCACTCGATTGCTTGCCAAAGTTTGGAGTAGATGTTTGGATTTGACGAGCTAGCGGTACCCGAAAACAAGGCACTGTAATTCGAAGTAGAAGAAGGAGTAGAGGACCACCATCTTGAAACACGAGACCAAATATCGACCGCGAAAGTGCATTGAAACATTATGTGTTCTGAGGTTTCAATGTGACTGCTGCAAATTGGACAAAGCACCGAATCTAGGTCCACTCCTCGTTTGTCTAACTCACTAAGAACCGGTAACCTATTAAGCTTGGAACGCCAAATGAAGATGCCAAGTTTTTGTGGAACTAGATTGTTGCGCATGGTTGCTAAGGATCCATTAGTCCCTGGCAGTATCTTGGTATCGATCAATTTATTTAGAACCGAAGTAATGAAGCGTCCGTTGTTGTTTAGGTTCCAATTCCACACGTCGCTAGGGTAATCAGAGAACCTGAAATCTCGAACGGCTGCTTCAAGTGCTACTAGTTCATCGTTTGTTCTTCCTGAAGGAATCCTGGACCATTGCCAAAAGGCACACCAATTTTCGTTTTCACTATTTTTAATTAACCGATCCATTACTAACACATCTTTTGAGTTTTCAAGGTGGAACAATCTAGCAAATGTTTCGCATAAAGGAGTGCTTCTTAGCCATGAATCCAACCAAAATCTTGTGTTATTACCTCGATTAACAACCTTTACGAATGAATTGGAGAAAGAAACGCCCAAACTATCGATGTGGAAACCTGCTGCCCTAATGCCATTCCAAGTTGAGTGCCTGCTGCGTATTACATGGAATTCATGAGAATTTAACCCCCCGTCCCGCCCGTAAAGACTTTGAATTATTTTGACCCAAATGGAGTTTGTTTCGTTGTGAAAGCGCCACCACCATTTACCAAGTAAGGAAAGATTTTTAGCTTTTAGTGTCCCTATGTTTAACCCCCCACCCTCGTATGGTAATAGAATTTTCTCCCATTTTACCCAAGAGAATTTTGAATTTTCTCCCGACCCGCCCCAAAAAAACTTACGACGCAAACCTTCTAGCAAATTGAGGACACTTGAGGGAGCACGGAATAGGGAGAAGGCATACAATGGTAGGCTACTTAACACCGATTTGATAAGAGTAAGACGACCCCCGAAAGACAACGTCTTTGTTTTCCAATCCGCCAACCTTGAATGAAATTTTTCAATGACTTTTTCCCAATCCCGAATATGTTTCATTTTTTGACCAATAGGCACACCGAGGTATGTGAATGGAAAAGAGCCAACCCGACATCCTATAAAATTAGCCATATTTTCGATTGTCACCTTTGAAACACCGATCCCATATAAACAACTTTTTGAGAAATTAACTTTTAACCCCGAGAATATTTCAAAACATTTGAGAAGATTGAAGAGGCTACGAGCATTCTTTTTGTTCCATTGCCCGAAAAAAAATCGTATCGTCGGCATATTGAAGATGCGAGACAAGAATTTTATCCGACCCGATTTCAAGTCCTTTGAAAAGGTTAACCTCCATCGCGTGTTTCATGAGTAAGTTTAGTCCTTCAACCGCCATTATGAAAAGGTAAGGCGATAGTGGATCGCCTTGTCTTACCCCTCGATGGAGTGTGAATTCATTAGTTGGTGAACCGTTTACAAGCACCGAAATAGAAGCGGATTTAAGACAAGAAGAAATCCACGAAATCCACTTTGCACCAAAGCCCATACATTCAAGAATCGTGAACAAGTAATTCCAATTAAGGCTATCGAAAGCCTTCTCGAAATCGGCTTTGAAGATGAGTCCCTTATGTTTTTGAAATTTCAAATTTTCAACAATCTCATTAGTTACTAGGATACCATCAAGAATAAACCGTCCTTTTATGAAAGCACTTTGTTCCGTCCCAATAATTTTTTGAATCACTTTTTGAAGTCGATTAGCTAGCAATTTTGAGACTATTTTATAGAAGCTTCCAATAAGACTTATAGGCCGATAGTCACCTAATTGAAGAGGATCTTTCTTTTTGGGGACAAGTGTAAAGAATGATGCATTGCAACCATTGGAGATGTGACCATGAGACCAAAACCAATCGATAGCATTCTTTAAGTCATCTTTGATCAACCAATAAATTTTTTTAAAGAAATTCATATTGAACCCATCGGGACCCGGGGCTTTACTTGGATCAAAATCTTTAATCGTATTCCATATTTCGGTTTCAAGGAAAGGAGCTTCTAGTGAAAGAACATCTTCTGTACTGATTTTTGAAAAAGCCAATGATCTCAGGCAATTAAAATCTGGGTTGGCAGAAAGGGGGATTTCAAATATTTTTTTAAAATAGCCATGAATTTCATCTTTTATTTTAGAAGGATTATCTTCCCATACTCCATTAACATGCAACCCTCTAATATTGGTTCGATTATAGTTTCTTCTCAAGGTTGAATGAAAGAACGAGGTATTATCATCTCCCTCCGCTGCCCACTTTAATCTCACTTTTTGTTTAAGCATACACATCTTCTCCCGTTCTTTTTGAACCCATTTCGCTCTAGTATTAATCCATTCATTTCGATCAGCTTCAGGTAGAGTACCCAAATTAGCCTTTTTTTCAAAATCCATAACGGTAGCCATACATGATTCAATTTCCTTGTCAATGGATCCATATTTGTGTCTGCTCCATGTTCGTAGTGCATCTTTAACATTTTTCAGCTTGTTTCTAAAAACACAATCAAGTTTAGAGCCAACAAACTTTTTATTCCAAGCTTCAACAACGATAGGTTCAACATCTTTATTCTCTAACCATACATCAAAAATCCGAAACGGTTTGGGACCAAAATCAACATTGTTGTCTTGTAGAATAATCGGACAGTGGTCAGAGGTATTTCTATCCAAGCAGGTGACCGAAATATCATCTCGTGAAAGTAGAAAATTCTCGGATACAAGAAATCGATCTAGTTTACTGAACTTTTTCCCGTCATCACTAACTCTTGTGAACCTCTTACCGATCAGTGGGATGTCGATTAAACGACTACTATCAATAAAATCGTTGAAAATTTTTGCCCTTCTTTTGATGAACTCACAGTTTTGACGCTCGTCTTCCGATCTAACTTCGTTGAAATCTCCTCCTATTATCCATTCGACATCAGGTAGAGACATAATGTCTTCAAGACTATCCCAGAAGAGTTTTTTATCCTTATCTTTGTGTGGTCCATATACGTTGATGATAACCGTTTGAGTGGTTTTTCCTTTCCACGAACCTTTGATTGCCAAGAAGTATTTTTTTTCGACAGCATCATCGATAATAAAAACATTAGGATCCCAAATAAGAAACATTCCACCAGACTTGCCCATTTTTGGTTTTTGCACATACTGGAAGTTTGGTGAGCCCCATATATTCTCTACCCATTTGTCATTTACTTCGTTACACTTACTCTCTTGAATTGCCACGATATCAATGGATTCCTTTAAACGCATCTGCCTAAACCATCCGACTTTGCTATCTTTCCCGTCTTCTCCACAAAAACCACGAATATTGAAAGACATTAACTTCATTAAAAAACATTAATAGACGAAGGTGTAGGAAAAAACTGGTCACTGGGATTTTTCCTCCCAATGAAGTCCAAGTTTCTTCCCATATTCATTTAGACATATACTAGCTGTTGAATCCAGGGAGGAGCTTTTTGATTTTTTACTTTTTCTAGATTTTGAGGACACGTTGGAGGTATTGGTTGATTTGTGGACATGACGGGCCTGATTTTTTAATTGAAGAAATCTAGATGACATTTTTTGTATGCCAATAGATTTACTCGACTGTAGTTTTCGAGAGCAGTTGGTAGGGGTGGAAGAAGGTTTAGATGAGGATGTGTGGCTAAGTTTTCCTTTCTTTTTTCTGTTTTGGGTATTAGTAGAGGTGTGTTGTGTAGGATATTTGGTGAAATGTTCACAGGTTTTTGAAACGAGTTGGATTTATTTTGTGGACTCTTATGGGAGCTTGGGACATGGTTATCGAAAAGGTTGGTTACTCGAATAGGACTTGGTTGGCTTGATTCATTAATAGAATTGTTTTTAGGATCTGAATTGGTTGGTGAAGTAGGAATAGAAAGATTCTGTTGTTTAGTGGACTTAGAGATGGAAGATTGGGTCTGCTGATTAATAGGTTTTTTATTTTGTATAGTAAGTGGGTTTGGGGAGTCGTTAATGGGCCGAAAATGTTTAGAAGGGGACTGGGCTTTAGTTGAAGAGATTCTTGGATTAACATGCGTGTTTTCTTTGACTATTGGATTAGGCTTATTTGAATTGCAGTCGTTAGGAATAGGGGATGTATAAGAATTATTATCATCGACAATTTTACCTGGATTAGTGTGGATGTGGGACCCAGTTTGGAGCATTTCAAATTCTCTGCTTTTTTTTTCGGTGCCTTTACAATTATTATTCTGTTCCACGCCTTCATTGGGGACTGTGCCTTCATTGGGGACTGTGTTGGCACTATTGCGGGGGAAAAAATTTTCATTAGTTCCCATGCATTTAGATGATCCATCTCCCACCTCTTTGTCTTCCTTTCTTGCCGGAATTTCAGTTTCCGGCACTGATTCATCGTCTGAACTGAAATCCACTAAAGACTCATTATCTGACAACCAACAGGACCCTTCATCATCCGTATCTAATTCAACGATATCCCTGAATTCCTCTAAAGCTCTAACATAATGAATTGTTGATTTGGTTTTGAGCCTGATTATCTCTTGAATTGGATTATAACATTTAACTTTAACCAGTATTTTGCCAGCAATAAGATTTTGCGTTTTTTCCGTAATGCTACAATTTTTTGTCTCAATTATTGGACCCCACCATGAAGCAATCTTCCTGAATGTCTCTTCTGTCCAGTGTGAGATTGGTACCCCATAAACACTAACCCAAGTTAGTCGTCCTGGATATGTATGATTGTCATTCCAACGTCTAATGTTATGAATCCATCTCTTGATATTGTGATGTTCATTGGCTAATATGTTTTCAACTGTTGATTCGGATTCAAAGATAATCAAGATTTCAAACCCTCCTATGTATTTGATTACAAAGTTTGAAAGACCCTCCTCATTACAAAGATCTGTTAGTTGTTCTAAGATCTCTAAATTGGAGGTTTCACCTACCAAAGTTCTTTTAAAGACCTCAGAATAGTTTTCCTTATCATCAAGTTATATTCCTCTGCTCATGTTTGTATTGGTTATGAAGTCGTCAAGTGGGTTAGGGGGTTGTTTGGAAGGTGGTATATTCGTAGATGGAATGTTTGTTTTCGGTTTATAAGTTGGAGGTGGAGAGTAGTTACTTCGGTTTTGATTGTGTGTTTTTGGGTAGTGTTTAGGTTGGAAAAGAGTTGGCGATTTGTGTTTGTTTAGGGGTGGTTTATGATGGTGGTTACAGGTGTGAGGAGGTGGTACAGTAATGGGTTTTGGGTAGGACTGAAAGTGACGTGTAGGGAGGGTTGGAAAGTTTGAATCTGAATAGTGGAATGAATGGTGAGGGTGTTGGTGATTATTTGTTTGATTAAGTTTATGGTTTGGGTAAGGTTTCCATGGTTCTTTGGCAACATCGTTGAAGGATCGATCATCCCTAAAATTATCACCCTTCGAAACGGTCTTTTGGAATTCCTCTCGATGATAACTTGAGTTTTCTTGTTTTTTCATGGTAGGAGGAGCAGTTTTTTCATTCTTTGATTGATAGAATCTTAAGTAGAGATCCCCGATTTTGATTTTTCTCATCTCGTCTGCGAATTTGTCCGGATTATGGACGTCAACGTACCTGACAAATCCAAACTTTTGTCCACTGGGGAGACATCTCTTGGCCATGTAGATCTCAGAAGCATTTCCATGACGTTTGAATAATCGCCATAGATCCGTCACCTTCCAAGAGGTTGGATAATTGAAAAACAAGAAAGAAGTGATTCGTTTGTTGTTTACCCTTGATTGTTGTTTCCGGTAGCCGTTACCATCGTAGCCGTCATACACCGCCTCCGTACTCCTGTAGATGTCGCAACCTGCCAGACCCCCTCTCTCTCTAGTGCTCTCTCATGTTACTTTTGTAATTGTAATGTATTTCAGATGTCAAATATCTAATATATGATTGAAGTATATCATTACCTATTTGATTAAAGGATTCATGTTTTAGGTGACAAATTTGGCTTGAGCAGATCACTAGGGTTTACAAGACTAGAGAACACGTTGATCAATCTAGGAATGTACCTGTCAGTTGATAAAAGCAGAATCTCGAACTTTGCGCTTCATAAGAATGAAAAAGGTTTAAAATAGTAAGTATTATTTTATTATTTTTTGTACATGGCAAATTATATTTCTTCATATTTCAAGGGATGTTAAATTATTATGGTTTATGTGCGGATTGTAGAGCTTGAAGAGTTGTCAAAGGTTTTTAAAGTTCACATGGCTAATATTCGTTAGAGGATGAAGGTATTTTGATTTCTTACTGCAGTCTCTATATCAAACAATTAAACTAAAGGTCTGAAAGGTGGCAAAATGGGTGGGTGGGTTAAACATATTGAACAAGAAGTTGAAACATAAAGGTTATATACATGTGAACTATTTGTACAAAAGTATACATATTGAACAAGAAGTTAGTCTGGCAAATATGATTATAAAGTTTTTATTAAAGATATTGTTGCATAAAATGGTTTGGTAGGTTTTATTCAATGAACTTGAACTTTGGATTGTTAAGACGTGTTAGATGTGGGTATACATACATATCAACCCATTCATAAGTAATTGGGTCGAAGTTAATACCTATAATTTACATACACATTAATATTTTCAGACTTTTTTTTTTTCTTTTTTTTCTGACCATAAAATGATCTGTTGTAATAGTTTGAACTATTATGGTTAAAATGCCAAACAATTCTTCTGTAAGAAATAGATAAATGATATTTTAGGTCAACCCAATCCAACCCATTTTGACCCTTTTAAGTAACACGTTTTAATAGTTTGTTATGTCTAAAATGACCCGATTAATTATGTGAAAAACGCACAACTGATTATTTTGGGTCAACCCAATCCGGATCAATTTCACAAGTAAAAATGTCCCATTATAGCAGTTTGATATATTATGATTATTACACTTACACTATTTATTTATAAAAAAAATAACAAAAGGTGTTTCTTGTCAACCCGATCCAACTCATTTTGATATATAAAAATGACGCTTTTTTTTACTTTCATCTCTTACTGAATATGATTTGCCACAATTTTTCTTTTGAAGGGTCCTACAAGAAACACGGAACGCGAGATAAATAAAAGGTTCTGATTGTCATCGTCTCATCGTCGGCTCATTCAGAAATTAGAGCAACCATAAATTTTTCCCTGAATCGCGTTCAATCAATATCAGTGATTCGTCCAAAATAACGATCGATTTAACTAAATCATGTCAAATCATTCATCATCGCAACATTCTCTTCAACAGGTGATTATTCATCATAGGTACCAACTACTGTTTAATTTTGTTCACAATGTCGGTTTTATCACATGTACAAAAGATGTTATTATTTTAACAATTGAAACATGGATTGCTGATATACACCATAAGTTTACTGTTGTGTTTAGCAATGTTCGGGATTCTAATGCGGCTTTAGAAACTCATAGTTAAAGATTTTAGTATTTCAATTAATTTAATAGTGGTAATAATAAGTGCTGTATTGTTCATATCTTATCTATGATGGTGTCACTTTGAGACTCTATATTAAAAAGAATGTAAATTTGGGTTACCAGAAATACTTTGACTCTAAAGCTAACGGGTCAAATGTGTTGAGCTTTGTTTGAAGTTGTGGATGGTGGTTGGGTCATTAGCAACTTTGTCTCCCAGGTAAAATTTTGGTTTCTTATTAAATCATTCTTACTATTTTGTGACGGACTTAACATCACTTACTTATTATTGACATCCTTCATCAGTATAAGTTTCTTCTCGAGATATCTTTGTTTTAAAGGTTGAAAAATCAGCCTTTAAGCAATAAGTGTTAAAAATTTTCTTATTTTATGAATGTTAAAATAACGACACATCTTTCACTATGTGTGGTAATAATAACTCTCTGTTGTTGCAGTTATGATTTCGATGATGAATTAGGCGAGTCTTCTAAAAAGGAGGTAAAAGTGGTAACAAGAAGCTCCCTTTAAGGAGTCAACATAAGGTGGCAAATATCAAAAAAATTAACGGTTACAAGTTTGAAATACCACCCTAAGGTTAAGATTTAAACATTATAATTTAAAAAAATGAGTAAAATTTGTCTCCTTGACCATGTGGATGTGAATGATCATCTTTCGCTGACCTTTATATTCGTTTTCAGTTCACTCATTTGACCTGTTATTTAGTCTTGAACAATCCGGTAATGGGTCAAAATGAGTAATCTTATTGTGAATTTTTAAGGGCTACTATGTGCAACATATGTTATATCATATATGCAATGCATACAAGTGAAGTGGGATTGAACTAAATGTTAAAATACAATGTAAATTTAGAATAATATGGAATTAGTTAATGTATATGGGTAAAATATCTAGATATTAATATGTATATGAAAAATATCTAGGTATTAAAATGTAAGGAAAAATCTAGATATTTATGTGTGTAAGAAATATCTAGATATTTATATGTATAAAAATATCTAGATATTTATATATATCCATGGAAATATCTAGTTTCTAGAAACTTCCATGGAGTAGTATAAATATAGGTGGGTGTTTCATTTGTGTGAAGTTGTGAGAGTGAAATAAGAAGTGAGTTGTGAAGAAGAGAAGAAGAGTGTGAGTTAGCGAAAGTAGAGAAGAGAAAGCTTGTAAGTAATATTGTAATTGTAATTTAATATAAGTGTTTTTGTTAAGTTTCCCGATCAAGCCTTAGTTTGTGTTTAAGTTCTTAGTGCACTTTTGTTGTTCTTATTATATGGTCGGCTCTGCCGCCTACGTAATACATGGTCGGTTATACCGCCTAAAGATATATGGTCGACACTGTCGCCTAAGTACATTGTGCACTAAAGATTTATAAAATTAAAGGCTAACCAACGTCAAAGTATTGGTGTAGCGAGTCTAGTATAGTCTAGGTCCTCTATAGTGGGTGTGTTGGGCTCGTCGAAGCTTCCAACAATTGGTATCAGAGCGGGTCGTTCGGGACCATTTCTAGTGGAGGAAATCGGTAAACATTGGACGTTTACATCGGCTTGTTTTCACCAAGGCTCTAAGGAAGATTCTGTCGGAGCACAGTTAGGAACTGTGAAAGCTCATCGGACAGGGACCAAGCTTATTGGACGTTGGACGTCATGATAGCAGATCTTGCAAGTACGAGCAGTGGAATCAAGAGTCTCAATAACCACAACTATGGTTATTGGCGGACTTGCATAGAATCCTACCTACAAAGACAGGATTTATGGGAAATAGTTGCTGGCAGTGACACAACGCCTCCACCGAAAGAAAATGCTGAAGCCTTGAGAAAATGGAACATCAAGGCCGGGAAGGCTTTATTTATATTGAAGACTACAATCGAGGAGGATCTATTGGAGCACATCCGTGACGAGAAAACACCAAAGGCAGCTTGGGAAACTTTTGAAAAATTATTTTCAAAGAAGAATGAAGCACGCCTCCAGCTCTTGGAAAATGAGCTCGCGGGTATCTCACAAGGAAGTCTGTCTATTTCTCAGTACTTCACCAAGGTGAAATCAATTTGCCGTGAGATATCTCAACTTGCTCCTGAAGAGAAAGTGAGTGATGCAAGGATGAAGAGAATTATCATCCACGGCTTAAGATCCGAGTATAATGGATTTATAGCCGCTGTGAGAGGATGGCCTACTCAACCATCATTAATAGAGCTAGAGAATCTATTGGCAAATCAAGAGGCATTAGCCAAGCAGATGAATGAAGTAACCGTAAAAGACGGAGAAGATGCACTCTTCACCAATAAAAAGAAAGCAACATCTCGAAGACAAGAGGCGATGAAATAAAGTAAGACATATGGGTGGAAGGGTCACCCAAAATCAAAAAGCAATGCTTCAGGGGGAGCTCAACAAGGAAGAAGAGATCATCGCCAACAATACGGGGAAAATGATAAGAGAAAGAATGGTGAATGCTTCAATTGTGGCAAGAAGGGTCATTTTGCTCGAGAATGTAGATTCCCCAGAAGGAGAACTTTCGAAGGAAATGTGGCCGCCGCAAGAGATGAGAAGAAAGAGGTCACATTCGAAGCAACCATTAATGAGGAAACATGGGATGCAGAAGCAGGACTCTCCGTTGAAGCTGACATGGATGATCAAGCTCTTGCAGCAACCTTAAAGTCAAAAATAAACTACAAAGATGATTGGATCATTGATTCTGGGTGCTCAAATCATATGACCAATGATGAGATGAAGCTGCAAGAAATGGAGGATTACAAAGGAAAGAGAGTCGTGTTGACAGCCGACAATTCAAGGTTGTCTATTTCTCACATTGGAAAGACAATAATTCCAAATGAAGGCGACTCTCATAAGCTCCAACTCGAGAAGGTGTATCTTGTCCCTGGCCTAAAGAAGAATTTACTGTCAGTACCACAATTGACAGCAGAAGGGAACTATGTGCTCTTTGGACCAGAAGATGTGTCCGTATTCAAGAGAGTAAAGGTGGTTGGCAATCCAGTTATGCATGGAAGAAGAATAGAATCGGTCTATGTATTATCTGCTGAAACAGCTTATGTGGATAAGACTCGAAAAAATGAGACGGCTGATCTTTGGCATGAACGTCTTGGGCATGTGGGCCACAACAAGTTAAAGGAGATGATGGTAAAACGCATAGTAAATGGGCTTCCTCAAATTGATATCCGAACAGATACAATATGTGCTGGATGTCAATTTGGCAAAGCTCACCAATTGCCATTCAAGGAGTCAGCGCATCAGTCCAAGACACCACTAGAGCTCATACACTCAGATGTTTTCGGCCCAGTGAAACAAACATCACTTGGAGGTATGAAATATATGGTGACATTCATTGATGACTTCTCAAGATATGTGTGGGTTTACTTCATGAAGGAGAAGTCGGAGACTTTTCTGAAGTTTAAAGAGTTCAAGAACAAGGTAGAAAGTGAGCTCAATACTAAGATTCGATGCTTACGCACAGATAATGGAGGAGAATATTTATCAACCGAGTTCAATATCTATCTTAAGAAGCACAAGATCATAAGGCAATTAACTTGCCCTAATACTCCACAACAGAATGGAGTGGCAGAACGTAAGAATCGTCATCTTGCTGAAACCTGTCGAAGTATGCTTCATGGTAAGAATGTACCAGGAAAATTTTGGGCCGAATGTATGAGGACGGCTTCATACGTGATTAACAGACTCCCACAAACAAAGTTGGGATATATTTCACCATATGAAAGATTATGGAAGATCAAGCCAACCGTCAACCATCTCAAGGTTTTTGGATGTGTATGCTACGTCTTCGTACCAGATCATCTACGAAGCAAATTTGATAAGAAGGCAATTCGATGCATTTTTGTCGGTTATGATGAATCAAGAAAAGGATGGAGATGTTGTGATCCAAATACTGGAAAGTGTCATACTTCAAGAAATGTGGTATTTGATGAAGCTTCTTCATGGTGGTCACCTCAAAAGATAGAGCTTCCAGAATCTCATGGATTAGAAGAAGTTCCAAAAGAGAAAGAAGAACATAAAGAGCACATAACGGATCCAATTAAAGAAGGAGATGGATCGTACTCTAAGGAAACGAGTCCATGGAAAACTGGGGTACATCAATCTACATCCGAAGAGGTTCGTCCAAGACAAATGGATGCCGAGGAGCATGTGCAAGAATTACGGAGATCAACAAGGCCGAGGCAACCTAATCCGAGGTATGCCAATGCTGCTCATGTGGATGAATCAATACCTATTGAGCCTTCCACTTATGAAGAAGCAGCACAAAGTCAAGAATGGCAGAAAGCGATGGAAGAAGAAATTAATGCATTAAAAGAAAACCAGACATGGAGTTTAGTTCCAAAGCCAAAAGATGTAAAACCAATATCTTGTAAATGGGTTTACAAGGTGAAGACTCGATCAGATGGCTCCATTGAAAGGTATAAAGCTAGACTTGTTGCTAGAGGTTTTTCTCAACAATATGGGCTGGATTATGAAGAAACGTTTAGTCCAGTGGCGAAGATCACAACAATTCGAGCTCTACTAGCATTAGCCGCCAGCAAATCTTGGAAGTTGTGGCAGATGGATGTCAAGAACGCTTTCTTACATGGAGAACTTGACAAAGAAATTTATATGGAGCAACCAAGAGGCTTTGAGAACAAGTTCCATCCTGACCATGTCTGCAAATTAAAGAAAGCACTATACAGCTTGAAGCAGGCTCCAAGAGCTTGGTACGGGAAGATTGGCGAGTTCTTGGTACAAAGTGGTTTCACAGTTGCTCCTTCAGATTCTAGTTTATTTGTGAAACAAAATCATGGAAAACTAGCCATAGTGCTAGTATATGTGGATGACTTAATTATCACGGGAGATCACTATGAGGAGATCCAAAGAACAAGAGAGAATCTGTCTATCAGATTTCATATGAAGGAGCTTGGAGAACTCAAACATTTTCTTGGACTCGAAATAGAGCAGAAAAGAGAAGGATTATTTCTGGGACAACAGAAATATGCGCGAGATCTTTTACAAAAGTACGGAATGCTTAATTGCAAACCTATCTCAACTCCGATGGATCCGAATACAAAACTACGAGCAGATGAAGGAAAAAGTCTTCAAGATGTTGCCATGTATCGAAAGATGGTCGGAAGTCTTATTTATCTCACACTAAGCCGGCCAGACATATCTTATGCAGTTGGAGTGGTTAGTCGATACATGAGAAATTCGAAGAAGCCTCACCTTGATGTTGTACGACGCATCTTAAGGTATGTTAAAGGCACTATTAACTTTGGTATTTTATACAAGAAAACAAAAGAATGTCACGTGACTGGATATTGTGACGCCGATTACGCTGGAGACTATGATACACGACGGTCAACAACTGGATACATGTTTAGTCTTGAATCGAGAGTAATATCATGGTGCAGCAAGAGACAACCAACTGTATCCTTATCAAGCGCCGAAGCAGAATATCGATCGGCAGCATCAGCAATACAAGAAATTACTTGGTTGAAGCAGCTAATGGAAGATCTTCATCAATCAACAGATTATCAAGTAAAGCTTTTCTGCGATAACTTATCAGCTATACGTCTAGCAGAAAATCTAGTCTTTCATGCGAGAACAAAACATATAGAAGTGCACTATCACTATGTTCTCGAGAAGGTCCTTGAAGGGGAGATCAAGATGATGCCAACAAAGACAGATGAACAGGTTGCAGATATATTCACCAAGAGCCTAAGTAAACCGAAGTTTACAAAATTCAGAGAAGCACTTGGAATGGTCTGCAAGACATCGTTGGAAGAAAATTTGCATTGAGGGGGAGTGTTAAAATACAATGCAAATTTAGAATAATATGGAATTAGTTAATGTATATGGGTAAAATATCTAGATATTAATATGTATATGAAAAATATCTAGGTATTAAAATGTAAGGAAAAATCTAGATATTTATGTGTGTAAGAAATATCTAGATATTTATATGTATAAAAATATCTAGATATTTATATATATCCATGGAAATATCTAGTTTCTAGAAACTTCCATGGAGTAGTATAAATATAGGTGGGTGTTTCATTTGTGTGAAGTTGTGAGAGTGAAATAAGAAGTGAGTTGTGAAGAAGAGAAGAAGAGTGTGAGTTAGCGAAAGTAGAGAAGAGAAAGCTTGTAAGTAATATTGTAATTGTAATTTAATATAAGTGTTTTTGTTAAGTTTCCCGATCAAGCCTTAGTTTGTGTTTAAGTTCTTAGTGCACTTTTGTTGTTCTTATTATATGGTCGGCTCTGCCGCCTACGTAATACATGGTCGGTTATACCGCCTAAAGATATATGGTACACTGTCGCCTAAGTACATTGTGCACTAAAGATTTATAAAATTAAAGGCTAACCAACGTCAAAGTGTTGGTGTAGTGAGTCTAGTATAGTCTAGGTCCTCTATAGTGGGTGTGTTGGGCTCGTCGAAGCTTCCAACACTAAATGCAATACATATAACGTATATGTAGCATGACTTTTATGTTGTATTTGCAGATCAGGATGTGTGTTACTGTGGTGTAACAATATATGTAATTCTTGTGGGAGCTTATCCATTTGAGGTACTTGTATGTTGTGTAGGTGGCAATCTGGACGGGTCAGGTGGGCAGGTAACATAGAGAAACAATTCATTACAGTTAGTAGTAAACTGCATTCAGTTAGTGTTTGGCATAAGTATATGTTAGTCTTTGTGCAAATCATACACAAAATGTAGTTAGGAAGATGACCAAAATAAATTATAAACCCATGCCAAGTCGATGATGGCAACAGGAGAATGATATGTATTATCATGTATTATCATTGGAACTTTACGTTTGTTATTAATGCGTGCTTTCATATGCAATATGCAACACTAATATTGTGTTTCTTTGAATTTTGGCTAGGTTGTAATTGATGATATATGTCAGAGAAATAGGAGTCAATCCAGGTCCTCTAGATGCAACATCTACAAACAATATTTTTTACAAAATTTGTATATGTGGGTGAAAACTACTACAACTAAAAATCAATGTTGCAAAGTTATTAATTATTACTTAATAATTATTCTCTTTTAAAGCATCCTACATTATAATGACACATTACATTTGTCATGTAGCATATACATCATATTACAAAAATGATTAATATGTATTTACTTCTTTCAATAAAATGAATAAACAATCATATTACAAAAATGTACTATGATTAAATATCTTTTGAATATTTTTTTGTACATCTCTAATTACATATACTTATAGTTCGAATTAAATTCATTTTGACAACTAATATAAGCTTAATGAATAAAAAGAATTAACGTTAAGAGTTAATGGTTTAAGGTTTAGGAATTGCTATTTAGGGTTTACGGTTTATTGTTTACAGTTTAGGATTTAGGGTTAAGATTTTAGAATTTATGTTTTAGGGTTTAAGGTTTATGGTTTATTGTAGGGAATATTATTTCAAAATGCATTGAACTTTCACCAAATTCCTATTGTATGTATTCAACTTTCAAATCTTCTATTGTATGCATTTAACTATTTAAAGTGTTCTATTGTATGTATTCAACCTGTTATAACAGGTAACTTCCAGGTCACCTCAATTTCAATATTACATTATTGGTTTGTTGGCAATCTAGACGGGTCAAGTGAACGTTCAGAAGATAATGAATCAAATTGAAGATTGGTTTGTTGATCTTCATCACCACTCTTTAAATCCCAGATTCAAACCCAGATTCACACCACCACTTTCAAAACCCATTCCATTCACATTCTGTACAACATTTATATTCCAAATCCGATGTTGATTACCTCGACAACCATCAACTTGCTTATTAAAAACGATCGTATAAACTCATATCCACACCTCAGATCCAATTACCTTTGATTTATTCTGTAAAACAGCCACTGCCTGCAACCAATTCCGTCTCTCACCGCCGCTTCCAATTGCAACTTCGTCATCAAACTCGTCGGAATCACTATTTCTTTCTTTAAGCTTATTTAGATTTGAGTTTTGTTCAAACGATTTGTATATGAACGACTTATATATTGTGACTTGATTTGTATTAAACCCAGCTATTGAAGGCTGGAAATGAAGGTATTAAACGAATTGTAAAGACTTTAATTTAATTCAGATCTAAATTGACTTAGTTTTGCAATCTGATCGAAGCTTTCACTACTTTAGATCTAAATGTTTTGTATTAAACCCACCTAATGTTTTTTGATTTGCAATCTGTATTTTTATTAACACGAATTTTTGAATTGAATCTGTGTTATGGTTTATGTATGTATGTATTTGAATTTTAGGTTTAGATTTGAATGTGAGAAAGATATGGTTTGCAAGTATAAAAATTTGATTTTATATTTTATTTAGGTTGAATTAGGATATTAAATTTGTTATGATGAAGAAGATGAAGAAATTATTTTGTTATTCTTTGTTGACTGTTAATGTAAAGATGAAACTTAAGATATAACAGAAAAATTTAACGGACGTTAAGTCGAGGGACCAACCATGAACTTTCTGTACATATTAACCGGATACCTGGTGTATAAGTTACATAATGCATATAATAGGACAATTTAAATAGTTGAATGCATACAATAGGAGATCTGAAAGTTGTATACATACAATAGGAATTTGGTGAAAATTCGATGCATTTTCAAATAATATTCCCTTTATTATATAGGGTTTACGGTTTAGGGATAAGGGTTAATGGTTTAGGGTTTAGAGTTTAGGCTTTAGATTTTAGGGTTTAAATTTCAAAATTTATGGTATAGAGTTTAGGGTTTAGGGTTTTATGGTTTAGGGTTTAGTGTTTAGGGTTTAGATATAGGGTTCAGGGTTTGGTGTATAGGGATTAGTGTATAAGGTTTAGGTTTTAGAGTCAGGGTTTAAGGTTTAGATTTTAGAATTTATGGTTTAGGGTTCGGGGTATATGGTTTAGTGTGTAGGGTTAAAGGTTGGTGGTTTAAGGTTTAGGGTTGATTTAGGGTTTAGGTTTTAGGGTTTAGGGTTTAGATATAAGGTTTAGGGTTTAGAGTTTAGTGTATAAAGTTTAGGGTTTACTGTTTCGAGTTTATGGTTTAGACTTTAAGGTTTAAGGTTTAGATTTTAGAATTTATGGTTTAGGGTTTTTAGGGTATATGGTTTAAGGCTTAGGGTTTAGTTTTTATAATTTATGGTTTAGAGTATAGATATAGGGTTTAGGGTTTAGAGTTTAGGGTTATGGTTTAATGTATAGGATTAAAGGTTTAGAGTTTATGGTTTAATGTATATGGTTTAGGGTTTAGATTTTGGAATTTAAGGTTTAAGGTTTAGGGTATAGGGTTTAGGGTTTAGTATGCAGAGTTAAGGGTTGGTGGTTTAGGGTTTAGGGTTGATTTAGGGTTTAGGGTTTAGATTTAAGGTTTAGGGTTTAGAGTTTAGTGTATATGGTTTAGGGTTTAGTGTTTGGGTTTATGGTTTAGACTTTAAGGTTTAAGGTTTAGATTTTAGAATTTATGGTTTAGGGTTTAGGGTATAGGTTAGGGCTTAGGGTTTAGTTTTTACAATTTATGTTTTAGTATAGATATAGGGTTTAGGGTTTAGTGTATAGGATTTAGGGTTTAGGGTTTATGGTTTAGTGTATATGGTTTAGGGTATATGTTTTAGGTTTTACAGTTTAGGGTTTAGGATTTATATTAGAATTTAAGGTTTATGGTTTAGGATATGAAGTTTTCTAATGACAACCCTTAGGGTTGTCATTAAGAGAAAAATGGTGCATAAAAGACTTATACAATTTATTAATTAGGGGTGGTTATTTGCAGGAAGTGAGCGGTTATCTTCTATGTACAAACAAAAGAAGCGTGCCTGAATCTCTTAAAGACAGCCCTAAGGGCTGTCGTTAGAAAATTTCTTAGGATATAGGGTTTAAAGTTTAAGGTTTAGTATGCAGGGTAAAGGGTTGGTGGTTTAGGGTTCAGGGTTGGTTTAGAATTTAGGGTTTAGAATTTAGCGTATAAAATTTAGGGTCTATTGTTTATAGTTTATGGTTTATAGGTTCGCGTTTAGGGTTTAGATTTTAAAATTTATGGTTTAGGATATAGGGGTTAGGGTTTATTGTTTAGCGTTTAGGGTTTAGAGTTTAATATGTTTAAGGTTTAGATTTAGAGTTTAGATTTAGGGTTTAGTATTTAAGGAGTGAGATATGTTGATAAACCTGAAAGTTAAATTACAATTTGGGTTATCTTTTGACCCATTTGTTTCCCGGTTTTAACCTGTATGTTTCAATTAACTCATTAAACAAATTTAAGATTAAAACTTCTTCAATCAACCCATATTAGATAATAAAAAAAAAACATAACCCAATTGACCCAATCCCAATTAATTTGACAATATGGTCTAACCCCTCTATCATGTTTAATTGTTCATATCGTTCACACAAAAAAAAGAACAAATGGTATTTCTCTAAACTTAATACAATTATCACTTAATACATTTGTTTATAGTACTTCAACTTCAAAGTTTACATATTGATCAACGTTATTTTGTTGAATGATTAATCTACAGCAACTTCCCAAACATTTTGTCTGTCAACAGTTTAAGAAAACAGTGAAAAAGAGGAATGCATGTATCAACTGTAACAGTGTTGAATTAAAAGTTAAAATTACCTAAAAATGTGAGATATGATTCATAAGCAGTGACTGGCCTTCAATAATGTAGTAATTAAATTTAAAACACGGTAATTTCATTTGCTTCACCATAATACAACAAGCTTATTGGTATTTAACGATTTATGATGTAGAAATGTGCTTAACCAAGTTTGAAGATGAAGTAACACATACAAATAATACATCATTCCACCTTAAACGACTTACAATGGCACCACACATGCGTTTTCCATCTTGCATCAAACACATTACGGATACAGATATGCATCAACTGGTATTTTCCTTTGTCTACACAATCATATCTAATTACAATGTTTCGTTCAATATTATGTTAATGTTAATATTACTATACATGTTTTTATTTCAGTTTTAGAAACTTGGGAAGTCCGGGTGATCACACTAGCCAAACCAACATTGATGTCCATTACCAGTATCAGAATAATCCTATCGCTAATGATGAAAATAATGAAAATGACAGCAGCTAAGGTTTAATTTACTTGGGACATCAAAGTGATGAAGAATTGGATCTTGAATATGATACAGAGTAAATGAATGATGAAAACCAACCTGCAGAGCTCAACAATGATCTCCACGACCGACAAGTTGTCTTTCCTGTACCAGGCGGACATACCTGGGTATACAGCCTTTTCAATTTCAATGAAAAGAATTTTTCGTTATTTAATTCTAAGTTTAACGAGAATTCGTATTTATTAACTATCGAAAGATCATCAAATAGACAAACTTTTAATTATTTTAAAAAAAAGCATGAATGATATAGATGAACAATTGCAAATGTTTATGGATTGTTTAACGATTAAAATATGAATGTGATTTAGCGACTGTCTGAAGAGCGTCAAAAACTACCTGAACTACAAAGTAATTGTGACTATGAGTGTCTCGATTTGAACAACAAAACTCATATATAGGGTTTGAAAGCAAGAAAAAAGATCAAAGAAAAATTATGTTTCTAAAGGGTGGCTAAAGTTCTAAACTGTAAATGGGTATGTTCCGGACGACAAGTGTTTGATTGCGTTCCTGCGTAACGAACTCATGTTCATCATGGTCCTAGATGGAACTCACCCGGTGTAACAGTTGGTTTCGGTATCAAAGTCTTTTGATTCTGCAGGTTTTCCGTTAGTTTGTGCAGAAGTGTTAATGAATATGGATTTAGTTTCTTTCTATTTTGATGCTTATGCATGTAATTATTAAACACTTTAAGAGATAACGTATGGTAGCTTAGTAACCATTGAATAGTTTGGCATGTAATTGAACTTTATGATATGCCAATCGATGAAAGATGGTAATTTTGATATGCTACAGATCTTATCATTAAAAACGAGTTGCAACTAAACAAGTAAAATGTATGATTTTATGTTTGTATATCTTATTCTTCAGTATATTAAAAAAAATTGCCAATATAAATATATTACAAAATAGCATTCTTATGAAAACATCAACTTCATATTGATCAATTTAATCTCCGATTACGACTTACACCTCTTATAAATTTTGAATAGGGTTCCTAAATTTCTTTGATTATGATAATTTACAAAGTTGATTCGTTATTTACAACATGATGATTTCGTTCGTGATATTTACCAAATACATTTAGGATTATCATGATGACTTCTGGTTCATGAATTACTTTGTATGTGAAGGTATTAATTTTTTTATTTTGAATTTTGAAATCATTCCATTATAAGTCAAGTTCCTAGACTTTTTGTAGTAATTAAGGTAGGATATTCGGTATTGGTTTTTGTTTTCATGAGTTTTAGAAATAGAAATTCCAATGATTTATTTAACATGTGATTTGTCTGCTTAATTTAATACAATGGTTAAATAATGTTAACCCTTATAAGATACTGGACACATTGATTCAACAACCCAAGAATGAAAATGGTTTGATGTTTTTGTTTATATATTGTTTACTTGGTTTCAGTTTCAGTTGTTGGGTGAGCTCTATAAAAGTTGTTAGGTGAACTCTATTTATAGAGTTGATATTATTGAACCATTGAATGAAAAGGGTTTAGTCGTCTGATTTTCATCGCAGGTGTGTTCGCCTGTTAGATTCAATATTTTGTATTGAAGTTATCAGAGCAAGGTGCTATCACCAAAAGAATGACAACCATCAAATAAATGGTGGGAATGGATATTTTGCGTAGTGACAAAACTGGCACTCACCTTGAACAAACTTACAGTTGACAAAACACTAATTGAGGTCTGGTTTCAATACATACATGATACATGATCATATTTAAATGTAACCTTTTTAATTTATTGTATGTATTCTTTTTAGCTTACTGTTGAGAAAGAGTATACTAACAACTAGTCTCATTGATTTATTGGTTTATAACTATATGTATAATGGGCTATACATAAACAACTTTAAATCATAACATGTCAAACATTCAATTTACTGAGTCAGTGTTTAAATGCATTCGATGAACATTCAATTTTGTCTATTTTGATTTGTTGCTTCTATGAAATTGATTTGTTCACCATGATCTTCAAGTATGTCGATTACGATTTATCTTTTTAATTTAGGGTTCATACGATCGACTATAACATCAGGTAGGACAAGTTCATTTGAATTTAAATTTTAAATAGTGTGAGTTTTTTATAGGTGACAATTACCCCTGAAGTGATCTCAAAATCCAAATGCCGAGCTATATTAAAATGTTTGACTGAGAAGTACGTGACTTCACACATGGGTAATCGGTGGTTGGCTTATGATGGTAAAAAGAGCGCATTTGCTGCTGGATCACCACCTTTAGCGTCCAAAGAATTAGTTGTTACTGTCCCTAATAATGAAGATGGGTATATACACTTTGCCATTCTATTTACTAATATCTTCATGAATGTATGTCAGATATTTTGTATTTAATACAACAGTACTTATTATGTTGTGCTATGTTAAATCTGTTGAACATGTGATTATTAAGTCAACATAAAGTTTGCTGCTAAAAAAGAGTTTGATCATTTAAGACGGTTTTTAAACGGTGGAAGTCGCGATAATCCTCAAGAAACTATCTCTTGATGTGGTTTTGAGAGATACTGCTTCATAAGTTAGTAATAAGAGTTCTTACTGTTACTTATTTTAATATATTTTTAATAGTATACACAATACACTATGTTTTGTTGAGCAGATATGGCTGCATGGGCATTTTTCAGTAAGACTATGGTGTCTGATTTTGTTATGGGGAGTACCTTGGCAAAGATGTAACTAGGCCACTGTCAGATCAAGATAGAATTCGGGTACCGTTTATCATGTATATAATAGTAACTTTTTATGCATGGTTTATAACAAATACTGCATGGTTTATAACAAATAGTAACCTTTTGCGTTTCTAATCGCAGGTGAAAAAGGTGTTGAAAGGTGTAAGGGTCGAAGTTTATATTGGGGCTTATTACAAAAGAACCTACAAATTTCAGAACTTAAAGCAGCACACTGCCAACCAGCTCACGTAAGCTTTTACATCACATGTTTTTATCACTTAAATTAAGCTGTGTGTGTTTCAAAGCTGGATTTTTAAGAATTTTGAGTCACACACCCATTTTGACCCGACCCGACCCGTGTGAAATTGCAGATTTCCTGTTGATGGGAGCACCATATTGGTTGTGAATTACTTTCGGGAAAAGTACAACGTCACCCTAGAATATCCATTTGATGTGGTAGCGGAGTGGTATAAAATAGTTATTAATTTTAGCAGGAAATACTATTAAATACGATACAATTTTACACAAGATATTTATTTATTTATAGAATGGATATACTTAAACCTTGCTACAACACTTATAGGCAGTGTACCTAATCGTACAGTAGTGTAGTTTTTAGTAAGTCCGGTTCGTTCCACAGGGAATCTTTTTTAAACAAAGCTCAACGCTATATTAGTTTACTTTCATAAAAATACAAACATATATATAAGTAATATTATTATTATAAAGGGGGGTTTTTACCGTTTAATGACCGGTTTGTCAATTTTAAAACTTTAGTCGCAGTTAAAACCAAATGTAAAATAATAAATAAATACAAGACTTAATTTTAAGCGTAAAGTAAATAACGATAATGAAATTGCGAATAATAAAAGTGCGATAAAATAAACTTGCGATAATTAAAAATGACGATAATTAAAAGTGCAATTAAATAACAATAAATAAAAGTGCGATAATTAGAA
Source organism: Rutidosis leptorrhynchoides (assembly GCF_046630445.1). Taxonomy (NCBI): domain Eukaryota; kingdom Viridiplantae; phylum Streptophyta; class Magnoliopsida; order Asterales; family Asteraceae; genus Rutidosis; species Rutidosis leptorrhynchoides. The sequence goes on from NC_092340.1 coordinate 54,729,760, forward strand.
GTGCAATTAAATATAAAATAAAGGAAATTAAATATGAAATAAAAGAATTATGCTTATTTAAACTTCCGTAATCATGATGTTTGACGTGTTGATTTTAGTTTTATGCCCATGGGTTAATTGTCCTTTGTCCTGGATTATTTAATATGTCCGTCTGGTTTTTGTCCATAACAGTCCATCAGTCATAAATATAAAGTGCGAGTGTCCTCGTCAAATTATTCTTATACCCGAAGTTAAATATTTCAACTAATTGGGGACTTAAACTGTAACAAGATTTTAATACTTTGTTTAATAATTACACCAGGATGTCGACTGAGTGTAACCCAAGGTTTTAATATTTTGTTATCAATTATACCAAGTGTCCTTGTACATAATTTCACCCCTGTTTTAATTATTCTAGTGGCAATTAATCCATTCCCGTGTCCGGTTAAATGAACGATTATTTGTACATATAAATACCCCGCCCATCGTGTCCGATCGAGTGTATATGGTAATTTATAGGGACGCCCAATTGTAAATCTTTATATTAACATTAACAAACTATCATTTAGTTAAACAAATATAAAGCCCATTAATAGCTCATAGTCTAATTTCCACAAGTGTCGTTCTTTTGTCCAAACCCCAATTATGGTACAAAGCCCAATTACCCAATTTTAGTAATTAGCCCAACATCATGATTACTTCGTTTTAAATAAGCATAATAATAACTTAGCTACGAGACATTAATGTAAAAAGGTTGAACATAACTTACAATGATTAAAAATAGCGTAGCGTTACACGGACAGAATTTCGACTTACACCCTTACAACATTCGCTAACATACCCTTATTATTAGAATTATAATTAAAATTAAAATATAAATTATAAATATATATATATATATTTTACGTATGAGGAGAAGAAGAAAAAGATGGATGATTACGATCAGAATGCGCGAGCTTTATAGGGATTTTCTGAAATTGGGGCTCCGCGACTCGCGGCCTTTTTGGCCTTCAAACTCCGCGAGTCGCGGAGTTTGAAATTACAGCTCAGATACTTTGGAGTCTTTCTTGCCGACGGATTTATAAATATATATAATATATTAAATAATTATAAGAATTATTTAAATATTATATTATATTTATGTGCATAGTTGATTTGTAATTTTTAGTCCGTTGCGTCGAGCGTTGAGAGTTGACTCATGTCCCGGTTCCGGATTTTCGAACGTCCTTGCGTACAATTTAATATCTTGTACTTTGCGTTTTGAATCTTGTACTCTTGTAATTTCGAGACGTTTCTTATCAATAATTGGAACCTTTTTGATTGTCTTTTGTACTTTTGAGCTTTTTGATCGTTTGCGTCTTCAATTTGTCGAATCTGTCTTTTGTCTTCACCTTTTATTATTTAAATGAATATCACTTGTAAATAGAACAATTGCAACTAAAAGCTTGTCTTTCTTGAGGAATAATGCTATGAATTATATGTTCGTTTTTAGCATTATCAAATATTCCCACACTTGAGCGTTGCTTGTCCTCAAGCAATATCGTCTTGAAATACTAGAATCACTTCTTTATTCTTCACACTTTGTACATCAGTGATTTTCTATACGGCGGTATAAACAATGGTAGTAACGATATGGTTTACAGTCCCACATGACTATAAAAATTTAGATCCATTAAGGAAATTGGATCTTTATGAAAACATTTGATCTTTTGAAAATTAAATCTAGTTTTTACCCTAGATAAGTTTTTCGGGATAACCCTTTACCGGTGTTTGCAAAATATTTTTGTGGGTTTGGTGGGTTTCAGATTTGAAAATTTTAGCTCAAAACTTGCGGTTTTGTGTCACCCACTTGCTAACCTTGTATTTGGAAAGCAACACGTCCAGTTTACTTGTCCCGTATATTACCTTTCGGTAAACTACCGTCCGGTTGTAAAGGAAAGCGTTGAACAAGTAACTGTTAAGGCAATGTCCCCTGACATGCTTTTAATTATGGTCTATAACGTGTCGGACGCAATTACTATCCTTGGTAGGAGCAATAGTAAAGCTCACCCTTATGATTTTTCGGTATGGCACAAGGTCCTGTCTTTGACCACTATGCAACCACCGTTCTTACGGTTGACACCCGATTTGGTTCAGGTGACCTAATGAATTCCAGGTGAATTCCTAGGATTTTACGTTCAATGGTAATGAACGCATTGAAAATAGGGTTTTCAGAAAACAAATCGGTTTGTAATTTTGATCAAAATATTTTCTCGTTCAAGCTCAAGTTTAGATATCATTGAATTCCATGAGTTTGAATTCTCAATCTTTAAGGTCAATCTCTAGGATTGAGTAATATCAGTCTTAAAAGCTGATTTTTAATCTTTAAGGAGATTATCCTTTCTGGGGATCTGATTCATTAGTCTTATCCAGCTAATTTGCATGGTGCCCCCCCATTGTACGAGATAAATCCTTCTCATGGTTAGGATAAATCTGACCACTTGACGACCCTGTTTAATGCTGAGGTCCGTGGATTTCCTGCTGATTTTAGAGATGACTTTTCTAGATTTTTCGTCAACCTACAGCTGGTCTGGACGACAACTTCATGACCTAAATCAAGAAGCGCGTGTCTTTTTCGGAAGACTTTACTTCCTTTTAATGATGGAATTGATTCATCGTGTAGATCCATCTTTCTTTTCTTTCATCGGGTAAAATAGTTTAGTTTAGTCCAAAGCAAAAGTATTTTCAGTTATTTGTTACAGATATATGTGACATATGTTTAAGATAACTTGGTAAATTTTCCCACACTTGGCTTTTATTTTCCTTTTTATCGTCCTCTATTCCATTTTAAATGAATTTTAACATTTTAGTTTGTTTCTCAATTTATGTCCTTTCCGAGGTAACAATAATTTCGGTGTTAACACCTAGTTTTATCGTTCATAAATATGTATAAACATGAATTTGAGTTCATTTAATTGAAAAAAATTTTTAAAAATTTTACTAGAATTGGGTAGTCAGTATATAAGACTAGGGCTGTTCTTTATTATCAGAGAGCACTAGATTCTAATACAACTACTGCTTTACTAGTATTTTTAATGGTAACCAAGTGTTTAAGATAAAAATTTTAAAATCCGAAAGAATTTAACCCCTTCCCACACTTAAGATCTTGCAATGCCCTCATTTGCAAGAAATCAGTAACAATTTAAATTATTGAGGGTGATTTGTGTGAAAATGATTAAATTTTTACCAAAGTTTCCAAATATATTGGCGTTTGTTTGCTGAATGATAAATGGTGCACATCATTTGTTCATTCCGTCTTGTTGTTATTTCACATATATTTTGCATCTTGTCGTCAAAATTAGTTGCTTTTGCTGAACTTAATGCCAGTCTTTGAAAATGCGTTGTTTTACCCTGTTGTGTACATAAGATAAACTGCAAACATATATACATATTTTTGAAGTTTGGTATATTACCCCACATTCAAAAATTATTAAAATCTAAGAATAAAAGTTAGACAATTATAAAAACTATTACAATATTAACAAAAGTATTAAACGTATCAATCATTACAAATTACAAAATAAATAAAACTAAGTATACTAGGGATGATACTGGTACCAATAGGGGTTCCAGGCATAACCATAGGTGTAACCTCGAGCATTCAGTGTCTTTTCTTCTAAACATATGAACGGTCCGTCTCTGCATAAAGTAACAAATTCAGTGTTTGAATAGGTTTGATTATTTGAACATTTACCCCCATGTGACCATTTTCTGCATTTGTGACATCGTTCTAGGTGTCGTGCTCTTCTTTTCGCTGCAGATTTTGATTTTCCTTTACCAAATTGTAACTTATTATCTTCGCATCTGGATTCTTTTCTAACTCCGTCCATTCTTTATCTGATTACTGATACTAATTCACTCGGTAGTATGTCATTATTACGTTTAGTGATCAAAGCGTGTAGCATTAGACCATGGTTTAGTTCACAGGCAGTCTTCATTTCGTAAAAACCTAAAAAAATTAAAAATTCAGAATGGGGGGAGAAGACTAGTTCTTTAGGGTCTGCTAGGGAAAAACCATTCGGGTTCCATATTCGAGAACTACACGAAAACAGACAATCTAACTCTAACAGAAATACATATTATCCTTTAAAGACTTGATTCTCCCCACACTTAGTTAGCTGTGGTGTCGAAATTGTGATTAACTTCGTTGTCGACTTCCATCGGACCATGTATGTAATGTTTAACTCTGTGACCATTAACTTTAAATTCAATCCCATTTGAATTTATCAATTCTATCGTTCCGTATGGGAAAACTCTTTTGACTATGAATGGTCCAGACCATCTTGATTTCAATTTTCCAGGAAATAGCTTGAATCGTGAATTGAAAAGAAGAACTCTGTGTCCTTCTTTAAATTCTTTTGAACTTCTGATTCTTTTATCATGCCATTTCTTCGTTCTTTCTTTATAGATTAACGAATTTTCGTATGCTTCATGTCTTAATTCTTCTAATTCGTTTAGTTGACTTAATCGTAGACGTCCAGCTTCATGTAAATCAAGATTACATGATTTCAAAGCCCAAAATGCTTTGTGTTCAATTTCTACTGGAAGATGACATGCTTTTCCATAAACAAGTCTAAAAGGTGTGGTTCCAATTGGAGTTTTGTAGGCTGTTCTAAAAGTCCAGAGTGCATCCTCCAATTTAATGGACCATTCCTTTGGATTTGATCCTACGGTTTTCTCTAGAATACGTTTTAAAGCTCGGTTGGTGTTTTCAACTTGTCCACTTGTTTGTGGATGATATGCGGTGGAGATTTTATGAGTTACTCCATATCTTTTAAGAACTTTCTCAAGTTGATTATTACAGAAATGAGTACCCCGATCACTTATTAAAGCTTTCGGTGTTCCAAACCTTGCAAAAAGACGTTTTAAAAAGTTGACTACAACTCGTGCATCGTTAGTTGGGAGAGCTTGTGCTTCCGCCCATTTAGATACATAATCAATGGCTACGAGTATATATAGATTATTATGAGATTTTGGAAATGGACCTATAAAGTCAATACCCCAAATGTCAAATACTTCACATACTTGGATGACATTTTGTGGCATTTCATCACGTTGACTTATTTTTCCGGCCCTTTGACATGCATCACAGGATTTGCAAAGAAGGTGTGCGTCTTTGTAAATTGTAGGCCAATAGAATCCAGCATCATAAACTTTTCTTGCTGTTAGTTGAGGCCCATAATGCCCTCCTGTTGGTCCTGTGTGACAATGGTTTAAAATTTTACTAGCTTCATCTCCAAATACACATCGGCGTATTATTCCATCGGGACAACTTTTAAACAGATGTGGATCTTCCCAGAAATAGTGTTTTATATCACTGAAGAATTTCTTTCGTCTTTGGTACGATAATCCTTTTTCAAGGAATCTACATACTAAATAATTTGCATAGTCTGCAAACCATGGGATTTCTTTATAATCTATCTTCAATAGATATTCATCAGGAAAGTTGTCTTGTATGGCTGATTCATTTAGAACTTCTAATTCGGGATTTTCAAGACAAGAAAGATGATCAGCGGCGAGATTTTCTGCTCCTCTTTTATCTCGGATTTCAATATCAAATTCTTGTAAGAGTAAGATCCAACGGATTAATCTTGGTTTAGTATCTTGTTTCGAAAATAGGTATCTAAGAGCAGAATGGTCGGTATAGACCACTGTTTTTGCTAGAACGAGATATGATCGAAATTTGTCAAAAGCAAAGACAATAGTAAGGAGTTCTTTTTCAGTAGTTGTATAGTTCGTTTGTGCTCCTTGTAACGTCTTACTAGCATAATATATAGGTTGAAATCGTTTTTCAATCCTTTGTCCTAAAACGGCTCCCATTGCAAAATCACTTGCATCGCACATTAGTTCAAATGGTAGATTCCAATTTGGTGTTATCATGATCGGTGCATTAGTGAGTTTCTCTTTAAGAATATTAAAAGATTTGATACACTCATCTGAAAAGATGAATGGAGCATCCTTTTCTAGGAGTTTATTCATAGGAGTGGCAATTTTAGAAAAATCTTTTATGAAAACGTCGGTAAAAACCGGCATGCCCTAGAAAACTCCTAACTCCTCTAACATTGGTGGGATGTGGAAGTTTAGCAATTACATCTACTTTAGCTCTATCCACTTCAATTCCTTCTTTTGAAATTTTATGTCCAAGAACGATGCCTTCTTTAACCATGAAATGGCATTTCTCCCAATTAAGTACTAGATTTGATTGTTCGCATCTAATAAGCATTCGTTCAAGATTAACTAGACATGATTCAAATGTATCACCGAAGACTGAAAAGTCATCCATGAAAACTTCCATGCATTCTTCTATCATGTCATGAAAAATCGCCATCATACACCTTTGAAAGGTTGCAGGGGCGTTACAAAGTCCAAATGGCATGCGTTTGTAAGCAAAAGTACCATAAGGGCACGTGAATGTGGTTTTCTCTTGGTCCTCGGGTGCTATTGGAATTTGAAAATATCCGGAAAATCCATCTAGAAAATAATAGTAACTATTTCCGGCTAATCTTTCCAGCATTTGATCTATGAAAGGTAAGGGAAAGTGATCTTTTCTGGTGGCGTCATTTAATTTTCTATAATCAATACACACACGCCATCCTGTTACAGTCCTAGTAGGAATAAGCTCATTTTTCTCATTTGTAATGACAGTCATGCCACCCTTCTTAGGTACGCATTGAACTGGGCTTACCCATGGACTATCAGAGATTGGATAAATTAGACCTGCATCTAGCAGTTTAATAATCTCTTTCTTAACTACATCTTGCATATTAGGATTTAGTCTTCGTTGGCGTTGCACATACGTTTTATGACCTTCTTCCATAAGGATTTTATGTGTGCAATACGAAGGACTTATTCCTTTAATATCATGAATCTTACATGCAATGGCTGGTTTATGAGCTTTCAACACAGAAATGAGTTGTGATTTCTCATTTTCAGTAAGAGAAGACGATATTATTACAGGTAATTCAGATTCACCATGTAAATAAGCGTATTCCAAATGGTTTGGAAGTGGCTTTAACTCTAATTTTTGAGGTTCTTCTATCGATGATTTGTATCGATATCTGTCTTCTTCTTTTAGCATTTGAATTTCTTCTGTTGTTGGTTCATATCCATTAGCTATAAGTGTAGCTAACATTTCAGCTTCATCAATTGGTTCATTACCTTCTCCTAAAGAACATTCTCCTGTTCCTTGTAATTCTGGAAATTCTTCTAATAATTCTGCATGTGCATCTATAGTTTGAATATAATAACATGTATCATCTGCAGATTGTGGTTGTTGCATTGCTCTATCAACTGAAAAGGTAACACTCTCATCCTCTATACTTAGGGTCAGTTTCTTACCGAACACGTCTATCATTGCTTTAGCCGTGTTTAAGAATGGTCTTCCTAATATGAGAGGAACTTGAGAATCTTCTTCCATGTCCAGAACAACAAAATCTACTGGAAATACTAAAGTACCAACTTTAACTAGCATGTTCTCCATTATCCCTCTAGGACATTTTATTGATCTATCGGCTAGTTGTATGCTTATTCTGGTTGGTTTCAATTCTCCAAGGTCTAGTTTAGCGTATAGTGAATACGGCATTAGATTTATACTAGCACCTAAGTCTGCCAATGCTTCTATTGAACTAAGACTACCCAGAAAACATGGAATTGTGAAACTTCCTGGATCAGATAGTTTTTCTGGTATCTTATTCAACAGCACTGCTGAACAATTAGCATTCATAGTAACAGCCGAGAGTTCTTCCATTTTCTTTCTATTTGAGATTAGATCTTTCAAGAATTTAGCATATCTAGGCATTCCTGAAATCACATCAATGAAAGGAAGATTTACATTTATCTGTTTAAACATATCCAAGAATTTGGATTGCTCGGCTTCAAGTTTCTCTTTCTTCATTTTACTCGGATAAGGAAGTGGTGGTTGGTATGGTTTAACATAAGGTTTAGCCTTAACTGTGTTATCTTCATTAACCTTTTCAACTACCGGTTCTTTTTCCTTATCTTGATCAGGTTGTGGTTCTTGTGGAGTAGGAATAGCTTCATCAGAAGTTACAGGTATTTCAGGTGGTTTAAGTGTTGTACCACTTCTTGTGGTAATAGCTTTAGCTGTTTCATTCCGGGGGTTAGCATTTGTATCACTAGGTAGACTTCCCGGTTTTCTTTCACCTATTAACCTTGCTAGGTTACTCACTTCTTGTTCCAGATTTTGAATAGAAGCTTGTTGATTTCTAAATGCTTGAGCATTTTGTTCATTAGTTTGTTTCTGAGATGTGAAAAACTGCGTTTGAGTTTCAACTAGCTTCGTCATCATGTCTTCTAAATTCGGCTTTTTATCATCGGTTTGTTGTGGTGGTTTGTTTTGAAAATTCGGTCTTTGCTGATTGTAATTATTATTGGATACTTGTTGATTGCTAGGACCTTGTTGGTTGTTGTATGGAATATTTCTGTTATAATTCTGGTTTTGATTGTAAATCGGTCTTGGCGGTTGATAATTATTCTGATAATTATTTCCAGGCCTTTGGTTTATGTATGAAATATTCTCTCTTTGTTCCATTGTTAATTCAATACTGAGACAATCTTTTGTCAAATGTGGTCCTCCACACTGCTCACAACTAATTCGTATTGAGTGAATATCCTTAGTCATCTTTTCCATTCGTCTTTCCACAACATCTATCTTTGCGGAAATGGAATCTAAGTCATGGCTAGAATCGGCTCTAGCTGCTTTAGATGATCTAACGATGTCTTTTTCTTGGTGCCACTCATGTGAGTGGGAAGCAGTGTTATCAATAATTTTGTAAGCATCAGTTTCGGTTTTCTTCATAATAGAACCACCAGCTGCTATATCTATGTCTTTTCTTGTAGTGATGTCGCATCCTTGGTAGAATATTTGTACTATTTGACAGGTGTCTAAACCATGTTGCGGACATCCTCTTAATAACTTTCCATATCTTACCCATGCCTCATATAGAGTTTCATTCGGTTTTTGTGTAAACGTAACAATTTCTGCTTGAAGTCTTACGGCTTTAGATGCAGGAAAGAATTGTTTAAGAAATTTTTCAACTAAAACGTCCCATGTATCGATCGCCCCTTCAGGTAACGATTCCAACCAATCTTTGGCTTCTCCCTTTAAAGTCCAGGGAAATAACATGAGATATATCTGTTCATCCTCCACTTCTCGAATTTTAAATAGTGTGCAGATCCTATTAAAGGTACGTAGATGTTCATTTGGATCTTCCTTCGGCGCACCACTAAATTGGCATTGATTAGTCACCATGTGTAGAATTTGTCCTTTGATTTCATAATCTGGCGCATTAATGTCTGGATGAGTAATTGCGTGACCTTGGCCAGTGCGTTTAGCTCTCATTCGGTCTTCCATACTTAAAGGTTCCAGATTCTCCATAATTGAATTTGTTGAATCGGAATCACTAGAGGATTCTGATTTAATGGTTCGTTCCTCAACAATCTCTGTTTGAATGATTGGTGGTTCCGGAGGAAAGTTTAATGGTTCGGGATCTACGAACCGTTCCTGAATATTTTCCGGATTCTCAATTGTGAGGTCGGGTTCAAAAAATGGATTATCGGAAATTTGAACTGAAGTACTTGGTCGACTGGATGACGATTCTAAAGAAAAATCAACGGCGGTTATATTTGCTAAATGTCTTGATCTAGTTACAGGTGGTGAACGTACAAAAGGTGGTGAACGTCTTGCTCGGTGCATTCACTGAATATCCTATTAGTTTTTAAAAGGAAAGAAAAATTATAATAAGTTATCCAATCAATAGACTTTTCTGATTTTGCCCACGTTTCGAATAGCCAAAAGATGCAGCAGAGGGGCAGGATTCGTTTGGTCTCAATATAATTGAGGACTGTTTGGCTCCAATAACCCGGTCCACGTACAAATCCAACTATTACTACGAACCAGAAAAATTTGATGTCTATTAATTTAACCACTTAAAATAAATTTTTCGTAATTTTAAGAAATTTAGATAAGAAGTAGAATAAAAATCTATGTCCTAAAACTAGAATAGCGAGAAATAAGAAAGAAAAAGAGTTCGTCGGAAAAAGGTTGAAAAAGAAAAATGGTTGAAAAATAAAAGGTGACGGAAAAATAAAAGAAACTTATAAAAACTTAAAAATACTTGACTAACGTAACCTTATTACTACAACTAACTTAAAATTATAATCGCAAATTGAGATTACTAATTGGAATGATAATTGATACATAGGTAAAAGTCGTCTAAAAATATTAAAGCTTACAAGAAAAACTAAATCCCAAATGGAATTAACTTAAAAAGAAACTAAAACTTAAAAAGGCGTCGCAAAATTCTAAAGTACCTAAATCTTAGTCTAAAGAAAAAACACTTAAGGAATTCTACGGCAAAGCCTAAAAATCTAGAAGTAAAAATAACTATGGCAAAATCTAAGTTTAAAACTAAATATGAGCTAAAAATACAAATATTACGCTAAAACAATTAAAAAGGGACAAAATATAAAAATATACAAAAAGTTGTAAAAAGTACAATTTTTATAAAAATATTATTTTTATATTATTTATTTATTAAAACTACTAATTTTATAATTTAATTAAACTAATTAAACTAAATAATACAAATTAATTAAAACTTAAATTAACTACTAAATTAATTAATTATTTAACCCTAATACAATTTAATTAATAATAATTAATAATACTCCGTAATAAATGCAGGATTAGGGCTTCTGTCGTGTGTCAGGTCCCCTCCGCGAGTCGCGGTATTTAAAGCATCAAACCCCGCGAGTCGCGGGGTTCCAAAATTCAACTCTGGAGCAGTTTGAAATTTTACGCGTTTTTCTTCTTTTTTTATATATTTTTAATTTCTGTTTTTAATTTTCTGTTTTAATAAAAGTATTTATATAATAAAAACTTATATCTAAAAACTAAAATAGAAATATTTTATAATTTTATAAATAAAAATCTTAAAACTAGAATTATATATATATATTTTTTTTTTCGGTTTTTGATTTTATGTTTTTTTTAGAAATACAAAATACTTAAATAAAACTTTTATAAAAATAAAGAAACTTTATAAAACTTAAATATTTAACAAAATCTTAAAAATACTTATATTTTTGTTTTTTTTTTTATATTAGTGTTGCGCTTCCGGCGTTTAAGAGTTCCCCGGCAGCGGCGCCAAAAATACTTGATGTGGTAGCGGAGTGGTATAAAATAGTTATTAATTTTAGCAGGAAATACTATTAAATACGATACAATTTTACACAAGATATTTATTTATTTATAGAATGGATATACTTAAACCTTGCTACAACACTTATAGGCAGTGTACCTAATCGTACAGTAGTGTAGTTTTTAGTAAGTCCGGTTCGTTCCACAGGGAATCTTTTTTAAACAAAGCTCAACGCTATATTAGTTTACTTTCATAAAAATACAAACATATATATAAGTAATATTATTATTATAAAGGGGGGTTTTTACCGTTTAATGACCGGTTTGTCGATTTTAAAACTTTAGTCGCAGTTAAAACCAAATGTAAAATAATAAATAAATACAAGACTTAATTTTAAGCGTAAAGTAAATAACGATAATGAAATTGCGAATAATAAAAGTGCGATAAAATAAACTTGCGATAATTAAAAAGGACGATAATTAAAAGTGCAATTAAATAATAATAAATAAAAGTGCGATAATTAGAAGTGCAATTAAATATAAAATAAAGGAAATTAAATATGAAATAAAAGAATTATGCTTATTTAAACTTCCGTAATCATGATGTTTGACGTGTTGATTTTAGTTTTATGCCCATGGGTTAATTGTCCTTTGTCCTGGATTATTTAATATGTTCGTCTGGTTTTTGTCCATAACAGTCCATCAGTCATAAATATAAAGTGCGAGTGTCCTCGTCAAATTATTCTTATACCCGAAGTTAAATATTCCAACTAATTGGGGACTTAAACTGTAACAAGATTTTAATACTTTATTTAATAATTACACCAGGATGTCGACTGAGTGTAACCCAAGGTTTTAATATTTTGTTATCAATTATACCAAGTGTCCTTGTACATAATTTCACCCCTGTTTTAATTATTCTAGTGGCAATTAATCCATTCCCGTGTCCGGTTAAATGAACGATTATTCGTACATATAAATACCCCGCCCATCGTGTCCGATCGAGTGTATATGGTAATTTATAGGGACGCCCAATTGTAAATCTTTATATTAACATTAACAAACTATCATTTAGTTAAACAAATATAAAGCCCATTAATAGCTCATAGTCTAATTTCCACAAGTGTCGTTCTTTTGTCCAAACCCCAATTATGGTACAAAGCCCAATTACCCAATTTTAGTAATTAGCCCAACATCATGATTACTTCGTTTTAAATAAGCATAATAATAACTTAGCTACGAGACATTAATGTAAAAAGGTTGAACATAACTTACAATGATTAAAAATAGCGTAGCGATACACGGACAGAATTTCGACTTACACCCTTACAACATTCACTAACATACCCTTATTATTAGAATTATAATTAAAATTAAAATATAAATTATAAATATATATATATATTTTACGTATGAGGAGAAGAAGAAAAAGATGGATGATTACGATCAGAATGCGCGAGCTTTATAGGGATTTTCTGAAATTGGGGCTCCGCGACTCGCGGCCTTTTTGGCCTTCAAACTCCGCGAGTCGCGGAGTTTGAAATTACAGCTCAGATACTTTGGAGTCTTTCTTGCCGACGGATTTATAAATATATATAATATATTAAATAATTATAAGAATTATTTAAATATTATATTATATTTATGTGCATAGTTGATTTGTAATTTTTAGTCCGTTGCGTCGAGCGTTGAGAGTTGACTCATGTCCCGGTTCCGGATTTTCGAACGTCCTTGCGTACAATTTAATATCTTGTACTTTGCGTTTTGAATCTTGTACTCTTGTAATTTCGAGACGTTTCTTATCAATAATTGGAACCTTTTTGATTGTCTTTTGTACTTTTGAGCTTTTTGATCGTTTGCGTCTTCAATTCGTCGAATCTGTCTTTTGTCTTCACCTTTTATTATTTAAACGAATATCACTTGTAAATAGAACAATTGCAACTAAAAGCTTGTCTTTCTTGAGGAATAATGCTATGAATTATATGTTCGTTTTTAGCATTATCACCATTCATCCCTGCAATCCAAGCTGACACTGATGCAAAACCAACATATCTACCCATGGAGGTTCAGTTATATTGTTAGAATTGTAGTGTATTTAGATTAAGTTATTAGTTTCAATTTAGATGTATTATAATGTTTATGATGTTGAGGGGGTGTTTTAGAAATTATAATGGAGAAGAGTTTTAGAAAGTTGAGTTTTTATTACTTGAAATTGTGTTGAGAGTTTTTGTACATCTCATTTCACAACATCACAAGCCTATTTATAGGCATCATATATGTTGGCTAGAACTATCTAGCAATTTCTAATTTTTTTTACTAACTAACCTTCTAGCTAGTTCTTAGATAATATCTTCTTCAAATATCTACTATATGAATCTTCTACCAACTTCTAGTTAATACATTTCTAAATATCTATTACTAGTAAATATTATCACTTTTAATTCTAGATTAGTCTAGAAAAACATTAGTATCTTAACACTCCTCCTTAATGTTTTTCGAGGTTACTCCGATCATGTTGCGTAAGAACTCGAACTTTGGTCTTGGCAACGCTTTGGTGAAAATATCTGCAATCTGCTCTTCAGTCTTGCAGTATTTTAATTCAATATCTTTCTTGGCTGAGACTTCTCGTAGAAAGTGATACTTGATGTCAATATGTTTTGTTCTGCCATGGAACACAGGATTCTTTGCCATCGCGATTGCAGACTTGTTATCGCAGAATATTTTTGTAGCTTCATCTTGTTTCTCGCCCATGTCTTCTAGTATTCTTCTTAGCCATATAGCATGATTAGCTGAGTTTGCGGCTGCGACGTACTCGGCTTCAGCTGATGATTGTGCCACAGTTTCTTGTTTCTTTGATGCCCATGAGAATACACCAGATCCAAGTGTGAATGTGTATTCGGAAGTACTTCTCATGTCATCCACCGATCCGGCCCAATCACTGTCAGTGTATCCATGAAGCTTCGAATCTATAGTAGGCTTGTACCATATTCCATAGTCCATGGTACCTTGCAAGTATCTTAATATTCTTTTAGAAGCTCCGTAATGTATTTGAGTAGGGTTTTTCATGTACCTGGATAATAGACTTGTTGTGTACATAATATCTGGCCTTGTTGCTGTTAGATAAAGTAGGCTTCCAATGAGACTTCTGAATCTTGAAGCGTCTGCTTTCTCAGATCCATCTTCTTGTCTCATCTTCTCATTGACAACTAATGGTGTGGCGACGGTTTTGCAACCGTATAGTTTAAATTTCTTCAGGAGATTTTCTGTGTATTTCTTTTGACATATGAAGATGCCTTCATTTTCTTGACTAATTTCGATGCCAAGAAAATAACGCATCAAACCAAGGTCACTCATCTCGAACGTTTTCATCATGTCTTCTTTAAATTCTTGTATCATTCTCTCATTGTTTCCCGTATATATAAGATCATCGACATACAAGGAAAGAATGAGAGTGTCAGAGTTACCTTGGGTTTTGATGTAGAGTGTAGGCTCACTTTGACTCCTCCTGAATCCTGTGAAGTAGTTGTCTATGCGACTGTACCATGCGCGTGGCGCTTGTTTAAGTCCATATAAGGCTTTCTTTAGCTTCAGGACTTTATCTTCTTTTCCTTCCTGGATGAACCCTTGTGGTTGCTCTACATATATTTCTTCTTCGAGAAACCCATTTAGAAAGGCAGATTTCACATCTAGTTGATGAATCTTCCATCTTCGTTGAGCTGCTAATGCCACAAGAGCTCTTATAGTATCTAGTCGAGCTACTGGTGCAAAAGTTTCGTTGTAGTCGACTCCTTGTTGTTGTAAGTAGCCTTTAGCTACTAGCCTTGCTTTGTATTTTTGTATAGAACCGTCAGGGTTGAGCTTTGTTTTGTAAACCCATTTAACTCCAATGATTTCTTTATTTTCTGGAGGATCAACTAACTCCCATGTGTTGTTTTTCTCAATCATTCTTATTTCTTCATTCATAGCAGCCACCCACTTTTCATCTTTTGATGCAACTTCATAGCTTTCAGGTTCTATAGTTGTGAAGTTGCAAGTCTCGTACACCTCTGCTAACTTTTTAACTCTTCCCGGTGTTGACTCCGGACTTGAATCTTCTTGCGCTGAAGGTAATGTTGCCGAAGGAGAACTTGGCGTAGCAGGGCTCGTTTCTCCTATGCTTTCATGACCAGAATGCTCTGTTTTTAGTGGATGTTGAGCTGGAGTTTCCATAGATATCCTTGGCAGATATGTTTGTTTTTGAACTTTGTCTTTCTCCCAATTCCAAGAAGCGTCTTCATCAAACTCCACGTCTCGGCTGATCACGATGTTATTAGTCTTCAGGTTATAGACTCGGTAGCCTTTAGACTGTGTGCTGTAGCACAAGAATATTCCCTTCTGTGATTTTTCTTGGAGCTTGTGACGTTTCTCCTTTGGAACATGGATGTAGCAGATAGATCCAAATACTCGTAGATGTTTCGCCGACGGTTTCTGTAACGACCCTGGAATTTTCAACGTTTATTTATTAATAATTATTATTATTGATACGTGTGATTAAACGAATGTATGTTATTACATTTACATGTTACCATGATTGCCCGAACTTGACTTTAATTGCCCGAAACGTCTTTGTGACACCCGGAACTTGCACGAATAATATTTCTAGATATTATTTACATTCATGATTAGTTTTATTAATCATTTTAATTAACAAAGGTTACTTGTTAGTTACTTGGGCTTTAATTGGTTTAACTTGGTAAATCTTTGAACTTGGGCCTTGTTAGTGTTAATGGACTTATGTAAGCCCACCCTACTTCTTAATGGACTTAGTTAGCCCACCAAGAACTTGTAAGTATCAAGTTAAATGGAAACTAGTTGGTTAACTTGCATGGAATCTAGTTATACATCTTCCCCATGAACTAACACCTTATTATCCAACTTTTATGAGCTTTACCATGCATGGACTAGTGAATTTCTTTCTTCCCCCTCCCCCACTCCAAAACCGTCAACTTGTATGGCTAGGAGGAGCTTTTGTTTCATTTTTTTTTTTATTACTTCTACTCACTTGTTCCATTCTCTCATTTACACACACACTTTACTTGTAATTTCTCTCAAACATTCTCTCTTTTTCTCTCATAGATTGTAAGTAACTTGAACTTCTTTTTCTCTTCTTCTTTCTTTGAAAAACCGAACCATAACACACCCATAATCATCATCATCTTTTGTTAGTTGCTTGATTGATTACTTGTCTTTGTTGTTCTTTGTTGTTAATGTTACTTGTCTTGTTAATTGTTGTTATTTACTTACATGTTTCAAGAATCTAACTTTCTAGTTTGATTCATCTTTTATCTTGTTTTAACAAGAACAATCAAGAACTAAACTCTCTAGTTTAGGATCTACATATAATGTTTCAAAGATTATAAAGTTCTTGTGTTGATTAAAGACATACTTGAAGCTCATGAAGTAAACTTTAAAGTTTACTTTCTAAAGATCAAACTTTGGTTTGAATCTTTAAAGTATGAACAACCATGAACCTTTTCTTGTTTATTTAAGTTTACTTCTTCAATTTATGCACTTTAATTTCATGTAGTTAGTTTATATGGTCAAGTACTACAAGTTAGTCTTGATCTCATATCTCTTGAACAAATTAAGTTAACCTTGAAAGTTCAAGAACACACAAATAAGTTTTCTTTAAATATAACTTTGGATCTAGACTTTTGAGTCTTGGATCTTCAAGATCAAACTAAGAACTATGTTCTACTACTTATGATCTTGATTAGTTAGTTTACTTTCAAGTTTGTAACTTGTTATTAGCTTTAAAGTCCATGTACGTGTTAGATCTAAGACTTTGATGCAACTTTGGTTCATCAAACTTCATACAACTCTTAAGTGAGTTGTGCTTCATGTCTTAGACTTGCACATGGGTTATGATGGTCAAGACTTGGTTAAGATGATGTAGATACATCAATGAGTTGTACACTTGAAGCTATATGTGAAATGTCCCGTTCTTATTGATTAAAAACGTTCCATATTAATTAATTTCGTTGCGAGGTTTTGACCTCTATATGAGACGTTTTTTTTCAAAGACTGCATTCATTTTTAAAACAAACCATAACCTTTATTTCATAAATAAAGGTTTAAAAAGCTTTACGTAGATTATCAAATAACGATAATTTAAAATATCCAGTTTACAAACGACCATTACATAATGGTTTACAATACAAATATGTTACATTGAAATCAGTTTCTTGAATGCAGTTTTTACACAATATCATACAAACATGGACTCCAAATTTTGTCCTTATTTTAGTATGCAACAGCGGAAGCTCTTAGTATTCACCTGAGAATAAACATGCTTTAAACGTCAACAAAAATGTTGGTGAGTTATAGGTTTAACCTATATATATCAAATCGTAACAATAGACCACAAGATTTCATATTTCAATACACATCCCATACATAGAGATAAAAATCATTCATATGGTGAACACCTGGTAACCGACATTAACAAGATGCATATATAAGAATATCCCCATCATTCCGGGACACCCTTCGGATATGATATAAATTTTGACGTACTAAAGCATCCGGTACTTTGGATGGGGTTTGTTAGGCCCAATAGATCTATCTTTAGGATTCGCGTCAATTAGGGTGTCTGTTCCCTAATTCTTAGATTACCAGACTTAATAAAAAGGGGCATATTCGATTTCGATAATTCAACCATAGAATGTAGTTTCACGTACTTGTGTCTATTTTGTAAATCATTTATAAAACCTGCATGTATTCTCATCCCAAAAATATTAGATTTTAAAAGTGGGACTATAACTCACTTTCACAGATTTTTACTTCGTCGGGAAGTAAGACTTGGCCACTGGTTGATTCACGAACCTATAACAATATATACATATATATCAAAGTATGTTCAAAATATATTTACAACACTTTTAATATATTTTGATGTTTTAAGTTTATTAAGTCAGCTGTCCTCGTTAGTAACCTACAACTAGTTGTCCACAGTTAGATGTACATAAATAAATCGATAAATATTATCTTGAATCAATCCACAACCCAGTGTATACGTATCTCAGTATTGATCACAACTCAAACTATATATATTTTGAAATCAACCTCAACCCTGTATAGCTAACTCCAACATTCACATATAGAGTGTCTATGGTTGTTCCGAAATATATATAGATGTGTCGACATGATAGGTCGAAACATTGTATACGTGTCTATGGTATCTCAAGATTACATAATATACAATACAAGTTGATTAAGTTATGGTTGGAATAGATTTGTTACCAATTTTCACGTAGCTAAAATGAAAAAAATTATCCAATCTTGTTTTACCCATAACTTCTTCATTTTAAATCCGTTTTGAGTGAATCAAATTGCTATGGTTTCATATTGAACTCTATTTTATGAATCTAAACAGAAAAAGTATAGGTTTATAGTCAGAAAAATAAGTTACAAGTCATTTTTGTAAAGGTAGTCATTTCAGTCGAAAGAACGACGTCTAGATGACCATTTTAGAAAACATACTTCCACTTTGAGTTTAACCATAATTTTTGGATATAGTTTCATGTTCATAATAAAAATAATTTTATCAGAATAACAACTTTTAAATCAAAGTTTATCATAGTTTTTAATTAACTAACCCAAAACAGCCCGCGGTGTTACTACGACGGCGCAAATCCGGTTTTACGGTGTTTTTCGTGTTTCCAGGTTTTAAATCATTAAGTTAGCATATCATATAGATATAGAAAATGTGTTTAGTTGATTTTAAAAGTCAAGTTAGAAGGATTAACTTTTGTTTGCGAACAAGTTTAGAATTAACTAAACTATGTTCTAGTGATTACAAGTTTAAACCTTCGAATAAGATAGCTTTATATGTATGAATCGAATGATGTTATGAACATCATTACTACCTTAAGTTCCTTGGATAAACCTACTGGAAAAGAGAAAAATGGATCTAGCTTCAACGGATCCTTGGATGGCTCGAAGTTCTTGAAGCAAAATCATGACACGAAAACAAGTTCAAGTAAGATCATCACTTGAAATAAGATTGTTATAGTTATAGAAATTGAACCAAAGTTTGAATATGATTATTATCTTATATTAGAATGATAACCTACTGTAAGAAACAAAGATTTCTTGAGGTTGGATGATCACCTTACAAGATTGGAAGTGAGCTAGCAAACTTGAAAGTATTCTTGATTTTATGTAACTAGAACTTGTAGAATATATGAAGAACACTTAGAACTTGAAGATAGAACTTGAGAGAGATCAATTAGATGAAGAAAATTGAAGAATGAAAGTGGTTGTAGGTGTTTTTGGTCGTTGGTGTATGGATTAGATATAAAGGATATGTAATTTTGTTTTCATGTAAATAAGTCATGAATGATTACTCATATTTTTGTAATTTTATGAGATATTTCATGCTAGTTGCCAAATGATGGTTCCCACATGTGTTAGGTGACTCACATGGGCTGCTAAGAGCTGATCATTGGAGTGTATATACCAATAGTACATACATCTAAAAGTTGTGTATTGTACGAGTACGAATACGGGTGCATACGAGTAGAATTGTTGATGAAACTAAACGAGGATGTAATTGTAAGCATTTTTGTTAAGTAGAAGTATTTTGATAAGTGTATTAAAGTATTTCAAAAGTGTATAAATACATATTAAAACACTACATGTATATACATTTTAACTGAGTCGTTAAGTCATCGTTAGTCGTTACATGTAAGTGTTGTTTTGAAACCTTTAGGTTAACGATCTTGTTAAATGTTGTTAACCCAATGTTTATAATATAAAATGAGATTTTAAATTATTATATTATCATGTATGAATATCTCTTAATATGATATATATACATTAAATGTCTTTACAACGATAATCGTTACATATATGTCTCGTTTAAAAATCATTAAGTTAGTAGTCTTGTTTTTACATATGTAGTTCATTGTTAATATACTTAATGATATGTTTACTTATCATAGTATCATGTTAACTATATATATATCCATATATATGTCATCATATAGTTTTTACAAGTTTTAACGTTCGTGAATCACCGGTCAACTTGGGTGGTCAATTGTCTATATGAAACATATTTCAATTAATCAAGTCTTAACAAGTTTGATTGCTTAACATGTTGGAAACATTTAATCATGTAAATATCAATCTCAATTAATATATATAAACATGGAAAAGTTCGGGTCACTACAGTACCTACCCGTTAAATAAATTTCGTCCCGAAATTTTAAGCTGTTGAAGGTGTTGACGAATCTTCTGGAAATAGATGCGGGTATTTCTTCTTCATCTGATCTTCATGCTCCCAGGTGAACTCGGGTCCTCTACGAGCATTCCATCGAACCTTAACAATTAGTATCTTGTTTTGCTTAAGTCTTTTAACCTCACGATCCATTATTTCGACGGGTTCTTCGATGAATTGAAGTTTTTCGTTGATTTGGATTTCATCTAATGGAATAGTGAGATCTTCTTTAGCAAAACATTTCTTAAAATTCGAGACGTGGAAATTGTTATGTACATCCGAGAGTTGTTGAGGTAACTCAAGTCGGTAAGCTACTGGTCCGACACGATCAATAATCTTGAATGGTCCAATATACCTTGGATTTAATTTCCCGCGTTTACCAAATCGAACAACGCTTTTCCAAGGTGCAACTTTAAGCATGACCATCTCTCCAATTTCAAAATCTATATCTTTTCTTTTACTATCCGCGTAGCTCTTTTGTCGACTCTGGGCGGTTTTCAATCTTTGTTGAATTTGGATGATTTTCTCGGTAGTTTCTTGTATTATCTCCGGACCCGTAATCTGTCTATCCCCCACTTCACTCCAACAAATCGGAGACCTGCACTTTCTACCATAAAGTGCTTCAAACGGCGCCATCTCAATGCTTGAATGGTAGCTGTTGTTGTAGGAAAATTCTGCTAACGGTAGATGTCGATCCCAACTATTTCTGAAATCAATAACACAAGCTCGTAGCATGTCTTCAAGTGTTTGTATCGTCCTTTCACTCTGCCCATCAGTTTGTGGATGATAGGCAGTACTCATGTCTAGACGAGTTCCCAATGCTTGCTGTAATGTCTACCAGAATCTTGAAATAAATCTGCCATCCCTATCAGAGATAATAGAGATTGGTATTCCATGTCTGGAGATGACTTCCTTCAAATACAGTCATGTTAACTTCTCCATCTTGTCATCTTCTCTTATTGGCAGGAAGTGTGCTGACTTGGTGAGATGATCAACTATTACCCAAATAGTATCATAACCACTTGCAGTCCTTGGCAATTTAGTGATGAAATCCAAGGTAATGTTTTCCCATTTCCATTCCGGGATTTCGGGTTGTTGAAGTAGACCTGATGGTTTCTGATGCTCAGCTTTGACCTTAGAACACGTCAAACACACTCCTACGTATTTAGCAATATCGGCTTTCATACCTGGCCACCAAAAATGTTTCTTGAGATCCTTGTACATCTTACCCGTTCCAGGATGTATTGAGTATCTGGTTTTATGAGCTTCTCTAAGTACCATTTCTCTCATATCTCCAAATTTTGGTACCCAAATTCTTTTAGCCCTATACCGGGTTCTGTCTTCCCGAATATTAAGATGCTTCTCCGATCCTTTGGGTATTTCATCCTTTAAATTTCCCTATTTTAAAACTCCTTGTTGCGCCTCCTTTATTTGAGTAGTAAGGTTAGTGTGAATCATTATATTCATAGATTTTACTCAAATGGGTCTCTCTGTCCTTTCTGCTCAAGGCGTCGGCTACCACATTTGCCTTCCCCGAGTGGTAACGAATCTCAAAGTCGTAATCATTCAACAATTCAATCCACCTACGCTGCCTCATATTCAGTTGTTTCTGATTAAATATGTGTTGAAGACTTTTGTGGTCGGTATATATAATACTTTTGACCCCATATAAGTAGTGCCTCCAAGTCTTTAATGCAAAAACAACCGCGCCTAATTCCAAATCATGCATCGTATAATTTTGTTCGTGAATCTTCAATTGTCTAGAGGCATAAGCAATCACCTTCGTTCGTTGCATTAATACACAACCGAGACCTTTCTTTGATGCGTCACAATAAATCACAAAATCATCATTCCCTTCAGGCAATGACAATATAGGTGCCGTAGTTAGCTTTTTCTTCAATAACTGAAACGCCTTCTCTTGTTCATCCTTCCATTCAAATTTCTTCCCTTTATGCGTTAATGCAGTCAAGGGTTTTGCTATTTTGGAGAAATCTTGGATGAATCTTCTGTAGTAACCAGCCAATCCTAAAAATTGACGTATATGCTTCGGAGTTTTCGGGGTTTCCCACTTTTCAACAGTTTCTATCTTTGCCTGATCCACCTTAATACCTTCTTTGTTCACTATGTGACCGAGGAATTGAACTTCTTCCAACCAAAATGCACACTTTGAAAATTTAGCGTACAATTCTTCCTTCCTCAATACTTCTAACACCTTTCTCAAATGTTCACCGTGTTCTTGGTCATTCTTTGAGTAAATAAGTATGTCATCAATGAAAACAATGACAAACTTGTCAAGGTATGGTCCACACACTCGGTTCATAAGGTCCATGAACACAGCTGGTGCATTAGTTAAACCAAACGGCATGACCATAAACTCGTAATGACCGTAACGTGTTCTGAAAGCAGTCTTTGGAATATCATCTTCTGTCACCCGCATTTGATGATACCCGGAACGTAAGTCAATCTTTGAATAAACAGACGAGCCTTGTAATTGATCAAATAAGTCATCGATTCTCGGTAGTGGATAACGGTTCTTGATGGTAAGTTTGTTCAACTCTCGGTAGTCGATACACAACCTGAATGTACCATCTTTCTTCTTGACAAACAAAACAGGAGCTCCCCATGGTGATGTGCTTGTGAAATGTCCCGTTCTTATTGATTAAAAACGTTCCATATTAATTGATTTCGTTGCGAGGTTTTGACCTCTATATGAGATGTTTTTCAAAGACTGCATTCATTTTAAAACAAACCATAACCTTTATTTCATCAATAAAGGTTTAAAAAGCTTTACGTAGATTATCAAATAATGATAATCTAAAATATCCTGTTTACACACGACCATTACATAATGGTTTACAATACAAATATGTTACAACAAAATAAGTTTCTTGAATGCAGTTTTTACACAATATCATACAAGCATGGACTCCAAATCTCGTCCTTATTTAAGTATGCGACAGCGGAAGCTCTTAATAACCACCTGAGAATAAATATGCTTTAAACGTCAACAAAAATGTTGGTGAGTTATAGGTTTAACCTATATATATCAAATCGTAACAATAGACCACAAGATTTCATATTTCAATACACATCCCATACATAGAGATAAAAATCATTCATATGGTGAACACCTGGTAACCAACATTAACAAGATGCATATATAAGAATATCCCCATCATTCCAGGACACCCTTCGGATATGATATAAATTTCGAAGTACTAAAGCATCCAGTACTTTGGATGGGGTTTGTTAGGCCCAATAGATCTATCTTTAGGATTCGAGTCAATTAGGGTGTCTGTTCCCTAATTCTTAGATTACCAGACTTAATAAAAAGGGGCATATTCGATTTCGATAATTCAACCATAGAATGTAGTTTCACGTACTTGTGTCTATTTTGTAAATCATTTATAAAACCTGCATGTATTCTCATCCCAAAAATATTAGATTTTAAAAGTGGGACTATAACTCACTTTCACAGATTTTTACTTCGTCGGAAAGTAAGACTTGGCCACTGGTTGATTCACGAACCTATAACAATATATACATATATATCAAAGTATGTTCAAAATATATTTACAACACTTTTAATATATTTTGATGTTTTAAGTTTATTAAGTCAGCTGTCCTCGTTAGTAACCTACAACTAGTTGTCCACAGTTAGATGTACAGAAATAAATCGATAAATATTATCTTGAATCAATCCACGACCCAGTGTATACGTATCTCAGTATTGATCACAACTCAAACTATATATATTTTGGAATCAACCTCAACCCTGTATAGCTAACTCCAACATTCACATATAGAGTGTCTATGGTTGTTCCGAAATATATATAGATGTGTCGACATGATAGGTCAAAACATTGTATACGTGTCTATGGTATCTCAAGATTACATAATATACAATACAAGTTGATTAAGTTATGGTTGGAATAGATTTGTTACCAATTTTCACGTAGCTAAAATGAAAAAAATTATCCAATCTTGTTTTACCCATAACTTCTTCATTTTAAATCCGTTTTGAGTGAATCAAATTGCTATGGTTTCATATTGAACTCTATTTTATGAATATAAATATAAAAAGTATAGGTTTATAGTCGGAAAAATAAGTTACAAGTCGTTTTTGTAAAGGTAGTCATTTCAGTCGAAAGAACGACGTCTAGATGACCATTTTAGAAAACATACTTCCACTTTGAGTTTAACCATAATTTTTGGATATAGTTTCATGTTCATAATAAAAATAATTTTCTCAGAATAACAACTTTTAAATCAAAGTTTATCATAGTTTTTAATTAACTAACCCAAAACAGCCCGCGGTGTTACTACGACGGCGTAAATCCGTTTTTACGGTGTTTTTCATGTTTCCAGGTTTTAAATCATTAAGTTAGCATATCATATAGATATAGAACATGTGTTTAGTTGATTTTAAAAGTCAAGTTAGAAGGATTAACTTTTGTTTGCGAACAAGTTTAGAATTAACTAAACTATGTTCTAGTGATTACAAGTTTAAACCTTCGAATAAGATAGCTTTATATGTATGAACCGAATGATGTTATGAACATCATTACTACCTTAAGTTCCTTGGATAAACCTACTGGAAAAGAGAAAAATGAATCTAGCTTCAACGGATCCTTGGATGGCTCGAAGTTCTTGAAGCAAAATCATGACACGAAAACAAGTTCAAGTAAGATCATCACTTGAAATAAGATTGTTATAGTTATAGAAATTGAACCAAAGTTTGAATATGATTATTACCTTATATTAGAATGATAACCTACTGTAAGAAACAAAGATTTCTTGAGGTTGGATGATCACCTTACAAGATTGGAAGTGAGCTAGCAAACTTGAAAGTATTCTTGATTTTATGTAACTAGAACTTGTAGAATATATGAAGAACACTTAGAACTTGAAGATAGAACTTGAGAGAGATCAATTAGATGAAGAAAATTGAAGAATGAAAGTGGTTGTAGGTGTTTTTGGTCGTTGGTGTATGGATTAGATATAAAGGATATGTAATTTTGTTTTCATGTAAATAAGTCATGAATGATTACTCATATTTTTGTAATTTTATGAGATATTTCATGCTAGTTGCCAAATGATGGTTCCCACATGTGTTAGGTGACTCACATGGGCTGCTAATAGCTGATCATTGGAGTGTATATACCAATAGTACATACATCTAAAAGCTGTGTATTGTACGAGTACGAATACGGGTGCATACGAGTAGAATTGTTGATGAAACTGAACGAGGATGTAATTGTAAGCATTTTTGTTAAGTAGAAATATTTTGATAAGTGTATTGAAGTCTTTCAAAAGTGTATAAATACATATTAAAACACTACATGTATATACATTTTAACTGAGTCGTTAAGTCATCGTTAATCGTTACATGTAAGTGTTGTTTTGAAACCTTTAGGTTAACGATCTTGTTAAATGTTGTTAACCCAATGTTTATAATATCAAATGAGATTTTAAATTATTATATTATCATGATATTATCATGTATGAATATCTCTTAATATGATATATATACATTAAAAGTCTTTACAACGATAATCATTACATATATGTCTCGTTTAGAAATCATTAAGTTAGTAGTCTTGTTTTTACATATGTAGTTCATTGTTAATATACTTAATGATATGTTTACTTATTATAGTATCATGTTAACTATATATATATCCATATATATGTCATCATATAGTTTTTACAAGTTTTAACGTTCGTGAATCACCGGTCAACTTGGGTGGTCAATTGTCTATATGAAACATATTTCAATTAATCAAGTCTTAACAAGTTTGATTGCTTAACATGTTGGAAACATTTAATCATGTAAATATCAATCTCAATTAATATATATAAACATGGAAAAGTTCGGGTCACTACAGTACCTACCCGTTAAATAAATTTCGTCCCGAAATTTTAAGCTGTTGAAGGTGTTGACGAATCTTCTGGAAATAGATGCGGGTATTTCTTCTTCATCTGATCTTCACGCTCCCAGGTGAACTCGGGTCCTCTACAAGCATTCCAACGAACCTTAACAATTGGTATCTTGTTTTGCTTAAGTCTTTTAACCTCACGATCCATTATTTCGACGGGTTCTTCGATGAATTGAAGTTTTTCGTTGATTTGGATTTCATCTAACGGAATAGTGAGATCTTCTTTAGCAAAACATTTCTTCAAATTCGAGACGTGGAAAGTGTTATGTACATCCACGAGTTGTTGAGGTAACTCAAGTCGGTAAGCTACTGGTCCGACACGATCAATAATCTTGAATGGTCCAATATACCTTGGATTTAATTTCCCTCGTTTACCAAATCGAACAACGCCTTTCCAAGGTGCAACTTTAAGCATGACCATCTCTCCAATTTCAAATTCTATATCTTTTCTTTTAATGTCAGCGTAGCTCTTTTGTCGACTTTGGGCGGTTTTCAACCGTTGTTGAATTTGGATGATCTTCTCGGTAGTTTCTTGTATAATCTCCGGACCCATAATCTGTCTATCCCCAACTTCACTCCAACAAATCGGAGACCTGCACTTTCTACCATAAAGTGCTTCAAACGGCGCCATCTCAATGCTTGAATGGTAGCTGTTGTTGTAGGAAAATTCTGCTAACGGTAGATGTCGATCCCAACTGTTTCCGAAATCAATAACACATGCTCGTAGCATGTCTTCAAGCGTTTGTATCGTCCTTTCGCTCTGCCCATCAGTTTGTGGATGATAGGCAGTACTCATATCTAGACGAGTTCCTAATGCTTGCTGTAATTTCTGCCAGAATCTTGAAATAAATCTGCCATCCCTATCAGAGATAATAGAGATTGGTATTCCATGTCGGGAGACGACTTCCTTCAAATACAGTCGTGCTAACTTCTCCATCTTGTCATCTTCTCTTATTGGCAGGAAGTGTGCTGATTTGGTGAGACGATCAACTATTACCCAAATAGTATCATAACCACTTGCAGTCCTTGGCAATTTAGTGATGAAATCTATGGTAATGTTTTCCCATTTCCATTCCGGGATTTCGGGTTGTTGAAGTAGACCTGATGGTTTCTGATGCTCAGCTTTGACCTTAGAACACGTCAAACACACTCCTACGTATTTAGCAATATCGGCTTTCATACCTGGACACCAAAAATGTTTCTTGAGATCCTTGTACATCTTCCCCGTTCCAGGATGTATTGAGTATCTGGTTTTATGAGCTTCTCTAAGTACCATTTCTCTCATATCTCTAAATTTTGGTACCCAAATTCTTTCAGCCCTATACCGGGTTCCGTCTTCCCGAATATTAAGATTCTTCTCCGATCCTTTGGGTATTTCATCCTTTAAATTTCCCTCTTTTAAAACTCCTTGTTGCGCCTCCTTTATTTGAGTAGTAAGGTTATTATGAATCATTATATTCATAGATTTTACTCGAATGGGTTCTCTGTCCTTCCTGCTCAAGGCATCGGCTACCACATTTGCCTTCCCCGGGTGGTAACGAATCTCAAAGTCGTAATCATTCAATAATTCAATCCACCTACGCTGCCTCATATTCAGTTGTTTCTGATTAAATATGTGTTGAAGACTTTTGTGGTCGGTATATATAATACTTTTGACCCCATATAAGTAGTGCCTCCAAGTCTTTAATGCAAAAACAACCGCGCCTAATTCCAAATCATGCGTAGTATAATTTTGTTCGTGAATCTTCAATTGTCTAGACGCATAAGCAATCACCTTCATTCGTTGCATTAATACACAACCGAGACCTTGCTTTGATGCGTCACAATAAATCACAAAATCATCATTTCCTTCAGGCAATGACAATATAGGTGCCGTAGTTAGCTTTTTCTTCAATAACTGAAACGCTTTCTCTTGTTCATCATTCCATTCAAATTTCTTCCCTTTATGCGTTAATGCAGTCAAGGGTTTTGCTATTCTGGAAAAGTCTTGGATGAACCTTCTGTAGTAACCAGCTAGTCCTAAAAACTGGCGTATGTGTTTCGGAGTTTTCGGGGTTTCCCACTTTTCAACAGTTTCTATCTTTGCCGGATCCACCTTAATACCTTCTTTGTTCACTATGTGACCGAGGAATTGAACTTCTTCCAACCAAAATGCACACTTTGAAAACTTAGCGTACAATTCTTCCTTCCTCAATACTTCTAACACCTTTCTCAAATGTTCACCGTGTTCTTGGTCATTCTTTGAGTAAATAAGTATGTCATCAATGAAAACAATGACAAACTTGTCAAGGTATGGTCCACACACTCGGTTCATAAGGTCCATGAACACAGCTGGTGCATTAGTTAAACCAAACGGCATGACCATAAACTCGTAATGACCGTAACGTGTTCTGAAAGCAGTCTTTGGAATATCATCTTCTTTCACCCGCATTTGATGATACCCGGAACGTAAGTCAATCTTTGAATAAACAGACGAGCCTTGTAGTTGATCAAATAAGTCGTCGATTCTCGGTAGTGGGTAGCGGTTCTTGATGGTAAGTTTGTTCAACTCTCGGTAGTCGATACACAACCTGAATGTACCATCTTTCTTCTTGACAAACAAAACAGGAGCTCCCCACGGTGATGTGCTTGGTCGAATGAAACCACGCTATAAAAGTTCTTGTAATTGGCTTTGCAGTTCTTTCATCTCACTGGGTGCGAGTCTGTAAGGAGCACGAGCTATTGGTGCAGCTCCTGGTACAAGATCTATTTGAAATTCAACGGATTGATGTGGGGGTAATCCCGGTAATTCTTTCGAAAATACATCGGGAAATTCTTTTGCAATGGGAACATCATTGATGCTCTTTTCTTCAGTTTGTACTTTCTCGACGTGTGCTAGAACAGCATAGCAACCTTTTCTTATTAGTTTTTGTGCCTTCAAATTACTAATAAGATGTAGCTTCGTGTTGCCCTTTTCTCCGTACACCATTAAGGGTTTTCCTTTTTCTCGTATAATGCGAATTGCATTTTTGTAACAAACAATCTCTGCTTTCAATTCTTTCAACCAGTCCATACCGATTATCACATCAAAACTCCCTAACTCTACTGGTATCAAATCAATCTTAAATGTTTCGCTAACCAGTTTAATTTCTCGATTCCGACATATATTATCTGCTGAAATTAATTTACCATTTGCTAATTCGAGTAAAAATTTACTATCCAAAGGCGTCAATGGACAACTTAATTTAGCACAAAAATCTCTACTCATATAGCTTCTATCCGCACCCGAATCAAATAAAACGTAAGCAGATTTATTGTCAATAAGAAACGTACCCGTAACAAGCTCCGGGTCTTCCTGTGCCTCTGCCGCATTAATATTGAAAACTCTTCCGCGGCCTTGTCCATTCATGTTCTCCTGGTTCGGGCAATTTCTAATAATGTGGCCCGATTTTCCACATTTATAACAAACTACATTGGCATAACTTGCTCCGACACTACTTGCTCCGCCATTACTCGTTCCGACACCATTTGTTCCTTTCGTTCTATTAACCCCTGGTCCGTAGACCTCACACTTCGCCGCGCTATGACCATTTCTTTTACACTTGTTGCAAAATTTGGTGCAGAACCCCGAGTGATACTTTTCACACCTTTGGCATAGCTGCTTCTGATTGTTGTTGTTGTTGCGGTTATTATTGTTGTTGGGATGATTGTTGTAGTTGCGATTGATGTTGCGATTATTGTTGTAATTGCTGTTGTTGTTGTATTGGTGATTCTTATCACTGTTTTCCTCCCACTTTCTTTTGACTTGCTTCACATTGGCCTCTTCAGCAGTGTGTTCTTTAATTCTTTCTTCAATCTGGTTCACTAGTTT
The DNA here is from genome assembly GCF_046630445.1 of Rutidosis leptorrhynchoides. Lineage (NCBI taxonomy): Eukaryota > Viridiplantae > Streptophyta > Magnoliopsida > Asterales > Asteraceae > Rutidosis > Rutidosis leptorrhynchoides. The sequence continues at coordinate 54,759,987 of NC_092340.1, forward strand.
GTGAGCCATTCTACATGCCTGTTGTATGGAGGCGGGCTCGTGTGAACTTATATCTTCTTGGATTCTTTCCGGTAATCCTTTCACAAACGCGTCGATCTTCTCTTCCTCATCTTCGAATGCTCCCGGACACAATAGGCACAATTCTGTGAATCGTCTTTCGTACGTGGTAATATAAAATCCTTGGGTTCGTAACCCTCTAAGTTCTGTCTTGAGCTTATTGACCTCGGTTCTGGGACGGTACTTCTCGTTCATCAAGTGCTTGAATGCTGACCACGGTAGTGCGTACGCATCGTCTTGTCCCACTTGCTCTAGATAGGTATTCCACCATGTTAACGCAGAACCTGTGAAGGTATGCGTAGCGTACTTCACTTTGTTCTCTTCAGTACACTTACTTATGGCAAACACCGATTCGGCCTTCTCGGTCCACCGTTTCAATCCGATCGGTCCTTCGGTTCCATCAAATTCCAAAGGTTTGCAGGCAGTGAATTCTTTGTAGGTGCATCCTACACGATTTCCTCTACTGCTAGATCCAAGGTTATTGTTGGTATGTAGCGCAGCCTGTACTGCGGCTATGTTTGAAGCTAGAAAAGTACGGAATTCTTCTTCATTCATATTCACGGTGTGTCGAGTAGTCGGTGCCATTTCCTTCAAAATAGTCAAATGGAACAAGTTAATCATACAGAATATTAAGAGTAGTTAATAGTATTTCGTAGCATAATATGAACTCATTTATAAAAGCTTTTTCTTCATATTAGCATTTTATAAGTTTAAATTCCGGTAGTACCTACCCGTTAAGTTCATACTTAGTAGCTAATATACAATTCAACTACTACAATTCTATATGAAAAACTGATTATAATAATATTTCGCGTTCAAACTTTTACACAATATTTTACAAACTTACAATACCGCTTATTTTACATATAGCATGAAATATAGCACACAATAAATTTGATACAAGATGGTTGTGAAGATAATTCTAGCTAGTACACAAGTCGTTCAGCAAAGGCAATAAAGACACGTAATTCATACATCCAGAAACAAGTCATGCATTCTGGTTTTACTAGGATTACTTCCCATCCTTGGTCTTGTGGAACATAACCGTTATGGCCGTTGATAAGACAGCGTGTTGTAACATCGTCAAAGGGACGAGGGTCACGTAATGTCCAATAGTCCCGTAACAATCTAAAAACCTCATTTCTTACCCCAATTACCGACTCCGTCACTTGTGGGAACGTTTTGTTTAATAGTTGTAGCCCGATGTTCTTGTTCTCACTTTGGTGAGAAGCGAACATTACTAATCCGTAAGCATAACATGCTTCTTTATGTTGCATGTTAGCCGCTTTTTCTAAATCACGAAGTCCAATATTCGGATATATTGAGTCAAAATAATTTCTTAACCCATTGCGTAAAATAGCATTTGGGTTCCCCGCAATATATGCGTCAAAGTAAACACATCGTAACTTATGGATTTCCCAATGTGATATCCCCCATCTTTCGAACGAAAGCCTTTTATAAACCAAGGCATTCTTGGAACGTTCTTCGAATGTCTTACAAACTGATCTCGCCTTAAATAGTTGTGCCGAAGAATTCTGACAGACTCTAGACAAGATTTCATCAATCTTGTCTCCGGGTAGGTCTCTTAAAATATTGGGTTGTCTATCCATTTTGTGTTTTTATACTGTAAAATAGACAAGAGTTAGATTCATAAAAAAATACTTATTAATACAAGCAATTTTTACATATATCATAAAGCATAAGTACACTATATTACATATATTACACCACACGAATACAACTATCTTATTCCGACTCGCTTGTTTCTTCTTCTTCGGTTTTGGTTCATTTTGCCAAGTTTCTAGGGATATATGATGTTCCCCTAATACGAGTCGTTGTTTTCCACATTGGTTTAGAAAAACCTGGTGGTTTAGAGGTTCCCGGGTCATTGTTACAACTTAAGAACTTCGGGGTTTGACGATACATATAAAGTTCATCGGGGTTGGAATTAGATTTCTCTATTTTTATGCCCTTTCCCTTATTATTTTCTTTTGCCTTTTTAAATTAAGTTGGGGTAATTTCTATAACATCATCGGAATTTTCGTCGGAATCCGATTCATCGGAGAATTGGTAATCCTCCTAATATTTTGCTTCCTTGGCGGAAACACCATTGATCATAATTAACCTTGGTCGGTTGGTTGAGGATTGTCTTTTACTTAACCGTTTTATTATTTCCCCCACCGGTTCTATTTCTTCATCCGGTTCTGATTCTTCTTCCGGTTCCGATTCTTCTTCCGGTTCCGACTCTTCTTCCGGTTCCTCTTCGAGAACTTGTGAATCAGTCCACGAATCATTCCAATTTACATTTGACTCTTCATTATTATTAGGTGAGTCAATGGGACTTGTTCTAGAGGTAGACATCTATCACATAATATCAAACGCGTTAAGATATTAATATATCACATAATATTCACATGTTAAAAATATATAGTTTCCAACAAAATTTGTTAAGCAATCATTTTTCAACTAAACACGGTCGAAGTCCAGACTCACTAATGCATCCTAACAAACTCGATAAGACACACTAATGCAAAATTCTGGTTCTCTAAGACCAACGCTCGGATACCAACTGAAATGTCCCGTTCTTATTGATTAAAAACGTTCCATATTAATTGATTTCGTTGCGAGGTTTTGACCTCTATATGAGACGTTTTTCAAAGACTGCATTCATTTTAAAACAAACCATAACCTTTATTTCATCAATAAAGGTTTAAAAAGCTTTACGTAGATTATCAAATAATGATAATCTAAAATATCCTGTTTACACACGACCATTACATAATGGTTTACAATACAAATATGTTACAACAAAATAAGTTTCTTGAATGCAGTTTTTACACAATATCATACAAGCATGGACTCCAAATCTCGTCCTTATTTAAGTATGCGACAGCGGAAGCTCTTAATAACCACCTGAGAATAAATATGCTTAAAACGTCAACAAAAATGTTGGTGAGTTATAGGTTTAACCTATATATATCAAATCATAATAATAGACCACAAGATTTCATATTTCAATACACATCCCATACATAGAGATAAAAATCATTCATATGGTGAACACCTGGTAACCGACATTAACAAGATGCATATATAAGAATATCCCCATCATTCCGGGACACCCTTCGGATATGATATAAATTTCGAAGTACTAAAGCATCCGGTACTTTGGATGGGGTTTGTTAGGCCCAATAGATCTATCTTTAGGATTCGCGTCAATTAGGGTGTCTGTTCCCTAATTCTAAGATTACCAGACTTAATAAAAAGGGGCATATTCGATTTCGATAATTCAATCATAGAATGTAGTTTCACGTACTTGTGTCTATTTTGTAAATCATTTATAAAACCTGCATGTATTCTCATCCCAAAAATATTAGATTTTAAAAGTGGGACTATAACTCACTTTCACATATTTTTACTTCGTCGGGAAGTAAGACTTGGCCACTGGTTGATTCACGAACCTATAACAATATATACATATATATCAAAGTATGTTCAAAATATATTTACAACACTTTTAATATATTTTGATGTTTTAAGTTTATTAAGTCAGCTGTCCTCGTTAGTAACCTACAACTAGTTGTCCACAGTTAGATGTACAGAAATAAATCGATAAATATTATCTTGAATCAATCCACGACCCAGTGTATACGTATCTCAGTATTGATCACAACTCAAACTATATATATTTTGGAATCAACCTCAACCCTGTATAGCTAACTCCAACATTCACATATAGAGTGTCTATGGTTGTTCCGAAATATATATAGATGTGTCGACATGATAGGTCGAAACATTGTATACGTGTCTATGGTATCTCAAGATTACATAATATACAATACAAGTTGATTAAGTTATGGTTGGAATAGATTTGTTACCAATTTTCACGTAGCTAAAATGAAAAAAATTATCCAATCTTGTTTTACCCATAACTTCTTCATTTTAAATCCGTTTTGAGTGAATCAAATTGCTATGGTTTCATATTGAACTCTATTTTATGAATCTAAACAGAAAAAGTATAGGTTTATAGTCGGAAAAATAAGTTACAAGTCATTTTTGTAAAGGTAGTCATTTCAGTCGAAAGAACGACGTCTAGATGACCATTTTAGAAAACATACTTCCACTTTGAGTTTAACCATAATTTTTGGATATAGTTTCATGTTCATAATAAAAATAATTTTCTCAGAATAACAACTTTTAAATCAAAGTTTATCATAGTTTTTAATTAACTAACCCAAAACAGCCCGCGGTGTTACTACGACGGCGTAAATCCGGTTTTACGGTGTTTTTCGTGTTTCCAGGTTTTAAATCATTAAGTTAGCATATCATATAGATATAGAACATGTGTTTAGTTGATTTTAAAAGTCAAGTTAGAAGGATTAACTTTTGTTTGCGAACAAGTTTAGAATTAACTAAACTATGTTCTAGTGATTACAAGTTTAAACCTTCGAATAAGATAGCTTTATATATATGAATCGAATGATGTTATGAACATAATTACTACCTTAAGTTCCTTGGATAAACCTACTGGAAAATAGAAAAATGGATCTAGCTTCAACGGATCCTTGGATGGCTCGAAGTTCTTGAAGCAGAATCATGACACGAAAACAAGTTCAAGTAAGATCATCACTTGAAATAAGATTGTTATAGTTATAGAAATTGAACCAAAGTTTGAATATGATTATTACCTTGTATTAGAATGATAACCTACTGTAAGAAACAAAGATTTCTTGAGGTTGGATGATCACCTTACAAGATTGGAAGTGAGCTAGCAAACTTGAAAGTATTCTTGATTTTATGTAACTAGAACTTGTAGAATATATGAAGAACACTTAGAACTTGAAGATAGAACTTGAGAGAGATCAATTAGATGAACAAAATTGAAGAATGAAAGTATTTGTAGGTGTTTTTGGTCATTGGTGTATGGATTAGATATAAAGGATATGTAATTTTGTTTTCATGTAAATAAGTCATGAATGATTACTCATATTTTTGTAATTTTATGAGATATTTCATGCTAGTTGCCAAATGATGGTTCTCACATGTGTTAGGTGACTCACATGGGCTGCTAAGAGCTGATCATTGGAGTGTATATACCAATAGTACATACATCTAAAAGCTGTGTATTGTACGAGTACGAATACGGGTGCATACGAGTAGAATTGTTGATGAAAATGAACGAGGATGTAATTGTAAGCATTTTTGTTAAGTAGAAGTATTTTGATAAGTGTATTAAAGTCTTTCAAAAGTGTATAAATACATATTAAAACACTACATGTATATACATTTTAACTGAGTCGTTAAGTCATCGTTAGTCGTTACATGTAAGTGTTGTTTTGAAACCTTTAGGTTAACGATCTTGTTAAATGTTGTTAACCCAATGTTTATAATATCAAATGAGATTTTAAGTTATTATATTATCATGATATTATCATGTATGAATATCTCTTAATATGATATATATACATTAAATGTCTTTACAACGATAATCGTTACATATATGTCTCGTTTAAAAATCATTAAGTTAGTAGTCTTGTTTTTACATATGTAGTTCATTATTAATATACTTAATGATATGTTTACTTATCATAGTATCATGTTAACTATATATATATCCATATATATGTCATCATATAGTTTTTACAAGTTTTAACGTTCGTGAATCACCGGTCAACTTGGGTGGTCAATTGTCTATATGAAACATATTTCAATTAATCAAGTCTTAACAAGTTTGATTGCTTAACATGTTGGAAACATTTAATCATGTAAATATCAATCTCAATTAATATATATAAACATGGAAAAGTTCGGGTCACTACAGCTTGGTCGAATGAAACCACGCTCTAAAAGTTCTTGTAATTGGCTTTGCAGTTCTTTCATCCCGCTGGGTGCGAGTCTGTAAGGAGCACGAGCTATTGGTGCAGCTCCTGGTACAAGATCTATTTGAAATTCAACGGATCGATGTGGGGGTAATCCCGGTAATTCTTTCGGAAATACATCGGGAAATTCTTTTGCAATGGGAACATCATTGATGCTCTTTTCTTCAGTTTGTACTTTCTCGACGTGTGCTAGAACAGCATAGCAACCTTTTCTTATTAGTTTTTATGCCTTCAAATTACTAATAAGATGTAGCTTCGTGTTGCCCTTTTCTCCGTACACCATTAAGGGTTTTCCTTTTTCTCGTATAATGCGAATTGCATTTTTGTAACAAATGATCTCTGCTTTCACTTCTTTCAACCAGTCCATACCGATTATCACATCAAAACTCCCTAACTCTACTGGTATCAAATCAATCTTAAATGTTTCGCTAACCAGTTTAATTTCTCGATTCCGACAAATATTATCTGCTTAAATTAATTTACCATTTGCTAATTCGAGTAAAAATTTACTATCCAAAGGCGTCAATGGACAACTTAATTTAGCACAAAAATCTCTACTCATATAGCTTCTATCCGCACCCAAATCAAATAAAACGTAAGCAGATTTATTGTCAATAAGAAACGTACCCGTAACAAGCTCCGGGTCTTCCTGTGCCTCTGCCGCATTAATATTGAAAACTCTTCCGTGGCCTTGTCCATTCGTGTTCTCCTGGTTCGGGAAATTTCTAATAATGTGGCCCGGTTTTCCACATTTATAACAAACTACATTGGCATAACTTGCTCCGACACTACTTGCTCCGCCATTACTCGTTCCGACACCATTTGTTCCTTTTGTTCTATTAACCCCTGGTCCGTAGACCTCACACTTCGCCGCGCTATGACCATTTCTTTTACACTTGTTGAAAAATTTGGTGCAGAACCCCGAGTGATACTTTTCACACCTTTGGCATAGCTGCTTCTGATTGTTGTTGTTGTTGCGGTTATTATTATTGTTGGGGTGATTGTTGTAGTTGCTGTTGTTGTTGTTGTTGTTGTTGTTGTTGTTGTTGGGCCGTTTGTTGTAGTTGCGATTGATGTTGCGATTGTTGGGATAATTGTTGCGATTATTATTGTAATTGCTGTTGTTGTTGTATTGGTGATTCTTATCACCGTTTTCCTCCCACTTTCTTTTGACTTGCTTCACATTGGCCTCTTCAGCCGTCTGTTCTTTAATTCTTTCCTCAATCTGGTTCACTAGTTTGTGAGCCATTCTACATGCCTGTTGTATGGAGGCGGGCTCGTGTGAACTTATATCTTCTTGGATTCTTTCCGGTAATCCTTTCACAAACGCGTCGATCTTCTCTTCCTCATCTTCGAACGCTCCCGGACACAATAGGCACAATTCTGTGAATCGTCTTTCGTACGTGTTAATATCAAATCCTTGGGTTCGTAACCCTCTAAGTTCTGTCTTGAGCTTATTGACCTCGGTTCTGGGACGGTACTTCTCGTTCATCAAGTGCTTGAATGCTGACCACGGTAGTGCGTACGCATCGTCTTGTCCCACTTGTTCTAGATAGGTATTCCACCTTGTTAAAGCAGAACCTGTGAAGGTATGCGTAGCATACTTCACTTTGTCCTCTTCAGTACACTTACTTATGGCAAACACCGATTCGACCTTCTCGGTCCACCGTTTCAATCCGATCGGTCCTTCGGTTCCATCAAATTCCAAAGGTTTGCAGGCAGTGAATTCTCTGTAGGTGCATCCTACACGATTTCCTGTACTGCTAGATCCAAGGTTATTGTTGGTATGTAGCGCAGCCTGTACTGCGGCTATGTTTGAAGCTAGAAAAGTACGGAATTCCTCTTCATTCATATTCACGGTGTGTCGAGTAGTCGGTGCCATTTCCTTCAAAATAGTCAAATGGAACAAGTTAATCATACAGAATATTAAGAGTAGTTAATAGTATTTCGTAGTATAATATGAACTCATTTATAAAAGCTTTTTCTTCATATTAGCGTTTTATAAGTTTAAATTCGGGTAGTACCTACCCGTTAAGTTCATACTTAGTAGCTAATTTACAATTCAACTACTACAATTCTATATGAAAAACTGATTATAATAATATTTCGCGTTCAAACTTTTACACAATATTTTACAAACTTACAATACCGCTTATTTTACATATTGCATGAAATATAGCACACAATAAATTTGATACAAGATGGTTGTGAAGATAATTCTAGCTAGTACACAAGTCGTTCAGTAAAGGCAATAAAGACACGTAATTCATATGTCCAGAAACAAGTCATGCATTCTGGTTTTACTAGGATTACTTCCCATCCTTGGTCTTGTGGAACATAACCGTTATGGCCGTTGATAAGACAGCGTGTTGTAACATCGACAAAGGGACAAGGGTTACGTAATGTCCAACAGTCCCGTAACAATCTAAAAACCTCATTTCTTACCCCAATTACCGACTCCGTCACTTGTGGGAACGTTTTGTTTAATAGTTGTAGCCCGATGTTCTTGTTCTCACTTTGGTGAGAAGCGAACATTACTAATCCGTAAGCATAACATGCTTCTTTATGTTGCATGTTAGCCGCTTTTTCTAAATCACGAAGTCCAATATTCTGATATATTGAGTCAAAATAATTTCTTAACCCATTGCGTAAAATAGCATTTGGGTTCCCCGCAATATATGCGTCAAATTAAACACATCGTAACTTATGGGTTTCCCAATGTGATATCCCCCATCTTTCAAACGAAAGTCTCTTATAAACCAAGACATTCTTGGTACGTTCTTCGAATGTCTTACAAACTGATCTCGCCTTAAATAGTTGTGCCGAAGAATTCTGACCGACTCTAGACAAGATTTCATCAATCATGTCTCCGGGTAGGTCTCTTAAAATATTGGGTTGTCTATCCATTTTGTGTTTTTATACTGTAAAATAGACAAGAGTTAGATTCATAAAAAAAAATACTTATTAATACAAGCAATTTTTACATATATCATAAAGCATAAGCACACTATATTACATATATTACACCACACGAATACAACTATCTTATTCAGACTCGCTCATTTCTTCTTCTTCGGTTTTGGTTCGTTTTGCCAAGTTTCTAGGGATATATGATGTTCCCCTAATACGAGCTGTCGTTTTCCTCAACGGTTTAGAAAAACCTGGTGGTTTAGAGGTTCCCGGGTCATTGTTACAACTTAAGGGCTTTGGGGGTTGACGATACATATAAAGTTCATCGGGGTTGGAATCAGATTTCTCTATTTTTATGCCCTTTCCCTTATTGTTCTCTTTTGCCTTTTTAAATTCAGGGGGTAATTTCTATAACATCATCGGAATTCTCGTCGGAATCCGATTCATCGGAGAATTGGTAATCCTCCCAATATTTTGCTTCCTTGGCGGAAACACCATTGACCATAATTAACCTTGGTCGGTTGGTTGAGGATTTTCTTTTACTTAACCGTTTTATTATTTCCCCCACCGGTTCTATTTCCTCCTCCGGTTCCTCCTCTTCCGGTTCTGATTCTTCTTCCGGTTCTTCTTCGGGAACTTGTGAATCAGTCCAATATATATTCGACTCTTCGTTATTATTAGGTGAGTCAATGGGATTTGTGCTAGAGGTAGACATCTATCACACAATATCAAACATGTTAAGAGATTAATATATCACATAATATATACATGTTAATAATATATAGTTTCCAACAAAAATGTTAAGCAATCATTTTTAAAGAAAATACGGTCGAAGTCCAGAATCACTAATGAATCCTAACAAACTCGATAAGACACACTAATGCAAATTTTCTGGTTCTCTAAGACCAACGCTCTGATACCAACTGAAATGTCCCGTTCTTATTGATTAAAAACGTTCCATGTTAATTGATTTCGTTGCGAGGTTTTGACCTCTATATGAGACGTTTTTTTTCAAAGACTGCATTCATTTTTAAAACAAACCATAACCTTTATTTCATAAATAAAGGTTTAAAAAGCTTTACGTAGATTATCAAATAATGATAATCTAAAATATCCAGTTTACACACGACCATTACATAATGGTTTACAATACAAATATGTTACATCGAAATCAGTTTCTTGAATGCAGTTTTTACACAATATCATACAAACATGGACTCCAAATCTTGTCCTTATTTTAGTATGCAACAGCGGAAGCTCTTAGTATTCACCTGAGAATAAACATGCTTTAAACGTCAACAAAAATGTTGGTGAGTTATAGGTTTAACCTATATATATCAAATCGTAACAATAGACCACAAGATTTCATATTTCAATACACATCCCATACATAGAGATAAAAATCATTCATATGGTGAACACCTGGTAACCGACATTAACAAGATGCATATATAAGAATATCCCCATCATTCCGGGACACCCTTCGGATATGATATAAATTTCGAAGTACTAAAGCATCCGGTACTTTGGATGGGGTTTGTTAGGCCCAATAGATCTATCTTTAGGATTCGCGTCAATTAGGGTGTCTGTTCCCTAATTCTTAGATTACCAGACTTAATAAAAAGGGGCATATTCGATTTCGATAATTCAACCATAGAATGTAGTTTCACGTACTTGTGTCTATTTTGTAAATCATTTATAAAACCTGCATGTATTCTCATCCCAAAAATATTAGATTTTAAAAGTGGAACTATAACTCACTTTCACATATTTTTACTTCGTCGAAAAGTAAGACTTGGCCACTGGTTGATTCACGAACCTATAACAATATATACATATATATCAAAGTATGTTCAAAATATATTTACAACACTTTTAATATATTTTGATGTTTTAAGTTTATTAAGTCAGCTGTCCTCGTTAGTAACCTACAACTAGTTGTCCACAGTTAGATGTACAGAAATAAATCGATAAATATGATCTTGAATCAATCCACGACCCAGTGTATACGTATCTCAGTATTGATCACAACTCAAACTATATATATTTTGGAATCAACCTCAACCCTGTATAGCTAACTCCAACATTCACATATAGAGTGTCTATGGTTGTTCCGAAATATATATAGATGTGTCGACATGATAGGTCGAAACATTGTATACGTGTCTATGGTATCTCAAGATTACATAATATACAATACAAGTTGATTAAGTTATGGTTGGAATAGATTTGTTACCAATTTTCACGTAGCTAAAATGAAAAAAATTATCCAATCTTGTTTTACCCATAACTTCTTCATTTTAAATCCGTTTTGAGTGAATCAAATTGCTATGGTTTCATATTGAACTCTATTTTATGAATCTAAACATAAAAAGTATAGGTTTATAGTTGGAAAAATAAGTTACAAGTCGTTTTTGTAAAGGTAGTCATTTCAGTCGAAAGAACGACGTCTAGATGACCATTTTAGAAAACATACTTCCACTTTGAGTTTAACCATAATTTTTGGATATAGTTTCATGTTCATAATAAAAATCATTTTCTCAGAATAACAACTTTTAAATCAAAGTTTATCATAGTTTTTAATTAACTAACCCAAAACAGCCCGCGGTGTTACTACGACGGCGTAAATCCGGTTTTACGGTGTTTTTCGTGTTTCCAGGTTTTAAATCATTAAGTTAGCATATCATATAGATATAGAACATGTGTTTAGTTGATTTTAAAAGTCAAGTTAGAAGGATTAACTTTTGTTTGCGAACAAGTTTAGAATTAACTAAACTATGTTCTAGTGATTACAAGTTTAAACCTTCGAATAAGATAGCTTTATATGTATGAACCGAATGATGTTATGAACATCATTACTACCTTAAGTTCCTTGGATAAACCTACTGGAAAAGAGAAAAATGAATCTAGCTTCAACGGATCCTTGGATGGCTCGAAGTTCTTGAAGCAAAATCATGACACGAAAACAAGTTCAAGTAAGATCATCACTTGAAATAAGATTGTTATAGTTATAGAAATTGAACCAAAGTTTGAATATGATTATTACCTTGTATTAGAATGATAACCTACTGTAAGAAACAAAGATTTCTTGAGGTTGGATGATCACCTTACAAGATTGGAAGTGAGCTAGCAAACTTGAAAGTATTCTTGATTTTATGTAACTAGAACTTGTAGAATATATGAAGAACACTTAGAACTTGAAGATAGAACTTGAGAGAGATCAATTAGATGAAGAAAATTGAAGAATGAAAGTGGTTGTAGGTGTTTTTGGTCGTTGGTGTATGGATTAGATATAAAGGATATGTAATTTTGTTTTCATGTAAATAAGTCATGAATGATTACTCATATTTTTGTAATTTTATGAGATATTTCATGCTAGTTGCCAAATGATGGTTCCCACATGTGTTAGGTGACTCACATGGGCTGCTAATAGCTGATCATTGGAGTGTATATACCAATAGTACATACATCTAAAAGCTGTGTATTGTACGAGTACGAATACGGGTGCATACGAGTAGAATTGTTGATGAAACTGAACGAGGATGTAATTGTAAGCATTTTTGTTAAGTAGAAGTATTTTGATAAGTAAATTGAAGTCTTTCAAAAGTGTATAAATACATATTAAAACACTACATGTATATACATTTTAACTGAGTCGTTAAGTCATCGTTAGTCGTTACATGTAAGTGTTGTTTTGAAACCTTTAGGTTAACGATCTTGTTAAATGTTGTTAACCCAATGTTTATAATATCAAATGAGATTTTAAATTATTCTATTATCATGATATTATCATGTATGAATATCTCTTAATATGATATATATACATTAAATGTCTTTACAACGATAATCGTTACATATATGTCTCGTTTAAAAATCATTAAGTTAGTAGTCTTGTTTTTACATATGTACTTCATTGTTAATATACTTAATGATATGTTTACTTATCATAGTATCATGTTAACTATATATATATCCATATATATGTCATCATATAGTTTTTACAAGTTTTAACGTTCGTGAATCACCGGTCAACTTGGGCGGTCAATTGTCTATATGAAACATATTTCAATTAATCAAGTCTTAACAAGTTTGATTGCTTAACATGTTGGAAACTTTTAATCATGTAAATATCAATCTCAATTAATATATATAAACATGGAAAAGTTCGGGTCACTACAATATGCATCAAGGATGAGAACCATGATGAACATCAAGCACCAAGACCACCGGAACCCTTTTAAACTCACTGTTCTGTCCAAAAGCTACTGGTCTGGTGATTCTGTAACAGACCAGTATACCTGGGCTGTTCTAACCTTGATTTTTAGATAGATCTTTTCGAGTAGATAACTTTTCATATAGGACTCGTCTTAATCCGAGTTACGGTTTAGGATTTATGGCCCTCCGATCGTTACTATGTCCTTTAACGTTGTGCAGAAATTTCTGACCTACTCGCACTTAGACCGTCGCCATGGTCAAACCAAGATGAGTTTGCTTCTGTAAATTTTACCACACTTAAGGGACTCATAGACGGAGCCATGGCCACTGGTCTCACCTTAATTCAATAAGGGTAGAGGCCGTGGTGACTGATCGAAGTCAGCCTTTGTTTTAAACTACTTTCATAAACGAAACCTACTTTACGCCTTCGGACCGATTACTTGCACACCTTTTCCGAACCGACTTTACGACTACATTATCATTGTGAGTTATAGCATTCCCTTTTTACTTTAAACTTATTTTGGGAACTGAGAATACATGCGGATTTTATGTTTTACATACTAGGCACGAGTACTTAAACTTATATATGTGTGGGTTATACAATGGCATAAACATTCCCTTTAGCTCGGTAACGTTTAATCATTGGTTTTTGAACCATCAACGCGAATCTTAGATATGGATCCATAGGGTTTGACATCCCCACTCGGGCTAGTCGTGCTAGCATTTAACGAGTGTTTAATACTTCGTAGACATACGCACTTGCCAAGTGTGCTTTCAGGGGGTATAAACGTTAAGTTAGTTACCAAGTGCCCACGGTTAACATATACTTTATCATACTGTTTTGAAACGCTCTTTGTAGCACTGAAATCTCGTGGCCTACCTTACATACTGTTATACTTAAACTATAGCTCACCAACCTTTGTGTTGACGTTTTTAAGCATGTTTTTCTTAGGTGCTTGAGGTTAGCTTCCGCTGTGTACTAGTCGTGCTGTAGACACCCGCTGCTTAGAGTTATCATCGCATGAACTACTTTACGTTGCATTCAAACTTTAGTACTTTTGAACTATGACTTGTAACGACCATTGTGGTCACATACACTTATTATTTGCTTCTACTTAGTGAAGCATGCTTTTGAAATGTAATACATTTGATGTCGGTTATGACATCACCTTTTTATCGTGAATGCAACTTCTTTAATTACAGCATATAGTACTTAACCTTGTAATGATCCTGTTGTTGATGATTCGTACACGATGGTTTTGTACGGGGCATCACAGTTTCCTTCCACTCCATGCCTCTATCGGAGTCTTGTTTTCTACGGCTTTCGTGGGACATCGATTTAGTATATATACAGCCGTGTATACAGCTTCAGCCCAGAAACTGTTTGGAAGGCCTTTTTCATGTATCATCGTTTTGGCCATTTCCATTACAGTTCTATTTTTACGTTCAGAGACGCCATTTTGCTCAGGGGCGTAACCAACAGTAAGTTGGCGTTTAACTCCTTCGTCTTCACAGAATTTGTTAAACTGTGTAGAGGTGTATTCTTTTCCTCTATCACTCCTTAGCGTTTTTATATAATGGCCACTGCTTTTTTCTACGAAGTTCTTAAACTTCTTGAATATCGTAAATACTTCCGATTTTTCACGCATGAAATACACCCACGTCATTCTAGAATAGACATCGATAAAGAGAATAAAGTACCTGTTTTGATTAAGTGACAGGGTCCTCATTGGTCCACAAACGTCGGTGTGCACCAGCTCCAGTATTCCTTTCGCTCTCCAAGCTTTGTCACTAGGGAAAGTTTTTAGATGTTGCTTGCCCATCACACAGCTCTCGCACGTGTCGGTGATCTCTTCTATGTTAGGCAAGTCTCTCATCATATTCTTTTGTTGGAGGATTTTTAGTACGTGAAAGTTAAAGTGGCCAAATCTTCGATGCCATAGCCATGATTCTTCAACTTGAACTTTCATGGCCGTGTCTTGGATATACTACCAACGAAGCGGAAAGTTGCGATTCTCCATTGGCACTTCGGCTATTAATTTATAGTTATTTTTCTTGTCACGAATAACACATGATTTATCTTCGAAGAGTAAAGAGTATCCGTGCTCCATCATTTGTCCAACACTTAGCAAGTTACTTGCTAGGCTTGGTACTAGAAGAATGTCATTGATAGATCGAGTGACGTTGTTAGTTTGAACAGTAATAATACCTTTGCCTTTAGTATCCACGAGTTCTCCATTCCCTAACTTGACACGGGACTTTACGGAGGTGTTGATACTCTGAAATAGCTTCTCATCTCCTGTCATGTGATTGCTGCACCCACTGTCGATCAACCAAGTATCGTCCCTCTGTTTATTTGCGACATGACAGGCATAGAATAGCTGATTTTTGTTCTCCAGTATATCTTCACTTTCTTCCGTGAAGTTAGCTAGATGATTTTGTTTTAAACGGCAATCTTTTTCTAGATGCCCAAATCTTCTGCAGTTATTGCATTGTGGCTTCCCTTTGTGGAAACAATCATTCTCCAAGTGGTTTATCTTTTTGCAGATACCACATGGAGGATAGTTTTTTCTTCTCTGATCAAACTCAGTTCTGGGTTTTTCTCCTCCTCTCGACTTTACTTCGAGATTTCTTTTCCCCTCATTATTAGATTTCTGAGACCTTGTTTTGAGTTTAGACTGAAACGCACTTTCAAGTGAGTTTTCACTGCGTCGACTCAGTCTAGCCTCGTATGCTTCTAGAGAGCCAACTAATTCCGTTACTGACAGAGTCTCGATGTCTTTTGACTCTTCAATAGCGGTAATGACATGATCGTATTTTTCGGTCATACTGATAAGTATCTTTTCTACGATCCTTTTGTCAGTTATATTATCTCCATAGGCTCTCATTTGATTTACTATTTCTTTAATTCTAGAATAGTAATCTTTTACGGTCTCGGTGTCTTTCATATTTAAATTTTCAAAATCTCGTCTTAGAGTTAGTAGTTTAACAGATCTCACCTTGACATTTCCTTGAAATTCTTCTTGAAGGATCTTCCACGCCTCTTTGGCTGTCGTAGCTCCCATGATTCGTGGAAAGATAGACGGTGTCAAGGCTTGTTGAATATAGCCTAGAGCAGCAGCATTTCTTACAACATTTTTGTTGTATTTTTCTTGTTCTTCTACGGACAGAGTTCCGGTATCTTTCGGAGTTGTAAACCCGACTTCGACAATATCCCATAAGCTTTGTGCTTGGAAATATGTCTTCATTCGGATACTCCAAAAATCATAGTTGTCGCCATCAAAGATGGGGACGGGAATATTGTACGCACCAACGGTAGTCATGGTGTACTCGAACGAACGCCCAAACGGCTCTTGATACCACTTGTTAGAATTGTAGTGTATTTAGATTAAGTTATTAGTTTCAATTTAGATGTATTATAATGTTTATGATGTTGAGGGGGTGTTTTAGAAATTATAATGGAGAAGAGTTTTAGAAAGTTGAGTTTTTATTACTTGAAATTGTGTTGAGAGTTTTTGTACATCTCATTTCACAACATCACAAGCCTATTTATAGGCATCATATATGTTGGCTAGAACTATCTAGCAATTTCTAATTTTTTTTACTAACTAACCTTCTAGCTAGTTCTTAGATAATATCTTCTTCAAATATCTACTATATGAATCTTCTACCAACTTCTAGTTAATACATTTATAAATATCTATTACTAGTAAATATTATCACTTTTAATTCTAGATTAGTCTAGAAAAACATTAGTATCTTAACATATATATATATATAGAATTTGGTACATGGTTTAAAGATCTTTTTGTTATAGTGACTCCCATGGTTCTGCAGTTTGTCCATTTAATTCAACAGAAGCCCGAGTCCTTCAACCTCCACCTGTAATTGGTTTTTTATTTTATTTTTTGTATCTACATTCATATTCATATCATTTTTTTTTTCTTTTTTTCTCTGTGTTTGTGACATTGAAAAAATTTCCATGATTGCAGTTCAAGTATCACCAAATGGGTCGTCAATCAGAATTCTTCCAGCTGTGGGACAATTGAATATGATTGACTTAGTAACATTCCAACCTCAGCTTTTCACTCTAAACCATTTTCTCAACTTTATAATAATATTTTTATCTTTATTTTGCGAACAAAATTAGAAAATGATCAATGGAGGCAAAGTGAACTTTTGGGCTATAGTAAATTTCTTCAGAAATGGGCAAGATACCATTAATCGTAAATCAAACTATTGAACCAAACATAATTTTGGTCTAAACCATATTATAGTTAAAGACCCTATTTCAAAACATAAGGTCTAAATATAATTTTGTTTCAAATCATATTATAGCGTTCTTATATTTCAAAACAGACGCATTTGCTTATAATCATCTTTAACAAAATTTTGATATGGATACAGTTTTTTTTGTGCTTTGCAGTCTGCTTGCTCGGCCCAGCTTAGCCCATTTGACCCACATTTTTAACTTATTTTGAGCCAAACCCATTCTGACTCATTTCCCTACTGACTTTGTATTTAAAATAGTGGTTAATTAGTTGTTTGAATAAGGAGGGAATTGCATGATCTAATAGAACTATCATTTGCAGGTAGCAAAAGATGCAAAGTTAGACAAGTTTGAAACACCTGCTAAGATAAAGCTGATGCCAGATCCATGGACTCCTGAATCTGGGTTAGTCACCGCGGCTCTTAAGTTGAAACGGGAACAACTGAAGTCAAAGTTTAAGGATGATCTGGATAAGTTATATGGGTGATGATTTTACCTTTCGCCTCTACTTTTGTAAAAGCTAATACTTGTGTTATAGGGTTATTAGAAAAAGGAGGGATGTTTTCTATATGTTTAAATGATTAAATTTTGAATTTTTGAATATAGTTAATTGAGATTAGTTTGGGGGTGCCCGGTGCCGGAGTATGGATTGTAGAGTCTGCGCAGCAACTGGGGACCTCTGGTTAATGATGGGTGGTAGTGAGTCCGGTGGTGGTGGTGGTCGTGGTCGGATGTTGGGTGGTGTATTTAGTCATGAAAGTGAACATGATTTAGCAGCAACGGTTATTGATGTTTTGGAAAATGGAAGTAGTTGTGGAGGTGATTCAAGGTGTGTAGTGACAACGATTCAAGTTTTTTCTGGACTTGCTCAGCTTGCCGACAAGATTTCGGTATCTTTCTGTTTGTGTACATTCAATAATGATAATGATCATATTATATAATTCATCACTCATTAATTATTGCTATTATGTTTTACTTTATATGCTTTTATAATTTGTGATTATTCATAATGATATCGAAGTTCGTTTGTAGGATGTAGAGGTCGATTCAGTATATAAACCATAAATAAATTTGTTACGACTTTGATTAATACAGACAGTAGGCAGTTTGGAAGTGCGATTGGGAATTGAATCAAACTATTGTCTCTTAAGTGCTATATGATTTCACAAATTGTACTAAAAATATTAATTATGATCATGGATTTCGGAAGATTGCTGAAATGTATATATTTTTTTTTGGCCATCTATTATTGTTGATATATTTGGTTGATGGCAGGAAACCAGTAATTGGACCGTTGGACCCCTTAGTAGAGATAGCTTTTCTATGGTAAGTGGTAACGTTCGTCTATCAGGTTTTCCTTTGTAATAATGGAGAAGAGAGCAATCATATTTTTTGTATTAAAAATAATCAAGTAATGTAAAAAAATCAATGTAAATGTGATTTTTATTTTGGTTAGAGAAAGTTCCATATTTCTTGACAGCAACTTCCATATATATATATATATATTTTATATTTCTTTTTCTTGTCATTATTATATGGTTCTATTTCATTCATCTTTCTGATAACTTAGATTGGGTCTGCTGTTGGTGGTGTGTCAAACGCATTTTATGGACTCAATCTAGGTATGTGCTGCATTATTAGTCAGTTTGTATTTGTCACATTAAGTAGCCATTATTTCGCAAGACTATACATGCTTTGCCAGGAATTTAGCCTTCAAATGTAACGCGATAAAATTTTGGATGATCTAACATTCATTGCAAAGTATTATTCATTGTTTTTCTTCGTGTAGTTATGCCGGTTGTTCAAAGGCGGGTGAAAGGGACAATGTGGTTGCATTTTCTGATTGGTGTAAGTTTCTAAGTCCACAGTTTTGGCAGGCACTCACTTCCATTGAGTAATGTAAGATTTGTCATTTAGTATGCATCTAAATTTACAGAGTATTAGCTTGATTTCTACCATTCAAGGAGCAGATAAATTCCATAAATTGGAGGTGGTAAAATGGACGGGATCATGGATGAGTTGGGTTGCAGGAAAATTTTTGTATGGGTCATAACATGCCAAGCTAGGTTACCAGAAACTGTTTTCGTCCAAATTATGTATATAAATAAAAAATAAAATCCGTCTGTTTATATTTCTGATACAATTGTGTCTTTTCTTGATGTTCATCTTGAATTCATTTCTTCTGGTGGCTGAAAATTCTTATGCAGCCCCCCTGGTGATAGTTTTCTCATCAGCATGTGCAGGATTGGCATGTTAGTCTCTCTTATGTACGTAGTATAGTCTTATCAACATGTGAAAATGTGCCTTCCTCTTTTTCTTTTCTCTTATGTGTTACAATATTTATCAACTCAATTACTCTTTTTGATTGAATAAAATTTGTAGGTGGTGCAATTACAGCACTCGCTCAACTTGTATCTTAGTCTTATCACGCATCAGTCTCTTCCCCATCATTACCTGCACCTCCACCTCCACCTCCACCTCCACCTCGGGATGGCGACATTAACAAATCTGAGACTTCCTCCACTCTATAATCATATGCTGCTAATATCATTCGTGCTCTTTCATACAAGCAAATGCCCTTTTAGGGCGTGAATTACTTCATTTCCATGTAAAATTTTGATTCAATTTTTGAAACTTGATCTAAATCATTACAAATGCATACCAATAGCACGTACATACTAAATTGTAATTTATGTCTTGCATGAAATCATATATTCATTTATACTAATGTTTTTTGACTTTCTTCTGCTTATCTTGACGTTAGTTCATTATAATTGCCATTAGTTTTAACATCTGAAGTGCATGTAGTATCGAACCAATGAGGGTGCTTTGGTTCATGGTCAGGATGGAACTGAAACGGATTAGATATATGATTGGTTTATATTGCGATTCGAAATTTCGAATGCCAAATTAAAGCATTGCGTTATTTAAAAGATCGAGCTTTCTTGACAACTCATTCCTCTACCTATTGGTTTGGAATCGTCATGCTCCAAACTCACCATTATTTAACTCATATATATGCCAATAAGCTTACTTGCTAACCTATTGCCCATTGTAGGAACTGCATTTTACTATGGTCAAACAAGTATTATTTTACGTGTCATTTTCCTTGTCATTTTTTTAGTAACTACTTATATTTTAGTTATGATCACAAAAGATAATCTCATTGTTTTAGAGGTATGGATAAGATTTAGGGATGGCGGCTGTTAAACCACTAAAAGGAGTGAAGGTGGAAGTTACTGATTTGGACTGGAAAATCACTTTCTTCTTGCTCTATCTCTTAGCCTCAAATGTCTCTTACTTTTGTTTAAACAATTTTTTTTTTTTTTTTTTTTTTTTTTACACATTTGAACTGTTTGATTGTTTATTTGTGATATCATGATTGAAGATTATCTTTACCTATTTAGGGTTTACGGTTTATGATTTACAGTTTATGATTTAGGGTTTAAGGTTAAAATTTTAGAATTTAGGGTTTAGAGTTTAGGGTTTAGGGTTTACGGTTAAGTGTTTAGGATTTAGGGTTTAGAGTTTAGGCTTTAGAGTTTAAGGTTTAGTTTTTAGAATTTATGGTATGGAGTTTACGGTTTACGGTTTGGGGTTTTACAGTTTATGGTTTAGTGTTTAGGGTTTAGATATAGGGTTTAGGGTTTAGGTTTTAGAGTTTAGGGTTTAGATTTTAGAATTTATGGTTTAGGTAGGGTTTGGGGTTTAGATATAGAGTTTAGGGTTTAGAGTTTAGTGTATAGGGTTTAAGGTTTAGTGTTTAGGGTTTATGGTTTAGACTTTAAGGTTTAAGGTTTAGATTTTAGAATTTATGGTTTAGGGTTTAGGTTATAGGGTTTAGGGCTTAGGGTTTAGTTTTAACAATTTATGGTTTAAAGTATAGATATAGGGTATAGGGTTTAGGGTTTAGGATTTAGTGTATAGAATTTAGATTTTAGGGTTTGGGGTTTAGGGTTTAATGTATAGGGTTTAGGATATATGGTTTAGGGTTTAGGTTTTGGGGTTTAGAGTTTAGGGTTTACATTTTAAAATTTAATGTTTAGGGTTTAGGGTACAGGGATTAGGGATTAGAGTTCAGGGTTTAGGGTTTATTGTGTAGGGTAAAGGGTTGGTGGTTTAGGGTTTAGGGTTGGTTCAAGGTTTATGGTTTAAGGTTTAGAATTTAGGGTTAAGAGTTTAGGGTTTAGGGTTTATGGTAAAGGATTGGTGGTTTTGGGTTTAGGGTTGGTTTAGGGTTTAGATATAGGATTTAGGGTTTAGAATTTAGTGTATAGGGTTTAAGCTTAATGGATAAAAAGGATTAACGTTAAGAGTTAATGGTTTAAAGTTTCAGAATTGCTATTTAGGGTTTACGATTTATGGTTTATAGTTTATGATTTAGGGTTAAGATTTTAGAACTTATGCTATAGGGTTTAAGATTTAGTGCTTAGTGTATAGGGTTTACGGTTTAATGTTTAAGGTTTAGGGTTAAGAGTTTAGGGTTTAAAGTTCAGGCTTTAGAGTTTAGGGTTTAGTTTTTAGATTTTATGGTATAGAGTTTAGAGTTTAGGATTTAAAGTTTTATGGTTTATGGTTTACTATTCCGGGTTTAGATATATGGTTTAGGGTTTAGGGTTTAGTGTATAAGTTTTAGAGTTTAGGGTTTAGGGTTGAGATTTTAGAATTTAGGGTTTAGGGTTTAGAGTTTAGGGTTTAGTGTGTGGGGTTAAGGGTTGGTGGTTTAGGTTTTATGATTGATTTAGGGTTTATGGCTTAGGGTTTAAGGTTTAGAGTTTAGTGTATAGAGTTTAAGGTTTAGTGTTTAGGGTTTATGGTGGCAGTATATATTTTATATTCACAACCAAAAGATCTCTTCACCTGCTACCATTAATTTATTTACAAAATCCTCTCAACTACCTTCCATTCCACCATGACGAAATTAGGTTTGCCTGTTTTCTTGATCTCCACTTAGGTTAGTTTACAATTTTCGACACACTTTGCATTAATAATAGGGTTTATCGATTTCAAAACCTGATGAATTTGGGTTAGGTTTATCATCACAAGTTTTTATTTAAACAACTTTAAAATCAACTAATGGATTTGCACTTTATATGGATTTATGTTCTTTATTTGCACATAAATCTATTTAATCTCACTTTTTAGTGACTGATTAATATCAGTCTTTTCAGTCACAGCTTCACACATGCAAGTGTGATACTTGTGAACTGTGTTGTAGATTAAAGTTCATATCAGGTGTTCAGTTTCCATATTGCATGTCTATATATTTTATAATTATGTGCAGAATTCTACCAGTAATGATGCTTATGATTTATATGCCAACAATTTGTATTTTGCACTTTAAAACTAAAAACCAAACTAATTTCACATAGGGTTTATAATAACAACATATATATATTTTATTCAACACTTTTAAATGAACCGATTGATATGCACTCTTAGATCAATTTGTGTTCTTTGCTTGGACATAAATGGATTGAATCTCACAAATACACACATGGACGTGTAATGCCAACACCAATGATATTGCTTAGGCTTAATATGCAAACAAATTGTATAGTGCCCTCTAGAGCCGGATTACTAACTGATTTTGCTTAGGATTTATAATAACAACATATTTTAGTCATGTCTCTTAAATGAACCAATCCATATGCACCCTAAATACAACTTATGTTCTTTTTTTGCACATATTGATTGAATCTCAACACATGTAATGGCTTGAAGATCCACACGATGAACGTAATTATTGATTAAAACAGTAATGTTTTTGAATTAATATTTGATTATATAATAACTTATACCTGAAGTCATTGGCATTTTCATTTGTATTAAATGTGTGGTTTTTTATAATTGTTAACTTTGTTTAAATTTTTAAGAAGTAGTTATAGAAGTCTTCATCAGCTTAGATCTTTTGTAATGCTTAGGCTTTATATGCCAACACCTTTAATTGTTTTTTTTAGCTTTAAAATTGACCAATAAATGTCCACTTTAGTATCATACAATATTGTTTGTATACATTTAATTCCAGTTCAATATTTACTTCATATATTTCGCGTGTAACAATTATTTCCATAAGTACATCATTTACTGCTCAAACTTCTCAGCCAAACAGATGGTAAACGGGATCGACTTCTCATGGTCCATTGATTTCAAACAAGAGACATTTGGAAGGCACTGAACTATCTGATGATAGTTCGGATGTTGTAGAAATTATTAGTAAGACGGATTTCTCAATGCCACCACAAATCCCGATGCATCCGATCATACAAGTCTGAATATTAAAGAACAACTCGATGAAGCTGAAAGACTCCACTCCTGGACCAACGGTCATACTACGTACGTTTTCTTCAAGATCCGAAAAACAAAACTTTGGGTGAGTTAATTTAATTTTCATACAAAATATACTTTACCAAATATGATTTAACCATTGATAGATCACATTCATAAGTACATTTTAGAATCTTTTTTTTTTTTTGAACATGTTATTGACAAATGTTTATGGACTGTTTAACGATTAAAATGTGAATGTGAATTAGCGGCTGCCGGAAGAGCTTCAAAAACTACATGAACTACAAAGTAATTGTGACTATGAGTGTCTCGATTTGAACAACAAAACTCATATATGGGATATGAAGCAAGAAAAAAGATCAAAGAAAAAGTATGTTTCTAAAGGGTGGCTAAAGTTCTGTACTGTAAATGGGTATGTTTCGGACGACAAGTGTTTGACTGCGTTCCTGCGTGACGAACGCATGTTCATCATGGTCCTAGATGGAACTCACCCGGTGTAACAGTTTGTTTCGGTATCAAAGTCTTTTGATTCTGTAAGTTTTCCGTTAGTTTGTGTAGAAGTGTTAATGATATGTTGAATGATGTATGTATGGATTTAGTTTCTTTCTATTTTGATGGTTAGACATGTAACTATCAAACATTTAAGATGTAACTTATGGTAGCTTAGTAACCATTGAATAGTTTGACATGTAATTGAACTTTATGATATGCTAATCGATAAATGATGGTTAGTTTGATATGCTAAAGATCTTATCATTAAACACGAGTTGCAACTAAACAACTAAATGTATGATCTTATGTTTGCATAATCTTATTCTTATGTATATTAAAAAAAATGCCAATATAAATATGTTACAAATATTATTCTTATGGAAACATTAACTTCATATTGATCATCTTTTATGGTTAGATTGTTTAGATAACCAAATTCAAAGCAAAATAATTACAATATAATATGGTATTAATAAATAATTTCATCCTTCAAAAACCCCGCTATCAGTATCAGAATATACCTATCGCTAATGATGAAAATAATGAAAATGACAGCAGCTCGAGTTTAATTTACTTGGGACATCAAAGTGATGAAGAATTGGATCCTGAATATGATACAGAGTAAATGAATGAAGAAAACCAACCTGCACTGCCCAACAATGATCTCCATGACTGACAAGTTGTCTTTCCTGTACCAGGAGGATATACCTGGGTACGCAGCCTTTTCAATTTCAATGAAAAGTATTTTTCGTTATTTAATTCTAAGTTTAACGAGAATTCGTATTTCGAAAGATCATCAAATAAACAAACCTTTTAATTATAATTAAAAAAGGATGAATGATATAGATGAACAATTGCAAATGTTTATGGATTTAGTTTCTTTCTATTTTGATGCTTAGGCATGTAATTATTAAACACTTTAAGATATAACTTATGGTAGCTTAGTAACCATTTAATAGTTTGACATGTAATTGAACTTTATCATATACCAATCGATGAATGATGATACTTTTGATATGCTAAAAATCTTATCATTAAACACAAGTTGCAACTAAATAACTAAAATGTATGATCTTATGTTTTTATAATATTATTCTTTTGTATATTATGAGGAAATTGCCGATATAAATATATTACAAATAGTATTCTTATGGAAACATCAACTTCATATTGATCATTTTCTATTGTTATATTGTTTGGATAACCAAATTCAAATCAAAATAGCAAATATACCATAATATGGTCTTAATAAATGATTTCATCTTTAAAAAATCCCGCGAAATCGCGGGTCTTTAACTAGTTTAAAAAGAAAAAATAAAACGCAAAGCTTATGTTTACAATTAAATATTAAATATAACATATATAATTTATTTTTTTACTCATAACTCATACTTATTATAAATAAATATTGCTACCAAATTTATATAAAAAATCTCAAAATTAAAAAAAAAAGTTAAAATTAATTCAACCGAATTTATAAATTTAGGGCTATGTTTTCATCCTTTAATATTTTTCGAAGTATATGTTATGAAATCAATAGTCAATCAAATTTGCTTAATTAAGAAAAAGAGGCCAAAGTGCTATTGGCATCGATAACAGGTTAACTGAAAGTTCAAGTTCAAAAGTGTATATTTTTGTATGAATTTGTGTATGGGTTATGTGAGTTTGCTTATAAAATAGGGGAGGCAAAAGTGGGCCACACTTTCAATGTACTTGGGCACCATACTAATTTACTTGGGCCTACTTTGGGCTATATATATATATATATATATATATATATATATATATATATATATATATATATGGCTGTTCAATAATAATAGACGAAAGAAATGAAGCTTACAAATCCCATTTAATACAACTGTCAAGTACTATAATCAGAGAAACCAAAAGCAAACCATTTAAAACATGAACTTTGTTATAATTCAGTAGGCTTATAACTACCTTTAGTGGTTTGATTCTTGATGTTATAATTCAGTAGGCTTATAACTACCTTTAGTGGTTTGATTCTTGATGTTATAATTCAGTAGGCTTATAACTACCTTTAGTGATTTGATTCTTGATTTAGAATACTAATAATGAAGTGTAAGAACAAAGATGATAATGGAGAGAAAGAAAGAAACACTTTGTAAGTGTGAGAAATGGTGCAAGTTTAATGCTTGCATTCATGAGTATTTATAGCCTAAAATCTCAATATAAAAATACATACTTTGTGTACCAAAATTGACTATATGTATACACCAAAATTGACTATCCATATCTATATTATTATTATTATTATAACACTCCCCCTTGGATAGCAATTTTATTTTGTTGAAGATCAACTATAAATTACTGCCTCGTTAAAAACCTTGCTAAAGAAAACCCAGTGGGAAAAAACTTTAGCTAAGGGAAAAAGAGTGCAGCATGGAGTTGACTCCCCCTCAAGTAGACATCGCTTCAGCTGTTACATCTTTTGAACATGTCTCATGCCAATGTTATGAACGTGTGTTCTGAAAATAGCAGTTGGAAGTGCTTTCGTGAAAAGATCAGCAGAGTTTTTGCTAGATTGCACATATCTCATTTCAATCTGGTTGTCCTTAATGAGATTTTGAGTGTATGAGAAGAATCTAGGTGGTATGTGTTTTGTTCGGTCACTTTTGATATACCCTTCTTTCATCTGTGCTATGCAAGCTGCATTATCTTCATAGATAGTTGTTGGACTTTTATCGCGTTCTAGTCCACAAGAATCAGTAATGAGTTGTGTCATTGATCTCAACCAAAAACATTCTCGAGTAGCTTCATGTAATGCAATCACTTCGGCATGATTTGACGATGTAGCAACAAGTGTTTGTTTTTGAGAACGCCATGATATTGCAGTACCTCCATTTAGGAATACATATCCAGTTTGAGATTTAGCTTTATGTGGATCAGATAAATAACCTGCATCTGCATAACCAACCAAATCTTGTTTTGATTCGTTAGAATAAAATAATCCTAAATCAGTAGTTCCTCGAAGGTATCGAAATATGTGTTTGATCCCATTCCAGTGTCTTTTGGTAGGAGCAGAGCTGAACCTTGCCAACAAATTAACTGCAAAAGAAATGTCAGGTCTTGTACAATTTGTAAGATACATAAGAGCTCCAATTGCACTAAGATATGGTACTTCTGGTCCAAGAATGTCTTCTTGATCTTCACATGGACGAAATGGATCAGCTTCAACATTGAGTGATCTAACAACCATAGGAGTACTTAATGGTTTTGCCTTGTCCATATTGAAACGTTTCAAAATCTTTTCAGTATATGTTGTTTGATGTACAAGTAAACCATTAGGCATATGCTCAATTTGTAAACCAAGGCAATACTTGGTTTTTCCGAGATCTTTCATTTCAAATTCTTTCTTTAGAAGTTGAATGGCTTCATGGATCTCTTTATTTGTACCTATGATGTTAAGATCATCAACATAAACATCTATGATCACATATCCGGATGTTGTTTTCTTAATGAAAACACAAGGGCAAGTAAGATTATTTGTATACCCTTTGCTTATCAAGTAATCACTTAATCGGTTATACCACATACGTCCCGATTGTTTTAACCCATATAAAGATCTTTGTAATTTAATCGAATACATTTCTTTGGGTTTTGCATTTGATGCTTCTGGTACCTTAAATCCTTCAGGTATCTTCATATATATATCACTATCAAGTGATCCATATAGATAAGCAGTCACAACATCCATGAGATGCATTTCTAAATTTTTAGAAACTGCCAGACTGATTAAGTACCTAAAAGTAATTGCATCCATAACAGGAGAATAAGTTTCTTCATAATCAATTCCCGGTCTTTGAGAAAAACCTTGAGCTACAAGTCTAGCTTTATACCTTGTAACTTCATTTTTCTCATTTCTTTTTCGGACAAAAATCCATCTGTATCCTACAGGTTTCACATCTTTAGGAGTGAGAATGATGGATCCGAAAACTTTTCTTTTATTGAGTGATTCTAATTCAGCTCGTATTGCTTCTTTCCATTGAGCCCAATCATGTCTATTTTGACATTCAACCATAGATGTTGGTTCTGGATCATCATCATTATTCATGATGTCATATGCAACATTAAATGAAAATTTCTCATCAAGATTTTTCATTTCATTTCGGTTCCATAATATTTTTGAATATGCATAATTGATTGCAATTTCTGTATTGACATCATCAATCTCCTCTGCAGTAGGAGTACTGATTTGTGGTTCTTCTTGAACACTTTCTTTTACTTCATTATCAGCTGATTTTCTTTTTCGAGGATTTTTATCCTTTGAACCGATTGGTCTTCCACGTTTCTGACGTGGCAAAGATTCATGAGTGACGTTATTGCCAGCTTTTGGAATTTCAATTCGAGCTGGAGTATTTACTGCTGGTATATATGATTTTGTCACCGTTTTTGTATCTGTAAATGCATCAGGCAATTGATTTGCAAGTTCTTGTATATGCATTATCTTTTGAACTTCTGTCTCGCATTCTTTTGTGCGAGGATCAAGATACTTTAATTGAGGTTCACACCATGAAACATCATTTTCTTTATTTTTCATTTCTCCCCCTAATCTAGGGAACAATGTTTCATTAAAATGACAATCAGCAAAACGTGCTGTAAAAACGTCACCTGTCATAGGTTCAATATACCTTAATATTGAAGATGTTTCATATCCAACATATATTCCCAACCTCCTTTGAGGACCCATTTTTGTACGTTGTGGTGTCGCAATTGGAACATACACTGCACAACCAAATGTTCTAAGATGGGAAATATTTGGCTCTTGACCAAAAGCAAGTTGTAGGGGGAAATATTTATGACTTGCACTTGGTCTGATGCGAATCAATGCAGCAGCATGTAAAATTGCATGACCCCATATAGATACAGGGAGTTTTGTTCTCATTATCAATGGTCTAGCGATTAACTGTAAACGTTTAATCAATGACTCGGCTAAACCATTTTGTGTATGCACATGAGCAACAGAATGTTCAACAACAATTCCTATAGACATGCAATAGTCATTAAATGCTTGAGATGTAAATTCACCAGCATTATCAAGTCTCACCCTTTTAATGGTGTAATCAGGAAAATGAGCTCTCAATTTAATAATTTGGGCAAGAAATTTTGCAAATGCCACATTACGGCTTGATAACAGACAAACATGAGACCATCTGCTAGATGCGTCTATTAGAACCATGAAATATCTAAATGGTCCACATGGTGGATGAATTGGTCCACATATATCACCTTGAATTCTTTCAAGAAACATTGGTGATTCTTTCTCAACCTTAAGTGGTGAGGGTCTAGTTATCAATTTTCCAAGAGAGCAAGATGTACATGGAACCATTGTATCATGATGGATTTTTCTATCCTTTAGTGGATGTCCATGAGTACATTCAATAATCCTTTTCATCATTGTTGATCCTGGATGGCCTAATCTGTTATGCCATAAACTGAATACACCAGGATCAATATATTTTTCGTTAACTACCATATGTATTTCTGGTACATTTATATGTGTATAATGTAATCCAGAACTAAGTCTTGGCAGTTTTTCAACCACATGACTCTTGTCAGTGATACTTAAATATTTCTCATTTTCTGTTGTCACTGACTGATAATCATACCCGTTAAGGTATATGTCGGAGAAACTCAATAAATTTCTGCTTGACTTGGGAGAAAATAAGGCATCATTTATTAAAAATTTTGTACCATTTGGTAGTATGAAATTTGCCTTTCCTATCCCTTTTATCAAGTTAGCAGGTCCTGATATTGTATGTATAGTTCCTTCCGTTGGTTTTAGATCAATAAAATATTTCTCGGATTTAAGTATAGTGTGTGTAGTTCCACTGTCTGCTATACAGAGATCTCCACCACTTGATTGATGTTGTATTCCAGCAAAATTCATATTGAACTTCATATATAAGAAATAAATAGTGAGTACATTAATATTACACAATATTTTAAACGCAAATAGATAGTACTGAAACATTTAGCAAACATAATGACAAAGACAGACGATATTAAATCGTTTATTTTTCAAAAGACACACAACTTAAACATTCAAGAAATCTTCATATAAATCAGATGGTTTCTCAGTGACTGTTGGATCAATATTATCCACAAAATTTACTTCCTTTTCTTTACCTTTCAGCGAATCCTGATACATCTTAACAAGATGTTTAGATGTTCGGCAAGTATTAGCCCAGTGGCCCATTCTACCACATCTGTAGCAAGATTCTTCAGAATTTTTAGAAGAATTTTCTTCAACATCTTGTTTAATGGGCTTGTTTTGTGGTTGATATTTATATTTTCGTGGATTACTATTTCTTTGACCACCACGGCCACGACCACGACCACGTCCACGCCCATTACCATTACCATAAGGATGGTTTCTACCATAGTTATGGCTTTTGGCATGATGATGGTGATGGTTATTATAACCACGACCTTGCCCGCGTCCTTGTCCCTGTTTATAATTATTTGCAGTATTTGCTTCAGGGATTGCAAGTGTACCAGTAGGACGGGATTGCTGATTTTTCATTAATAGCTCATCATTTTGCTCTGCAACTAAGAGATATGAATTAAGTTCAGGATATGTTTTGAACTTTAGCATTCTCAAATTTCTTTGCACTGTGATGTTTGCAGCATTCATTGTGGAGAAAGTTTTCTCCATCATGTCTGCATCACTAATTTCATGTCCACAGAATTTAAGTTGTGAACATGTATTATACAGAGCTGAGCTGTATTCATTTACTTTCTTAAAGTCTTGGAACCTTAATGTTCTCCATTGTTCCATTGCAGCTGGAAGTAAAATTTCTCTTTGATTATTGAATCTGCTTTTGAGACCTTCCCATAAAACATG
Organism: Rutidosis leptorrhynchoides; assembly: GCF_046630445.1. NCBI lineage: Eukaryota > Viridiplantae > Streptophyta > Magnoliopsida > Asterales > Asteraceae > Rutidosis > Rutidosis leptorrhynchoides. The sequence goes on from NC_092340.1 coordinate 54,790,969, forward strand.
GGGATCTTCTACAGTCACATAATTATTTTGTAAGCATTCATCAATATGTTGATGAATAAAGCAACATGCCGTAGCTTGTTCTTTTTCAGAACAAGTGTTGTTTTCATTTATGGTTTCAAGAATGCCCATTGATTTAAGATGCATTTTTACTTTTATAACCCATGGCATGTAGTTGTTTCCAGTTGATTCTAAAGGAGTAAATTTAAGCTTTTCCAGATTCGACATTTTCTATTATCAAAAATTAAAACAAACATCATGATAAATTAGAGTCAATTTATATTCATAAGTATATAAACATTAAACATAAATTTAATATAACATAAATGATAAGTAGGTGACAGTGTCGACCATGTGTAAGCAATCATAAATAAATGTTATATAACAAAAATATAAATATTAGTAAACATAAATGAAAATTTGGCGACAGTGTCGACCATATATTTTTTCAGGTGGTATAACCGACCTATATCATTCTGGTGGTATAACCGACCATATATCATTTTGGTGGTATAACCGACCATATATCATTTTGGTGGTATAACCGACCATATATCATTTTGGTGGCAGAGCCGACCATATTTAGTATTAAGATTATCGTGCTGATAACGTGTTATAATTCAGTAGGCTTATAACTACCTTTAGTGGTTTGATTCTTGATGTTATAATTCAGTAGGCTTATAACTACCTTTAGTGGTTTGATTCTTGATGTTATAATTCAGTAGGCTTATAACTACCTTTAGTGATTTGATTCTTGATTTAGAATACTAATAATGAAGTGTAAGAACAAAGATGATAATGGAGAGAAAGAAAGAAACACTTTGTAAGTGTGAGAAATGGTGCAAGTTTAATGCTTGCATTCATGAGTATTTATAGCCTAAAATCTCAATATAAAAATACATACTTTGTGTACCAAAATTGACTATATGTATACACCAAAATTGACTATCCATATCTATATTATTATTATTATTATAACAAACTTGAATTTTAAAACCATAAAAGTAAACATTAACACACACTATGATGCATGCTTATATATGAAGAGTAAGAAACATTTACCATAATTTAATTATCTTACAAAAACTTCAGTATGTATTTATTTATTTATTGTTGGAAGGTGTATGAAGTTGAATTCCAAATGGTGCTGCAGGTGTTCCATAGAATTGAGGAGCAGTTGCTTTAGCACGAGCACGACGTTTTCCACAAAGATAACACCCACTCGCGACGATCATAACCAGCAGTACCAATGGCAACGATATTACAACGACATACACCATTATAACGCTTTTATTAGATCAGCTAGCCTCCGGTAATCACAATTTACAAAGTAGCACTAACTAGTTATTAACCAAATTCACCTATTTGGTTGCAGTTTTCATGAGTAAAAAAAGCAACACGCAAGAAGCATGGTAATCACATCTTTAGTTAGACGACTTAAATTTGTTAAAAACATGACCAACTTGATATACTCGTGTATTAGATCATGTACATGTGGCGTTGTTGAAAATTTGTTCACAGGTTTATTGTAATTTTGGATTTTACTTACTTGCATCCTTGAATTGTAATTTCATTTGTTATTCATTATCAGTCATCAATTGCAAATATCTTTTCAGGAAAATGATACATGTAACTTTTAACGGTTACGTTTAAACGTACTAAATAATTCCATATTTATGCTAAGAATAATACTAATAACAAAAATGAAAAATAAATATTTATAGTAATTAATTAAACAAAGTTTGTAAAGTTAAATATGATAAAATGTAGGGCATGTTTATGTCAAAAAGTGTACATTTGACTATGACACCCCGATCATATATTAATTTGGAAACTCACTTAGACTCACTCCGAAAGAGTCGTATACTGAAAAATTGCCTCACCGGATCTCCATACATGGCAACAAATTTTTTTGAAGCTTTTAACTTCTAACTTATATGAAAAGTTTATATCAAGTAAAAAGCTTGTTTGGCTATAAGAGCTTAAACTTTTTGAGGAATGGAAAAAGTTAAGAGCTAATTGAACTAACATTTGAGAAAGAAAAAAAACGTAGTTTTTTGACAAAATTGTCCAAATCGTCCTTATGTTTATGGTTTTTTGCCCAAATCGTCCTCGTGTTAACAAAACTGCATAAATCATCCTTAAATGCCAAATAACGTCCCAAATTAGTCCTTGCCTTAACTTTTCGTTAACACATGAACGATTTGGGCGAAAAACCATAAACACATGGACGATTTGGGCAATTTTGTCTAGTGTTTATATATATATATATATATATATATATATATATATATATATATATATATATATATATATATATATATATATATATATATATATATATATATATCATTTTACTCTTTATACAATAAAAAATTATCAGTTTCAATTATTCTGTTAAACACCTAAATAAATATTACTCACAACTTAACGGCTACCATCTACAACATCTACCATCTACCAGCTAATGCGCTTCCAACTAGTTTTGACAAACATACCGTATCCCTAAATCTGTTTATTAACAAAATAAAAATTTATAATGAGAGAACAAAACTAGTGAATCAAACGAAAAAATGACAATAACTGAGATCGAAAGATTGCATAATATTGTTCCCAATTCAGTTTATAATCGTTAATAAAAATCGACATTTGTTGTAGATCCTTCCGTCGCCAACAGAAAAAAAAAACATACATTTACAAATCACAAAACCACGAAGACGACATGAATGAGAACATCTACCTTAAAAATATGAAAAACAAACTCATCGTGTTCATGCACTTTTCAACTCCAACAATTGCCAGACAAAACTGGACTAAAAGATATCAGTTGCAACTTATATAACTTTTACACTACATAAGGTGCTGCTGCTGCTGACAGGGCAGATTTATGTGCCACGCCTAATCCATCTGGAGTGACAGCTGGCTTGTTCGATAACCTTCGTTTGTAGCGTTTTAGTACGGATGCAAGATTCTCTTTACCTTTAGGGAACGCAACGTCACCAGCTGCAGTGCCTGTTCGACCTTTTCTACATGAGATTGCAATTTCTACGTCCTTGACTATGTCCAATAGACTGGCGGCAGTGGTGCATTTTGATTTACTTTGTTTCACGGGTGGCGGCAGACAGTTGGCGGTTTTAGGTGGGGACGCCTTTTGTTGGTTGTATGTTGTTGGAAGCTGAAGACAGAAACACGGGTTCATTGCTGCTCGTTGTTTCGAAAACGCTAGCTCGATTATCCCCTGAAATTTAATTAAACACATCAATAACCCACAAACAATAACACTACAGTTCAGTAATGGCTACTGATATATATTTTTTGATAAATTCACTTAAATTCACTGTTTGTCAAGCATTGAGTACTTGTATGGAACAAGTACTTAATGCATGATAACAACAGTGGATTTATCAAAACGGAGTTGATATTTACATTCACTCAATTGATAAATTAACTTAAATTATGCATTAATGAATTGTACTGTACACACAGATAAGGCATAATAAAAGTGGATTTATCAAAAACATGAGTGGATATATCTGTAATTAGGGGGTGATTACGACCGGAGAAAGCATTACCTGAAGACGATTAAGAACATAAGTGTACTTTCCCCAAAGTTCGGGCCGGCTTTCCATAAGCGAAAGTTCAAGCACGCGGTGTATGCACCACACACCGAAGCTCGTAATCAAATCAGCCCGCCAAATGCAACCTTCCCCGCAATTAGGAATCGAGGTCACGAGATCAATTTTCATTCCCGAGTCACTCGAGTGGGCCACCCCATTCATTTCCTTACTCTCGACTTCATAAAGAAACCGCTCTCGAGCGGCTACACGGTCTACGAGGTCCTCGTCAAGACCGCTGTTCTGCTGAAACAACCAATCCGAACCTTCAAGCTTCAACAACTTCACAATACAAAGTCTTAAAGACTTCAAAAGATTAGCTTCTAAATCGACCCCCGAACTTGTTTCGTGAGTGTTTAAACTTAATCTACTATTATTCGCCTTTTCGGCCACACCAAATTGATCATAAGATGGTCTAGACCAAATGGACCATGTGTCCGACCCGGAACTCATCTGATACGTGCCCGCATAGCCTGCGGGCGACCCGGATAGATTATAATCACGGCCCGAATACATTCGGTTAACGTTTCCGTCCCGATGAGGAAGCGAGAGTCCCGAAATATCGGGCATACTGTAATACTTCTTCTCATTAACAGATCCATAAACGCTTTCAGCCGCACTGTTATAATAACTTCTTTCGGGTTGAATTGAGTTGTTCCTAGATACAACAGGATCCGGAAACCCGGGTGGCTTCGCGGGGCTCGACCCGTTTTGCTTGGTTAAAGAATACGGAGCTTTGTAGTTTGATGAAACAAGCGACGGTGATTTAGGAGCTAACGACTCCATTTGGTTCATATACGACTTGATTTGATACCCGTGGATCGTAGCTGGTTGATCATCGTACCCACCCAAAGCCTGTGGGACCCTTAAACCACCCGAAGACGACTGAAGTCGCAAGCTATGGTACCGTTTTTCACTCGGGTCCATAACAGTTAGGTTTGACCGATATGTGTCTAGTAGTTGCGCTTGGCTTGACAATAATGAAGATGGGCCCCGCGTTAGCACGCTCGGCTGCCTTGTAGAGTCAAACAAGCTTTGGTTGTCCACCTTTAACGCCTTCTGGTTCGGATTCAGGCTCGGGTTCACCTTACATTCTATTCCGAGTAACCGATCGAGTTTTCTTGATCTCGCTTCTTGTGTCGGTTCACCATGGAAATCGAATAATTGTCCCCAAAACTCGTCGAGAATCGCAGCTAATTGACGCCTTGCAGCACGACCTAATCCCGCTAACTTTGACCAACTTCCGGTACCACTCCCTATATCGTCGTTTTTCACACTTAAACTTTTAAACGACGGTGGCCCATCAGGTGTTAACGAACGGGTCGTTTCAGGCCCATCAGGTGTTAACGAACGGGTCGTTTCAGGCACAACGTTAACCGGTTCCTCAGGCTGCCAAGAATCTATCTTCTGGTCTTTCACTACCTGCGAATTTCCATCGATTCTCAACGTTTTTTCATTCGACGAATTTTCATTATTTTTCAAAATGCTGATGTCATCGACACCGACAGCTGTCGTAGTTGATTCCTCTAATGGAGACGAAACTACAATATCCGACGAATTTTCTTCGATTGTTGTCAACCGAAGCCCTTTCTCGGATTCCATAACTTCTTCGGGAAAACTGGAATGTTTCGAATCTGAACAGTATTCGTTTGACGTTTCGTCTTTTTGTCGGGGCTCGTCAATGGTATCGTATTCAGCGGATAACTCCGGTCCCACATCTGATCTAAAACTTGCAGATTTCAGAGGGGTTACAACGAGCCACAACATCAAAAAGAACGAAACACACGCAGTCATTAGCAGCATACTATACGGGCTAGAAACTGACCCGTTACTACCTATGTTCCATCTGATATTACTCGCCCAATCGCTGTTCCCAAACACCAATTCGGTTACAAATATAATCGTTAACCCAAGCATTCCAATAAATACGGTTAATACCGAAAATTCGGTAGCCTTGGTAACGTTGTTCGCGCCCATTAACGATCTTGATGTTGCTACCCGGAAAAGGGGGATAACAGACGATGGAAGCAAAAGGGCGACCGAAACTTGAGTAAAGATTAATAGTTGGTACGTACCCTCGGCCCCCGAATTCCATGCGCATAATAGGGCGGGAATAATAGCGATAAATCTGATTATGGAATGATGAAACGAGCCCGGGATGTCGAGTTTGAAGAAATTTTGAAGAATTGGTTGACCACCGCATTTCCAGGTCAACGCTGTTGTATGATTTGAAAGTGACAGAATTAGTATCAACGCGAACGGTCCCATTAGACTCCTGAATACCTGCATGAAAGTCGTTACTTGATTATTCGTGAAACAATGATGAGGTTAACGCAATTTTAGAATGTATAACTGTTTATACGGTCAAACCTGGTCAGTTACTGACAATGCGTCTTGGAAAGTAAGCAAATCGAGCGCACTATTGTAGAAAACATTTGCAGCTGAGCTCATCAGAACATAATTTACGAGAAAAATGCCACTGAAAACACCACAAATGGCGAAAAGATGATCAAAACACAAGGGTCCCTTTGAAACCTGTTCTGCTCCCTGATTTTGCTGAGAAACAAAAGCAAAAACTAGATTAATCTCCCAAAAAAGCAAAGGTTCCATACAAGAACTATACCTGGCAATCGGGTCAACTTGGGTCGGTTTGGGTAACGGGTCAAAACGTATTTGAGTTGAAATGGGTCAAACGGGTCATGGGTCAAACGGGTCAAATTTTTAATGGATCCAAATGGGTCAGGTTGGGTAACGGGTCATGGGCCAAATGGGTCATTTTTTTTAATTGTTATTTATGGGTTGTATTTTAGTTGCATTATTTATTATTTATATTTTTTATTTATTACGAGTATATATATACAAGAAAATATTAATTTACATAATAAAAGATATAACCATGAATGTTTTCATAAATGTTTAACTGGTGAAACTTGTTATGATCATTATGATCGACCCGTTTGACCCATTCACAAGACCCATCTCTATTTTGTTGAGCTTTGAGAATTGATATCCACTCGACCCGTTCCTTCACATTTTAAAGAGGACCCAATAAGTTGGAGAGAAACCCATTAGACCATTTTTTCAAAGGTTTTGGGTTTACATTGCATGGCTTTTTTCAAAACCCAATTGACCCAGATGCTTGACCCAATTAACCCAACTTTAAGAATATGGGTCTCGATTGCCAGGTATAACGAGAACACAAATGTACGAATATAGTAACATTTACCTGAGCAATAGATGAATGAAAATAAAAATTATGAGGCATAATGCTTGCACCAAGAAGACCGATAAGCGCGAAAACGCTTTCCCCGCTGAATTTCGGTAGCATACCACCACCGTCCGAGAATGACGTCTCAGGTTGAATCATGAGTACACCAACGACATACGAAAGTAAAGCAACGGTTGCTAAACGCAAACACGTGAACTTCGCTTTGCCATTATCCTGGATAACAAATAAAACGACGCTAAGTCAGTTCTTGTTACATAATTAAAGAATTGTGAAAAAGGACGAGTTTTTTACCAATAAATTGGACAAAACGGGGAATAGAAATGCATCGAAAGAGGTCAATAAGACACAGGTGAACAAGCTCAAGCCAAACATCAAGTTAAGCCCATGTGCAATGCCTAAAATCTATCAAAACAAGTGCGTCGTTAAGCAAACATTTAAGCAAGAAAGATTAAAACTTTGGAACGTGAAACGAAAGATAGGATACCATCGATATATCCAAAGCAATCATCGAAAGCTCGGCTTGAATCCCTAAAAGGTAACACGTAACTGTGTCGTACTCTGAACTGCATATCTACAAAAGTAAAAAATAAAAAAGATCAAAACTTTATTAACCCCATGATTCAGAAAATAAAAAAGATCAAAACTTTATTAATAATAATGAATAATATGATAAAAACTAGAATCATAGATCAATTGCAGTCGTAAATTAGTGAATACCTGGGCAAGATCTTTACCAGTGATGATTGGAATACAAGCAGAAAGATATTGACAAAGAACAGCAGCCAAACTAAAAACAAACATGATGATGATGAGATCATAGCCAAAACGGGCCCCACCTTCGACTACTGCAACCCATTTCCCCGGATCAATGTATGTAATTGCTATCAAAAGTACTGGTAAAACAGCAGGAAACAATCTGTGTGTGATGCTTCTTGATTTGGGTTTACAGATTAAGGTCTCGGTCTCCATTTCAAACACTTTTAGTAGCAGTATAAATACAACGTTCCAATCGCCTGATGATCAATCAAAGATTTTTCAATCCGATCAAAACATAGAAACTGAATCATCAAAGATTCATAGCAAAAAGTGATGCCCTTATTTTTAAGTCATATGAAACCTGGTGACATAGTATGATTTTGACACTAATTGTCACAATCGAAAACCACTTTATTGAGGTTTTTAAACTATATACTTTTCCCTTTCACACGAGCATACTGTGATACGCTAACTGATCAGAACAGATATGTTGCAACACTAACAACCCTGTATCACATTAAAAAAAAAACAAAGCAAAATCATTGAACAGTTTTAAAAAGCTACTTATTAAAAAGAACAATTACAATGAACAATGAAACTGAAAAACTTTTAACTATATATGCAAAATTATAAGATTCATATATGTAAATACAGTCTAATGAAATGAAACTGAAAAACCAACGATGTACAAGATTCATAAGTAATTAGGCATTTTAATCAAGATATTTCTACATTATACAACATCCCATGTGTACAAGCCTATGAAAAGACCCTTCATACCACCAATCACAAATTTCCTTATGCTAAAAAAACACATGGATAAAAAAACAATTAAATACCCATAATGAATCAAAAAAATAGTCTAAAGATAGTACTCCGTAATAAACTTTTTTTCATCTTAAATTAACCTTAAAAAACCCTACTCCAAAAATCACTTCAATATATTGATATTATATCCTTTCAAATACATCAATAAAAGTAAAAACAAAAGTAACATATGAATAAAAGGAATATCTTTTCAAGAAAAATGAATAAAAGCATAAAACTTTACAAGCATCCCAGATCTCTATCATCACCATTAAACACCAAAATCCCACATTTAATATAGAATATGATTGTGATAACCCCACAACAAAATCAGAGCCTATGATCTGATTTGCATAGCTGTACTATTATCAATATCCAATCATACACCTATAAAATAAAAGTTGTGCAAACCCATGTCATGAAAAAGTCAGATATTTAATTGAGTAGTAAATACGTTTCAGATAAGGTTTAATTGCTGATTTTTATGTTTATTACTTGTACTACAGTTCAATACAATAAAAAGGCGTTACCTTTATTGATTTTACCTTTTTGGGTTCCGATGATAAATCAAGAATTTTGTCATCAGCAGATCAGGTTTAAGGATTGTATGTGAAAAACTAATTGAAAGAGAAGGGGCGATGTAGATATAACTAGGTATATGTATCTATGTATGTATACAGTTTTACAAGTAGCAGTGGCCGACGGAAACAAAATAAGCAGATTAAGCAGATATATATAATCTTGTAATCGGAAATAAAGGTGAGTGAAAGAGAGAGAATGAGAAGAAGAAAAGGAGTTTAATTTCTTCCACTTGCTGACTTATAAAAAAGAGTAGCTTTTTAGGGCACGAGTATATAGAATTTAGCGAAATCAATATGTTCAGTACTACTTGTATTATTATTTAATTATTATTATTATTTGTACGGTGTTATTGGAGTGTTTTTATGAGGTATACTATTGATGTGACAAGTGTGATGTTGTGATGATGTTTATAATGGGGTTTGAGTGATGGAGTATGATAGAGAGAAACGGTGTGTTCTGAGGAAATTAGTTAGAGTTGGAGTTTGTAGCTGGAGCTGGAGTTTATGAGTTAGAGCTGTAGTTGAAGGGTGTGTTTGGCGCGTAGCTTATTGGAGCTTATGGAAGCTTATGGGAGCTTGAGCTTATGATTTTAATAAGCTCCAAGTCATAAGTTTCGTTTGGTAAACAAAAAAAGTAGAGCTTATAAAAATCATAAGCTCTGAAAAAATAAGCTACTTGTAGTAGCTTATGAAAAAAAAAAAAGTAGAGCTTATGAACTGAAAAATAAGCTCCAGCTAGTTTACCAAACATTTATAAAAAATAATAAGCTCCAGCTACCAGCTTCAAAAATAAGCTCCAGCTCCAGCTCCTGTTCATAAGCTCCAGCTCCAGCTATAAGCTTCAGCTACTTTCGTCCAAACACACCCGAAGCTTCTGGAGCTGGAGCTTATGGACTAGAGCTGGAGTTGGAGCTTATTTTTTTAGTTGGTAGCTGGAGCTTATTATTTTTTATAAGTGTTTGGTAACTAGCTGGAGCTTATTTCTAGTTCATAAGCTCTACTTTTTTTTCATAAGCTACTAGAAGTAGCTTATTTTTCTAGAGCTTATGATTTTCATAAGCTCTACTTTTTATGTCTACCAAATAAAGCTTATTACTTGGAGCTTATTAAAATCATAAGCTCAAGCTCCTATAAGCTCTCATAAGCTCTCATAAGCTTCTCTACCAAACACACCCTAGAAGTAGCAAATTTTTCTAGGGGTGTGTTTGGATGAAAGTAGCTGGAGCTGGAGCTTGTAGCTGGAGCTGGAGCTTATGAGATAGAGCTGGAGCTGGAGCTTATTTTTTAAGCTGGTAGCTGGAGCTTATTATTTTTTATAAGTGTTTGGTAAACTAGCTGGAGCTTATTTTCCAGTTCATAAGCTCTACTTTTTTTCATAAGCTACTAAAAGTAGCTTATTTTTTCAGAGCTTATGATTTTCATAAGCTCTACTTTTTTTCTCTACCAAATGAAGCTTATGACTTGGAGCTTATTAAAATCATAAGCTCAAGCTCCTATAAGCTCCCATAAGCTCCAACAAGCTCGTCACCCAAACACACCCTAGAGCTTATGATTTTCATAAGCTCTACTTTTTATGTCTACCAAACAAAACTTATTACTTGGAGCTTATTAAAATCATAAGCTCAAGCTCCTATAAGCTCTCATAAGCTTCCATAAGCTCCTCTACCAAACACACCCGGGTGTGTTTGGGTGACGAGCTTGTTGGAGCTTATGAGAGCTTATATGAGCTTGAGCTTATGATTTTAATAAGCTCCAAGTCATAAGCTTCGTTTGGTAGAGAAAAAAAGTAGAGCTTATGAAAATCATAAGCTCTGAAAAAATAAACTACTTTTAGTAGCTTATGAAAAAAAGTAGAGCTTATGAACTGGAAAATAAGCTCCAGCTAGTTTACCAAACACTTATAAAAAATAATAAGCTCCAGCTACCAGGTTAAAAAATAACCTCCAGCTCCAGCTCTATCTCATAAGCTCCAGCTCCAGCTACTAGCTCCAGCTCCAGCTACTTTCATTCAAACACACCCCTAGTTTCATCCAAACACACCCCTAGTAGCTTATGAAAAAAAGTAGAGCTTATGAACTAGAAAATAAGCTCCAGCTAGTTTACCAAACACTTATAAAAAATAATAAGCTCCAGCTACCAACTTTAAAAATAAGGTGGTAGCTGGATCTTATTATTTTTTAGAAGTGTTTGGTAAACTAGCTGGAGTTTATTTTTCAATTCATAAGCTCTACTTTTTTCATAAGCTACTAGAAGTAGCTTATTTTTCTAGAGCTTATGATTTTCATAAGCTCTACTTTTTATATCTACCAAACAAAGCTTATTACTTGGAGCTTATTAAAATCATAAGCTCAAGCTCCCATAAGCTCTCAAAAGCTCTTGCGCCAAACACATCCTAAGCCGAGGAAATCTTGCAAGAAAAAGATTGTTCAAGGAGGTGAGAGGGAATGGTTAAACGAGTTTGTAAAAGACATGTAATGGGTGGTTTTGTTTAGTTACTCTTGCTTATTTGGTGTGTTAGTTCGATTTCATTCTTTGTTAGTTTAGTTGTTAAGTGAGCGTGTTTTTCTTGTTTAGGGCTTTGTTCGATTGTGATTGGTGGTTCTTTGGGTTCGTTTGTATTTCGGGGCTTTTCTTTGTTGAAGAAGTGTTCCATTTAGTTTATAAGTTGACAAAATAACACGGATAGTCCTCGTGGTTTGCTTAAAACATACGGATAGTTCAAAGTTGGATTTTTCAACTGAGAAGTCCATAAGTTTGCACCTTTTACACGGATAGTCCACAATCGTCACGAACATTAATTCTCCTCCGTTAACTCAGGCATGTGCCAGGAAAATGAAGGTATTTTTGTCATGTAATCATCTTTGTCTTCTTGCCACTTTAATCTTTATCTTCATCCTCATCTCATCTCCATTTCTAACAAAACCAAAATCAAATCAAGACTTTGCTAAAACCCCATATCTTCTCTAAAATTAACCCCATTTCAAGTTTAGGGTTTGATACTACAACACTTCCCGATCGTTTCTATAAACCGTTCAGTTACATCTCCAACAATTACAAACAAAAATTGATCTCATATCTTCATCAATTTCAAAACATAATACATAGACAGTTAAAAAACCTTCTATTAAACAAGACGAACCTGATCGGAATTATGACCCGGCGATTACTCATTTCGGATATAGTCTTCATAAAGTGAATATGAACGAGATGGTGTCGGATTTGATGTTGGAGTACAAAAGCACCACCATAGTAGTACAAAATGCCGAATTTGAGTGTGTTATTTGCTAGAAATTGCTTGTCGTTGGTGGTTTAAATCTGGGAACAAGGTTACCCCTTCATTTGCACCACTCAAAGATCAAGTTTTGAGATGCTTGTGGGCCGGGGTGAATATTGCAGACCAGCGGATCTGGTGGTCGACAATCGTTCGGACTTATTCGATGGTAATAGATTTCAAAAGTCAAGGATGGTCATGGGCGAATCTATGTATTGACCCGTGGGGTCACAGGACACCACTAATTTAAAAATTTTAACAGAAAATATTCTTTAAATTGTACAGGAAACCACTAAATTTAACTGCAGGACCCCATATATTTTTCAAATTTATAGTTTTTCCTTTCGAATTGTATAGAACACTACCAAATTTAACTACTCGGACCACATATATTTTTCGAAATTGTAGTTAGTTAAAGATAAACTACTACTAAAATATCATTCAAATATAATTTGTACTGAAAATAATTTCTGGACCCCATGAAGCTATAATCCTGAATTCGCCACTGAAGATGGTGGTCTGTGGTTTTAAGGTGAACACAGAACAAAACTACGGTTTCTCAAAAAAAAAAAAAAATGATAGCGATTTGATTTTATTTATTTAGATTTGTATTTGGCTTTGAATTTTTATTTGTTTTTTTTTTTTTTTAATTTTGATTTGAATTTGAACTGATGTTAGGGTTTATGTTTGTTGGGATGAATGAAGATGAAAATGAAAATAAGTTAGAGAAGATGCAAATGAGATGGAGACGAAGATAAATATTAAAGTGAAAAGAGGAAAATACCTGGCACATGTCTGAATTTTCGGTGGTCAGTATTTGATTTATAACCGTATAACCCGAAAACCAAACCGAAAAGTTAGGGTTTTGATTAAACAAAAAAATATCAATTTAAAATCAAAACCCTAACAATTTAAAAACACTTTAGATGATTAAATAACAAAAATAGCCTCATGTGTCTGGCACATGTCTGAGTTAACGAAGGAGAATTAACGTCTGTGACGATTTTGGACTATCCATTTAAATGATGCAAACTTCTGGACTTCTCAGGTTAAAAAAATCAAACTTTGGATTATCAATGTGTTTTTAAGCAAACCACAAGGACTATCCTTGTATGGCGTGGACCGACTAAAGTAGTCGTAAAAAAATCTTTTGCACATCCCTTTCACTGATGTAAATTTTGTGTTTTTCTCACTCATAATCCTTTCACTTGATATTCTATAAAAGAAAAGGTCAAAAAGTTGTGTGAAAATACACTTAGAAATGAACAACATAACAAACAATTAGTGATATAACAATCTAAAGTACAAGTGGCCGAGAAGAGATATGGTGCTAGGCTAGAGCTCCAAACATATTCTTGCAGTTACCTCCGTTTAAAAATCAAAATTCCACAAACTTTACACATGCATCAATGGCTGCATCTTGATTCACATCTTCCATGGTGGAGAATTTGTATTGTTTTACTAAACACCAAGCAAATATCCAACTAAAAAATAACCCGCTTTGTGGTGCAATATCTGCCTTCAACTTCCAAAACATATCATTAGTATAATTATTGTGACGATGGTGGTTGAAGGTGATGTGATGTTTAATAATAGGGATTTAATGGGCAGAGATTGAACTCATGATCACCATTTTATGCTGTATGTCCCCCAACCACTAAACTACAATCGCAGGAACATTTAGAGGGGAAGAAGGGTGATGAAAATAGGGGTTTTTTAAATTTTGTAGGTGAAATTAAGTGAGTCAAAAAGAAAGCCGAAAATGACAAGTTTACTCTCACATGTCTTGCACATGACCATCTTTAACGGACTTCTTAAGGGGAATTAGAAGGAGGGGCCACTCATGTACAATTTTTAAAATAAAGGAATCAAGTTTGCTAAATTATTACAAAGGGACGTCACATGCAAAACGGGATAAAATCAAGGGACCAACAGAGGAAAAAAGTCCGATTTTTTTAATATTATTGTCTTTTCACCTTCGTTTTTCATTATTAATAATACGTGAAATTATGGGTAGGGATGGTCGGTTGGTAATGAACGTCCAATCCATCGGCTGTTCATCCGATATAATTACGAATATGGATGATCTAAATGTATGATAAGCGGATATGAATGACGTGAGAAATTAGTGGATCAAATATTAATGGATGACAATTTATCATCCACGGATATGTCTTTTTATCACCCGAAATACATATGTATACATGTAAATATATTAACTTTGTGCTGTCGTAGCTCATATGGTAGTAGCATGTCTCTCTTAGCGAGAGGTCAGGAGTTCGACTCCCGTGAGGTGTAGCAATGCACACAAGGTTGTTCCTTTATGTAACATCCCGCGTTTTTCCGTTAAATTTAATTTTAACACCGTCTTTTTTTTTTAAAACATAATCTTTCGTATTTAAATTAATAGTTTCCGTGAGTAACGTTCATTATATTCCCGCTATTTAATTTTGACATCACCCGTTTACTCGAGCGTTTTAAAAATATTCGATCGGTTAAATCCCGCACCCGCTTTGAAACTCGAGGGACCGGAGTTGCCAAATGGGCAAACTAGTTGACTAGGTCAACTAGTCAACCCATTTCTCCACCATTTCCATCATCTCCCTCTCTCTCTTTCTCTCTAGCAAGAACACACACAAACCCCAACTTCATAGAATCATCATCTAAATTCGGATCGGGAAGCAAACTTCAAAACAAATTACATATTCGTGATCCTCTCATCATCCTCTTCGATTTGGTACCAATTTCATCCATTTTGGGTAACATTTCTAAAACACTAAATTTCTCTAAATTCGTTTTATATACTTGAAATTGTGTTAGTTAGTGTCTATGGCTCGTGTGTAA
This sequence comes from Rutidosis leptorrhynchoides, assembly GCF_046630445.1. NCBI lineage: Eukaryota > Viridiplantae > Streptophyta > Magnoliopsida > Asterales > Asteraceae > Rutidosis > Rutidosis leptorrhynchoides. The sequence continues at coordinate 54,806,068 of NC_092340.1, forward strand.
CATGAATATATGTTTTGTTTGCTCGATTTGTGGTTTGGAGTAACTAGTTTGAACATTTGAAATGGGTGTGCTAAATCCTTGATTTTGGATGAGTTAATGTTGTTAGATTGTTAAAGTGCATGTTTTAATTGTGTTACTAGTATCTTTAGCTTCGTTTTGATGTATAGGTTGATTAAGGAAACATCAAACTCATGACTATTGATTTTTGTGAATTTTCGTTAGAGTTTGATAGACTTTAAATGAACTTTTGATGATTTGAATGCCATGAAATGTTGTTAGTAAGTGTTTAGTTGTATTACATGTTTCATTACCTTCAAAACGGCATATCATATGTATAAATTGGATTCCCGAAACTTGAATTGCAATTGATGAACTTGAAACCTTGTTTTGGAACGTTTAACGAACTTTCGACGAGATTTTTGTTGTCTAAAATGATAAATTTGATTTAGGAAATGTATCTAGTTGTGTTCCTTGTCGAAAGAGCTTTCCGGTGATATAAAATACATGTTCTAATTGTTTGCGGTTTGTAATTTGGGTTGGTTTGATTGTTGGTTCGTGCACTTAGAGTTGCAGCAAACAGGGTCTGGAAACAAACCAGGACGCCGTCCAGAAAAGCAGGACGCCGTCCCAAACTTAAAAGAGGGACGCCGTCTAGCTCTCTGGGACGCCGTCCCAAACTTAAAAGAGGGACGCCGTCTAGCTCTAAGGGACGCCGTCCCAACCTTAAAAGAGGGACGCCGTCTAGCTTCTCAGGACGCCGTCCCATTGTGCTAAAACTGGCTGTTCACTTGGTCATTTGACATGAAAATGTTTGCTATGCTACGGACCTCCGATTAACATGAAACTTGGCCAACATGCTCATATATGATTATATAACTTAGAAAAATTGTCGGATACCCGACCCGACCCCGTTGACTTTTCTGTTGACTTTGACCCGACCAAGTTGACTTTTAATCAAACTTAACCAAATACTTATACAACCTTTCTAACATGCTTTTATACTTGATTCTCGCATGAAACTTGGCAACGTGATTCACATGCTATATTTAATCGAGTCGTAACGAGCCATAGGACTAATTGAACACATTTCACCCGACCTTGTGTCGTAACCGGTTAATTGATATAACTTACTTGTTTAGGTCAAGGCTAAGCAACTTTCATGCACACGTATACTTTGTGAAGTACATTTATACTCGTGCACTCGAGGTGAGATCATAGTCCCACCTTTTCAACAACTTTTATTCTTTTAAATCGTGGGCTGAGAAACATATACATTACATATTTATATACATTTCACATGTATATATACTTTTCATACTTTTATACTTTGAACACAAATACGAATACAAAGATACAGACGAGTTAGAACAAAAGTCCTCAATCCAATTATCATTAGTTCCACTTGCAGGGTGTAAGTGTAAGCGAGTGATTATGTTGTGTGGCCATACGGGTTTAACGAACCCTCATTCAGACGGTTCGCTACCGTTAGTGGATGAAATATAATTTCAACGTGCATAGTGTATGTTCTAACACTATATTCAAAATTCAGAGGGAAGATTCAGTTAAGTTTTGGTAATGGGGTGCTCGTGATACAGACAACATCTTTTGGGATGTATACGCTTGATATTCACTTTATACTAAATCTTGTGGTTTACAAACACATCTTTAGAGATGTATACGCCTTGATACTAAACCTTGTGATTCAAAATATACTTTTACAAATACATTTATGATCTCACCAACGTTTTTCGTTGACAGTTTTCTACATGTTTTTCTCAGGTCTTGCACGATATGTGATACATGCTTCCGCTCATTATTTGATACTTGCATTGGATGTCGAGTATACATGCTTTTCATGGAGCGTCTTTTGACTTTACTTTAAACTGTGTCGCCTAGATTTCAATCGTACTTATAACGTTGTAACTTAACTTTTGGTTGAACAATTCTTGTAAACTTTGAAACAATCTTTATTTTGAAATGAAGGCGACATATTTTGGTCAAATATTATCTTAAAGACTTATAATCAGGTAATGGGACCCACGTAGCCGACGCCGTCACTTGACGATTTGTCGGGGTCGCTACAGTTGGTATCAGAGCCTTGGTTGTAGGGATTTAGAGTTCATTTGTGTCCACCCCGAGTCATAGGGTACATAGGTGAATCTAGACTACAACCGGCATATAGACTGAAGTAGGAATTACTTGACTATTTGTGCATTTATACTCGAACTCTTCTATCATATCTAACTCGTATTCGAACTTGATCTTACGTTGATAAATTTTGTTGATGCGCCACCTTGACTTTATGAAGTAATGTTAAATGCACATGAGAATCAGGGTAATATAATTTCCGGGATTATATTACGGTGATTCACATGGACGTTCCGACATTATGACATAAAGAATTTAGGGCGAGTCAAGGAAAATTTTCTCTCTATCCTTAATCCATACTCCGGTTAGTATTGTTGAAAATACTAACCAACGATATTCTTGTGTCTTGAAGGAACAATGGCTCCTCGTCGCGTACGCCGCAATGAAACTCCCGAACAAGCTCTCGAACGGATGATAGCTACCGCCGTAGATGCGGCCATGGCCGGTCACTCATCCAACAACAATAATAATAACAACCACAACAACAACAACAATGGAGCCGGAAACTCAAACGAGGGGTGCTCCTATAAAGCTTTCATGGGGTGCAAACCTCACACTTTTGATGGAACCGGGGGACCGGTCGTGCTCACCCGATGGTTTGAGCAAACGGAAGCCGTCTATAGCATAAGCGGTTGTCGGGACCAAGACAAGGTCAAATACTCCACTCACACTTTCTCCGGAATTGCTCTAACATGGTGGAACACCTATGTTCAATCGGTGGGTACCGATGAAGCTCATGCCCTCTCTTGGGCCGATCTAAAGGAAAAGATGATTGTTGAATATTTTCCGCGCGAAGAAACCCGAAAGCTTGAGGGAGAACTAAGAGCTTTGAAAGCGGTCGGAAACGATCTTAAAGCTTATAATCAACGTTTCGCCGAACTATCCTTGATGTGTCCTAATCTTGTTAACCCCGAATCTCAAAGGATTGAACTCTACATGCTCGGTCTTCCAAAAAGCATCAAACAAGGGGTGATTTCATCCAAACCCACTACTCATCAAGCCGCTATGAACATGGCTCGCCAACTAATTGAAACGGTTGACGAAATCGTAGTTCCGGCACCTAAGGCCGAGGATAAATCGGGCGGCAACAAAAGGAAGTGGGAACCCTCTCAATCAAGCAACAACAACTTTGCTAAGAAGCCTTACACCTCCGACGGCAAGAGGGGTTATACCGGACACCTACCGTATTGTAACGAGTGCTACAAACATCATTTAGGCGAATGTGGCAAACCATTTTGCTTGAAGTGTCAAAGAAGTGGCCATGTAGCCCACGATTGTAGGAATACCACTCCCGTCGCTCAAAAGGAGCCCAATGCACCCAAGACGGGTGTTTGTTTTGAATGTGGCCAACCGGGACATTTTAGGAGTGCGTGCCCAAATAAGAAAATCAACCCCAACGCACGCCGTTGAACTTTCAACATCGACACCTAGGATGCCCGAGACGACGATGGACTAGTCACGGGTACGTTTCTTCACAACAAACCGTATATTTCATACTTATTCGATTCGATTACCACTAGATGTTTATTAACCAAGTCTTTGACTCGTGCTCTTTACATTCCACTTTTTCCCCTAGACACTACTTAGGCAATTTAAGTGACCAACGGAAAAATATTGTGTGCCTATAAAAATTTTATTGGAGGATATACGTTAAGACTTTTGACTTGACACCTATAGAACTAGAGAGCTCGAAACCTATTCGTAAAAAAAAAAAAAAAAAAAAAAAAAAAAAAAAAAATGTTTCCCCATCATCTTGTATAGATTATTGTGAACTGAGTAATTTTCGGTTGGAAACCGATACCCTCTCCCTCGCATCCATGACCTCATGATTTCTTGCATGAATCCCGTGTGTATTCCAAAACGACCTCCGTTCCGGTTATCATCAATTGGGGGTTAAGTGAGACGATGTCTCCTAAGCCATTTCCGAACTCGCAACGTTAGTTGTAAATCTCTCTTAGTACCGTTTGATTTATTTAGGACTCCGTCCGTATTCATGAACCTCCTAAATCACGTATGCAACTTATCTAGACAAATCTGTTATCATATTTATAGATGACGTCTTAACTTATTTAAGTAAAGAAGGAAAACGAACAACATCACCATCTTACGCTCGAACTTTTGAGAAAAGAGCAACTTTATACCAAATTCTCCGAGTGAGAATTTCTGTTGAACGAAGTCCAATTTTCTAGACCAAAATGTTAATGGTCAAGGCATTACAATCAATCTCGAAATCAAGCCACATGTAATCAGGAAACTCTCCCCACTCAGACTTGTATTCGTAAAATCTTAGATCTCGTCTGTTATTACCGAAGATTCATTTCTGACTTTTCTCGTGTTACATGACTTTTAAACTCGTTAACTCACTAAGGAAAACTTTAAACCTCTCCGTGTTCGAGCCTTGAGCGTGATTCTTCACACCAACATTTCTAGTTAAATTCGTTATTTTACACGAAGAAGTCGAATACTAAATTGTGGATCCGATCAATTTTCTCGTCATCACGTACCATACTACATACCTCTGATATTTCACCATTACCGTCTGATATTACTGGAATTTAAGATAACACACAATCCAATGATACTTCACTCTTCTTTGACTTAACGTCCTTGTGTTTCTGATAATCGGCCAACTATTATTCAACCCCGAACTATACAACTACGTGTACTACCTCGTTTCTCTTTCAGACTTCAACTTTTGACAACTAGAGGCACGTTATGGCAACCTCGAGATGTAAGCTCATCCTATTCTAAGTCCTCATTTCACTCCTATCTTTATCGCTCGCATTTTCGTTTAAAGAAACTCCTTGTAACATTTCTCCATGGATAGAGAAACTCCTCATATTTCATAAGTATTCGCCACGAGGGTGAATAGTCCTAACGAACATTTTTCGAACACTAACTAACTTGTTCAAACGTATCTTAAGAGATTCTATTCCAACACGGTGTATCTTTGTCAATTATTCCGTATTGAAATACTCGTTTCACTTCTAATTTTACAAGGAACCTTGGGAACCCGCTTAGACGTGAGTACCGCGTATCTCCCACAACCGATGAACCGAGAAAACGAACGATTTACGTCTTGGAGAGACATGTCACAAGCTCGTATTGTCACCTTTAGTAGATCACTCGCACAACAGTAGTTACCACCCGTGTGCTCACCCGCACTTTCCGAAACCCTATATGACCGCTAATGTCATACCCCTGTTCATTTAACCAAAGCATCAACCACCGAAATCTGAACTCCATCAAGAAACAACAATTGAAATCATTCAAATCCGAGGAGGGCTCGAGACGATCCGTAGTCGCCAAAAGAGTTATACCAAACTTAGATGAAAACCTCACAAATCCCAGTGTGTAACCGCGTAATATTGAGAAACCGCACCTTGGAAAGGTGTAATCCATTTTGGGAAATCGAGAAAGGCTATATTCGCAATATTGAACCTTTTGAAACCTTGGGGCGTATTGGAACCGCTTCCTACCGTTTAGAACTTCCGACTCAATTAAGTTTCCGTTTACCCTACATTTCGTGTAACAAACATAGAAACGTGTCCTGCGAAACAGGAACGTGCAATCCTTCTAGATGCACCAACTATTGATGACAAACTCCTCCTCATAGGAAAAACCGGCTGAACTTGTGGATCGTAAAACCAAGCCCTAATACAACGTAACACCCCGACTATCCGGATTCGTGGAATGTCTAAGAAAGGACCTTCAATCATTCGTAGAGTTACTACACTAGGTCTCGAGTAAGAGACATCGACTATTACTTCCAACTAAATTTCGGGACGAAATTTCTTTTGAGGTGTGGATAATGTAACATCCCGCGTTTTTCCGTTAAATTTAATTTTAACACCGTCTTTTTTTTTTAAAACATAATCTTTCGTATTTAAATTAATAGTTTCCGTGAGTAACGTTCATTATATTCCCGCTATTTAATTTTGACATCACCCGTTTACTCGAGCGTTTTAAAAATATTCGATCGGTTAAATCCCGCACTCGCTTTGAAACTCGAGGGACCGGAGTTGCCAAATGGGCAAACTAGTTGACTAGGTCAACTAGTCAACCCATTTCTCCACCATTTCCATCATCTCCCTCTCTCTCTTTCTCTCTAGCAAGAACACACACAAACCCCAACTTCATAGAATCATCATCTAAATTCGGATCGGGAAGCAAACTTCAAAACAAATTACATATTCGTGATCCTCTCATCATCCTCTTCGATTTGGTACCAATTTCATTCATTTTGGGTAACATTTCTAAAACACTAAATTTCTCTAAATTCGTTTTATATACTTGAAATTGTGTTAGTTAGTGTCTATGGCTCGTGTGTAACATGAATATATGTTTTGTTTGCTCGATTTGTGGTTTGGAGTAACTAGTTTGAACATTTGAAATGGGTGTGCTAAATCCTTGATTTTGGATGAGTTAATGTTGTTAGATTGTTAAAGTGCATGTTTTAATTGTGTTACTAGTATCTTTAGCTTCGTTTTGATGTATAGGTTGATTAAGGAAACATCAAACTCATGACTATTGATTTTTGTGAATTTTCGTTAGAGTTTGATAGACTTTAAATGAACTTTTGATGATTTGAATGCCATGAAATGTTGTTAGTAAGTGTTTAGTTGTATTACATGTTTCATTACCTTCAAAACGGCATATCATATGTATAAATTGGATTCCCGAAACTTGAATTGCAATTGATGAACTTGAAACCTTGTTTTGGAACGTTTAACGAACTTTCGACGAGATTTTTGTTGTCTAAAATGATAAATTTGATTTAGGAAATGTATCTAGTTGTGTTCCTTGTCGAAAGAGCTTTCCGGTGATATAAAATACATGTTCTAATTGTTTGCGGTTTGTAATTTGGGTTGGTTTGATTGTTGGTTCGTGCACTTAGAGTTGCAGCAAACAGGGTCTGGAAACAAACCAGGACGCCGTCCAGAAAAGCAGGACGCCGTCCCAAACTTAAAAGAGGGACGCCGTCTAGCTCTCTGGGACGCCGTCCCAAACTTAAAAGAGGGACGCCGTCTAGCTCTAAGGGACGTCGTCCCAACCTTAAAAGAGGGACGCCGTCTAGCTTCTCAGGACGCCGTCCCATTGTGCTAAAACTGGCTGTTCACTTGGTCATTTGACATGAAAATGTTTGCTATGCTACGGACCTCCGATTAACATGAAACTTGGCCAACATGCTCATATATGATTATATAACTTAGAAAAATTGTCGGATACCCGACCCGACCCCGTTGACTTTTCTGTTGACTTTGACCCGACCAAGTTGACTTTTAATCAAACTTAACCAAATACTTATACAACCTTTCTAACATGCTTTTATACTTGATTCTCGCATGAAACTTGGCAACGTGATTCACATGCTATATTTAATCGAGTCGTAACGAGCCATAGGACTAATTGAACACATTTCACCCGACCTTGTGTCGTAACCGGTTAATTGATATAACTTACTTGTTTAGGTCAAGGCTAAGCAACTTTCATGCACACGTATACTTTGTGAAGTACATTTATACTCGTGCACTCGAGGTGAGATCATAGTCCCACCTTTTCAACAACTTTTATTCTTTTAAATCGTGGGCTGAGAAACATATACATTACATATTTATATACATTTCACATGTATATATACTTTTCATACTTTTATACTTTGAACACAAATACGAATACAAAGATACAGACGAGTTAGAACAAAAGTCCTCAATCCAATTATCATTAGTTCCACTTGCAGGGTGTAAGTGTAAGCGAGTGATTATGTTGTGTGGCCATACGGGTTTAACGAACCCTCATTCAGACGGTTCGCTACCGTTAGTGGATGAAATATAATTTCAACGTGCATAGTGTATGTTCTAACACTATATTCAAAATTCAGAGGGAAGATTCAGTTAAGTTTTGGTAATGGGGTGCTCGTGATACAGACAACATCTTTTGGGATGTATACGCTTGATATTCACTTTATACTAAATCTTGTGGTTTACAAACACATCTTTAGAGATGTATACGCCTTGATACTAAACCTTGTGATTCAAAATATACTTTTACAAATACATTTATGATCTCACCAACGTTTTTCGTTGACAGTTTTCTACATGTTTTTCTCAGGTCTTGCACGATATGTGATACATGCTTCCGCTCATTATTTGATACTTGCATTGGATGTCGAGTATACATGCTTTTCATGGAGCGTCTTTTGACTTTACTTTAAACTGTGTCGCCTAGATTTCAATCGTACTTATAACGTTGTAACTTAACTTTTGGTTGAACAATTCTTGTAAACTTTGAAACAATCTTTATTTTGAAATGAAGGCGACATATTTTGGTCAAATATTATCTTAAAGACTTATAATCAGGTAATGGGACCCACGTAGCCGACGCCGTCACTTGACGATTTGTCGGGGTCGCTACAGTTGGTATCAGAGCCTTGGTTGTAGGGATTTAGAGTTCATTTGTGTCCACCCCGAGTCATAGGGTACATAGGTGAATCTAGACTACAACCGGCATATAGACTGAAGTAGGAATTACTTGACTATTTGTGCATTTATACTCGAACTCTTCTATCATATCTAACTCGTATTCGAACTTGATCTTACGTTGATAAATTTTGTTGATGCGCCACCTTGACTTTATGAAGTAATGTTAAATGCACATGAGAATCAGGGTAATATAATTTCCGGGATTATATTACGGTGATTCACATGGACGTTCCGACATTATGACATAAAGAATTTAGGGCGAGTCAAGGAAAATTTTCTCTCTATCCTTAATCCATACTCCGGTTAGTATTGTTGAAAATACTAACCAACGATATTCTTGTGTCTTGAAGGAACAATGGCTCCTCGTCGCGTACGCCGCAATGAAACTCCCGAACAAGCTCTCGAACGGATGATAGCTACCGCCGTAGATGCGGCCATGGCCGGTCACTCATCCAACAACAATAATAATAACAACCACAACAACAACAACAATGGAGCCGGAAACTCAAACGAGGGGTGCTCCTATAAAGCTTTCATGGGGTGCAAACCTCACACTTTTGATGGAACCGGGGGACCGGTCGTGCTCACCCGATGGTTTGAGCAAACGGAAGCCGTCTATAGCATAAGCGGTTGTCGGGACCAAGACAAGGTCAAATACTCCACTCACACTTTCTCCGGAATTGCTCTAACATGGTGGAACACCTATGTTCAATCGGTGGGTACCGATGAAGCTCATGCCCTCTCTTGGGCCGATCTAAAGGAAAAGATGATTGTTGAATATTTTCCGCGCGAAGAAACCCGAAAGCTTGAGGGAGAACTAAGAGCTTTGAAAGCGGTCGGAAACGATCTTAAAGCTTATAATCAACGTTTCGCCGAACTATCCTTGATGTGTCCTAATCTTGTTAACCCCGAATCTCAAAGGATTGAACTCTACATGCTCGGTCTTCCAAAAAGCATCAAACAAGGGGTGATTTCATCCAAACCCACTACTCATCAAGCCGCTATGAACATGGCTCGCCAACTAATTGAAACGGTTGACGAAATCGTAGTTCCGGCACCTAAGGCCGAGGATAAATCGGGCGGCAACAAAAGGAAGTGGGAACCCTCTCAATCAAGCAACAACAACTTTGCTAAGAAGCCTTACACCTCCGACGGCAAGAGGGGTTATACCGGACACCTACCGTATTGTAACGAGTGCTACAAACATCATTTAGGCGAATGTGGCAAACCATTTTGCTTGAAGTGTCAAAGAAGTGGCCATGTAGCCCACGATTGTAGGAATACCACTCCAGTCGCTCAAAAGGAGCCCAATGCACCCAAGACGGGTGTTTGTTTTGAATGTGGCCAACCGGGACATTTTAGGAGTGCGTGCCCAAATAAGAAAATCAACCCCAACGCACGCCGTTGAACTTTCAACATCGACACCTAGGATGCCCGAGACGACGATGGACTAGTCACGGGTACGTTTCTTCACAACAAACCGTATATTTCATACTTATTCGATTCGATTACCACTAGATGTTTATTAACCAAGTCTTTGACTCGTGCTCTTTACATTCCACTTTTTCCCCTAGACACTACTTAGGCAATTTAAGTGACCAACGGAAAAATATTGTGTGCCTATAAAAATTTTATTGGAGGATATACGTTAAGACTTTTGACTTGACACCTATAGAACTAGAGAGCTCGAAACCTATTCGTAAAAAAAAAAAAAAAAAAAAAAAAAAAAAAAAATGTTTCCCCATCATCTTGTATAGATTATTGTGAACTGAGTAATTTTCGGTTGGAAACCGATACCCTCTCCCTCGTATCCATGACCTCATGATTTCTTGCATGAATCCCGTGTGTATTCCAAAACGACCTCCGTTCCGGTTATCATCAATTGGGGGTTAAGTGAGACGATGTCTCCTAAGCCATTTCCGAACTCGCAACGTTAGTTGTAAATCTCTCTTAGTACCGTTTGATTTATTTAGGACTCCGTCCGTATTCATGAACCTCCTAAATCACGTATGCAACTTATCTAGACAAATCTGTTATCATATTTATAGATGACGTCTTAACTTATTTAAGTAAAGAAGGAAAACGAACAACATCACCATCTTACGCTCGAACTTTTGAGAAAAGAGCAACTTTATACCAAATTCTCCGAGTGAGAATTTCTGTTGAACGAAGTCCAATTTTCTAGACCAAAATGTTAATGGTCAAGGCATTACAATCAATCTCGAAATCAAGCCACATGTAATCAGGAAACTCTCCCCACTCAGACTTGTATTCGTAAAATCTTAGATCTCGTCTGTTATTACCGAAGATTCATTTCTGACTTTTCTCGTGTTACATGACTTTTAAACTCGTTAACTCAATTTTTACCATTCATCATCGATGTTTACCATTCATCATCGATTTTCGAACGATTTTGTTCAAAAACTTTTTAAAATTTTTTCGTTTTCTTCTATTTGCATATTAAAGGATCGTTTTTTTTATAAAAAAAAAATTTGAAATTTTACTTATCCAGTTTGTGCCCCATTTAGTGCTTATCCATGGATTGATCCAATATATATATATATATATATATATATATATATATATATATATATATATATAGCATGACGTACATGTTTAATTTATTATAGCAAGTGGTGCCAGACAAACTTGATCAAATAATTTGAGTATGAAAATACAATGTGATCAATTAACTTTGTTTTTATTCACATGCTCAAATTAGTGGTATATACATTCTTAACAAAATATCCGAATTGAAGGTGTCGCATATTCTATCGAGTTAGAGACTTGAGTCGAGAAATTAACAAATACTCCGTATTAACATATAAATGTTTAATAGACACGTTTAAACTATACTAATCGTACCACACCATATTAAGTACTTGTATAAGAATATACTACACGTACTTTTGTTTCAGATACCATAATTCAGTGGTTAAATTAATAATTGTATGATAATGATACCAAGATCAAACGGTGTCGTTTAAACTTGTAAACAATAGTCTGGTTCCCATTAATTAATTATAAATTTGGAATTTAGAATTTTACTCGTATTTTGATGTCCATGTTCTTTGTATATGCTACCTTTACTACTTTTCTTGATTCACTTCGTTCATGTAAGAAGAAATGACAGATGAACGATCGAGAATAAAGTTCAAATAAAAGTGTCACGTGATATATCTAACTAGCATGTTCATATTTATTTACATATTAACTACCAGACAAAAGTTATGAATAGTAACTAGTGGCATTTTCTACTTTCCATCTTTTTTATTTTCATTTTAACTAAATTTCATATTACCAACAAAGCCCCCCACACTTTTTTGAAAAATTCAATTCGACCCCCAAACAGGAGAATAAAGTGTCAAATAACCATTTTCATAAAAAATCTTAAATAAACTCCACCCAAATATTCAACGGGTCATATCTTCTCGCTCGCAACGAGTTAAATTTTTCCGACACCATCGTCAAACTCGAAATAATTTTAGGAACACAGTGTCACTAGCTATACGCAAAACAGACGTTTTTTAAAAAATGCTAAATATTTGGAGTACTTTTCATACACGTTGATTTTGCGTTAAATTTTTAAAAGTCGACAATTCCATAGCGAAACGCGGAGATGCACATATATTGTTAATTTAAAATAACATTTAAATCTCTCACGCGTTATACCTTTTAGTTCGACTCGGGTTGCGCTTCAACGACATCATCGTTAGCCACAAAATAATTTTACTAAACGCAATAAAATACATTGAAAACCGAACCCCGGCGCGAAACGAGGGTTCGATAACTAGTTTATATTTATAGATAAAAACGAATTGAAGTTTGCAACTTAAAGAAAACCATAAAATCACGAGAAAATTATGACAATGCTTTTTAATTAATTTAGAAAAGTACGTATGTTCAAGGTTTATAATTAGATATAGATAGATAGATCAACTAGTGAATACTGCTAGCTACATGACCACGGGCTATGTTTGGCGACAAGCTTTTTGAAGCTTTTTTGAGCTTTTAGCGTTTCTGAAAAAGCTCCTATATAATTTTTTAGCTTCGTTTGGTTGCACTAGCTTTTAGCTTTTAGAATTTTTTAAAAAGCTCCAGTCAGCTCCAAATTTAAACGCTCCTACATCTAGCGTTCAGGGAAGAAAAAAAGCTTTTGGCCCATTAATAACCTTAAATACCCTTTACGTAAATTAAACCATACGACCTAATTTTTTTTCATACGTCGAGCAGACGGCGATTGCAGGTTGATCACTAACGGCTTCTTCTTCCACAGTTGATTGCATCATTCACGGTATGTAAGTTCATGTTTATCATTCATGATCGATATGTTTGTGTATTGTATCAATCTTGGAGTATAATTTAATACGGGTCTTTTTGTGTAAGAAGTTAGAGATTTCATGCAACTCTAGTTTTTTAATAACGAAATATGTGATTATGATATAAGGGGTGTGGAAGCCATTATTGAAGCAAACGGTTGAGTGCAAAATTGAATTATTTTATTCGAGACAACATCTAGTCATCTGGAGTCTATAAAAATAATATTATAGAATGGAGTTACTTGGGTTGTGAATGATTGCTTTTATAAATGTCATACTGAAGATAAAGATAAAGACCATGTGTGTGTTTGGGTATGATTAGAATAGTAGAAGCATTATTTGTGTCCTTTACGTGTATGCTTGTGTAGGGGTATGTTTGTGTACTGTAAGTTTATGTTGGTAACAATATTGCTACTTTAATATGGAATGATCGTCATTAATAATTTAATAGTATTATATATGTTTTCGGTTATTAGTAGTATTATATGTGTTTTCGGTTATTTGGTAATGACTATGTTTTATTAAACTAAAATAATGATATTTAAGTATTTTTTCTAGTGTCCATTTTTGTCATTTTACTTATTTTATAACAGCTTCAGCTACTTTGCCAAACAATTAAATACCTTTAAAAAGCTTCAGCTAAACGCTTTCAGTTAAACGCTTGCAGCTAAACGTTTGCAGCTAAACGGCTGCAGCTAAACGTTTGCAGCTTTCAGCTAGTTTTGCCAAACATACCCTAATTCAGAAAAATGGCACGACTTTTGCTATATACACGATGACTAACGTACAATTTTAAACAATAAATCCATGTCTAATTGACTAATTAAAACACGTATTTCATTGCTAATCTTTCGTTGTAATTACAATTAGGATCTAACTAACATGTTTATCAACTATATAGTTAATCTTATTTTTTTAAGCATACAAAGTTAAGTTTGGATAGTATTTTTCTTGTTAAATATGAAGTTGTCTACTTGCAATTTATATGTACGGTATACGTATACGATATTTATATATAAAGATCAACCCTCGTCATGAGATTAACTACATCTTTCATCATATTATATATGATACTCATATCAAACCGCCACAATGTTTTATTCATACGTTTATCATTTATGATGACACATAGTACAACTATTTTTAGTTGGTTAACAATAACAATGACTGGCACCCAAATTGCGGGGTGTTTGGATTTACGTTTCGAAAATTTATTATACATTTTGAATAATCAGAATCAAATAATCAGCTGTATCAAAATGTGATTTGGTTAAACGGTGTTTGGATTTGATTATGCTGTTTGTGTTGGGAAAAATAGAAATAATAATCTGATGAGTCAAAAGTGTTTTGCAGATTTTAGAGTCTGAAGGTTTAGAGTCTGAAGTTGCAGACTCTGGAATTGCTGGAGTAAACGTTTGAAGATTTCTTGAAGCAAAAGCCATAGAATATTCTGGAGATATGCTTGTTATTTAAGAAGATTTGTTTTGAAGATTTGATTTTATCTCCAGAATTTACTTCCTAGTTATTAGCAAATTTGGTTTGTTTTTAGTTTATCTTTTCCATATTTATAGCTAAGTAGTTTTGGAAATCAAATCTCCAGATTTGGTTTTTATCTGTATAAATAGGGACGTATGGTTCATTTGATAGATGCACTTTTTCACGATTAATATCATTTGTCTTCTATTCTATAATCGTGTTCTCTCATTCTCTGTATTATTAATTCTTATTTATTGTTTGAGTGAGAGTCTGGTGTTCATAGATCAAATACTGTGAACTAATAACTGGTATCAGAGCAGGAAAGGTGTAAATCCTGTCTCGGTGATCTTTAAAACAATCCATATTTTTTATTCAAAAGGTCTATCAGTATTATTACTACCCCAGATATGGCTATAATTGAAAAGGCTGGTGGTTCTAGCAAGTTTCAGGAAGATCTGAAAGCTGTTGAAAAGATGGATAAAGACACTACTTGCAATAAAGCTTCTGCCTATAAGGTACAAAACTTTGTGAACTATCTTGATAATGAAAAAGTGAGAATGTTTCAGTACTTGTTGCTTGACTTTCAATGGTGTTTAGATGATATTGATAGGTTAAGAACACAAATTTTTGATCTTAAAAACACTTTTGACTCATCAGATTATTATTTCTATTTTTTCCAACAATCTCCCCCTATCTGATGATGTCAAAACAACCTGTACTCCTAAACAAACATCTTTGCATACTCCCTTTCAATTAGCTTGCACTTGCCCTTCTTACTTAAAACCCTAGATGTTACAGCACTTGTGAATTCACCTCAAAAATTCACTAGGCAAGGTGCTTCTAGTACTACTTCATCACCTCTGCTAGAGGTTGGTGAAGGCAGTGCTCTGACCCAACCTAAACCTGATAGAATAGTAAACTTGGATATCCTCATTACAGTCACTGAAGAAACCCACTCAGTTGACTTATTTGAAGAAGTCCCAATCCTGAACTCAAATAAACAAATCCAACAACCTACTACAATGACCAAGCCAACTGCTACCCCAGACTTAAGTCTGTCACTACCCATCCAAAATGTTCTATTCTTACACATTCTTGCACAGGCTGCCAATGTTACACTCATGTCACAGGGTGTGATACAGGCCTCAAATCCTTCTATGTCCAAAGATCGCCCTACTTTTCAACAGGAAGGCTGTGAGGACATACCAACCCTACCCTTATCTTCTGGCACTACTTCTCAGACTGAGGCACCAGTCACCATGGTTGGCCTACATCAGGCTTTGACCAAGTTGACTAAGGAGTTTTGATGACAAGCTCTCTGGTGTGCAGTCTAAGATTAATAATCTTAACTTTAATAATAATTTTGTTTCAAAAGATGAGCTGTTGGAGGTAAGAAGGTTGGTTGGGGATATGCAGGAGTTGTCTAGTGCAGGTGATTCAGGGTCTGTTGCAGAAATTAATCACAGGTTGGCTGAGCTGGAGAAACGGATGGTTGGTGTTGATGAACTGAGACAATGCTTTACTGGAATTGCTTCTGATATTTGTTCCCTCAAAAATCAACAAACTGAAATTTGGAAGGTCATATCTTCTCTGCCTTTAGATGATGTCAAAAAGGGGGAGAAAAGAAAGAAGTCTGATGATGCAGGTACAGGTACTTCAGATGTAGGTTTTGCAAGTGTTGAGGGGGAGCAATCAAAGAGAGCTCAAATTGAGGGGGAGCATCAGATTGAGGGGGAGAATATAACTGATAGGGGTGTTGGTGATACTCAAATGGTTGCTGTTGGTGGTGTTGGTGATATTCAAGGAAGCACTAGTGCTGTTGTGGTTGCTGCTATGCAAGGAGATTAAGAGTTAAATTGAATCAAATTGTTCGATTGAGTTTTTGTGAGTGGAAAGGCATAGCTGTGTGTATCCAGGAGTATACAGATAATCAAGTTATTGTGCAAGAAGTGTTGAAGAGAGTTTATATGCTGGTACATTTGGTATTTGAAGAAGAGTTTATAAGTTTTAAGGATTATGAGGTATTTTGTGGAATGTTTATGAAGGAGAGAAGAGCTAAGGGACATGTTGAAAGGTATGATGTTCCTGAACATTTAGAGTTTGTTGATGATAAATATATTGAGTATTTGGATGCTTTGATGATCAAGACAAATGGAAATCAAAGGATGTTAATTATGTGTGATCAGTTTGAAGGGGCTAGCATTGATATGTTGATCAGTTTACTGTCCAGATGTAAAACACAGCAGACAACTCCTTTCAGGGTGTAGTTGTTAAAACACTTGCATAGCAAGCTGAGCATGTTGAAGAAAATTTCTCATATGAAGGGCAAGTGCAAGCTAATTGAAAGGGAGTATGCAAAGATGTTTGTTTAGGAGTACAGGTTGTTTTGACATCATCAGATAGGGGGAGATTGTTGGAAAAAATAGAAATAATAATCTGATGAGTCAAAAGTGTTTTGCAGATTTTAGAGTCTGAAGGTTTAGAGTCTGAAGTTGCAGACTCTGGAATTGCTGGAGTAAACGTCTGAAGATTTCTTGAAGCAAAAGCCATAGAATATTCTGGAGATATGCTTGTTATTTAAGAAGATTTGTTTTGAAGATTTGATTTTATCTCCAGAATTTACTTCATAGTTATTAGCAAATTTGGTTTGTTTTTAGTTTATCTTTTCCATATTTATAGTTAAGTAGTTTTGGAAATCAAATCTCCAGATTTGGTTTTTATCTGTATAAATAGGGACGTATGGTTCATTTGATAGATGCACTTTTTCACGATTAATATCCGTGTTCTCTCATTCTCTGTATTATTAATTCTTATTTATTGTTTGAGTGAGAGTCTGGTGTTCATAGATCAAATACTGTGAACTAATAGTATGATATCACAATAATTAGATAATCAGTATTCTGAGTGTTTGTTAAAATCAAATTATTTACAACTTAAACATGTAAAATTACCAAACGGGGCCATCTTTAAAAAAAACAAAAAATATATAGATTTAATATGTATAAATACATCTTTTCATAAATTGTAATAACTAGTTTTCGAACCCTCGTTTGGCGCCGGGGGTTCGGTTTTCAATGTATTTTATTGCGTTTAGTTTGTAAAATTATTTCGTGGCTAACAATGATGTCGTTGAAGCGCAACTCGAGCCGAACTAAAAGGTATAACCCGTGAAAGAATTAAATGTTATTTTAAATTAACAATATATGTGCATTTCCGCTATGGAATTGTCGACTTTTAAAAATTTAACGCAAAATCATCGTGTATGAAATGTACCCAAATATTTAGCGTTTTTCTAAAAAGCGTCCGGTGTGCGTATAGTTAGTGACATTGTGTATTTGTGTTCCTAAAATTATTTCGAGTTTAACGATGGTGTCGGAAAAATTTAACTCGTTGCGAGCGAGAGGATATGACCTATTGAATATTTGGGTGGAATTTATTTAAGTTTTTTTTTTTTATAAAAATGATTATTTGATTCCCCCCCCCCCTCTCCCTATTTGGGGGGTCGATTTGATTTTTTTAAAAAGTAGGGGGGCTTTGTAAGTGAAATGCAATTTAGGGGAAAAAAGGAAAAAAAAAGAAAAGATGAAAAGACGTAAGCGCCCCTAGTTACTATTCATGATTTTTGTATAATACATAGTATAGTAATTATTGGCAAATTTATGCTAATGATATCAACATCGACATATAATTTACATAGAACGTAACAAATAAGAGTATTCATATCGCACATGATTCAACAAATATAAAGTTATAATGAATTGATTCATAAGAACAATTGAAGCAACCAAATGCGAAAATATATGGACTAGGATAGTTTTTATACTGTAATGGTGTCATAATTTGAACATCTCTACTTCGCTAGTGCTTTTAATAATATTTTTTTGTGAAGAGAATATTATAATCGAGTTGGTCATAGTTACCTGAGTATGTATAGTGGACTCTCCAAAAGCAGCCGTAAAAAAATGGAAGAGTACATGCTTTTATATTTTATGGGTAAAATTGTCAAATAAATGGCAAGAATTATATTTGAGAAATTACCATTTGTACACAGTATGCTCCTACCCACAGCAGAGTTTTCACGTTTTCAAGCTCAAATAATGTAGATAATCACTTTTTAGATTTGGTTTACCAAACGCTAAAACAAGATTAATTACAAGTTTACAACTTATATGGGGTGTGATCAAACTTGAGGTACTGTCAACTCAGGTTCGATTCTCACTTTAAACATGAAGTTTTCAACCTTTAATAGTACTGCCAACATCAATTCGATTTGGAAAGGTCTCTTTGGGGTTTTTTCAAACCTTCGATGGTACTGCCAACACCATCGCGATTTGGGTTTTCTTCTAACGTGTGTGTGGGTGACAAATGAGAGCATTCGATGTCGATATCCAGTGGCGGATCCAGGATTTTATTTCACCGGGGGCAAAAAAAAAATTTAAAACCGTAGCAAATTTTTAGGCAAAATATGAAGGTTTTTGGGCAAAATTTGAAGGGGTTGGGGCAAAATTTGGAGAATATTGGACAAAATTTGAAAGTTTTGGGGCAAAATATGTTGGTTTTGGGGCAAAATTTGGAGAATATTGGACAAAATTTGAAGATTTTGGGGCAAAATATGTAGGTTTTGGGGCAAAAAAAAGGTTTGGGGGCAAAAATTTTTTTCCACTGGGGGCAAAGTCGAAATATCCATAAATTTTACACTAAAAATTTCAAATCCACCGGGGGCGGGCGCCCAACATACTGGATCCGCCTATGTCGATATCGCCGTTAAAAATAAAAAGAATGAAAAAAACCACTTATTTCAATATTTAAAAAGTCAATAAAGTTGATTTTTGACTTTAAAAAGCCTTTCTTTCATAACTTTCAAAATCTTTTGTTTAACTTATATAATATTTGATTAAATTTATATAGAGGCTTCTTCGGGCAGGAATAAGATGAGCAATTGTTCAGGGCCAACATATTTAGAAGGGCCCAAAAATGTAAATAAATATATTCGCAAAGTATTCAATTAAATTAAAAGAAAATAGTTAAAAGATAAATATTTGGAAGAAAAAAAAAACATTTTGGTATGCTTGTCTTCAAAACTTATTTCGTATTTATAAATTTTAGTTTCATCTTTTCGTGTGAATTTTTTTTTTATATGTATAAGGGGCCTGTATTTATTTCCGTCAAGGGTCTTCCAAATTTGTAAGACCCAAATATTTATTGTACATAAGAGTAAATATGATGTACATAAAGCGTGTGAAGTGTAGTGTAATTGAAAAGCTAAAGAAAACTGATCTGGAATGTGGCGCGCCGCGCGGGGTTGAGGGCGCGCGCCGCGCACCTTTCCTGTGACAGATTCCTACTTCTAATTAGATTTAAATGAAGGGCAATTGAGTCTTTTTGCTTGGAGCCGGGTTTAGGTCATTTATGGCCAGATTTTTGGTGGTTGAAACTCATTCAACACAACCACCAACATCATCTTCTACCCCACTTCAATTTTAGAGTGAGAAACACTTTGAGAGAGAGAAAGCTCAAATCAAGGAGGAAGAAGCTTGATTCGGGTCAAAGCTCGTGTATTAAAGTTGTTCATCTAGTCACTAGCTACGTTTTGATAGTGGTGGTATGTCCTAACCTTGATTTTCCTTACTTTGATTTATTTAAGGGTTATGGTTTGGGTAAATGGTGAACATAAAACCCATCGTTGGTGATTTTGAGGGTTTTTGGGTAAGATTGAGTCATGGGGACTCAAGAAGAACTAACCTAGAGTTTTAAAGGGATGATTGGTGTTTATGAGTCTTAAATGGTTAGTTAATCACTAGCACACTTGGTTGTTAAGTGAATGGGTGTTATTTGGGTTACTGGATGACCCAAAATGGGTATGTTAACCTTGAAATAGGTCAAATGAGTTTTGGGTGACCTAAGTTGTCTAATGAGTGTGAAAATGCGATAACCTTGTGTTAATAAGTGTATTAAGACCAAAATTGGCTAGCTTTGGGGTTTTGGCGGGGTTGACCTAATATTATGATTAAGAGTGCAAATGGGTCGAAATTGCACTATGGGTCGAATGACACTAGGATGATGAGTGAGTTGGTTAACCAACTTGATTGTGTGATTGATTATATACATAATGTAATAGGTACGTTACATTGAAGGTTGCAAGCTCGGTTATCTTTCACCAAAGACGTTGAGGTGAGTGAAATAATTGTATACATGCGTATATAGTTTATTTGCTTGCGGGCTTGTGGTTAGTGTTATCCGGGCGTGTGGATTCACTATAGTGTTATCCGGGCGTGTGGATTCACTACTCTTTTGTGCGATGGAGACCACATGTGCGTGAAGGGTGGTTCGACAAGTGCGGACGTCCACCTAGGGGGTTAGTGTACACTAACGGTCATCATGCGAGTACCAATGGTCATTGTGCGAGTACCGTTCCCTTGTGTGCGATATGGTTAACCATGGTTATGTGTGTAGTGTAGCGTATTATATTGTTCGAGTTATATATGCTATTATTTTGTGCTAGCTTGTGGTCGTGGAGACTTAGCATTTACTTTGCGATGGTATGCTATTTAGTTTGCTAGCGTGTATGAGGTATTTGTGTTGTGATTGCAAGTAAGTAGATTATATATGTATGTGTATAACTATTGTACTCACTAAGCTTTGCTTACCCTTCTCGTTGTTTACCTTTTTAGGCTCCGGTGTGGATAAGGGCAAAGGTATTTGTTTGGATTAGTGGCTCTCGAGGGATTAGCTTTTGGAAGTTCGACCAAGATATGGGTAGTTTAAACCCCAAACACCATGCTCTAAGTGTCGTTTGGAAATTAAACTTTTGTGGTCGAAACTTGTATTTTGTACGAAATTCGTAATTCGGGACGATGTGGGCCCGGTGTTGTATAACTCATTTTTATTTTGGAAATCTCTTAGTTTTACTTATTGTAATGTGTTGTGAAAACTGTTTCGCCTAAAAGTGTCGGGAAGTGGGAGATCTTTTTGCTAAAACGGAGAAAGTGGACAGACCACTTTGGAGCGCCGCTCCACCCTGGGGCGCGCCGCGCTAAATGCTGAACTGGACTGGTTTATTTTATTAAAAAAAATCGTGTTTCGGTTGGATAACGGGTTGGGTCGTTACAAGTGGTATTAGAGCATGGTCTAAGGGATTTAGGCGATTTGAGATAGGTGCCTAGACTTAGACTTTATTGTGTATGCGTTTTATGCGGGACTTGTAGGAGACGGGTCGGACCGGGCTAGTTAGTGCCTAGGTTTAGGTGAACTAACCTTGCACTACCTGTTTTGTGGTATATTTGTAAACATCAAGCGAGATAGACGTTGTACTAGCAAGTTAATGCGATGTGCTCGCGTAATAATGACTAGCTACCATTGTTACGGGTGCAAATCGTGTCAAACGAGCGATGTACGATGATTGTTGAGCAAGATGGGGCGGTGAGTTGTATATATATATGTGTCATGTCTTTTCGTTCGTTGTTTAACCTATTCCGTTTTATAGAATGAAGATGAGAAGCGGACACGACACCAATGGCGGAGGTACGAGCGAGGACGCCGATTTTACTGCCAAAGTTGAGACCATCATGCAAAGGCGTCACGCGGCCTTTTTGGAGGATGTTAAGAAGATGTTCTTGGATTCGATTGACGAGCAAGTAGTCAATCTAGTCAAGGAACAAGTAAAGGTTGTCCTTCATGAAGATAATGTGGGAAGACGAGACTTTTTCTATAAAAATTTCAAGGATGCTCAACCGCCCACTTTTGAGAGCGAGCGGTATCCACTAAAGAGCAATCGTTGGATCTCCGATATGGAGGGGGCTTTTCGCACTTGTGAATGCCCTCTCGATAAGAAGACGAGGTATGGTAGTAGCATGTTAAGGGGTGATGCTAAGATGTGGTGGGACGAAAAGATTCAGCTTTATGGTGAGGAGCAATGTATGGAATTCACGTGGGATGAATTCAAAACGGAGTTTTTCAAGGAGTATCGAACTTCAGCCGATCTTTCTAGGCTTAAGGACGAGTTGCGTGCTTTGAGGCAAGGGTCGATGGATTTGAACACTCTCAAGTCCACTTTCTTATCGAAGACCCAATTTTGCCCCGAGTATGTCGGTAATGATCATATGTTGAAGGAAGATTTCTATCGAACCTTGAACGATAACTACCAAGAGAAGATTAGTAGAAACTCGGTGAAAACTTTTGATGAGTTGTTTGACATTGCTAAAGGTTTTGAGACGCTCATTTCGAAAAAGAGTGGCTTTACTTTTGGCTAAAGAAAGTTTGAAGCTACTAGTCACTCGAACAAGAAGAGTAAGGGTGCGAGTGAGAGCGTCGGGAGTGTGAAGAAGGGCGGTTTTAAAGAATTCAACCTCGGTGTTATAATTATGGACAATACGGACATCTATCCCGTGATTGCAGGAACCCGGCAACAACAAAGCTCACTTGTATTAATTGTAATAAAGAAGGACACCGGAAGTCGGAGTGTCCCGAATTGCGCACTGATTAAGTTAAGAGGCTAGAGAAGGCGGCGAGTACGGCTAGGGGACGAAATTATTTGATGACCAATGATGAGGCCAAGCAATCTAATGAAGTTGTCTCAGGTACTTTCATGGTTAACTCTAATCCGGCAATGATCTTATTTGATAGCGGTGCTAATTTGTCGTTTGTGTCGCCTCAATTTGTGTCTAAACTTAACAAACTGCTAGCTAAGTTAAGTCATCCGGTAGAGGTCGAAATAGCGGATGGCAAGATGGTGCTAGGGGTTGATGTGTGTAAGGATTGTAATGTTGTTTTTGGCACCAAAACGTTTAAATTGATCTCATTCCGATGACTTTGGGTGAGTTTGATATTGTTGTTGGTATGGATTGGCTCAATCGTTATAGAGCCGCCATTGCATGTCACGAAAAGTTCATTCGTGTAAAGACCCCAAGTGGGGGAGAGTTAATCATTCATGGCGATAAACGGAGGAGCCTCGTACCATTATGCACTTATGCACGTACGCGCCGTTTTCTTAATGTTGGAGGTATGGTTTTTCTTGCCCATGTAGTTGATACTCGTGATGAGCCACCATCCATTCGTGAAATTTCGGTGATTAATGAATTCGAAGACATTTTTCCGGATGAGTTACCGGGTATTCCGGCGGAAAGACAAGTTGAATTTTGCATTGAGTTGGTTCCGGGGGCTACTCCCATTGCTAAGACTCCTTACCATTTAGCACCAACGGAAATGTAAGAGTTGTTAAATCAAACCCAAGAGTTGCTTGAAAAGGGTTTCATTCGACCGAGTGCCTCGCCATGGGGTGCTCCGGTTTTATTAGTGAAAAAGAAAGATGGTAGTATGCGGATGTGCATCGATTATCGGGAGTTGAACAAAGTGACGATCAAGAATCGTTATCCATTGCCTCGGATTGACGATTTGTTTGACCAACTCCAAGGTGCAACGTATTTTTCTAAGATTGACTTATGGTCCGGCTATCACCAAGTGCGGGTCAGTGAGGAAGATATAGAGAAAACGGCATTTCGAACTCGTTACGGGCATTTTGAGTTTGTAGTTATGCCTTTTGGTCTTACGAATGCACTGGCGGCATTCATGGATCTTATGAACCGAGTGTGCCAACCTATGTTGGACAAGTCGGTAATTGTGTTCATTGATGACTTACTTGTCTATTCTAAGAGTATGAAAGAACATGAACGCCATTTGCGCGAAGTGTTGAAGACGTTGCGGAAGGAGAAGTTGTATGCTAAACTTTCCAAATGTGAATTTTGGCTAAGGAAAGTGCAATTCCTTGGCCATATTGTTAATAAAGAAGGTATTCAAGTAGACCCGGGGAAGATATACACGGTGAAGAATTGGGGACAACCGACTACGCCTACGGAAATTCGAAGTTTTCTCGGGTTGGCCGGTTATTATCGTCGGTTTATCCAAGACTTTTCTAAGATCGCTTCTCCGTTAACGAAGTTGACAAGAAAGAACGCGAGATTTAATTGGGAAAATGAGCAAGAGATTGCTTTCCAATTGTTGAAAGAGAAGTTATGTCAAGCTCCGATGTTGGTGTTACCGGAAGGTGTGAAAGATATGACGGTTTATTGTGATGCCTCATTAAATGGGATCGGGTGTGTTCTAATGCAAAGAGGTAAAGTCATCGCTTACGCCTCCCGACAATTAAATGAACACAAAAAGAGATACCCGACTCATGATCTTGAATTGGCTGCGATGGTTCATGCGTTGAAAATTTGGCGCCACTACTTGTATGGTGTCAAGTGTACGATTTATTCGGATCATAAGAGTTTGAAACATCTCTTTAACCAACGGGATTTGAATTATCGTCAACGTAGATGGATGGATGTGGTAAAGGATTATGATTGTGAGATACTTTACCATCCGAGTAAGGCGAATGTGGTCGCGGACGCGTTGAGTCGAAAGAGTCAACACCCGGCGATACAAATGGGATCATTACGCATGATTATTACTAACGATTTTCTTGTAAAGCTTGGTGAGATTCAAATTGAAGCTTTTGTTAACAACAAACACGAGGAACGAATCATGGGGCAAACGGAGTCTATTACCTTAGGCCCGCATGGTTTGTTGTCCTTTCAAGGAAGGGTGTGGGTACCTAGAATGGGAGATGTCCGACAAGTGCTACTTGATGAAGTACATAAGTCAAAGTATTCCGTTCATCCGGGTGCGACAAAGATGTATCTTGATTTAAAGAAAGAGTATTGGTGGCCCGACATGAAACTTGATATTGTTAAGTATGTTGAACAATGCGTCACGTGTTTGCAAGTTAAGTCCGAACACCAAAAGCCGTATGGTATGTTACAACTGTTAGAAATTTCAAAGTGGAAATGGGAGCACATTACCATGGATTTCATTACAAAGTTACCAAAGACGGCGAGAACTCAATTTGATACGATTTGGGTGATAGTTGATCGGTTGACAAAAGTGCATTGTTTCTTCCTATTCGGGAAACGATATCATCGAATACTTTGTCTAAGTTGTTTATCAAAGAAGTGATATCGAGGCATGGGGTTCCTATATTTATTGTTTCGGATCGAGATACTCGTTTCACTTCTCGTTTTTGGAACAAGTTTCATGAAGATATGGGTACTCAATTGAAGATGAGCACGGCGTATCATCTTCAAACGGACGGTCAAACTAAGCGTACGAATCAAACGTTGGAGGATATGTTACGGGCGTGTGTTATTGATTTCGGTGGTAGTTGGGATGAACGCTTACCTTTGGTGGAATTCTCGTACAACAATAGCTATCATGCTAGTATTGGAATGCTACCGTATGAGATGCTTTATGGACGAAGGCGTCGAACTCCTATTTGTTGGGGTGAAGTGGGACAAAGAGAAATCGGGAGTACCGATTTGGTTTTAGAGACGAATAGTAAGATTGAGATGATTCGGGCTCGACTTAAGGCGGCGCAAGATAGACAGAAATCTTATGCCGATAAACGAAGGTGACCGATTGAGTTCCAAGAAGGTGACATGGTGATGCTTAAGGTTTCGCCATGGAAGGGTATTATTCGTTTCCGAAAACGGGGAAAGTTAGCTCCTCGGTTTATTGGGCCATTTAAAATTTTAGCTCGTGTTGGTGAAGTTGCGTATCGTTTGGAATTACCCGAAGAGCTTGCGGGGATCTATAATACATTTCATGTTTTCCATCTCCGTAAGTGCTTTGCGGATGATTCATCATGGGTGTCATTAGACGAGATTGGGCTAAACAACAAGTTAGAGTATGTTGAAGAGCCGATAGCAATACTTGATGAAAAAGTAAAAATGTTGAGAAATAAAGAAGTGAGAACTTTTAAAGTTCAATGGCGTCGTAGTAAAGGTTCCGAGTTTACGTGAGAACCCGAAGAGTTTGTGATAGTATATCTTCCCGCTTGTCATGCGGCTTGGATCGTGAGGACGCGCTCCGATTCAAGTGGGGGAGAGTTGTAAGACCCAAATATTTATTGTACATAAGAGTAAATATGATGTACATAAAGTGTGTGAAGTGTAGTGTAATTGAAAAGCTAAAGAAAACTGATCTGGCATGTGGCGCGCCGCGTACCTTTCCTGTGACAGATTCCTACTTTTAATTAGATTTAAATGAAGGGCAATTGAGTCTTTTTGCTTGGAGCCGGATTTAGGTCATTTATGACCAGATTTTTGGTGGTTGAAACTCATTCAACATAACCACCAACATCATCTTCTACCCCACTTCAATTTTAGAGTGAGAAACACTTTGAGAGAGAGAAAGCTCAAATCAAGGAGGAAGAAGCTTGATTCGGGTCAAAGCTCATGTATTAAAGTTGTTCATCTCGTCACTAGCTACGTTTTGATAGTGGTGGTATGTCCTAACCTTGATTTTCCTTACTTTGATTTATTTAAGGGTTATGGTTTGGGTAAATGGTGAACATAAAACCCATCGTTGGTGATTTTGGGGGTTTTTGGGTAAGATTGAGTCATGGGGACTCAAGAAGAACTAGCCTAGAGTTTTAAAGGGATGATTGGTGTTTATGAGTCTTAAATGGTTAGTTAATCACTAGCACACTCGGTTGTTAAGTGAATGAGTGTTATTTGGGTTAGTGGATGACCCAAAATGGGTATGTTATCATTGAAATGGGTCAAATGAGTTTTGGGTGACCTAAGTTGTCTAATGAGTGTGAAAATGCGATAACCTTGTGTTAATAAGCGTATTAAGACCAAAATTGGCTAGCGTTGGGATTTTGGCGGGGTTGACCTAATATTATGATTAAGAGTGCAAATGGGTTGAAATTGCAATATGGGTCAAATGACACTAGGATGATGAGTGAGTTGGTTGACCAAGTTGATTGTGTGATTGATTATATGCATAATGTAATAGGTACGTTACATTGAAGGCTGCAAGCTCAGTTATCTTTCACCAAAGACATTGAGGTGAGTGGAATAATTATATATATTCGTATATAGTTTATTTACTTGCGGGCTTGTGGTTAGTGTTATCCGGGCGTGTGGATTCACTATAGTGTTATCCGGGCGTGTGGATTCACTACTCTTTTGTGCGATGGAGACCACATGTGCGTGAAGGGTGATTAGGCAAGTGCGGACGTCCACCTAGGGGGTTAGTGTACACTAACGATCATCGGGCGAGTACCAACGGTCATTGTGCGAGTACCGTTCCCTTGTGTGCGATATGGTTAACCATGGTTATGTGTGTAGTGTAGCGTATTATATTGTTCGAGTTATATATGTTATTATTTTGTGCTAGCTTGTGGTCGTGGAGACTTAGCATTTACTTTACGATGGTATGCTATTTAGTTTGCTAGCGTGTATGAGGTATTTGTGTTGTGATTGCAAGTAAGTAGGTTATATATGTATGTGTATAACTATTGCACTCACTAAGCTTTGCTTACCCTTCTCGTTGTTTACCTTTTTAGGCTCCGACGTGGATAAGGGCAAAAGTATTTGTTTGGATTAGTGGCTCTCGGGGGATTAGCTTTTGGAAGTTCGACCAAGATATGGGTAGTTTATGTAGTGACCTGAACTTTTCCATGTTTATATATATTAATTGAGATTTATATTTACATGATTAAATGTTTCCAACATGTTAAGCAATCAAACTTGTTAATACTTGATTAATTAAAATATGTTTCATATAGACAATTGACCACCCAAGTTGACCGGTGATTCACGAACGTTAAAACTTGTAAAAACTATATGATGACATATATATGGATATATATATAGTTAATATGATACTATGATAAGTAAACATATCATTAAGTATATTAACAATGAACTACATATGTAAAAACAAGACTACTAACTTAATGATTTTTAAACGAGACATATATGTAACGATTATCGTTGTAAAGACATTTAATGTATATATATCATATTAAGAGATATTCATACATAATAATATCATGATAATATAATAATTTAAAATCTCATTTGATATTATAAACATTGGGTTAACAACATTTAACAAGATCGTTAACCTAAAGGTTTCAAAACAACACTTACATGTAACGACTAACGATGACTTAACGACTCAGTTAAAATGTATATACATGTAGTGTTTTAATATGTATTTATACACTTTTGAAAGACTTCAATACACTTATCAAAATACTTCTACTTAACAAAAATGCTTACAATTACATCCTCGTTCAGTTTCATCAACAATTCTACTCGTATGCACCCGTATTCGTACTCGTACAATACACAGCTTTTAGATGTATGTACTATTGGTATATACACTCCAATGATCAGCTCTTAGCAGCCCATGTGAGTCACCTAACACATGTGGGAACCATCATTTGGCAACTAGCATGAAATATCTCATAAAATTACAAAAATATGAGTAATCATTCATGACTTATTTACATGAAAACAAAATTACATATCCTTTATATCTAATCCATACACCAACGACCAAAAACACCTACAAACACTTTCATTCTTCAATTTTCTTCATCTAATTGATCTCTCTCAAGTTCTATCTTCAAGTTCTAAGTGTTCTTCATATATTCTACAAGTTCTAGTTACATAAAATCAAGAATACTTTCAAGTTTGCTAGCTCACTTCCAATCTTGTAAGGTGATCATACAACCTCAAGAAATCTTTGTTTCTTACAGTAGGTTATCATTCTAATACAAGGTAATAATCATATTCAAACTTTGGTTCAATTTCTATAACTATAACAATCTTATTTCAAGTGATGATCTTACTTGAACTTGTTTTCGTGTCATGATTCTGCTTCAAGAACTTCGAGCCATCCAAGGATCCGTTGAAGCTAGATCCATTTTTCACTTTTCCAGTAGGTTTATCCAAGGAACTTAAGGTAGTAATGATGTTCATAACATCATTCAATTCATACATATAAAGCTATCTTATTCGAAGGTTTAAACTTGTAATCACTAGAACATAGTTTAGTTAATTCTAAACTTGTTCGCAAACAAAAGTTAATCCTTCTAAATTGACTTTTAAAATCAACTAAACACATGTTCTATATCTATATGATATGCTAACTTAATGATTTAAAACCTGGAGACACGAAAAACACCGTAAAACCGGATTTACGTCGTCGTAGTAACACCGCGGGCTGTTTTGGGTTAGTTAATTAAAAACTATGATCAACTTTGATTTAAAAGTTGTTATTCTGAGAAAATGAGTTTTATTATGAACATGAAACTATATCCAAAAATTATGGTTAAACTCAAAGTGGAAGTATGTTTTCTAAAATGGTCATCTAGACGTCGTTCTTTCGACTGAAATGACTACCTTTACAAAAACGACTTGTACCTTATTTTTCCGACTATAAACCTATACTTTTTCTGTTTAGATTCATAAAATAGAGTTCAATATGAAACCATAGCAATTTGATTCACTCAAAACGGATTTAAAATGAAGAAGTTATGGGTAAAACAAGATTGGATAATTTTTCTCATTTTAGCTACGTGAAAATTTGTAACAAATCTATTCCAACCATAACTTAATCAACTTGTATTGTATATTATGTAATCTTGAGATACCATAGACACGTATACAATGTTTCGACCTATCATGTCGACACATCTATATATATTTCGGAACAACCATAGACACTCTATATGTGAATGTTGGAGTTAGCTATACAGGGTTGAGGTTGATTCCAAAATATATATAGTTTGAGTTGTGATCAATACTGAGATACGTATACACTGGGTCGTGGATTGATTCAAGATAATATTTATCGATTTATTTTTGTACATCTAACTGTGGACAACTAGTTGTAGGTTACTAACGAGGACAGCTGACTTAATAAACTTAAAACATCAAAATATATTAAAAGTGTTGTAAATATATTTTGAACATACTTTGATATATATGTATATATTGTTATAGGTTCGTGAATCAACCAGTGGCCAAGTCTTACTTCCCGACGAAGTAAAAATCTGTGAAAGTGAGTTATAGTCCCACTTTTAAAATCTAATATTTTTGGGATGAGAATACATGCAGGTTTTATAAATGATTTACAAAATAGACACAAGTACGTGAAACTACATTCTATGGTTGAATTATCAAAATCGAATATGCCCCTTTTTATTAAGTCTGGTAATCTAAGAATTAGGGAACAGACACCCTAATAGACGCGAATCCTAAAGATAGATCTATTGGGCCTAACAAACCCCATCCAAAGTACCGGATGCTTTAGTACTTCAAAATTTATATCATATCCGAAGGGTGTCCCGGAATGATGGGGATATTCTTATATATGCATCTTGTTAATGTCGGTTACCAGGTGTTCACCATATGAATGATTTTTATCTCTATGTATGGGATGTGTATTGAAATATGAAATCTTGTGGTCTATTATTATGATTTGATATATATAGGTTAAACCTATAACTCACCAACATTTTTGTTGACGTTTTAAGCATGTTTATTCTCAGGTGATTATTAAGAGCTTCCGCTGTCGCATACTTAAATAAGGACGAGATTTGGAGTCCATGCTTGTATGATATTGTGTAAAAACTGCATTCAAGAAACTTATTTTGTTGTAACATATTTGTATTGTAAACCATTATGTAATGGTTGTGTGTAAACAGGATAATTTAGATTATCATTATTTGATAATCTACGTAAAGCTTTTTAATCCTTTATTGATGAAATAAAGGTTATGGTTTATTTTAAAATGAATGCAGTCTTTGAAAAACGTCTCATATAGAGGTCAAAACCTCGCAACGAAATCAATTAATATGGAACGTTTTTAATCAATAAGAACGGGACATTTCAGTTGGTATCAGAGCGTTGGTCTTAGAGAATCAGAATTTTGCATTAGTGTGTCTTATCGAGTTTGTTAGGATGCATTAGTGAGTCTGGACTTCGACCTTGTTTACTTGAAAAATGATTGCTTAACAAATTTTGTTGGAAACTATATATTTTTAACATGTGAATATTATGTGATATATTAATCTCTTAACGCGTTTGATATTATGTGATAGATGTCTACCTCTAGAACAAGTCCCATTGACTCACCTAATAATAATGAAGAGTCAAATGTAAATTGGAATGATTCGTGGACTGATTCACAAGTTCCCGAAGAGGAACCGGAAGAAGAGTCGGAACCGGAAGAAGAGTCGGAACCGGAAGAAGAATCGGAACCGGATGAAGAAATAGAACCGGTGGGGAAAATAATAAAACGGTTAAGTAAAAGAAAATCCTCATCCAACCGACCAAGGTTAATTATGGTCAATGGTGTTTCCGCTAAGGAAGCAAAATATTGGGAGGATTACCAATTCTCCGATGAATCGGATTCTGACGAGAATTCCGATGATGTTATAGAAATTACCCCTACTGAATTTAAAAAGGCAAAAGAAAATAATAAGGGAAAGGGCATAAAAATAGAGAAATCTAATTCCAACCCCGATGAACTTTATATGTATCGTTAACCCCCGAAGTCCTTAAGTTGTAACAATGACCCGGGAACCTCTAAACCACCAGGTTTTTCTAAACCAATGTGGATAACGACGGCTCGTATTAGGGGAACATCATATATCCCTAGAAACTTGGCAAAACGAACCAAAACCGAAGAAGAAGAAACAAGCGAGTCGGAATAAGATAGCTGTATTCGTGTGGTGTAATATATGTAATATAGTGTGCTTATGCTTTATGATGTATGTAAAAATTGCTTGTATTAATAAGTATTTTTTTTATGAATCTAACTCTTGTCTATTTTACAGTATAAAAACACAAAATGGATAGACAACCCAATATTTTAAGAGACCTACCCGGAGACATGATTGATGAAATCTTGTCTAGAGTCGGTCAGAATTCTTTGGCACAACTATTTAAGGCGAGATCAGTTTGTAAGACATTCGAAGAACGTTCCAAGAATGCCTTGGTTTATAAAAGGCTTTCGTTCGAAAGATGGGGGATATCACATTGGGAAATCCATAAGTTACGATGTGTTTACTTTGACGCATATATTGCGGGGAACCCAAATGCTATTTTACGCAATGGGTTAAGAAATTATTTTGACTCAATATATCCGAATATTGGACTTCGTGATTTAGAAAAAGCGGCTAACATGCAACATAAAGAAGCATGTTATGCTTACGGATTAGTAATGTTCGCTTCTCACCAAAGTGAGAACAAGAACATCGGCCTACAACTATTAAACAAAACGTTCCCACAAGTGACGGAGTCGGTAATTGGGGTAAGAAATGAGGTTTTTAGATTGTTACGGGACTGTTGGACATTACGTAACCCTCGTCCCTTTGACGACGTTACAACACGCTGTCTTATCAACGGCCATAACGATTATGTTCCACAAGACCAAGGATGGGAAGTAATCCTAGTAAAACCAGAATGCATGACTTGTTTCTGGACGTATGAATTACGTGTCTTTATTGCCTTTGCTGTACGACTTGTGTACTAGCTAGAATTATCTTCACAACCATCTTGTATCAAATTTATTGTGTGCTATATTTCATGCTATATGTAAAATAAGCGGTATTGTAAGTTTGTAAAATATTGTGTAAAAGTTTGAACGCGAAATATTATTATAATCAGTTTTTCATATAGAATTGTAGTAGTTGAATTGTATATTAGCTACTAAGTATGAACTTAACGGGTAGGTACTACCCGAATTTAAACTTATAAAACGCTAATATGAAGAAAAAGCTTTTATAAATGAGTTCATATTATGCTACGAAATACTATTAACTACTCTTAATATTCTGTATGATTAACTTGTTCCATTTGACTATTTTGAAGGAAATGGCACCGACTACTCGACACACCGTGAATATGAATGAAGAGGAATTCCGTACTTTTCTAGCTTCAAACATAGCCGCAGTACAGGCTGCACTACATACCAACAATAACCTTGGATCTGGCAGTACAGGAAATCGTGTAGGATGCACCTACAAAGAATTCACTGCCTGCAAACCTTTGAAATTTGATGGAACCGAAGGACCGATCGGATTGAAACGGTGGACCGAGAAGGTCGAATCGGTGTTTGACATAAGTAAGTGTACTGAAGAGGACAAAGTGAAGTAGACTACGCATACCATCACAGGTTCTGCGTTAACATGGTGGAATACCTATCTAGAGCAAGTGGGACAAGACGATGCGTACGCACTACCGTGGTCAGCATTCAAGCACTTGATGAACGAGAAGTACCGTCCCAGAACCGAGGTCAATAAGCTCAAAACAGAACTTAGAGGGTTACGAACCCAAGGATTTGATATTACCACGTACAAAAGATGATTCACAGAATTGTGCCTATTGTGTCCGGGAGCATTC
Source organism: Rutidosis leptorrhynchoides (assembly GCF_046630445.1). Classification (NCBI taxonomy): domain Eukaryota; kingdom Viridiplantae; phylum Streptophyta; class Magnoliopsida; order Asterales; family Asteraceae; genus Rutidosis; species Rutidosis leptorrhynchoides. The sequence goes on from NC_092340.1 coordinate 54,839,734, forward strand.
GAAGAAGAGGAAGAGAAGATCGACGCGTTTGTGAAAGGATTACCGGAAAGAATCCAAGAAGATATAAGTTCACACGAGCCCGCCTCCATACAACAGGCATGTAGAATGGCTCACAAACTAGTGAACCAGATTGAAGAAAGAATTAAAGAACAGACTGCTGAAGAGGCCAATGTGAAGCAAGTCAAAAGAAAGTGGGAGGAAAACGGTGATAAGAATCACCAATATAACAACAACAGCAATTACAACAATAATCGCAACAATTATCCCAACAATCGCAACATCAATTGCAACTACAACAAACGGCCCAACAACAACAACAACAACAACAACAACAGCAACTACAACAATCATCCCAACAACAATAATAACCGCAACAACAACAACAATCAGAAGCAGCTATGCCAAAGGTGTGAAAAGTATCACTCGGGGTTCTGCACCAAATTTTGCAATAAGTGTAAAAGAAATGGCCATAGCGCGGCGAAGTGTGAGGTCTACGGACCAGGGGTTAATAGAACGAAAGGAACAAATGGTGTCGGAACGAGTAATGGTGGAGCAAGTAGTGTCGGAGCAAGTTATGCCAATGTAGTTTGTTATAAATGTGGAAAACCGGGCCACATTATTAGAAATTGCCCGAACCAGGAGAACACGAATGGACAAGGCCGCGGAAGAGTTTTCAATATTAATGCGGCAGAGGCACAGGAAGACCCGGAGCTTGTTACGGGTACGTTTCTTATTGACAATAAATCTGCTTACGTTTTATTTGATTCGGGTGCGGATAGAAGCTATATGAGTAGAGATTTTTGTGCTAAATTAAGTTGTCCGTTGACGCCTTTGGATAGTAAATTTTTACTCGAATTAGCAAATGGTAAATTAATTTCAGCAGATAATATATGTCGGAATCGAGAAATTAAACTGGTTAGCGAAACATTTAAGATTGATTTGATACCAGTAGAGTTAGGGAGTTTTGATGTGATAATCGGTATGGACTGGTTGAAAGAAGTGAAAGCAGAGATCGTTTGTTACAAAAATGCAATTCGCATTATACGAGAAAAAGGAAAACCCTTAATGGTGTACGGGGAAAAGGGCAACACGAAGCTACATCTTATTAGTAATTTGAAGGCACAAAAACTAATAAGAAAAGGTTGCTATGCTGTTCTAGCACACGTCGAGAAAGTACAAACTGAAGAAAAGAGCATCAATGATGTTCCCATTGCAAAAGAATTTCCCGATGTATTTCCGAAAGAATTACCGGGATTACCCCCACATCGATCCGTTGAATTTCAAATAGATCTTGTACCAGGAGCTGCACCAATAGCTCGTGCTCCTTACAGACTCGCACCCAGCGAGATGAAAGAACTGCAAAGCCAATTACAAGAACTTTTAGAGCGTGGTTTCATTCGACTAAGCACATCACCGTGGGGAGCTCCTGTTTTGTTTGTCAAGAAGAAAGATGGTACATTCAGGTTGTGTATCGACTACCGAGAGTTGAACAAACTTACCATCAAGAACCGCTACCCACTACCGAGAATCGACGACTTATTTGATCAACTACAAGGCTCGTCTATTTATTCACAGATTGAATTACGTTCCGGGTATCATCAAATGCGGGTGAAAGAAGATGATATTCCAAAGACTGATTTCAGAACACGTTACAGTCATTACGAGTTTATGGTCATGCCGTTTGGTTTAACTAATGCACCAGCTGTGTTCATGGACCTTATGAACCGAGTGTGTGGACCATACCTTGATAAGTTTGTCATTGTTTTCATTGATGACATACTTATTTACTCAAAGAATGACCAAGAACACGGTGAACATTTGAGAAAGGTGTTAGAAGTATTGAGGAAGGAAGAATTCTACGCTAAGTTTTCAAAGTGTGCATTTTGGTTGGAAGAAGTTCAATTCATCGGTCACATAGTGAACAAAGAAGGTATTAAGGTGGATCCGGCAAAGATAGAAACTGTTGAAAAGTGGGAAACCCCGAAAACTCCGAAACACATACGCCAGTTTTTAGGACTAGCTGGTTACTACAGAAGGTTCATCCAAGACTTTTCCAGAATAGCAAAACCCTTGACTGCATTAACGCATAAAGGGAAGAAATTTGAATGGAATGATGAACAAGAGAAAGCGTTTCAGTTATTGAAGAAAAAGCTAACTACGGCACCTATATTGTCATTGCCTGAAGGGAATGATGATTTTGTGATTTATTGTGACGCATCAAAGCAAGGTCTCGGTTGTGTATTAATGCAACGAACGAAGGTGATTGCTTATGCGTCTAGACAATTGAAGATTCACGAACAAAATTATACGACGCATGATTTGGAATTAGGCGCGGTTGTTTTTGCATTAAAGACTTGGAGGCACTACTTATATGGGGTCAAAAGTATTATATATACCGACCACAAAAGTCTTCAACACATATTTAATCAGAAACAACTGAATATGAGGCAGCGTAGGTGGATTGAATTATTGAATGATTACGACTTTGAGATTCGTTACCACCCAGGGAAGGCAAATGTGGTAGCCGATGCCTTGAGCAGGAAGGACAGAGAACCCATTCGAGTAAAATCTATGAATATAATGATTCATAATAACCTTACTACTCAAATAAAGGAGGCGCAACAAGGAGTTTTAAAAGAGAGAAATTTAAAGGATGAAATACCCAAAGGATCGGAGAAGCATCTTAATATTCGGGAAGACGGAACCCGGTATAGGGCTGAAAGGATTTGGGTACCAAAATTTGGAGATATGAGAGAAATGGTACTTAGAGAAGCTCATAAAACCAGATACTCAATACATCCTGGAACGGGGAAGATGTACAAGGATCTCAAGAAACATTTTTGGTGGCCGGGTATGAAAGCCAATGTTGCTAAATATGTAGGAGAATGTTTGACGTGTTCTAAGGTCAAAGCTGAGCATCAGAAACCATCAGGTCTACTTCAACAACCCGAAATCCCGGAATGGAAATGGGAAAACATTACCATGGATTTCATCACTAAATTGCCAAGGACTGCAAGTGGTTTTGATACTATTTGGGTAATAGTTGATCGTCTCACCAAATCAGCACACTTCCTGCCAATAAGAGAAGATGACAAGATGGAGAAGTTAGCACGACTGTATTTGAAGGAAGTCGTCTCCGGACATGGAATACCAATCTCTATTATCTCTGATAGGGATGGTAGATTTATTTCAAGATTCTGGCAGACATTACAGCAAGCATTAGGAACTCGTCTAGACATGAGTACTGCCTATCATCCACAAACTGATGGGCAGAGTGAAAGGACGATACAAACGCTTGAAGACATGCTACGAGCATGTGTTATTGATTTCGGAAACAGTTGGGATCGACATATACCGTTAGCAGAATTTTCCTACAACAACAGCTACCATTCAAGCATTGAGATGGCGCCGTTTGAAGCACTTTATGGTAGAAAGTGCAGGTCTCCGATTTGTTGGAGTGAAGTGGGGGATAGACAGATTACGGGTCCGGAGATTATACAAGAAACTACCGAGAAGATCATCCAAATTCAACAACGGTTGAAAACCGCCCAAAGTCGACAAAAGAGCTACGCTGACATTAAAAGAAAAGATATAGAATTTGAAATTGGAGAGATGGTCATGCTTAAAGTTTCACCTTGGAAAGGCGTTGTTCGATTTGGTAAATGAGGGAAATTAAATCCAAGGTATATTGGACCATTCAAGATTATTGACCGTGTCGGACCAGTAGCTTACCGACTTGAGTTACCTCAACAACTCGCGGCTGTACATAACACTTTCCACGTCTCGAATTTGAAGAAATGTTTTGCTAAAGAAGATCTCACTATTCCGTTAGATGAAATCCAAATCAACGAAAAACTTCAATTCATCGAAGAACCCGTCGAAATAATGGATCGTGAGGTTAAAAGACTTAAGCAAAACAAGATACCAATTGTTAAGGTTCGATGGAATGCTCGTAGAGGACCCGAGTTCACATGGGAGCGTGAAGATCAGATGAAGAAGAAATACCCGCATCTATTTCTAGAAGATTCGTCAACACCTTCAACTGTTTAAAATTTCGGGACGAAATTTATTTAACGGGTAGGTACTGTAGTGACCCGAACTTTTCCATGTTTATATATATTAATTGAGATTGATATTTACATGATTAAATGTTTCCAACATGTTAAGCAATCAAACTTGTTAAGACTTGATTAATTGAAATATGTTTCATATAGACAATTGACCACCCAAGTTGACCGGTGATTCACGAACGTTAAAACTTGTAAAAACTATATGATGACATATATATGGATATCTATATAGTTAATATGATACTATGATAAGTAAACATATCATTAAGTATATTAACAATGAACTACATATGTAAAAACAAGACTACTAACTTAATGATTTTTAAACGAGACATATATGTAACGATTATCGTTGTAAAGACATTTAATGTATATATATCATATTAAAAGATATTCATACATAATAATATCATGATAATATAATAATTTAAAATCTCATTTGATATTATAAACATTGGGTTAACAACATTTAACAAGATCGTTAACCTAAAGGTTTCAAAACAACACTTACATGTAACGACTAACGATGACTTAACGACTCAGTTAAAATGTATATACATGTAGTGTTTTAATATGTATTTATACACTTTTGAAAGACTTCAATACACTTATCAAAATACTTCTACTTAACAAAAATGCTTACAATTACATCCTCGTTCAGTTTCATCAACAATTCTACTCGTATGCACCCGTATTCGTACTCGTACAATACACAGCTTTTAGATGTATGTACTATTGGTATATACACTCCAATGATCAGCTCTTAGCAGCCCATGTGAGTCACCTAACACATGTGGGAACCATCATTTAGCAACTAGCATGAAATATCTCATAAAATTACAAAAATATGAGTAATCATTCATGACTTATTTACATGAAAACAAAATTACATATCCTTTATATCTAATCCATACACCAACGACCAAAAACACCTACAAACACTTTCATTCTTCAATTTTCTTCATCTAATTGATCTCTCTCAAGTTCTATCTTCAAGTTCTAAGTGTTCTTCATATATTCTACAAGTTCTAGTTACATAAAATCAAGAATACTTTCAAGTTTGCTAGCTCACTTCCAATCTTGTAAGGTGATCATCCAACCTCAAGAAATCTTTGTTTCTTACAGTAGGTTATCATTCTAATACAAGGTAATAATCATATTCAAACTTTGGTTCAATTTCTATAACTATAACAATCTTATTTCAAGTGATGATCTTACTTGAACTTGTTTTCGTGTCATGATTCTGCTTCAAGAACTTCGAGCCATCCAAGGATCCGTTGAAGCTAGATCCATTTTTCACTTTTCCAGTAGGTTTATCCAAGGAACTTAAGGTAGTAATGATGTTCATAACATCATTCAATTCATACATATAAAGCTATCTTATTCGAAGGTTTAAACTTGTAATCACTAGAACATAGTTTAGTTAATTCTAAACTTGTTCGCAAACAAAAGTTAATCCTTCTAAATTGACTTTTAAAATCAACTAAACACATGTTCTATATCTATATGATATGCTAACTTAATGATTTAAAACCTGGAGACACGAAAAACACCGTAAAACCGGATTTACGCCGTCGTAGTAACACCGCGGGCTGTTTTGGGTTAGTTAATTAAAAACTATGATCAACTTTGATTTAAAAGTTGTTATTCTGAGAAAATGATTTTTATTATGAACATGAAACTATATCCAAAAACTATGGTTAAACTCAAAGTGAAAGTATGTTTTCTAAAATGGTCATCTAGACGTCGTTCTTTCGACTGAAATGACTACCTTTACAAAAACGACTTGTAACTTATTTTTCCGACTATAAACCTATACTTTTTCTGTTTAGATTCATAAAATAGAGTTCAATATGAAACCATAGCAATTTGATTCACTCAAAACGGATTTAAAATGAAGAAGTTATGGGTAAAACAAGATTGGATAATTTTTCTCATTTTAGCTACGTGAAAATTTGTAACAAATCTATTCCAACCATAACTTAATCAACTTGTATTATATATTATGTAATCTTGAGATACCATAGACACGTATACAATGTTTCGACCTATCATGTCGACACATCTATATATATTTCGGAACAACCATAGACACTCTATATGTGAATGTTGGAGTTAGCTATACAGGGTTGAGGTTGATTCCAAAATATATATAGTTTGAGTTGTGATCAATACTGAGATACGTATACACTGGGTCGTGGATTGATTCAAGATAATATTTATCGATTTATTTCTGTACATCTAACTGTGGACAACTAGTTGTAGGTTACTAACGAGGACAGCTGACTTAATAAACTTAAAACATCAAAATATATTAAAAGTGTTGTAAATATATTTTGAACATACTTTGATATATATGTATATATTGTTATAGGTTCGTGAATCAACCAGTGGCCAAGTCTTACTTCCCGACGAAGTAAAAATCTGTGAAAGTGAGTTATAGTCCCACTTTTAAAATCTAATATTTTTGGGATGAGAATACATGCAGGTTTTATAAATGATTTACAAAATAGACACAAGTACGTGAAACTACATTCTATGGTTGAATTATCGAAATCGAATATGCCCCTTTTTATTAAGTCTGGTAATCTAAGAATTAGGGAACAGACACCCTAATTGACGCGAATCCTAAAGATAGATCTATTGGGCCTAACAAACCCCATCCAAAGTACCGGATGCTTTAGTACTTCGAAATTTATATCATATCCGAAGGGTGTCCCGGAATGATGGGGATATTCTTATATATGCATCTTGTTAATGTCGGTTACCAGGTGTTCACCATATGAATGATTTTTATCTCTATGTATGGGATGTGTATTGAAATATGAAATCTTGTGGTCTATTATTATGATTTGATATATATAGGTTAAACCTATAACTCACCAACATTTTTGTTGACGTTTTAAACATGTTTATTCTCAGGTGATTATTAAGAGCTTCCGCTGTCGCATACTTAAATAAGGACGAGATTTGGAGTCCATGCTTGTATGATATTGTGTAAAAACTGCATTCAAGAAACTTATTTTGTTGTAACACATTTGTATTGTAAACCATTATGTAATGGTCGTGTGTAAACAGGATAATTTAGATTATCATTATTTGATAATCTACGTAAAGCTTTTTAAACCTTTATTGATGAAATAAAGGTTATGGTTTGTTTTAAAATGAATGCAGTCTTTGAAAAACGTCTCATATAGAGGTCAAAACCTCGCAACGAAATCAATTAATATGGAACGTTTTTAATCAATAAGAACGGGACATTTCAGTTTAAACCCCAAACACCATGCTCTAAGTGTCTTTTGAAAATTAAACTTTTGTGGTCGAAACTTGTATTTTGTACGAATTTCGTAATTTGGGATGATGTGGGCCCGGTGTTGTATAACTCGTTTTTATTTTGGAAATCTCTTAGTTTTACTTATTGTAATGTGTTGTGAAAACCGTTTCGCCTAAAAGTGTCGGGAAGTGGGAGATCTTTTTGCCAAAACGGAGAAAGTGGACAGACCAATTTGGAGCGCCGCTCCACCCTGGGGCGCACCGCGCCAAATGCTGAACTGGACTGGTTTGTTTTATTAAAAAAAATCGTGTTTCGGTTGTTCCAATGTATGGCTATATACTCCAAAAAATACCAATGTAGGCTGTATACTTTCAGAAAGTGTACTAATATGAACGGACAAGACTTATTAACCGGATAAACAACTCAAGGATGACGTGGCATCCTACGTGGAGAATGACGTTGGTGATACATCGGAACAAAACTGAAAGTATAAAGCCTACATCGGAACAAAACTGAAAGTATATGACCTATTTGTAGCCGTATAAAATGCAAAAAAATGTTAAATAATTAACTTTACCGGTTCAGCGGGTAACTGGTAAAATTTGTGTACATCGATACAACTTTTAAGAATATATATCATACTTTGGTCGTTTTTTTGAGTATATAGCCTATATTAAAACAAAAATGAAAATATATAAGCTATTTATGGCTTTAACCTTAAGTTTAATTGCAATTGTTTGGTGATTGATCAGGTATTGATTGTTAAACATCCAACACAAATGAATAAAGTTTAAATGAATATATCCGTTATCTTATGATTTCAAATCTATCCTTAATACGTTTTATTAACATAAAACAACCAAAATTAATACTGTATCCATTATAGAGCAGTCGTTTCTTTTTGTATTTTACACTTGTTACTTATTTTGTCATCTATAAAATAGAGTTAGATTAGATAACATAATAGCATTTGACATTGACTTTCCTTGAAAAGTTTAATGTGTCATGATTATCCCTATGATTTTGACGTATCTAATCAAGATGAGAAATCATCTTTCCCTCGGTTTCTATTCTTAGTCTAACATGGTTAAGTTTATTCAAAATTAATTTTATCTTTAGACACTAACTAGTTTTCGAACCCTCGTTTCGCGCAATTCATCCGGTACCAAGTCTCGCGTTCGGGAGGCTTGATTACCCGAGGTTTTACCTTCTATGGGGGAGCAAATGTGCTCCTTCATATGAGAGTTTCCTTGCTTACTCAAAAAAAAAAGTTAACAATATATGTGCATCTCCGCGTTTCGCTATGAAATTGTTGACTTTTAAAAATTTAATGCAAAATCAACGTGTATGAAAAGTACCCCAAATATTTAGCATTTTTTAAAAAGCGTCCGTTTTGCGTATAGTTAGTGACATTGTGTTCCTAAAATTATTTCGAGTTTAACGATCGTGTCGGAAAAATTTAACTCGTTGCGAGCGAGAAGATATGACTTGTTGAATATTTTGGTAGAGTTCATTTAAGATTTTTTATGATGGTTATTTGACACTTTACCTTTCTGTTTGGGGGTCGATTTAGATTTTTGAAAAAAATGTGGGAGGCTTTGTTGGTGAAATGAAATTTAGTTAAAATTAAAAAAAAAAGGTGAAAAATCGAAAATACCCCTAGTATTATTCGTAACTTTTGGCTCTTAGATATATGTATAACAATATAATATAATACACATCATGTCAAAAGTCAAAAGCATAAGTGAAACGTAAACATATGTCTTCATGCATCACAAAGAAGTATCTTTGCTTAAAATGAAAACATTTTCTTCGGATACTTATAAATCCTCTTTTCATAGGATAAAACGACAATTTGAATCATATGGTAATACATATTTAAACGTTAACATATTTCAAACGTTAATATTGTTCCAAAGTATATATTCGTTCTAACAATATATCTCATGAATTATTCACGAAGCACAAATTAAACATCTCGTATATTTAATTATTTATATATCATTTAGTTATGTACATCTATCTATCTATAGATTCTATTATATTCCTAAAATGATGACATCATAAATAAACTTTTTTTTTTATAAAAAAATTAAAAAATAAAAGGAAAAATTTTTAAACCATGTTGATGATGTCATAAATAATATTATTATGCAAAAAATAAATAAATAAAACACCCCTATTAATATGAAAAGAAAATAAATAGTATCATACGACATCCTTTTTTTACGGTATAATATTTTATACGAAAACTGATTGAAGCACCTAATCAAAAGCTACGAAACGCGTATCAGTTACAACTTACAGATTTCCTTCAAATGCTTCACAATCACACATACTCTTCATCACAAACAATATTATACTCTCTTTAAGATAATGAATAATCGACATTCAATTCATATTCAACATCAATTTCAACGACAATTTATTAATGAACAATGTAAGTATTCATGATTCAAAATCCTTGATTTCATATAAATTTGTCTATTTTAGGATTTTTATTTGTATTTGTGTTTCAGATTAAATGTGTACATTCCATGCTTCGAATCAAATGTTGTTATTTGGGTTAATTCGAATCAAATAGTTCATGAATGTTTAATTCCTTGATGAAAACGTTATATAAAGGTTATAATATGCTTAATATAATTTATAAGTATGTTTAATTCCTTGATGAAAACGACTCTTTCAAAATCAATGCCTTTTGAGTTGTTTTTTTAATACTTTTGTTTGGCTTTAGTCATGGTAATCCACAGGCCGAAAATTTTGATAGTTGATACTGATATGTATATGATTAATATGTAGTGACCCGAACTTTTTCATGTTTATATATATATATATTAAATGAAATTGTTATTTACATGATTAAGTGTTTTCAACATGTTAAGCAATCAAACTTGTTAAGACTTGATTAATTGAAATAGGTTTCATATAGACAATTGACCACCCAAGTTGACCGGTGATTCACGAACGTTAAAACTTGTAAAAACTATACGATGACATATATATGGTTATATATATAGTTAACATGATTTTATTATAAGTATGTATCTCATTATGTATTTTAACAATGAGTTATATACATAAAAATGAGACTATTAATTTAAGAAACTCGAAAACGATATATATAACGATTATCGTTATAACAACGTCTTACTAGGTACATATGAATCATATTAAGATATTGATACACTTGGTTAATTATGTTAAATGATAAGTAAATATATTATTAAGTGTATTAACAATGAAATACATATGTAAAAATAAGACTACTAACTTAATGATTTCGAAACGAGACATATATGTAACGATTATCGTTGTAACGACATTTAACTGTATATATATCATACTAAGAGATATTCGTACATCATAATATCATGATAATATAATAATTTAAAATCTCTTTTGATATTATAAACATTGGGTTAACAACATTTAACAAGATCGTTAACCTAAAGGTTTCAAAACAACATTTACATGTAACGACTAACGATGACTTAACGACTCAGTTAAAATGTATATACATGTAGTGTTTTAATATGTATTCATACACTTTTGAAAGACTTCAAGACACTTATCAAAATACTTCTACTTAACAAAAATGCTTACAATTACATCCTCGTTCAGTTTCATCAACAATTCTACTCGTATGCACCCGTATTCGTACTCGTACAATACACAGCTTTTAGATATATGTACTATTGGTATATACACTCCAATGATCAGCTCTTAGCAGCCCATGTGAGTCACCTAACACATGTGGGAACCATCATTTGGCAACTAGCATGAAATATCTCATAAAATTACAAAAATATGAGTAATCATTCATGACTTATTTACATGAAAACAAAATTACATATCCTTTATATCTAATCCATACACCAACGACGAAAAACACCTACAAACACTTTCATTCTTCAATTTTCTTCATCTAATTGATCTCTCTCAAGTTCTATCTTCAAGTTCTAAGTGTTCTTCATAAATTCCAAAAGTTCTAGTTTCATAAAATCAAGAATACTTTCAAGTTTGCTAGCTCACTTCCAATCTTGTAAGGTGATCATCCAACCTCAAGAAATCTTTGTTTATTACAGTAGGTTATCATTCTAATACAAGGTAATAATCATATTCAAACTTTGGTTCAATTTCTATAACTATAACAATCTTATTTCAAGTGATAATCTTTCTTGAACTTGTTTTCGTGTCATGATTCTGCTTCAAGAACTTCAAGCCATCCAAGGATCCGTTGAAGCTAGATCCATTTTTCTCTTTTCCAGTAGGTTTATCCAAGGAACTTAAGGTAGTAATGGTGTTCATAACATCATTCAATTCATACATATAAAGCTATCTTATTCGAATGTTTAAACTTGTAATCACTAGAACATAGTTTAGTTAATTCTAAACTTGTTCACAAACAAAAGTTAATCCTTCTAACTTGAATTTTAAAATCAACTAAACACATATTCTATATCTATATTATATGCTAACTTAATGATTTAAAACCTGGAAACACGAAAAATACCGTAAAACCGGATTTACGCCGTCGTAGTAACACTGCGGGCTGTTTTGGGTTAATTAATTAAAAACTATGATAAACTTTGATTTAAAATTTGTTATTCTGAGAAAATGATTTTTATTATGAACATGAAACTATATCCAAAAATTATGGTTAAACTCAAAGTGGAAGTATGTTTTCTAAAATGGTCATCTAGACGTCGTTCTTTCGACTGAAATGACTACCTTTACAAAAATGACTTGTAACTTATTTTTCTGACTATAAACCTATACTTTTATGTTTAGATTCAAAAAATAGAGTTCAATATGAAACCATAGCAATTTGATTCACTCAAAACGGATTTAAAATGAAGAAGTTATGGGTAAAACAAGATTGGATAATTTTTCTCATTTTAGCTACGTGAAAATTGGTAACAAATCTATTCCAACCATAACTTAATCAACTTGTATTGTATATTATGTAATCTTGAGATACCATAGACACGTATACAATGTTTCGACCTATCATGTCGACACATCTATATATATTTCGGAACAACCATAGACACTCTATATGTGAATGTTGGAGTTAGCTATGCAGGGTTGAGGTTGATTCCAAAATATATATAGTTTGAGTTGTGATCAATACTGAGATACGTATACACTGGGTCGTGGATTGATTCAAGATAATATTTATCGATTTATTTCTGTACATCTAACTGTGGACAACTAGTTGTAGGTTACTAACGAGGACAGCTGGCTTAATAAACTTAAAACATCAAAATATATTAAAAGTGTTGTAAATATATTTTGAACATACTTTGATATATATGTATATATTGTTATAGGTTCGTGAATCAACCAGTGGCCAAGTCTTACTTCCCGACGAAGTAAAAATCTGTGAAAGTGAGTTATAGTCCCACTTTTAAAATCTAATATTTTTGGGATGAGAATACATGCAGGTTTTATAAATGATTTACAAAATAGACACAAGTACGTGAAACTACATTCTATGGTTGAATTATCGAAATCGAATATGCCCCTTTTTATTAAGTCTGGTAATCTAAGAATTAGGGAACAGACACCCTAATTGACGCGAATCCTAAAGATAGATCTATTGGGCCCAACAAGCCCCATCCAAAGTACCGGATGCTTTAGTACTTCGAAATTTATATCATATCCGAAGGGTGTCCCGGAATGATGGGGATATTCTTATATATGCATCTTGTTAATGTCGGTTACCAGGTGTTCACCATATGAATGATTTTTATCTCTATGTATGGGATGTGTATTGAAATATGAAATCTTGTGGTCTATTATTATGATTTGATATATATATATATATATATATATATATACTATATATATATATATATATATATATATATATATATATATATATATATATATATATATATATATATATATATATAGGTTAAACCTATAACTCACCAACATTTTTGTTGACGTTTTAAGCATGTTTATTCTCAGGTGATTATTAAGAGCTTCCGCTGTCGCATACTTAAATAAGGACGAGATTGGAGTCCATGCTTGTATGATATTGTGTAAAAACTGCATTCAAGAAACTTATTTTGTTGTAACATATTTGTATTGTAAACCATTATGTAATGGTCGTGTGTAAACAGGATATTTTAGATTATCATTATTTGATAATCTACGTAAAGCTTTTTAAAACCTTTATCTATGAAATAAAGGTTATGGTTTGTTTTAAAAATGAATGCAGTCTTTGAAAAATGTCTCATATAGAGGTCAAAACCTCGCAACGAAATCAATTAATATGGAACGTTTTTAATCAATAAGAACAGGACATTTCAGTTGGTATCCGAGCGTTGGTCTTAGAGAACCAGAATTTTGCATTAGTGTGTCTTATCGAGTTTGTTAGGATGCATTAGTGAGTCTGGACTTCGACCGTGTTTACTTGAAAAATGATTGCTTAACAAATTTTGTTGGAAACTATATATTTTTAACATGTGAATATTATGTGATATATTAATCTCTTAACGCGTTTGATATTATGTGATAGATGTCTACCTCTAGAACAAGTCCCATTGACTCACCTAATAATAATGAAGAGTCAAATGTAAATTGGAATGATTCGTGGACTGATTCACAAGTTCCCGAAGAGGAACCGGAAGAAGAGTCGGAACCGGAAGAAGAATCGGAACCGGAAGAAGAATCAGAATCGGATGAAGAAATAGAACCGGTGGGGGAAATAATAAAACGGTTAAGTAAAAGAAAATCCTCAACCAACCGACCAAGGTTAATTATGGTCAATGGTGTTTCCACCAAGGAAGCAAAATATTGGGAGGATTACCAATTCTCCGATGAATCGGATTCCGACGAGAATTCCGATGATGTTATAGAAATTACCCCAACTGAATTTAAAAAGGCAAAAGAAAATAATAAGGGAAAGGGCATAAAAATAGAGAAATCTAATTCCAACCCCGATGAACTTTATATGTATCGTCAACCCCCGAAGTCCTTAAGTTGTAACAATGACCCGGGAACCTCTAAACCACCAGGTTTTTCTAAACCAATGTGGAAAACGACGGCTCGTATTAGGGGAACATCATATATCCCTAGAAACTTGGCAAAACGAACCAAAACCGAAGAAGAAGAAACAAGCGAGTCAGAATAAGATAGTTGTATTCGTGTGGTGTAATATATGTAATATAGTGTGCTTATGCTTTATGATATATGTAAAAATTGCTTGTATTAATAAGTATTTTTTTTATGAATCTAACTCTTGTCTATTATACAGTATAAAAACACAAAATGGATAGACAACCCAATAATTTAAGAGACCTACCCGGAGACATGATTGATGAAATCTTGTCTAGAGTCGGTCAGAATTCTTCGGCACAACTATTTAAGGCGAGATCAGTTTGTAAGACATTCGAAGAACGTTCCAAGAATGCCTTGGTTTATAAAAGGCTTTCGTTCGAAAGATGGGGGATATCACATTGGAAAATCCATAAGTTGCGATGTGTTTACTTTGACGCATATATTGCGGGGAACCCAAATGCTATTTTACGCAATGGGTTAAGAAATTATTTTGACTCAATATATCCGAATATTGGACTTCGTGATTTAGAAAAAGTGGCTAACATGCAACATAAAGAAGCATGTTATGCTTACGGATTAGTAATGTTCTCTTCTCACCAAAGTGAGAACAAGAACATCGGGCTACAACTATTAAACAAAACGTTCCCACAAGTGACGGAGTCGGTAATTGGGGTAAGAAATGAGGTTTTTAGATTGTTACGGGACTGTTGGACATTACGTAACCCTCGTCCCTTTGACGACGTTACAACACGCTTTCTTATCAACGGCCATAACGGTTATGTTCCACAAGACCAAGGATGGGAAGTAATCCTAGTAAAACCAGAATGCATGACTTGTTTCTGGACGTATGAATTACGTGTCTTTATTGCCTTCGCTGAACGACTTGTGTACTAGCTAGAATTATCTTCGCAACCATCTTGTATCAAATTTATTGTGTGCTATATTTCATGCTATATGTAAAATAAGCGGTATTGTAAGTTTGTAAAATATTGTGTAAAAGTTTGAACGCGAAATATTATTATAATCAGTTTTTCATATAGAATTGTAGTAGTTGAATTGTATATTAGCTACTAAGTATGAACTTAACGGGTAGGTACTACCCGAATTTAAACTTATAAAACGCTAATATGAAGAAAAAGCTTTTATAAATGAGTTCATATTATGCTACGAAATACTATTAACTACTCTTAATATTCTGTATGATTAACTTGTTCCATTTGACTATTTTGAAGGAAATGGCACCGACTACTCGACACACCGTGAATATGAATGAAGAGGAATTCCGTACTTTTCTAGCTTCAAACATAGCCGCAGTACAGGCTGCGCTACATACCAACAATAACCTTGGATCTGGCAGTACAGGAAATCGTGTAGGATGCACCTATAAAGAATTCACTGCCTGCAAACCTTTGGAATTTGATGAAACCGAAGGACCGATCGGATTGAAACGGTGGACCGAGAAGGTCGAATCGGTGTTTGCCATAAGTAAGTGTACTGAAGAGGACAAAGTGAAGTACGCTACGCATACCTTCACAGGTTCTGCGTTAACATGGTGGAATACCTATCTAGAGCAAGTGGGACAAGATGATGCTTACGCACTACCGTGGTCAGCATTCAAGCACTTGATGAACGAGAAGTACCGTCCCAGAACCGAGGTCAATAAGCTCAAGACAGAACTTAGAGGGTTACGAACCCAAGGATTTGATATTACCACGTACGAAAGACGATTCACAGAATTGTGCCTATTGTGTCCGGGAGCATTCGAAGATGAGGAAGAGAAGATCGACGCGTTTGTGAAAGGATTACCGGAAAGAATCCAAGAAGATATAAGTTCACACGAGCCCGCCTCCATACAACAGGCATGTAGAATGGCTCACAAACTAGTGAACCAGATTGAAGAGAGAATTAAAGAACAGACTGCTGAAGAGGCCAATGTGAAGCAAGTCAAAAGAAAGTGGGAGGAAAACGGTGATAAGAATCACCAATACAACAACAACAGCAATTACAACAATAATCGCAACAATTATCCCAACAATCGCAACATCAATCGCAACTACAACAAACGGCCCAACAACAACAACAACAACAACAACAACAACAGCAACTACAACAATCATCCCAACAACAATAATAACCGCAACAACAACAACAATCAGAAGCAGCTATGCCAAAGGTGTGCAAAGTATCACTCGGGGTTCTGCACCAAATTTTGCAACAAGTGTAAAAGAAATGGTCATAGCGCGGTGAAGTGTGAGGTCTACGGACCAGGGGTTAATAGAATGAAAGGAACAAATGGTGTCGGAACGAGTAATGGCGGAGCAAGTAGTGTCGGAGCAAGTTATGCCAATGTAGTTTGTTATAAATGTGGAAAACCGGGCCACATTATTAGAAATTGCCCGAACCAGGAGAACACGAATGGACAAGGCCGCGGAAGAGTTTTCAATATTAATGCGGCAGAGGCACAGGAAGACCCGGAGCTTGTTACGGGTACGTTTCTTATTGACAATAAATCTGCTTACGTTTTATTTGATTCGGGTGCGGATAGAAGCTATATGAGTAGAGATTTTTGTGCTAAATTAAGTTGTCCATTGACGCCTTTAGATAGTAAATTTTTACTCGAATTAGCAAATGGTAAATTAATTTCAGCAGATAATATATGTCGGAATCGAGAAATTAAACTGGTTAGCGAAACATTTAAGATTGATTTGATACCAGTAGAGTTAGGGAGTTTTGATGTGATAATCGGTATGGACTGGTTGAAAGAAGTGAAAGCAGAGATCGTTTGTTACAAAAATGCAATTCGCATTATACGAGAAAAAGGAAAACCCTTAATGGTGTACGGAGAAAAGGGCAACACGAAGCTACATCTTATTAGTAATTTGAAGGCACAAAAACTAATAAGAAAAGGTTGCTATGCTGTTCTAGCACACGTCGAGAAAGTACAAACTGAAGAAAAGAGCATCAATGATGTTCCCGTCGCAAAAGAATTTCCCGATGTATTTCCGAAAGAATTACCGGGATTACCCCCACATCGATCCGTTGAATTTCAAATAGATCTTGTACCAGGAGCTGCACCAATAGCTCGTGCTCCTTACAGACTCGCACCCAACGAGATGAAAGAACTGCAAAGCCAATTACAAGAACTTTTAGAGCGTGGTTTCATTCGACCAAGCACATCACCGTGGGGAGCTCCTGTTTTGTTTGTCAAGAAGAAAGATGGTACATTCAGGTTGTGTATCGACTACCGAGAGTTGAACAAACTTACCATCAAGAACCGCTACCCACTACCGAGAATCGACGACTTATTTGATCAACTACAAGGCTCGTCTGTTTATTTAAAGATTGACTTACGTTCCGGGTATCATCAAATGCGGGTGAAAGAAGATGATATTCCAAAGACTGCTTTCAGAACACGTTACGGTCATTACGAGTTTATGGTCATGCCGTTTGGTTTAACTAATGCACCAGCTGTGTTCATGGACCTTATGAACCGAGTGTGTGGACTATACCTTGACAAGTTTGTCATTGTTTTCATTGATGACATACTTATTTACTCAAAGAATGACCAAGAATACGGTGAACATTTGAGAAAGGTGTTAGAAGTATTGAGGAAGGAAGAATTGTACGCTAAGTTTTCAAAGTGTGCATTTTGGTTGGAAGAAGTTCAATTCCTCGGTCACATAGTGAACAAAGAAGGTATTAAGGTGGATCCGGCAAAGATAGAAACTGTTGAAAAGTGGGAAACCCCGAAAACTCCGAAACACATACGCCAGTTTTTAGGACTAGCTGGTTACTACAGAAGGTTCATCCAAGACTTTTCCAGAATAGCAAAACCCTTGACTGCATTAACGCATAAAGGGAAGAAATTTGAATGGAATGATGAACAAGAGAAAGCGTTTCAGTTATTGAAGAAAAAGCTAACTACGGCACCTATATTGTCATTGCCTGAAGGGAATGATGATTTTGTGATTTATTGTGACGCATCAAAGCAAGGTCTCGGTTGTGTATTAATGCAACGAACGAAGGTGATTGCTTATGCGTCTAGACAATTGAAGATTCACGAACAAAATTATACGACGCATGATTTGGAATTAGGCGCGGTTGTTTTTGCATTAAAGACTTGGAGGCACTACTTATATGGGGTCAAAAGTATTATATATACCGACCACAAAAGTCTTCAACACATATTTAATCGGAAACAACTGAATATGAGGCAGCGTAGGTGGATTGAATTATTGAATGATTACGACTTTGAGATTCGTTACCACCCGGGGAAGGCAAATGTGGTAGCCGATGCCTTGAGCAGGAAGGACAGAGAACCCATTCGAGTAAAATCTATGAATATAATGATTCATAATAACATTACTACTCAAATAAAGGAGGCACAACAAGGAGTTTTAAAAGAGGGAAATTTAAAGGATGAAATACCCAAAGGATCGGAGAAGCATCTTAATATTCGGGAAGACGGAACCCGGTATAGGGCTGAAAGGATTTGGGTACCAAAATTTGGAGATATGAGAGAAATGGTACTTAGAGAAACTCATAAAACCAGATACTCAATACATCCTGGAACGGGGAAGATGTACAAGGATCTCAAGAAACATTTTTGGTGGCCGGTTATGAAAGCCGATGTTGCTAAATACGTAGGAGAATGTTTGACGTGTTCTAAGGTCAAAGCTGAGCATCAGAAACCATCAGGTCTACTTCAACAACCCGAAATCCCAGAATGGAAATGGGAAAACATTACCATGGATTTCATCACTAAATTGCCAAGGACTGCAAGTGGTTTTGATAATATTTGGGTAATAGTTGATCGTCTCACCAAATCAGCACACTTCCTGCCAATAAGAGAAGATGACAAGATGGAGAAGTTAGCACGACTGTATTTGAAGGAAGTCGTCTCCAGACATGGAATACCAATCTCTATTATCTCTGATAGGGATGGCAGATTTATTTCAAAATTCTGGCAGACATTACAGCAAGCATTAGGAACTCGTCTAGACATGAGTACTGCCTATCATCCACAAACTGATGGGCAGAGCGAAAGGACGATACAAACGCTTGAAGACATGCTACGAGCATGTGTTATTGATTTTGGAAACAGTTGGGATCGACATCTACCGTTAGCAGAATTTTCCTACAACAACAGCTACCATTCAAGCATTGAGATGGCGCCGTTTGAAGCAGTTTATGGTAGAAAGTGCAGGTCTCTGATTTGTTGGAGTGAAGTGGGGGATAGACAGATTACGGGTCCGGAAATTATACAAGAAACTACCGAGAAGATCATCCAAATTCAACAACGGTTGAAAACCGCCCAAAGTCGACAAAAGAGCTACGCTGACATTAAAAGAAAAGATATAGAATTTGAAATTGGAGAGATGGTCATGCTTAAAGTTGCACCTTGGAAAGGCGTTATTCGATTTGGTAAACGAGGGAAATTAAATCCAAGGTATATTGGACCATTCAAGATTATTGATCGTGTCGGACCAGTAGCTTACCGACTTGAGTTACCTCAACAACTCGCGGCTTTACATAACACTTTCCACGTCTCGAATTTGAAGAAATGTTTTGCTAAAGAAGATCTCACTATTCCGTTAGATGAAATCCAAATCAACGAAAAACTTCAATTCATCGAAGAACCCGTCGAAATAATTGATCGTGAGGTTAAAATACTTAAGCAAAACAAGATACCAATTGTTAAGGTTTGATGGAATGCTCGTAGAGGACCCGAGTTCACCTGGGAGCGTGAAGATCAGATGAAGAAGAAATACCCGCATCTATTTCTAGAAGATTCGTCAACACCTTCAACAGCTTAAAATTTCGGGACGAAATTTATTTAACGGGTAGGTACTGTAGTGACCCGAACTTTTCCATGTTTATATATATTAATTGAGATTGATATTTACATGATTAAATGTTTCCAACATGTTAAGCAATCAAACTTGTTAAGACTTGATTAATTGAAATAGGTTTCATATAGACAATTGACCACCCAAGTTGACCGGTGATTCACGAACGTTAAAACTTGTAAAAACTATATGATGACATATATATGGTTATATATATAGTTAACATGATATTATGATAAGTAAACATATCATTAAGTATATTAACAATGAACTACATATGTAAAAACAAGACTACTAACTTAATGATTTTGAAACGAGACATATATGTAACGATTATCGTTGTAACGACATTTAATGTACATATATCATATTAAGAGATATTCGTACATCATAATATCATGATAATATAATAATTTAAAATCTCTTTTGATATTATAAACATTGGGTTAACAACATTTAACAAGATCGTTAACCTAAAGGTTTCAAAACAATATTTACATGTAACGACTAACGATGACTTAACGACTCAGTTAAAATGTATATACATGTAGTGTTTTAATATGTATTCATACACTTTTTAAAGACTTCAAGACACTTATCAAAATACTTCTACTTAACAAAAATGCTTACAATTACATCCTCGTTCAGTTTCATCAACAATTCTACTCGTATGCACCCGTATTCGTACTCGTACAATACACAGCTTTTAGATGTATGTACTATTGGTATATACACTCCAATGATCAGCTCTTATCAGCCCATGTGAGTCACCTAACACATGTGGGAACCATCATTTGGCAACTAGCATGAAATATCTCATAAAATTACAAAAATATGAGTAATCATTCATGACTTATTTACATGAAAACAAAATTACATATCCTTTATATCTAATCCATACACCAACGACGAAAAACACATACAAACACTTTCATTCTTCAATTTTCTTCATCTAATTGATCTCTCTCAAGTTCTATCTTCAAGTTCTAAGTGTTCTTCATAAATTCCAAAAGTTCTAGTTTCATAAAATCAAGAATACTTTCAAGTTTGCTAGCTCACTTCCAATCTTGTAAGGTGATCATCCAACCTCAAGAAATCTTTGTTTCTTACAGTAGGTTATCATTCTAATACAAGGTAATAATCATATTCAAACTTTGGTTCAATTTTTATAACTATAACAATCTTATTTCAAGTGATGATCTTACTTGAACTTGTTTTCGTGTCATGATTCTGCTTCAAGAACTTCAAACCATCCAAGGATCCGTTGAAGCTAGATCCATTTTTCTCTTTTCCAGTAGGTTTATCCAAGGAACTTAAGGTAGTAATGATGTTCATAACATCATTCAATTCATACATATAAAGCTATCTTATTCGAAGGTTTAAACTTGTAATCACTAGAACATAGTTTAGTTAATTCTAAACTTGTTCACAAACAAAAGTTAATCCTTCTAACTTGACTTTTAAAATCAACTAAACACATGTTCTATATCTATATGATATGCTAACTTAATGATTTAAAACCTGGAAACACGAAAAACACCGTAAAACCGGATTTACGCCGTCGTAGTAACACCGCGGGCTGTTTTGGGTTAATTAATTAAAAACTATGATAAACTTTGATTTAAAATTTGTTATTCTTAGAAAATGATTTTTATTATGAACATGAAACTATATCCAAAAATTATGGTTAAACTCAAAGTGGAAGTATGTTTTCTAAAATGGTCATCTAGACGTCGTTCTTTCGACTGAAATGACTACCTTTACAAAAATGACTTGTAACTTATTTTTCCGACTATAAACCTATACTTTTATGTTTAGATTCATAAAATAGAGTTCAATATGAAACCATAGCAATTTGATTCACTCAATACGGATTTAAAATGAAGAAGTTATGGGTAAAACAAGATTGGATAATTTTTCTCATTTTAGCTACGTGAAAATTGGTAACAAATCTATTCCAACCATAACTTAATCAACTTGTATTGTATATTATGTAATCTTGAGATACCATAGACACGTATACAATGTTTCGACCTATCATGTCGACACATCTATATATATTTCGGAACAACCATAGACACTCTATATGTGAATGTTGGAGTTAGCTATACAGGGTTGAGGTTGATTCCAAAATATATATAGTTTGAGTTGTGATCAATACTGAGATACGTATACACTGGGTCGTGGATTGATTCAAGATAATATTTGTCGATTTATTTCTGTACATCTAACTGTGGACAACTAGTTGTAGGTTACTAACGAGGACAGCTGACTTAATAAACTTAAAACATCAAAATATATTAAAAGTGTTGTAAATATATTTTGAACATACTTTGATATATATGTATATATTGTTATAGGTTCGTGAATCAACCAGTGGCCAAGTCTTACTTCCCGACGAAGTAAAAATCTGTGAAAGTGAGTTATAGTCCCACTTTTAAAATCTAATATTTTTGGGATGAGAATACATGCAGGTTTTATAAATGATTTACAAAATAGACACAAGTACGTGAAACTACATTCTATGGTTGAATTATCGAAATCGAATATGCCCCTTTTTATTAAGTCTGGTAATCTAAGAATTAGGGAACAGACACCCTAATTGACGCGAATCCTAAAGATAGATCTATTGGGCCCAACAAGCCCCATCCAAAGTACCGGATGCTTTAGTACTTCGAAATTTATATCATATCCGAAGGGTGTCCCGGAATGATGGGGATATTCTTATATATGCATCTTGTTAATGTCGGTTACCAGGTGTTCACCATATGAATGGTTTTTATCTCTATGTATGGGATGTGTATTGAAATATGAAATCTTGTGGTCTATTATTATGATTTGATATATATATATATATATAGGTTAAACCTATAACTCACCAACATTTTTGTTGACGTTTTAAGCATGTTTATTCTCAGGTGATTATTAAGAGCTTCCGCTGTCGCATACTTAAATAAGGACGAGATTGGAGTCCATGCTTGTATGATATTGTGTAAAAACTGCATTCAAGAAACTTATTTTGTTGTAACATATTTGTATTGTAAACCATTATGTAATGGTCGTGTGTAAACAGGATATTTTAGATTATCATTATTTGATAATCTACGTAAAGCTTTTTAAACCTTTATCTATGAAATAAAGGTTATGGTTTGTTTTAAAAATGAATGCAGTCTTTGAAAAACGTCTCATATAGAGGTCAAAACCTCGCAACGAAATCAATTAATATGGAACGTTTTTAATCAATAAGAACGGGACATTTCAAGGGGAACATCATATATCCCTAGAAACTTGGCAAAACGAACCAAAACCGAAGAAGAAGAAATGAGCGAGTCGGAATAAGATAGTTGTATTCGTGTGGTGTAATATATGTAATATAGTGTGCTTATGCTTTATGATATATGTAAAAATTGCTTGTATTAATAAGTATTTTTTTTTATGAATCTAACTCTTGTCTATTTTACAGTATAAAAATACAAAATGGATAGACAACTCAATATTTTAAGAGACCTACCCGGAGACATGATTGATGAAATCTTGTCTAGAGTCGGTCAGAATTCTTCGGCACAACTATTTACGGCGAAATCAGTTTGTAAGACATTCGAAGAACGTTCCAAGAATGTCTTGGTTTATAAGAGACTTTCGTTTGAAAGATGGGGGATATCACATTGGGAAACCCATAAGTTACGATGTGTTTACTTTGACGCATATATTGCGGGGAACCCAAATGCTATTTTACGCAACGGGTTAAGAAATTATTTTGACTCAATGTATCCGAATATAGGACTTCATGATTTAGAAAAAGCGGCTAACATGCAACATAAAGAAGCATGCTATGCTTACGGGTTAGTAATGTTCGCTTCTCACCAAAGTGAGAAAAAGAACATCGGGCTACAACTATTAAACAAAACGTTCCCACAAGTGACGGAGTTGGTAATTGGGGTAAGAAATGAGGTTTTTAGGTTATTATGAGACTGTTGGTCATTACGTAACCCTCGTCCCTTTGACGACGTTACAACACGTTGTCTTATCAACGGCCATAACGGTTATGTTCCACAAGACCAAGGATGGGAAGTAGTCCTAGTAAAACCAGAATGCATGACTTGTTTCTGGACGTATGAATTACGTGTCTTTATTGCCTTTGCTGAACGACTTGTGTACTATGAAAGGACCCGTCCTAATCCATCCGGACGAAGTCCATATCGATTATAAACGATTCACAACAGTTGATTACATCGTGAGGTATTTGACCTCTATATGATACATTTTACAAACATTGCATTCATTTTTGAAAAGACAATCTTTCATTACATTGAAAGTTGATGGCATGCATACCATTTCATAATATATTTAACTATAATTGACTTAACAAACTTCTTGATGAACTCGACGACTTGAATGCAACGTCTTTTGAAATATGTCATGAATGACTTCAAGTAATATCTTTAAAATGAGCAAATGCACAGCGGAAAATTTCTTTCATACCTGAGAATAAACATGCTTTCAAGTGTCAACCAAAAGGTTGGTGAGTTCATTAGTTTAACATAAATAATCATTTCATAATTTTAATAGACCACAAGATTTCATATTTCCATTTCTCATAAACATACGTCCCATGCATAGAGACAAAATTATCATTCATATGGATTGAACACCTGGTAACCGACATTCACAATATGCATATAAGAATATCCCCATCATTCCGGGATCCTCCTTCGGACATGATATAAATTTCGAAGTACTAAAGCATCCGGTACTTTGGATGGGGCTTGTTGGGCCCGATAGATCTATCTTTAGAGTTCGCGTCAATTAGGGTGTCTGTTCCCTAATTCTTAGATTACCAGACTATATAAAAAGGGGCATATTCGATTTCGATAATTCAACCATATAATGTAGTTTTGATTTACTCGTGTCTATTTCGTAAAACAGTTATAAAAACAGCGCATGTATTCTCAGTCCCAAAAATATATATTGCAAAAATATTTAAAAAGGGATTAATGAGACTCACGCATATAAATATTGTAAAACAGTTAATAAAGCATTTGCATGTATTCTCAGCCCAAAAACATAAAGAGTAAAAGGGGCAAATGAAACTCACCTAATGTATTTTGTAGTAAAAATACATAGAACGACATTGAACAAGTATAAGGTTGGCCTCGGATTCAGGAACCTATATTAATTGCATTTCTATTAAAACATATAATTGAAATGTAATAATTATAATTGTTAATATATATTATTTATATATATATATATATATTGTAGTTATATGATATGTATACTAAATTCCATTTAAAACACATTTTAGGTTATATCTTAAATCATATGTTATATATATTTATTTGTATATGTATTTAAAGTGATTAGTATGTTTATATTAATATATATATATATATATATATATATATATATATATATATATATATATATATATATATATATACATTTAGTGTATTATTAAAATACCTATTTTGTCGTATGTAAGTTTTTATCTAGAAATGTTAAATCGTTTATATGTTGATATATGAAATATTAATATGATTGTAGTATATACAATGAGTATGTTCTATGTACATAATATTTATTTGTTTAAAAACGATAATTTTGATAATATTATTTAATACATGATGAAAATAACAATTTTAATAATCTTATGATAGTTCTAATTATAATATTTGTAATAATATTAGTAGTAAAATTAATAACCTTACTATTAATGCTAATGATAATAATAATTATAGTTATGATAATAATGTTCATTTTAATGATAACAATATGTAATTACCTTATTATAGTAATGCTAATAATTAACTTAACCATAATAACACTAATAATTATAATTGTAACTATAATTATGATAATAATAATATTTGATATGTAATACTTTTATTAGTAATAATAATATTAATAGTTTTAATACTGATAATAATAATAATCAAAATCATAATAATAATAATGATACAACTTATAATTTTAACAATAATAAATAATACTAGTAGTAACAATAACATTCAAAATAATAATAAATAATTAATAATAATAATAATAATGATAGAAATATAAAGAAAGAAAAATGTATACCCCCTTTTATAAGCTTTTTCTAAAAAAATGGCTCAAGACCGGAATCGAACCCATGACCTCTCGAACACCCGAACACACTCAAGACCATTCCAGCAGTCCTGCTTTTCTGATAATCTAGCAATCCAGACTTATTTAATTCATTTTCTTTTTCCCTCTTCTTCTTCTTGACTGTAACCGAAAACTACGCTGAACACTTGAAATCCAAACATCAATTTTTGAATTTAAGACTTTAAAATAATACAGAATCGAACACGATGTGTTTAAATTATGTTTCATAACAGAAAGAGAAAGAGAAAAAAATTCATTTTGCAGCAGCAGACTCGAAAACACAATGAAGAACTCAAATGGTGATTTTGGATTCTCGATCGTTATAGCATATACTTACAACATGAAGTTGGTTGCAAATCACTTCTATAAACTTTTCAAACCATCAATTTAACCAAAATCTTTAAAACGAAATCAAATTTAAAAAAAAAAATAATTCGTTTGACTTTTAAATTTGAAGCTTTGACTCCACAATACGTGATTAATATAAGGAATTGGAACGTGACATTTTACAGGTAGTTTGAATAATAGATTCCTAAAACAACTGCGTAATTAGTTTTTGACGATTGATTTGAAATCGAGTTATGAGAAAAAAAAAATTACGAACAGAGTTTTCAAGCTTTAAAAAAAAATCTGTTTAATTAATAATTAGAATCTATTTGGAATAGTTGTATTTGATAATAAGAGTGGAAAGTCGATTGAATTCTCTCAATAATTTGATATGATCGATCGTGATATAGAGTTGAAGGAGTGGACAGCATATCGAGCAGGGAGAATCAAACAAAGAAAAAAAAAATAAAGCAGATGGGGATAGGTAACAACTGCGTACTATCTGTTCCCATAAATATATTCATTTGATATTAATTAATAAAAAGGATACTATTAACACTAATATAAATATAAATATATTAATAATAATATTAATAATATTGTTATTAATAGATATCTTAATAATAATCATAATACTGTTAAAAATAACAATAACAATAATAATAATATTATTAGTATTGATATAACAAATTTATATTATCACATAATTATGGAATATTATAAATTTCTATATATAATATTTATAAATTTCTTATGTTACAATATTCATTAAAATAATTATGTATAGAAGTTATATATCTATTTTACACATTTAATCTGCAATTTTTATTATATATATATATATATATATATTCGTTATTAACTTTATTTAAAAAAAAATAAACGAGTATAAGGTAATCGATGTTTTTATATACTTATATACATTCTAAAATACTATGAATATAATTTTTACATAACAAATTTTATTACGTAAATAAATATATTATATATTTTTTAATCAAATAATTTAATATATCATTATTATATATTTACATGTAATATAGATATATACATGTATATATTTATAATAACGTAATAGTTTTCATTACCACGTATATTATTTTACATATTTATCTATAACATTAAATGCATATAGTAGTTTAATTTATAATATATAATTATTTACATATACATTTCTATTTACAATATAGTGGTTCGTGAATCGTCGAGAGCAGTCAAAGGTCAAATGATTACTTGAATATTGTTCACAGTTTTTGAGACTTCAATATTACAGACTTTACTTATCGTGTCAGAATCATTCAAAGATTAAGTTTAAATTTGGTTGGAAATTGCCGAGTCGTCACAGTACCTACCCGTTAAAGAAATTTCGTCCCGAAATTTGAGTGAGGTGGTCATGGTTATCAATAAATATATTTTCATGACACACACAAGTTAAGATTTAGAGTTTCTTCAACATTGATAAATATAGATAAAACAATTCGACTATTCGTAGAGTACGAGTGAAGCTATCACAAAAGAGTGAAACTAGAAAAATGAAGTTTCGTCTTAACTTTTGACGTAGTCATGGTCGAATTTAGAAAATAAGGCGCGTCTTAACTTTCGACGTGGAGGGTTGAAAATTCAGAATTCAAGGGATTAAAGAAAATCTTCGATATCTAAAGGATTTGATTCTTCGGCCAGTAACGAAAATTGAGATCTCTAAAATTAAATACGGTGATCCGCCTTGATTTCTCTGTCTGATATTTTCACTATAAATTTTACCTTTTCTGTTCCATTAATCTTCACCACTTCAATACTCAATTCCCAAATTCAAAAGATCGTGAAATGCTTAATCCAGTTCTGATCCTTGTCCTTATCCTGATTATCGCAACAATCATTCTCCTTTTCCAACTTTCACCGGAGGAATCCGTTTATTTCTACCACGCTTTAGGGATTATTGTATTTATAATCCTCCCGTGTCTTTATATTGCTATACGTACTGATATCCACGGTTTGTAATTTCGGTGTTGTTGTTGGGCTTTATATTTTCTCTTATATTTTTAAGCTCTTTGCCTTTTTATTATTCTCCCGACCTCTAGTAAAGCGAATAATGGTCCAGAATTCGTAAGTATGGAATTTCGAATAAACATCGTGTTCTAAATAAGAACTAATGTATTAGTGCGATTTGATTTATCAAATTACCAGAATCACTGAGAATAGAACTATCAAGAAAATACTTTCTTGATATGTTTAGAAGTTAAGCATAATGAAAGAGTTATGTAACATGGCACATGATGACGTTATAATCTGTGAATCATCGCGTACTATTAGAAACTCAGCATGACTTACTGTAATATAATCACGTTGATCAAGTGTCATTATATTATATTAACTCATGCTTCAGTTCCCAACATTACTTCAATAACATTCATATTTTAAGCTTGAAAGTTTACAGAATATAGAAACTAACAGTTTCTATATGATGTAATACTGATAGCACGCAGAAATTAATGATTTCAGATAAGAATAGTTATAAAAATATCTCCAGAAATATGGAGGATATTTATAATGAAAGATACGATGATATCTTGGAATTTCTAATATCGATGGATGATGAAGAAGATTTATCCGTAAAGGTTTAGATTCAGAAGCAAGGTATTCACTAAAGATTTCATCAGAAACAGAATCATTTGGATTCTTTGAAGTCAAACTTATTCTTTGTGATTTGTCCACGGCTTCCTTCATAGTTTCGCATAATCCGTTTTTCGGTACTAAATTTTCTATTGAATGTTGCCAATATAATGATACACAGGAAGCATGAAGAGGTATATAATTTCGGATGAGAATATTTATGAAAATATCCCCAGAAATATCGAAGGTATTGATGATGATATTTTGGAATTTCTAAGTTCGATGGTTGATGGAGAAAGATTTTCCGCAAGATTTTAACATGACTTCGGAGTAAGATATTCTCTAAAGATTTCAACGGATCCAGAATTACCTGAATCCTTTTTATATAGGGTTTGATCCTTGTATTTGTCCTTGGTCTCTTTCATGGGTAGCTCAATCTGTTTTTCAATACTCAATTTTCTATCGAGCGTTCCTAACACTCCTTTCTTTATCATCAAACTTTTGGTCGTTTAGACCATCTACCATTTTTCTGTTTCCTCTGCATTTAATGCTATGATATCTGAATCATCGGTTATTAATCCGAGGTGGTTTTAGGAAAATTGTGTTTTTAGATGATTAAACGCTGATGGTAATATGGTGGAATATGAAGGGTTCCCTGGTAACAATAAAAGAGCACGCGTATATATCAACGTTATAATAAGGTTGTTTCGTACGAAAAGTCGAAGTTGTCTTGCTGGAGCTGTGACAAAATTGGCTACTTTGAAAAGGGATCGCAAAATTATTTTTGCTAATAAATGCCAAAGGATCTAACGCAGCTACGTGTTAAACTTTTACTCAGTTGCCGAGAATTTCTCAGGTGCATAACTATAGGCATAAATCTTTCCTTCCGTAGATAAAGTGCGGTTGATTCATCCTATCGATTGAGGCGTTTTCAAGAATCATGAAAGGTTTGAACGCAGATTGTAATCGTCAAGATACAAATGAGGTTTAGGATGAAATCAAGTGGCAAACTTGAAGAATTGTTTAGTTTCATATGTTATAATCAATATTTTAATTTATTTTAATTATCCAGTGTTGGTAGTCCACAGTTGATATTCCACAGTAACAGTCCAGTAATTCATATATAATTTAATATATAATATTCGAATTGATTAATAAATATCGTGACCCGTGTACATGTCTCAGACTCGATCACAACTCAAAGTATATATATTATTTGAGAATCAACCTCAACCCTGTATAGAGAACTCGATCATTACTGCATATAGAGTGTCTATGGTGATTCCAAATAATATATATAGATGCGTCGATATGATATGTCAAAACCTTGTATACGTGTCCCGATATTTAAAATGCGTAAAATAAATAACAAAAAAAAATAAAAATAAATAAATGACGAATATTAAAGTGCGTAAAGTAAATAACAGAAATTAAATGACATTTAAATAAAATTACGAGAATTAAAATTACGATAAAATAAATTGCGATAATTAAATTGCGATAAATAAAATGTAATATGGAATTAACAGTTAGCTAGGAACAGTTAGCTAGGATTTTGTTAGTGTGGTTTCTTAACAAAATTTCATATTGTCAATTAGTCTGTTTCTATTCAATTTTTATTGTGTCCATTATTTCTTCATTATGCCACTTGTTGGATTCTGATAGGTCAAAATCCAAATATAAAATTGAATGAAAATGGTTGTTTTGTGGTGAACGGATTCGTATATCTGTGATTGTAAATAGGATAGTAAATGATTGTTGAATCAGATTCGAAGAATGTACAATGTAACTTATTAATGTGGAATTTAAATATTCCTCGGGTATTACCTACCCGTTAAAATATTTTCACCATTAACAGTTGGTACAAGAGAATTTTTAATTACAATCTTTATGAGAACATATATACATATATATTTTCTTCAGATGTATTCATAGATTTAATGAGTTAATATGATATTAAACTCATTTGCTTTCGGTTGGAACTAGAATAAATAATCTCTAAAACTTTAGAGATTACATATTCGCCATGTCGAACGAAGATAAATGAGGTAGAACGATACGTAGAACGAAGATCATACTCAAAGTACAAATGATGATATTGAAGCATGGATTGTTGATGGTACTGGTGTTGTTACTGATGGTACTGTTGATGCCGGTGATGTTGCTGAAGCTGGTACATTTTGAACCATATTCTCCGAATTGATTATTCGAGCGCGAAGTTCGTTGACTTATTACTCCAGGATGATTGTCGATCGGAACGAGCGAATGAATAAGGTTTAGAATTATGGATAGAATATAATCTTGTCGAGTTACCTTGGAAATGAGACTGAAAATGGTGTCTCGAACAGGTTCGCCGGTAAACGCTTCAGGTTCATTGTCAAGAGGTGAATTCGGTTGGTGGAAGGGATTACCTTCTGCGCATTTCCATTAATTAAGTCGACTAAGAACCCATCAGATGAATTGATAATGGCTGATTGGTTGATTCATGCCGATGACGCTGTTTTCGGAGCTTAGGTGAACATCTATGTCGGAATAGCTGTCGGAATAACTATCGGAATAGCTATCGGAATCTGAGGGACTCGAACTGGTTGAGGGATTTGTCTCGTATGATCAGATGAAGGATTTTCGATAAGAAATAGATTATAGGATGTAGATTAGTACCCTACAATACATAATTTACATATGCATATATAATACTAAAATCCCATAAGTTACGGAGGAATCTACAGAAGTTGTCAGGCAAAGTCTACAGTAACAGATACGCTAAGATATGAATTTTGTCTATACACTATTCATGCAGTCAATGCAGTAAGATGTGTCTAGACTAAGAATGATAAGCATTTGATTCTCTAAGAATGATAAGTAGGTAAATTTTCGACACGAAATGATAAGCAAAACTTTTGACATGTAGACACGGTCGAAGTCCAGACTCACTAAAGCATCCTAACGACTTATCAGTTAGACACACTAATGCAGACCTGGTTCGCTAAGACCACCGCTCTAATACCAACTAAAAGGACCCGTCCTAATCCATCCGGACGAAGTCCATATCGATTATAAACGATTCACAACAGTTGATTACATCGCGAGGTATTTGACCTCTATATGATACATTTTACAAACATTGCATTCGTTTTTGAAAAGACAATCTTTCATTACATTGAAAGTTGATGGCATGCATACCATTTCATAATATATTTAACTATAATTGACTTAACAAACTTCTTGATGAACTCGACGACTTGAATGCAACGTCTTTTGAAATATGTCATGAATGACTTCAAGTAATATCTTTAAAATGAGCAAATGCACAGTGGAAGATTTCTTTCATACCTGAGAATAAACATGCTTTCAAGTGTCAACCAAAAGGTTGGTGAGTTCATTAGTTTAACATAAATAATCATTTCATAATTTTAATAGACCACAAGATTTCATATTTCCATTTCTCATAAACATACGTCCCATGCATAGAGACAAAATTATCATTCATATGGATTGAACACCTGGTAACCGACATTCACAATATGCATATAAGAATATCCCCATCATTCCGGGATCCTCCTTCGGACATGATATAAATTTCGAAGTACTAAAGCATCCGATACTTTGGATGGGGCTTGTTGGGCCCGATAGATCTATGTTTAGAGTTCGCGTCAATTAGGGTGTCTGTTCCCTAATTCTTAGATTACCAGACTATATAAAAAGGGGCATATTCGATTTTGATAATTCAACCATATAATGTAGTTTTGATTTACTCGTGTCTATTTCGTAAAACAGTTATAAAAACAGCGCATGTATTCTCAGTCCCAAAAATATATATTGCAAAAATATTTAAAAAGGGATTAATGAGACTCACGCATATAAATATTGTAAAATAGTTAATAAAGCATTTGCATGTATTGTCATAACCCGACCTTAACCATAAGGACGAATACAATAACATATGATTTCATCGCGAGGTA
This sequence comes from Rutidosis leptorrhynchoides, assembly GCF_046630445.1. Taxonomy (NCBI): domain Eukaryota; kingdom Viridiplantae; phylum Streptophyta; class Magnoliopsida; order Asterales; family Asteraceae; genus Rutidosis; species Rutidosis leptorrhynchoides. Next base: position 54,873,026 of record NC_092340.1, read on the forward strand.
TTGACCTCTATATGCGACATTTTTCAAAAACTGCATTCGTTTTTACAATACAAACCATAGCTTTTATTACAAATACAAGGTTTAAACAACTTAATAATGAATATCGTTTAGCGATAATCTTAGACTTACAAACTTTACATGTGATAATAACAATACGACCTCCAACATATTTTACATTACAAATCCTCCGATATGCAGTTTTATTTTTAACACAAATATGCATACTCAAGATCTTGCTTAAATTCAACATGTTGCAGCGGAAGCTTTTAGTTATCACCTGAGAATAAACATGCGTAAAACGTCAACATAAAGTTGGTGAGATATAGGTTTAATGCCGGCAGCGTTATAAATATAGACCACAAGATTTCATATATAAACGTTTTAATAAAAAATATTCTAAGTTGTTGAGCACTTGATAACCATACTTAACATTTAATCAACGTCGCATATTCCCTTTATTATGAAATCTTACTACACCGTACCAAGTGTAGTTACCGAAATGAAGTACTGTGCAACCGTTGAATACTGGTCGTCCAGTCCGGTTGGGGTTGTCAGGCCCGATAGATCTATCAACAGGATTCGCGTTTACAATATCTCATGTAAATAATAGTTACCAAGTTACAGGGAAGTATTCCAGTGGTACAACTCAACGTAGAATATATATTTTTAATCACTTGTGTCCATAACGTAAATCATAAAATGCATGTATTCTCATCCCGAAATATTTAGAGTTTAAAAGTGGGACTATATACTCACCTTTTCCTTGAAGGTATTTAACTCGACTTGGTCTTCGATAGATATCACGAACCTAACCATATATATAATATATCAACATATTTTCTTTTCAAGTAATCGTTACATATATATATATATACTTATAATACTTTTAATATTTTCTTAGTCCGTAGTTAGCAGTCTGTTGTTAATGGTCCACAATTAGTTGCTCAATAAAATAAATAAAGGCCACATCGTATTCGTATTGATCAGAATTAATCTCGACCCATGGTACCATGTTTTCAAATGACGTGTTGCGTACATAAAGTACCGTGTTGTCAGATGACGTTTTGCGTACAATCATGAGGTCTTATGATTAATTTTCTCGTGTTGTTTACGGGTGGTCCTGGAATATATAAAATCAAATCATAAGTAAATATATATTAAATATTATGTTAATTAGCCAAGATATGATTAATCCTATTTTGTCATAATATGATATATTACAGGTTTTGAAGTGTTTTAAAAATCAAATTAGAAGGATCTATTTAGTTTGCGAACAGGTTTGAAATCATTCAAACTATGTTCTTGTTGTTAAAAATTTTATAACACAAAATAAGATAGCTATATAAATATGAATTGAATAAGATTATGAATAAGGTTACTACCTCAAGTTATTTGGATAAAGCTACTGGAAAAGATAGAAAATAATCTTGATCAAACTTTCTTATGATGATTATAGGTTGTCCATGAAGCTAGTTCTTCATGAGTATTTGCTGAGATTGTGAAGAACACTTAGAGTTCCTAAGAGTGTGTTTTTGGTTAGAGAAAGATGGTTGTAAGAATGAAATGAAAAACCAAGGTGATGGTGATACTTATAGGACAGTCTGGTTGTTGAGGGAACAAGGACAAATTATTGTGTTGAATTTTTTAGTAATAATGTATGCTAGCTTACAAATAAGATTCCCTCTTATCTAGGGCAGATCTAAAGCTGATAAGGATATTGATTTAATGTGTATTTACCAATAGTAAATACGTATGGATGATGAGTATGATACAGTAAAAGAAGCTCAAAATCGGGCTTTTATTTTGGGTCCAACCGGGCCAAAAATAAAATTTTAAGACATTTTTAATAAAGCAATGTTAGCCCAAAAAAAAAATTTCTCGACCCCAGCCAGGGGCTCTGCCCCTTGGACCCCGCCAGGGGTTGCCACCCCTTGGACCCCGCTTATCGGGGGCGCTGCCCCCGAACCCCCATCATAATCAAGATAAGTTCAAACAAGTGTGCACTCAACACTTCCCCAAACTTGTTCGATATTTATCAAGATTATTTTGGTTACAAATTAATCCCATTACACTTAAATCATATTGATGACATAAATCACAACACATTATAGATTGTAAGTATATATGTTAAAGAACGTTACATATAGTTATCGTTTTGAAAACTTAAGTTAGTGGTCTCAAAGTATACTTATAACTCATTGTTGTTAGCTCACAATGAAATGTTAAACCATCCTTAAATCATGTTAAATATGTATAGATATGTACATATACATAATCGTATAATTATCGTGTGTTATATAATTCGTGATATCATCGGTCAAATTGGACGGTCAAACGTTGTGTAAAACTCTTTTCAAAAATATAAGTCTCAACAGTTTGAATTGCTTATCATGTTGGTAAGGTTTAATTTGTGTAAATATTAATCTCATAAGTATAGAACGATCGGAAAATTCTGGGTCGTTACATGTATTCTCAGCCCAAAAACATAAAGAGTAAAAGGGGCAAATTAAACTCACCTAATGTATTTTGTAGTAAAAATACATAGAACGATATTGAACAAGTATAAGGTTGGCCTCGGATTCAGGAACCTATATTAATTGCATTTCTATTAAAACATATAATTGAAATGTAATAATTTTAATTGTTAATATATATTATATATATATATATATATATATATATATATATATATATATATATATATATATATATATATATATATATATATATATATATATATATTGTAGTTATATGATATGTATACTAAATTCCATTTAAAACACATTTTAGGTTATATCTTAAATCATATGTTATATATATTTATTTGTATATGTATTTAAAGTGATTAGTATGTTTATATTAATATATATATATATATATATATATATATATATATATATATATATATATATATATATATATATATATACATTTAGTGTATTATTAAAATACCTATTTTGTCGTATGTAAGTTTTTATCTAGAAATGTTAATATCGTTTATATGTTGATATATGAAATATTAATATGATTGTAGTATATACAATGAGTATGTTCTATGTACATAATATTTATTTGTTTAAAAACGATAATTTTGATAATATTATTTAATACATGATGAAAATAACAATTTTAATAATCTTATGATAGTTCTAATTATAATATTTGTAATAATATAAGTAGTAAAATTAATAACCTTACTATTAATGCTAATGATAATAATAATTATAGTTATGATAATAATGTTCATTTTAATGATAACAATATGTAATTACCTTATTATAGTAATGCTAATAATTAACTTAACCATAATAACACTAATAATTATAATTGTAACTATAATTATGATAATAATAATATTTGATATGTAATACTTTTATTAGTAATAATAATATTAATAGTTTTAATACTGATAATAATAATAATCAAAATCATAATAATAATAATGATACAACTTATAATTTTAACAATAATAAATAATACTAGTAGTAACAATAACATTCAAAATAATAATTAATAATTAATAATAATAATAATAATGATAGAAATATAAAGAAAGAAAAATGTATACCCCCTTTTATAAGCTTTTTCTAAAAAAATGGCTCAAGACCGGAATCGAACCCATGACCTCTCGAACACCCGAACACACTCAAGACCATTCCAGCAGTCCTGCTTTTCTGATAATCTAGCAATCCAGACTTATTTAATTCATTTTCTTTTTCCCTCTTCTTCTTGACTGTAACCGAAAACTACGATGAACACTTGAAATCCAAACATCAATTTTTGAATTTAAGACTTTAAAATAATACAGAATCGAACACGATGTGTTTAAATTATGTTTCATAACAGAAAGAGAAAGAGAAAAAAATTCATTTTGCAGCAGCAGACTCGAAAACACAATGAAGAACTCAAATGGTGATTTTGGATTCTCGATCGTTATAGCATATACTTACAACATGAAGTTGGTTGCAAATCACTTCTATAAACTTTTCAAACCATCAATTTAACCAAAATCTTTAAAACGAAATCAAATTTTAAAAAAAAAATAATAATTCGTTTGACTTTTAAATTTGAAGCTTTGACTCCACAATACGTGATTAATATAAGGAATTGGAACGTGACATTTTACAGGTAGTTTGAATAATAGATTCCTAAAACAACTGCGTAATTAGTTTTTGACGATTGATTTGAAATCGAGTTATGAGAAAAAAAAAATTACGAACAGAGTTTTCAAGCTTTAAAAAAAATCTGTTTAATTAATAATTAGAATCTATTTGGAATAGTTGTATTTGATAATAAGAGTGGAAAGTCGATAAAATTCTCTCAATAATTTGATATGATCGATCGTGATATAGAGTTGAAGGAGTGGACAGCATATCGAGCAGGGAGAATCAAACAAAGAAAAAAAAAATAAGTAGATGGGGATAGGTAACAACTGCGTACTATCTGTTCCCATAAATATATTCATTTGATATTAATTAATAAAAAGGATACTGTTAACACTAATATAAATATAAATATATTAATAATAATATTAATAATATTGTTATTAATAGATATCTTAATAATAATCATAATACTGTTAAAAATAACAATAACAATAATAATAATATTATTAGTATTGATATAACAAATTTATATTATCACATAATTATGGAATATTATAAATTTCTATATATAATATTTATAAATTTCTTATCTTACAATATTCATTAAAATAATTATGTATAGAAGTTATATATCTATTTTACACATTTTAATCTGCAATTTTTATTATATATATATATATATTCGTTATTAACTTTATTTAAAAAAAATAAACGAGTATAAGGTAATCGATGTTTTTATATACTTATATACATTCTAAAATACTATGAATATAATTTTTACATAACAAATTTTATTACGTAAATAAATATATTATATATTTTTTAATCAAATAATTTAATATATCATTATTATATATTTACATGTAATATAGATATATACATGTATATATTTATAATAACGTAATAGTTTTCATTACCACGTATATTATTTTACATATTTATCTATAACATTAAATGCATATAGTAGTTTAATTTATAATATATAATTATTTACATATACATTTCTATTTACAATATAGTGGTTCGTGAATCGTCGAGAGCAGTCAAAGGTCAAATGATTACTTGAATATTGTTCACAGTTTTTGAGACTTCAATATTACAGACTTTACTTATCGTGTCAGAATCATTCAAAGATTAAGTTTAAATTTGGTTGGAAATTGCCGGGTCGTCACATACTAGCTAGAATTATCTTCACAACTATCTTGTATCAAAGTTATTGTGTGCTATATTTCATGCTTTATGTAAAATAAGCGGTATTGTAAGTTTGTAAAATATTGTATAAAAGTTTGAACGCGAAATATTATTATAATCAGTTTTTCATATAGAATGGTAGTAGTTGAATTGTATATTAGCTACCAAGTATGAACTTAACGGGTAGGTACTACCCGAATTTAAACTTATAAAATGCTAATATGAAGAAAAAGCTTTTATAAATGAGTTCATATTATGCTACGAAATACTATTAACTACTCTTAATATTCTGTATGATTAACTTGTTCCATTTGACTATTTTGAAGGAAATGGCACCGACTACTCGACACACCGTGAATATGAATGAAGAGGAATTCCGTACTTTTCTAGCTTCAAACATAGCCCTAGTACAGGCTGCGCTACATACCAACAATAACCTTGGATCTAGCAGTACAGGATATCGTGTAGGATGCACCTACAAAGAATTCACTGCCTGCAAACCTTTGGAATTTGATAGAACCGAAGGACCGATCGGATTGAAACGGTGGACCGAGAAGGTCAAATCGGTGTTTGCCATAAGTAAGTGTACCGAAGAGGACAAAGTGAAGTACGCTACGCATACCTTCACAGGTTCTGCGTTAACATGGTGGAATACCTATCTAGAGCAAGTGGGACAAGACGATGCGTACGCACTACCGTGGTCAACATTCAAGCACTTGATGAACGAGAAGTACCGTCCCAGAACTGAGGTCAATAAGCTCAAGACAGAACTTAGAGGGTTACGAACCCAAGGATTTGATATTACCACGTACGAAAGACGATTCACAGAATTGTGCCTATTGTGTTCGGGAGCGTTCGAAGATGAGGAAGAGAAGATCGACGCGTTTGTGAAAGGATTACCGGAAAGAATCCAAGAAGATATAAGTTCACACGAGCCCGCCTCCATACAACAGGCATGTAGAATGGCTCACAAACTAGTGAACCAGATTGAGGAAAGAATTAAAGAACAGATGGCTGAAGAGGCCAATGTGAAGCAAGTCAAAAGAAAGTGGGAGGAAAACGGTGATAAGAATCACCAATACAACAACAACAGCAATTACAATAATAATCGCAACAATTATCCCAACAATCGCAACATCAATCGCAACTACAACAAACGGCCCAACAACAACAACAACAACAACAACAACAACAACAGCAACTATAACAATCATCCCAACAACAATAACAATCGTAACAACAACAACAATCAGAAGCAGCTATGCCAAAGGTGTGAAAAGTATCACTCGGGGTTCTGCACCAAATTTTGCAACAAGTGTAAAAGAAATGGTCATAGCGCGGTGAAGTGTGAGGTCTATGGACCAGGGGTTAACAGAACGAAAGGAACAAATGGTGTCGGAACGAGTAATGGCGGAGCAAGTAGTGTCGGAGCAAGTTATGCCAATGTAGTTTGTTATAAATGTGGAAAACCGGGCCACATTATTAGAAATTGCCCGAACCAGGAGAACACGAATGGACAAGGCCGCGGAAGAGTTTTCAATATTAATGCGACAGAGGCACAGGAAGACCCGGAGCTTGTTACGGGTACGTTTCTTATTGACAATAAATCTGCTTACGTTTTATTTGATTCGGGTGCGGATAGAAGCTATATGAGTAGAGATTTTTGTGCTAAATTAAGTTGTCCATTGACGCCGTTGGATAGTAAATTTTTACTCGAATTAGCAAACGATAAATTAATTTCAGCAGATAATATATGCAGGAATCGAGAAATTAAACTGGGTAGTGAAATATTTAAGATTGATTTGATACCAGTAGAGTTAGGGAGTTTTGATGTAATAGTTGGCATGGACTGGCTGAAGAAGGTGAAAGCAGAGATCGTATGTTATAAAAATGCAATTCGCATTGTACGAGAAGAAGGAGAACCCTTAATGGTGTACGGAGAAAAGGGCAACATGAAGCTACATCTTATTAGTAATTTGAAGGCACAAAAACTAATAAGAAAAGGTTGCTATGCTGTTCTAGCACACGTCGAGAAAGTACAAACTGAAGAAAAGAGCATCAATGATGTTCCCGTCGCAAAAGAATTTCCCGATGTATTTCCGAAAGAATTACCGGGACTACCTCCACATCGATCTGTTGAATTTCAAATAGATCTTGTACCAGGAGCTGCACCAATAGCTCGTGCTCCTTATAGACTCGCACCCAGCGAGATGAAAGAACTGCAAAGCCAACTACAAGAACTATTAGAACGTGGTTTCATTCGACCAAGCACATCACCATGGGGAGCTCCTGTTTTGTTTGTCAAGAAGAAGGATGGTACATTTAGGTTGTGTATTGACTACAGAGAGTTGAACAAAGTTACCATCAAAAACCGTTATCCACTGCCGAGAATTGACGACTTATTTGATCAACTACAAGGCTCGTCGGTTTATTCGAAGATCGATTTACGTTCTGGATATCATCAAATGCGAGTAAAGGAGGATGATATTCCAAAAACTGATTTTAGGACGCGTTATAGTCATTACGAGTTTATGGTTATGCCGTTTGGATTGACTAACGCACCAGCTGTGTTCATGGACCTTATGAACCGAGTGTGTGGGCCATATCTTGACAATTTTATCATTGTTTTCATCGATGACATACTTATTTACTCAAAGAATGATCAAGAGCACGAAGAACATTTGAGAAAAGTGCTAGAAGTATTGAGGAAAGAAAAACTGTACGCTAAGTTTTCAAAGTGTGCATTTTGGTTGGAAGAAGTTCAATTCCTCGGTCACATAGTGAACAAAGAAGGTATCCAGGTGGACCCGGCAAAGATCAAAACCGTTGAAAAGTGGGAAACCCCAAAAACTCCGAAGCATATACGTCAATTTTTAGGATTGGCTGGTTACTACAGAAGATTCATCCAAGATTTCTCCAAAATAGCAAAACCCTTGACTGCATTAACACATAAAGGGAAGAAATTTGAATGGAAGGATGAACAAGAGAAGGCGTTTCAATTATTGAAGAAAAAGCTAACTACGGCACCTATATTGTCATTGCCTGAAGGGAATGATGATTTTGTGATTTATTGTGACGCATCAAAGCAAGGTCTCGGTTGTGTATTAATGCAACGGACGAAGGTGATTGCTTATGCGTCTAGATAATTGAAGATTCACGAGCAAAATTATACGACGCATGATTTGGAATTAGACGCGGTTGTTTTTGCATTAAAGACTTGGAGGCACTACTTATATGGGGTCAAAAGTATTATATATACCGACCACAAAAGTCTTCAACACATATTTAATCAGAAACAACTGAATATGAGGCAGCGTAGGTGGAGTGAATTGTTGAATGATTACGACTTTGAGATTCGTTACCACCCGGGGAAGGCAAATGTGGTAGCCGACGCCTTAAGCAGAAAGGACAGAGAACCCATTCGAGTAAAATCTATGAATAAAATGATTCACACTAACCTTACTACTCAAATAAAGGAGGCGCAACAAGGAGTTTTAAAAGAGGGAAATTTAAAGGATGAAATACCCAAAGGATCGGAGAAGCATCTTAATATTCAGGAAGACGGAACCCGGTATAGGGCTGAAAGAATTTAGGTACCAAAATTTGGAGATATGAGAGAAATGGTACTTAGAGAAGCTCATAAAACCAGATACTCAATACATCCTGGAACGGGGAAGATGTACAAGGATCTTAAGAAACTTTTTTGGTGGCCAGGTATGAAAGCTGATATTGCTAAATATGTAGGAGAATGTTTGACGTGTTCTAAGGTCAAAGCTGAACATCAGAAACCATCAGGTCTAATACAACAACCAGAAATCCCGGAATGGAAATGGGAAAACATTACCATGGATTTCATTACTAAATTGCCAAGGACTGCAAGTGGTTATGATACTATTTGGGTAATAGTTGATCGTCTCACCAAGTCAGCACACTTCCTGCCAATAAGAAAAGATGACAAGATGGAGAAGTTAGCACAACTATATTTGAAGGAAGTCGTCTCCAGATATGGAATACCAATCTCTATTATCTCTGATAGGGATGGCAGATTTATTTCAAGATTCTGGCAGACATTACAGCAAGCATTGGGAACTCGTCTAGACATGAGTACTGCCTATCATCCACAAACTGATGGGCAGAGCGAAAGGACGATACAAACGCTTGAAGACATGCTACGAGCTTGTGTTATTGATTTCAGAAACAGTTGGGATCGACATCTACCGTTAGCAGAATTTTCCTACAACAACAGCTACCATTCAAGCATTGAGATGGCGCCGTTTGAAGCACTTTATGGTAGAAAGTGCAGGTCTCCGATTTGTTGGAGTGAAGTGGGGGATATACAGATTACGGGTCCAGAGATAATACAAGAAACTACCGAGAAAATCATCCAAATTCAACAAAGATTGAAAACCGCCCAGAGTCGACAAAAGAGCTACGCGGACAGTAAAAGAAAAGATATAGAGTTTGAAATTGGAGAAATGGTCATGCTTAAGGTTTCACCTTGGAAAGGCGTTGTTCGATTTGGTAAACGGGGGAAACTAAATCCAAGGTACATTGGACCATTCAAGATTATAGATCGTGTCGGACCAGTAGCTTACCAATTGGAGCTACCTCAACAACTCGCGGCTGTACATAACACTTTTCACGTCTCAAATTTGAAGAAATGTTTTGCTAAAGAAGATCTCACTATTCCGTTGGACAAAATCCAAATCAATGAAAAACTTCAATTCATTGAAGAACCCGTCGAAATAATGGATCGTGAGGTTAAGAGACTTAAACAAAACAAGATACCGATTGTTAAGGTTCGATGGAATGCTCGTAGAGGACCCGAGTTCACCTGGGAGCGTGAAGATCAGATGAAGAAGAAATACCCGCATTTATTTCCAGAAGATACGTCAACACCTTCAACTGCTTAAAATTTCGGGACGAAATTTATTTAACGGGTAGGTACTGTAGTGACCTGAACTTTTCCATGTTTATATATATATTAAATGAAATTGTTATTTACATGATTAAGTGTTTCCAACATGTTAAGCAATCAAACTTGTTAAGACTTGATTAATTGAAATAGGTTTCATATAGACAATTGACCACCCAAGTTGACCGGTGATTCACGAACGTTAAAACTTGTAAAAACTATACGATGACATATATATGGTTATATATATAGTTAACATGATTTTATTATAAGTATGTATCTCATTAGGTATTTTAACAATGAGTTATATACATAAAAATGAGACTATTAATTTAAGAAACTCGAAAACGATATATATAACGATTATCGTTATAACAACGTCTTACTAGGTACATATGAATCATATTAAGATATTGATACACTTGGTTAATTATGTTAAATGATAAGTAAATATATTATTAAGTGTATTAACAATGAAATACATATGTAAAAATAAGACTACTAACTTAATGATTTCGAAACGAGACATATATGTAACGATTATCGTTGTAACGACATTTAACTGTATATATATCATACTAAGATATATTATATATCATAATATCATGATAATATAACAATTTAACATCTCATTTGTTATAATAAACAATGGGTTAACAACATTCAACAAGATCGTTAACCTAAAGGTTTCAAAACAACATTTACATGTAACGACTAACGATGACTTAACGACTCAGTTAAAATGTATATACATGTAGTGTTTTAATATGTATTCATACACTTTTGAAAGACTTCAAGACACTTATCAAAATACTTCTACTTAACAAAAATTCTTACAATTACATCCTCGTTCAGTTTCATCAACAATTCTACTCGTATGCACCCGTATTCGTACTCGTACAATACACAACTTTTAGATGTATGTACTATTGGTATATATACTACAATGATCAGATCTTAGCAGCCCATGTGAGTCACCTAACACATGTGGGAACCATCATTTGGCAACTAGCATGAAATATCTCATAAAATTACAAAAATATGAGTAATCATTCATGACTTATTTACATGAAAACAAAATTACATATCCTTTATATCTAATCCATACACCAACGACCAAAAACACCTACAAACACTTTCATTCTTCAATTTTCTTCATCTAATTGATCTCTCTCAAGTTCTATCTTCAAGTTCTAAGTGTTCTTCATAAATTCCAAAAGTTCTAGTTTCATAAAATCAAGAATACTTCCAACATTGCAAGTTTACTTCCAAGTTTTCTAAATCCATTCCAAGTAATCATCCAAGATCAAGAAACCTTTGTTACTTACAGTAGGTTATCTTTCTAATACAAGGTAATAATCATATTCAAACTTTAATTCAATTTCTATAACTATAACAATCTTATTTCGAGTGGAAATCTTACTTGAAATTGTTTTCGTGTCATGATTCTGCTTCAAGAACTTTCAAGCCATCCAAGGATCCTTTGAAGCTAGATCTATTTTTCTCATTTCCAGTAGGTTTATCCAAGGAACTTGAGGTAGTAATGATGTTCATAACATCATTCGATTCATACATATAAAGCTATCTTATTCGAAGGTTTAAACTTGTAATCACTAGAACATAGTTTAGTTAATTCTAAACTTGTTCGCAAATAAAAGTTAATCCTTCTAACTTGACTTTTAAAATCAACTAAACACATGTTCTATATCTATATAATATGCTAACTTAATGATTTAAAACCTGGAAACACGAAAAACACCGTAAAACCGGATTTACGCCGTCGTAGTAACACCGCAGGCTGTTTTGGGTTAGTTAATTAAAAACTATGATAAACTTTGATTTAAAAGTTGTTATTCTGGGAAAATGATTTTTATTATGAACATGAAACTATATCCAAAAATTATGGTTAAACTTAAAGTGGAAGTATGTTTTCTAAAATGGTCATCTAGACGTCGTTCTTTCGACTGAAATGACTACCTTTACAAAAACGACTTGTAACTTATTTTTCCTACTATAAACCTATACTTTTTCTGTTTAGATTCATAAAATATAGTTCAATATGAAACCATAGCAATTTGATTCACTCAAAACGGATTTAAAATGAAGAAGTTATGGGTAAAACAAGATTGGATAATTTTTCTCATTTTAGCTACGTGAAAATTGGTAACAAATCTATTCCAACCATAACTTAATCAACTTGTATTGTATATTATGTAATCTTGAGATACCATAGACACGTATACAATGTTTCGACCTATCATGTCGACACATCTATATATATTTCGGAACAACCATAGACACTCTATATGTGAATGTTGGAGTTAGCTATACAGGGTTGAGGTTGATTCCAAAATATATATAGTTTGAGTTGTGATCAATACTGAGATACGTATACACTGGGTCGTGGATTGATTCAAGATAATATTTATCAATTTATTTCTGTACATCTAACTGTGGACAACTAGTTGTAGGTTACTAACGAGGACAACAGACTTAATAAACTTAAAACATCAAAATATATTAAAAGTGTTGTAAATATATTTTGAACATACTTTGATATATATGTATATATTGTTATAGGTTCGTGAATCAACCAGTGGCCAAGTCTTACTTCCCGACGAAGTAAAAATATGTGAAAGTGAGTTATAGTCCCACTTTTAAAATCTAATATTTTTGGGATGAGAATACATGCAGGTTTTATAAATGATTTACAAAATAGACACAAGTACGTGAAACTACATTCTATGGTTGAATTATCGAAATCGAATATGCCCCTTTTTATTAAGTCTGGTAATCTAAGAATTAGGGAACAGACACCCTAATTGACGCGAATCCTAAAGATAGATCTATTGGGCCTAACAAACCCCATCCAAAGTACCGGATGCTTTAGTACTTCGAAATTTATATCATATCCGAAGGGTGTCCCGGAATGATGGGGATATTCTTATATATGCATCTTGTTAATGTCGGTTACCAGGTGTTCACCATATGAATGATTTTTATTTCTATGTATGGGATGTGTATTGAAATATGAAATCTTGTGGTCTATTGTTACGATTTGATATATATAGGTTAAACCTATAACTCACCAACATTTTTGTTGACGTTTAAAGCATGTTTATTCTCAGGTGAATACTAAGAGCTTCCGCTGTTGCATACTAAAATAAGGACAAGATATGGAGTCCATGTTTGTATGATATTGTGTAAAAACTGCATTCAAGAAACTGATTTCGATGTAACATATTTGTATTGTAAACCATTATGTAATGATCGTGTGTAGACAGGATATTTTAGATTATCATTATTTGATAATCTACGTAAAGCTTTTTTAACCTTTATTTATGAAATAAAGGTTATGGTTTGTTTTAAAAATGAATGCAGTCTTTGAAAAACGTCTCATATAGAGGTCAAAACCTCGCAACGAAATCAATTAATATGGAACGTTTTTAATCAATAAGAACGGGACATTTCATAATATATACCAGTTGTGGTAGTAGATACCGAATTTTTAAATATAAAGAGGGTGCAAGCATGACTTCAGTTATAGAATTTTTAACTATTGTTGAATTGATAATGAATTGAAGGATCTTTCATCTCCTTTCATCTGATGGATAAACTTGGTAGGATGGTTCTTCTATGAACCGTTTTTTGGCATGTTAATTTTTTTGAAAAGAAAACAATCAAATTTGTATTTGATTGTTTAATTAGTTTTCACACCGTGGTTCAACATTAATTTTGTTTTGTTTTCACATGCCATATGATCACAGACCCAAGTACTTTTAGCAACATGTTTCTTTTAGGGAATAATAACTATTAGATATTTGTGAAATTTCTTTTAGTGCAATTGGTCTGACTTCAAGCTAAATTGGGGTAAATGAAGAATTAGCATACTACCTGAGTATTATGGGAAATGTTTCATATTTCTTTGTCACGAACCATCATAGAATATGTGAACCACATCAAAACAAGTTTTGCGTTAGCACAAAGTATGAGATGCTTTCTTTTCATCTTTTGCTTATGTATAATTAATAATTTATCTACCAGTTATATGTTCGATCTATTCCTTGGCAATTAGTTACTCCATAATATATAAAGCTATTGTAAAGCAAGATATTGAATATCACATTGACTATCTGATGTATCTATGGAAGCTGCATGGTGATTATTGATGGTTATTAGTAATCATTAGTTGTTGGAGTAGCTTTACAATTTATGCAGGTCTGATAAATGGGCTTAGATTATACGAGTATAATGGGCATAATATGAAGTTAGGTTATGTATTATTTCCTTGCAATTATCAGACATATTCTAGCTACTTCGGTGAAAAATTGATACAAGGGATTCAAGTTCAACTGACCGCCTTTTTAAAAGTATTGACCTTCCATTAGTATGAAAAAATTAGTGGTCACCTGGTCAAGTACAACGACAAGTTTCTTAGTCGGAATCCGTGGTTTCACGGGTCATTAAAATAAACAACTTTAACATTTACATTTACTTAATACCTAAAACATGTCATTAAATTGTTTCGTTTAAACAAACTCGTGATTTCACGGGTCATTTCACTAGCATCAATATATCATCTAGTTATGTAATTATGCTCGAGTAGTTTAATTGTACTAAATGTATTCGGCAAGGCCACCTTTTTTAACCTTTCGTGATTAATGAATTGCTTTTCGGAAAAAAAAAAAATTACTCATTTATTATTCCAACTCATGTGCCGACCAAGTGTTTTAAAGTCTAGATTGATTTTAACATTTTAAAAACGTATCAACACTTAAGTGTTATCAAGACATCTGTTGTATTTAGTGCAATATCGAATGATGATACTAGTTATAAATAAGTGTAACGTGTTTACGTTTGTTTTTACTAAGTGCTAAAATGTGATCTTTTGATCTTTTGTATTTTAGATAACTTATAATATTTCGTTACCAATTCTAAATAATTGCAACACGTAATTTGACCAAGTTTTACTATGGTAGATTATCAGTCCTACCGTAGCTCATCTATGGATAAACAAGTCTTGATTTTGTCTTAATTTATGTTTTGCTCGTTTTTCTTAATAAAAGTGTGTTTATGAACTTGTGTGTTTATTTAATTTAAGTGTAATTTAGCTTTGTATATTATCATAATTAAAATCAAGATTAGTAATGTTAAAATCTTATTATTGGATTATCAAAAGATATACACATTGATATATAAATACTATTAACTCTCCCGTTTAGCATTCATTTTAAACCGAGTTGTGTATTCTTTGTCCAAAAAAATAAAATTGGAATGGATGGTATTCCAACCTATGTATATAATTCTACTTATGCCTCAAAATAAAACGATTGTTATGATATTAAAGTTAAAAAGGTGGATGACAATTTCATATGAATCCAAATGAGCATGATAAATGTACAGTAAATTATAGTATTATAAATACTCATGAGATGTAAACATTCGATACACTTCTTACTGAATATATTTTCATATACTCACTTCTTTCATCTTTAATATCTATTAGAGCATTGGGAGTGGTGACTGCGGTCACTTGGCATGTTAGGCCTAACTTGTTGAGTCAGAAAAAGTGGGGAGTGATGACCTATGTCAGTTGGGTATGTTACTTTTAAAAATAATATTATTTTTGTATATGAATATGCCTCAAAACAATTAAATTACCCGTCGCCTACACGACTGACCAAGGTGGGACGCAAAGAAGTGACGGGGTGGAGGAGTCGGGAGACTTGCGACGAGGTGGGGGACGGGGTAAGTGACGTGGTCCACTCCCAGCACTCTTAGTAGTCTGTAGTCCAGAATCGTGATCCTAAAAGGTAGTCATAAACTCCTAAATCTTAACACGTTATCAGCACGATAATCTCAACATTTATACTAAATATGGTTGGCTCTGCTACCTAAGTAATATATGGTTGGCTCTGCCACCTAAATAATATATGGTCGGTTATACCACCTAAATAATATATGGCCGACACTGTCGCCTAATTATCATTTATGTTTATTAACATAAATTTATGTATACTAACATTTATTTACGTATTCTAACATTTACATTTATGAACATTTATTTATTATTACTTACATTTATCTATGCAATTAATTTATTTATTTCATGCATAAATTTAAGAATAAATAGTGAGCCATGTGAAAGTAACTAGCTTGACATGTTTGCTTTCTTTGACTTATAAACATGCAGAGACACCAATTTTTTCAATTGGTTGGCAAACGCTATTTACAAATAGTGAGCCACATGTATTACATGCAAGTTAATTATTCAACTTAAATGTTAGTCACATTTGGACATCCGTCCAACATAATAATATTTATTCTTAAATTGATGTATAAAATGTTTATTCTTTTATTAATCATTATCATAATCTTCGTATTTATAATAAACGTATTTATATTAAATGTATTTAGTAAATAAATGTATATGAATTAAATTTTTTAAAAATTAGTTAAACGGGTACATAACAATCGTTAACGTTTAATAACAACGTTACAACGGTCATATATCCATAACGGTTGTTAACGTCGATTGACGACGTTACAACGACTATATTTTTCAAATATAAATTAAACATCTCTGTTTTCACATTTCCACAAATCAATCTTCATTTTCTCATATTACTACTCTCAAATTTTTTAAAAGATGATTAACTCGAGGATGATTTTCCCTACTGTATTAGTCATACTAAGTATCATCCTTGTTGCTAGTACACCACCGGATGAACCTATATTCTATCATTCCCTTTTAGTTTTATTATTTGTAATCATGCCATTGTTCTGTTGTTTGCTACTTATGAATTTAAACTGATTCTAATTTCATGTTGTTATTTGTCTATGAATAAAAATTGATTATGATTATGATTTATGTTGTTTATCTTTCTGAAAATAGAAAATGTCAAACTTATCAAAGCTTGAGTTTGATGCCTTAGACGTATCGGGAACAAACTACACATCATGGGTCATGGATGTAGAAATAAATCTTGGATCATTGGGTATTCTAGAAACTTTAAAAGAAAACAATACTTGTTCTGATCAAGATAAGTTAAAATCAATTGCTTTTATTCGCAAACACATTGATATCACCTTAAAACATATTTATCTCACTATCAAAGATCCGCATGTTTTATGGAAAAGTATCAAGAGTAGATTCGATAATTGATGTGTTAAGACGTAACCTTTAAAATGTAGACAATATGCTTAATAATTAACACATAATACAGGCAACTAAAACCCGATCATGTAGTAACTAGCAAGTAAATTGACCAGTTCGATCCACAGGGAGAAGTTTGTTTTAAGGACTTCAAAAACAGTTAATTATTCTAAGAAAAATGGGAGTTTTAATTGTAGAATTGTTAAGTAACAAACGGGAAGTAAAATGAGATAAATAACAAGGATGAGAAGGCGGTGTTTACTTCTATGCTTGATAAATGACAGAGATTGTTCTTTTATAATTAAAACCGTTATGTGATAGTTACAATAGAGCAGTTTATATCAATTTCACAATTTCTATACACTTAAAAGCTATGTTTAATCAACAAGATTCTTTCGTGGTTGAATTCACATAAAACCTAGTTTACTAAGATCACTCTAAGTAAACTACATGATTGTATATCCTAAATATCGTTCAATTAACATTCTATACTCACATATAGGTGGCTAGATCACTAGGTGTTGAAGTATAAGCTATGGTCTTTGATAAACTCACATAAACCAAGTCATAACTTACATAATTGAACTAGGATACAAGGATGATTATAACAATGGATCTTTTGAAAGAACATGGTGATTTAGATTGATTAACTAACTAGATCCAACCCGGTTAAACTCACGTGAAACCTAAATTACAACAATCACTTGAGGTAATTTCATTACTATGTTGCTTTGGAACTTATTCAATTACCGAATTAAACACATAACAAAATCACTTAAGTTTATGCATCTAATCATCTAGATTACTAGATGTATTAAGTATAGATTGTTTTCCTAGTTAACTCACATTAATAGGTTTGCAATCTATATAATTGAAGTAATGAACTAAGCAAGCATAACAATGGTTCTTACGGTTGAACTAGATAATTTAATCAATCAAACATATATATAACTAGCATAAAATCAAAGTATAGAACAATCCCAAGCCATAAATCTTACATTGAAGCAAACACACAAGGCTTTTAGCCTAACATAATCATAATAGAACTAATGGAACAGTAAATACAAGTTGAATTCATGTTTAAAAGATATAGAACAATAATACCAATAGTGATGAATGATTCTAGCTTAATCTTGATGTTGAAAGAGTGGAGATTGACTTGTAGCCTTCCTTGAACCTTGAAAATCGTACTAGAACTGAGGGAGAACGTAATAATGAAGGTGTATGAAGTATGTAACCAAAGGTTCCATTAAATAGGCTCAAAAGTTAGGTATTTTGGCCAGAAAGTGACCAGATGCGCCGCATCTCTTTGGGATGCGCCGCATATCTTTACGTTCAGTAGATTCCAGCTCGATTCTGCACTCAGAACTGTCGGCAGTGGATCAGATGCGCCGCATCTGGCTTGGTTGCGCTGCATCTAGGACAGATGCGCCGCATCTGGTGCTGTTTTGGTCCAGAACTCCTAATGCTCCGCATCTGAAACTGTCGGGAGTTATTTGGTGCAGAGATGCGCCGCATCTAAGAGAGATGCGCCACATCTAAGAGAGATGCGCCGCATTTGGACCTGTTTCAGTGGTTTCGGGCTGTTTTAAGCGTTCAATCTTCGTTTTAACTTTGTTTTCGCTGTTGGTCTTCATTTATTCAATCACAATGGACTTTTACAAATATTCATGAATTACAATACATAAATACAATAATTACATACAAATGGAACAACTTTGGATCGAAATAACGGTAATAAACATGTATGATTTTGGCGTTATCAAAATCCTCACACTTAAACCTTGCTTGTCCTCAAGCAAGACTTACAAGAAATCGAAATTTACTACAGTAACACACTTATTTAATTGAGAACACAAAAATGAGAATCACACTTACTCGATATAGTACACAAGACACACAAGTTATTTTGGAACACAATAACTCACGCTATATGGAACACACACTCGGGTCACAATATATACACACTCACACTTTTTATTTCACACACGAATCAAACTCACGTGTTTTGAGTATACACACACCTTTGGAGTACACACGCTTTTATTTATTTCACAATGTAATACACACACTTTGAGTACATACGCGAAATGAAATCACACCAAAGTCGAAAGGTGGGTTTTAAAGTCCACATTTCTTAAAAATTTGGATCCTTAGGGAAATTAGGACCTTTGCGAAAAACCTTTTATATTTTAAAAATTAGACATGTTAGTTTTTACACTAACAAGTTTTCCGATTTTAACCTCAAAGTCCGGTTGCGGGTAACTTAAAACCGAAGCCTCAGTCGGCGCTTAGCAAGCTACTCGCCCCCATGATTGAAGTATCATGGAACTTGAAACCGGATGTCCTAAAAATGGTTTTACACAATATAGTTCATAAAATAGCATAAGTTTTTAGAAGAAACTATATCATGTCCAAATATCATCGGTGAACCATGAGTTTGCACACCTCAATTTATTATGGCATATGTATGTTGGCCGCAGTCAACATAGATGCGGTTGATCTTTAGGGAGATCATCCATCTGGGGATTAGATTCATTAGTCTTAAAAGCTAATTTGCAATGTGCCCCCCATTGTACGTGACAGATCCATCTCATGGTTAGGATAAGTCTGACCACCAAAAACCCTGTTTGATGCTGAGGTGAGGTGGATTTCCAGCCGATGATAGAGATGACTTTTCAAGATTTTTCGTCAACCTACAGCTGTTCTGGACTACATCTTCTAACATAAGTTAGCAAGTGTGTCATATTGGAAGACTTGACTTCCTTCACAATCATTACATAGATGAGCATTGGATTAGATTGTTAGAACAACAAATTACTTGATGATTCTTTTCATTCAGAATGTGGTATAGCCTGATGATTATATCTTTTATATGACTACTAGTTTTATGATTTTTAACAAAATAAACTCAATCATTTGGTTGTTTCTTAATTTGTTTTGTGATAATAATTTCGGTGTATACACCTAGTTTTAAAATCTACAAATTTTAAACAAAATTTGAATTTATGAAGATAAAAGTTAAAAAAATTTTACCATTTTAAGCCTTTTTAACCAAAATCAAAAATCCGAAAGAATTTATAACTTCCTCCCCACACTTGAGTTCATGTATCGCCCTCGTTACATGAAATCAGAAAAATTTAAATTCGAGAGGGTTAAAGAGTGTAAGAGAGTTTATAACTTTCAAGGTCTAAAACCGAAGTTCGCGGGATGATGGTGCTGAACTGAATGCCAGCATAAGAACATCATCCACTTCTTGCAACCACAAAACAATCACCAATCAAGTATGTGCTGAACTTACTGCCAGTCTTTGTAAAAAAAAATGCAGCATATAGCACAATGCTCACCTGTATCAATTCAAACAAAGCAAACATTTCATAGAAACAATGGGGTTGTACTCCGTGTACCGAAAACCCCACACCTAATTAACAAAGTTATTCAAATTACAAACGTCCAACATACTATTAAGTTATTACACACCAAACATGAAATTAAATTATTTTTCAAACAAACCAACATTATTCAAACCTTTCACACACTTCATGAAAAATCACGTCAACTTCAGAAGAATCCCCAAAAAGAGTTACTTGGGCCAGCTCCACCTTCGTTTTGGTTTGCTGCGTCGTCGTCCTGAAATATTGAAGGGTTGTACTCCTGATAGGTTGCTTGAGCAGGGACGACAGCAGTGTCTTCATTAGGCGGGTATGTATGAGGAGGATAAGGCGCAGGATATGGATCACCCATTCGAACCCATGGTTCGTATGCAGGCCAAGGAGAGGGGGTATAGTTAGCGGGATCTGCAGCGTATGACACGGTCTATTCATGTATCCAGTTAAGCTGATTTTGCTGCCCTGCTTGAGTGTACCACGTTCTATCATTCCCTACATCAATGTAATGTTGCATCTCCCTGTTACCTGTATCGTAGTGATCAATTACCTTTTGGGTGTTTCGATCATTATGGAGTCGCAAATCTGAAAATTGTCGTGCCATGTAAGCCTCCCAATCATTTCCCGAACCCGAACTACTTCCAACATTCGGCTGTGGATCTGGCTGCGGTTACGGTTGTGGTTGTTGCGGTTGCCTGTTCTCGGGATCCACATACCTAGTTAGAAGGCCGTTCGACCCCCTCATCAAAATGTTTGCCCTTGTATAACTTACTCTATCAAAGGCAATCATATGTTTCTCCTCTAACCCACTTGTATTGATACGAAAATGTTGGGCAATCCTGGTTACAAAATGGCCGCCCATAATTGGTGTAATCTTTTTCCTTTCTTCGAGAAGGAAAGTGAGAATCATTCGTGGAATATGAACATGGGTGTGATCCATTATCGCGTGAATGTACCAGATATCCAAGTTGGTAACTTTTTTGCTACTGTATTTTCGACAGTTTATGGTACTTGAAATGAATCTTTGGACGCATCGATGCTGCTAAGTACGTAGCTTGCTACAAGTCTGCTTGCTTGCACTATATGCGCTATTGCTCTTGTCCACCCATGCTTCTGAATGATTAAAAGAAGAAACATATTATATACATTGATTAAAGTAATTTTGCATCAATTGGTGTGGCAACCCTTCATAGATATCTAACGCCTTTACAAATTGTAGCAGTGTTAATGTTCGGTCTTGTCCTCCAAGACGAAATCTCATAAAAGTACCTGATGTTGGTGATGTGTAATCAACCCTAAGTGAACCAACGAATTCTTTAACTAAAAGTGGGTACACTCTTTCTTGCATTCTGAACAGGTTTTCCCATGCATATATTCGATGGCCTTGATACGATACTCGGAAAAGGTTGCGAAAATTTTGATATTCACCGGCTTCTTCTAATGGTGTCCAATCGATGTATTTCCTCGAATATACGTCTTTGTGTAGAAGTGCCTTCATCCATTCATGATATTCCGGATGCCTCAAAACTGCATTGATCCATGGATCTGGAGTGGTTAATCCATCGACATTTAATTGCCGGTTGTCAATATCCATTTCTTCTTCTTCAACAGCATTTTCTTCCTCACTTGTTTCCGGATCTATAATTGCCGGGCCTTTTTGCTTCTTTGACTTTGATGCTGATGCTCTAGTCTACATAAAAACAAAACAAAACCAAACAAAAAAAATAACAAACCAAGTTGATTAGCATTAAAGAAATTCAAAACATCTTTCATATAGCACAAGACAAAACCATGTAGAACATGTTATATAGTACGCATTACACAAACTCTCATGTCAAACATAATTCTATCATGGATGTACTTATCTCATTTTTAACAAACATATACTAGTATGACTCATAATCTTTATCACTTCATAAGTTCAATCATATCTAGCATAATTAGTTTTACCAAAACAAGTATATGATACTATTAGTATTCATCAATAAGCATGTCAAACAATATGCAATCAATGGATATCATACATTTAGACACTAAAGTCGACTCAAGTATACAATTTCATCAAAAAGCCTAAGCATACAATCCTTAACTTCCGCAAATAAAACTTTTCAATTCGAACAAACACTAAGTTAAGGCGTTTATGAGTTTAGCATAATCAATGAATTGCTTTAATTCCACTTAGATCACTTACTAGTCAACAAAAGTCAAAATCCCCAATTTAAGAACCCTAAAATTCAATAATTTGTGTAATCGTGTAATTCAACTAAGGTTCATGCGGATTTGCTAATGTATACTAGTAATTGAACTCTAAAACATCCCAATTTAAACAAGTAATGGTCATTCTTTCGAAATCCCCAAACTCATGAAGAACCCTAATTTCTAAAGTAAATTTTTTAGCAATTAATCATGAAATTCGAGCATGAATAAGGATTAGTAACAATAATGCAAGCATATAATAAGCAAAACATGAAGATTTAAACATCCCCACACTTAGAACAAGCTAAATCCGAATTTGAGAATGAAGAACACAAGAACCATGAAGAAATGAAGATTAATCTTACCCTTCTCATGTTGATAGACGGATTAGATGCTCAAAGATGGGTTTAATCGGTTGATTTAGTGTTTAGAGATGGAATCCTTGAGAGAAAATGAGATGAAGTTCGGAGTTGTAGGTGAAAAAAATGAGTAAAATTGATAAACTCCCACATTCAGACACAGATGCGGCGCATCTGGAGCAGATGCGGCGCATCTGGCTCAGATGCGGCGCATCTGAAGCAGATGCGACGCATCTAGTGGCCCAAAAGCAGCGCATGACCATTTCTCGGCGCATTTAAAACTGTCGGAATTTTTCTTGTCTTCAGATGCGGCGCATCCCTTACAGATGCGGCGCATCTGGCCCTGTTGCACCAGTTTTTGATATTTTTTTCGCGTTTTAAGCATTGCGGAAGGTCCGTAAACAACTTGGTTCGTACTAAAGCTCGAAAAATCACTCAAATCACTCAAAACAATCAATGCTAAGAAATGAACATACGAAAGGAACTATTTACAATTTGTGAAGTTTATTAGCGAGTCGTTCACGCGACTCCTTCCCAAGCTAATTAGCGTTGGGGGAGAAAGTGATGTCACCTTGAACCGTGGTAGCAACTCCATCAAAATAGAGTTTTAATCGATGACCATTCACTTTAAAAGTGTTCCCGTTTCCAAATAATTCAACATATCCCGATGGAAATGCTTGTTTCACCAAATAAGGTCCCGTCCATCGGGACTTCAACTTTCCGGGAGAAAATTTAAACCGTGAGTTAAAAACCAAAACCTTATCACCGGTTTTAAACTCTTTCACTTCTTTCAATCGGGCATCATGCCACCTTTTCGTTTTCTCCGTATACGAGCTCGAATTCTCGTACCTTCTAACCTCAACTCTTCTAATTCATGCATTTGCATGAATCGGTTTTCACCACCCTTTTCCATGTCTAAATTACAAAGTTTCAATGCCCAGTATGCTCTATGTTCCACTTCAACCGGAAGATGGCACGCTTTACCATATACAAGTCTAAATGGTGTGGTACCGATTGGTGTTTTAAAAGCAGTCCTAAAGGCCCTCAATGCATCATCTAACTTGCGTTGCCAAATCTTAGGGTTGTTATCAACCGTCTTCTCAAGTATGCGTTTCAAGGCACGATTTGTGTTCTCCACCTGACCACTCGTTTGCGGGTGGTACGGAGTAGAGAAACGATGAGTTACGCCATACTTCTTCAACACCTTTTCAAGAAGGTTGTTGGCAAAATGTGTTCCTCGATCGGATATGAGCGCCTTTGGGATTCCAAAATGCGAGAAGAGATTTTTCAAGAAGTTCACCACCACCCTAGCATCATTTATAGGTAAAGCTTTTGCTTCAGACCACTTAGATACATAGTCAACGGCTACTAGGATGTACTTGCACTTATGGGAACTTGGAAATGGTCCCATGAAATCGATTCCCCAAATATCAAAGATTTCACAAACTTGGATGCCAGTTTGAGGCATCTCATCCTTTTTCGTGATGTTACCCGTTCGTTGGCATGCATTACAAGTCCGAACGCAATTATGGGCATGTTTAAAGATCGTGGGCCAATAAAATCCCGAGTCAAGGATTTTTCTTGCGGTGTGGTTTGGTCCGAAATGATTGTCGGTGGACCCTTGATGGCAATGCTCAAGAATTTGTTGAGCCTCTTTTCTGTATACACAACGACGAATCATTTGATCCGCACC
The DNA here is from genome assembly GCF_046630445.1 of Rutidosis leptorrhynchoides. Taxonomy (NCBI): domain Eukaryota; kingdom Viridiplantae; phylum Streptophyta; class Magnoliopsida; order Asterales; family Asteraceae; genus Rutidosis; species Rutidosis leptorrhynchoides. Next base: position 54,898,028 of record NC_092340.1, read on the forward strand.
AACATAAAATTGGTCGGGGTGTTCCCAGAAATAGGACTTCAAATCCGCAAAGAATTTATTCTTTTGTTGATAAGAAAGTCCTTTTTGAAGAATGCCTGAAGCAAGATAGTTTGCAAAATGGGCAAACCATGGGATTTCAGATTCCTTGTCAACCCTCATTAGAGATTCATCAGGAAATGTGTCCCTGAAGATTGTATCATCGAGTTTATCTAATTCGGGGTTTTCAAGTTGGGATAAATGGTCGACGGCTAGATTCTCAGCTCCTTTCTTGTCACGTATCTCAATGTTAAACTCTTGAAGTAAAAGAACCCAACGTATGAGACGATGCTTTGCATCTAGTTTCAAGAATAAGTACCTAAGGGCCGAATGGTCCGTGTAAACAATGGTTTTGGACAACACCAAATATGATCGAAATTTATCAAACGCATAAACAACCGCCAGGAGCTCCTTTTCCGTGGTGGTATAATTAATTTGAGCTCCCGTTAGAGTTTTTCTCGCATAATAAATTGGACTAAAATGATTATCGGGTCGTTGTCCTAAGACAGCACCTAAGGCATAGTCGCTCGCGTCACACATTAACTCAAAAGGCATACTCCAATCCGGAGATACGATAATGGGAGTTTGTGTGAGTTTTGACTTTAGAATGGAGAATGCATTCTCGTAATTAGAATCAAAGTCAAATGGAGCATCCTTTTCGAGAATTTTGGTCATTGGGCGGGCGATTTTAGAGAAATCTTTGATAAATCGCCTATAAAATCCTGCGTGACCAAGAAAGCTTCTAATTGCCTTGACATTCGTCGGTATAGGTAGCTTAGAGATAACCTCAATTTTAGCTTTATCTACCTCTATTCCCGCACGAGATATCTTGTGACCAAGTACAATGCCCTCCTTCACCATGAAGTGGCATTTTTCCCAATTTAGGACCAAATTTGCTTTCTCACATCGGATAAGCATACGTTCAAGGTTAAAAAGACACGATTCAAAGGAGTCTCCAAACACGGAAAAGTCATCCATGAAGACTTCCATACAATCCTCTACCATATCATCAAAAATTGCCATCATGCACCTTTAAAAGGTTCCGGGTGCATTGCATAAACCAAATGGCATGCGGCGATAGGCAAAGGTTCCGAAAGGACAAGTGAATGTGGTCTTTTCTTGGTCATTGGGATCAATTGGAATTTGGAAGTAACTGGAGAAACCATCTAGAAAGAAATAGTATTCTTTCCTCGCTAATCGTTCAATCATTTGATCAATAAAAGGCAATGGGAAATGATCCTTTCTAGTGGCATCATTGAGACGTCTGTAATCAATACAGACTCTCCAGCCGATAACCGTTCTAGTTGGAACGAGTTCGTCCTTTTCATTTACAATAATGGTTGTACCCCCTTTTTTGGGTACTACTTGTACTGGACTAACCCAAGGACTATCGGGGATGGGGCAGATTAACCCGGCGTCAAGAAGCTTGACTACCTCCTTTTTAATAACCTCTTTCATGTTGGGATTTAGCCTACGTTGTCTTTGTACTACTGGTTTGAAGTCATTCTCAAGGAGAATTTTATGTGTACAATAAGACGGGTTTATCCCTGGAATGTCGGTCATTTTCCAGGCTATAGCCTTTTTATGGGTTTTCAAAACAGAGATTAACCTATCCTTATCGTTACCGGAAAGATATGAAGCAATAATTACCGGTAATTGAGATGTACCTTCGAGATAAGCATACTCCAAGTGTTTGGGTAGCTCCTTAAGCTCTAGTACGGGTGGTTCTTCCAAGGAATTCTTTATTCGGAATCTATCTTTATTTCTGATATCTTCAAATGATTCCTCTTCCTTGGGAATTTCTTCTTCTATGGTCTCATCATCCGTGACCACCTTCATCAACTCATCAAAATCCTCATCAATATTGAAATATTCACTTTCACTTACCGGGGTTAACCCAGAGGTATCAATTTCAAGTAGCTCCTGCAATTCATTCTCAACACAAAGGTCTATAACATCAATTTGAAAACAAGAGTCATCGGTGGAAGTGGGTCGTTTCATGGCTTTGTCAATGTGACAAATTATTCTTTCGTTTCCCACACCTAGACTTAATTGTTCTTTTTGGACATTAATGATAGCATCTACGGTGTTAAGGAAAGGACGTCCTAAAATGATAGGAACTTTTGTGTCCTCTTGCATTTCTAAAATAACAAAGTCGACGGGAAAGATAAGTGAGCCAACTTTTACAAGAATATCCTCGGCTATACCTATGGGAGTATCAAATGATTGATTTACTAATCGAATACCCATCCGGGTTGGTTTCAAGTCTCCTAAGTCAAGTTTCAAATATAACGAGTAAGGCATTAGGTTAACACTTGCACCTAGGTCAGCTAGTGCATCGTACACTACCGAATCACCCATCATACATGGTATGATAAAACTACCCGGATCTCCCAATTTTGGAGGTACATTTTGCTTTTTCAAGTTGGCCGAACACTCCTCATGGAGGAATGTGGCAGAAACTTCATGGTATTTACCCTTCGAGGATATGAGATCTTTCAAAAACTTCCCGTAATTGGGCATACCCTTAAGAACCTCCGCGAGTGACATGTTAATGCTGATTTGCTTGATCATATCCGCAAATTTCTGATATTGGCTCGCGAGTCTGTCTTTCTTCAATGCTTTTGGGTATGGAATAGGTGCCTTGTACACCTTCACTGGTGGTTCTTCACTTTTCTTCGATATGACCTCTGGTGGATCATCTTTCTCTTGTTCTTTTTCAACATGCTCATCTACATCAACAGGTACCTGCAAAACAGAAGGAGACAAAGGAACTTTCGGGGACTTAAGGGTCTCCGGGTTAGTGGTTAAACCACTTCTAGTAGTTATAGCATTTACATGCTCATTCCTTGTTTGATTGTTACTGGGATTCACTTGAGTATTTGAGGGGAGAGCACCAGGTGGAGTCTCTGCTAGTAACTGTAAGATCCTTCCAACATCCCTTTCTAAATTCTGAATCGTAGCTTATTGATTTCGAATTTGCTGAGTTTGAAGTTTCGCATTTTGCTCGTGTTTAACCATAAAATCTCTCAAAAGATCTTCTAAACCAGATTTCTTCTCGGGTTGCGGTTGTACATGTGCTTGTGGTTGTGGTTGTGGTTGGTTGTGTTAGAAATTATTTTGGTAATTTCGTGTAGGTTGATTACGATTGTTTAGATGATTGTAACCCGGTGGTGCATTTCTTTGATTTTTATTTGGGAAATTCTGGTTATTTTGGTAACCTGAATTTCCTCCGTGGTAATTGTTGTTTGAACTTGAATGTTCCCCTATTTGATAACTGTTGACCAGATGATATTTCCGGTTCATTGCTTCAACCGCCGAAAAGTCATCAAAATTCATTTCACCTTTACGCAAGTAACCTAAAAAATTTGCTTGCTCTTCCATTGTCGTTTGGTCGCAATCTCTAGTGAGATGGGGACCTTGACACAATTCACACCCTACCCTGATAACGTGCATTTCTTTGGTTACCTTCTCAATTTGACTTGCTTGATTTGCCAATTGAGCTTTTAATGCAGCGATTTCATCGTTGCTTTCGACATTAGTAATCGTTGATGGTCTAGAGAACTCCATCTCCTCATGCCAATTATGAGAATGGGCTGCTATATCGGTAATTACTGTGTGAGCTTCTTCGGGCCTTTTTTTCATGATTGATCCTCCTGCTGCAACATCTATATCCTTTCGGGTAGCCACATCGACTCCTTTATAGAATATTTGGACCTTTTGGAATGTATTCAACCCGTGTTGAGGACATACCCTGAGCATTTTATTGAATCGGGTCCAAGCTTCATAAAGAGTCTTGTTAGACTTTTGCTTGAAGTGATTTATATCACTTTGCAATTTTGCTGCTTTTAAAGCAGGGAAGAATTCTGACAAAAACTTGTCCATCATATCATTCCAATCTTCAATATAACCTTCCGGTAATGAGTCTAGCCAATCTCTTGCATCATCCTTTAGGGACCATGGAAAGATTTTTAAACATGCAACTTCATCGGTGACATCTTTGATTTTGAAAAGCTTGCAAATGCTTACAAACTTACGAAGATGCTCGTTAGCATCCTCATTTGGGGCTCCACCGAATTGGCATGTATTAGTCACCATGTGGAGAAATTGACCCTTTATTTCAAAACCATCAGTCATCGTGGGTTGAATAATTGCGTGGTCTTGACCTGTTCTTGTTGCCTTCATTAATGCATCCATCGTTTGATTTGTAGTAGCCATCTCTTCCTCTTCTTTAATAACTGGTTCTATGATTGGTTGAACAATTGGTTTAGAGTTAGAATCTAATGAAAGTGATTCTAAACCCTGAGCAAGAGACTCTACTTCTTGAGCTCTTAAGCGTTCGTGAAGTTCTCTCTCAGGTTCAGGATATAAAGGAATTAAATTAGAGTTGGAAGAACGTAGATTCATGCACTAATACCTATCCTGCAATCACAACACCACAAACAAACCAATTGCAAAAACACAAGCTTACAATAAAAAGTAGCTTTTCTACGAATTGAATTCCTACAAAAGGATCGAATAATTCAAAGTCTATTAAAATCTTTTAAACAAAACCCCTTCCCCGGCAGTGGCGCCAAAAAGTTGATGTGTTAAGACGTAACCTTTAAAATGTAGACAATATGCTTAATAATTAACACATAATACAGGAAACTAAAACCCGATCATGTAGTAACTAGCAAGTAAATTGACCAGTTTGATCCACAGGGAGAAGTTTATTTTAAGGACTTCAAAAACAGTTAATTAATCTAAGAAAAAGGGGAGTTTTAATTGTAGAATTGTTAAGTAACAAACAGGAAATAAAATGAGATAAATAACAAGGATGAGAAGGCGGTGTTTACTTCTATGCTTGATAAATGACAGGGATTGTTCTTTTATAATTAAAACCGTTATGTGATAGTTACAATAGAGCAGTTTATATCAATTTCACAATTTCTATACACTTAAGAGCTAGGTTTAATCAGCAAGATTCTTTCGTGGTTGAATTCACATAAAACCTAGTTTACTAAGATCACTCTAAGTAAACTACATGATTGTATATCCTAAATATCGTTCAATTAACATCCTATACTCACATATAGGTGGCTAGATCAGTAGGTGTTGAAGTATAAGCTATGGTCTTTGATAAACTCACATAAACCAAGTCATAACTTACATAATTGAACTAGGATACAAGGATGATTACAACAATGGATATTTTGAAAGAACATGGTGATTTAGATTGATTAACTAACTAGATCTAACCCGGTTAAACTCACGTGAAACCTAAATTACAACAATCACTTGAGGTAATTTCATAACTATGTTGCTTTGGAACTTATTCAATTACCGATTTAAACACATAACAAAATCACTTAAGTTTATGCATCTAATCGTCTAGATTACTAGATGTATTGAAGTATAGATTGTTTTCCTAGTTAACTCACATTAATAGGTTTGCAATCTATATAATTGAAGTAATGAACTAAGAAAGCATAACAATGGTTCTTACTGTTGAACTAGATAATTTAATCAATCAAACATATATATAACTAGCATAACATCAAAGTATAGAACAATCCCAAACCATAAATCTTACATTGAAGCAAACACACAAGGCTTTTAGCCTAACATAATCATAATAGAACTAATGAAACAGTAAATACAAGTTGAATTCATGTTTAAAAGATATAGAACAATAATACCAATAGTGATGAATGATCCTAGCTTAATCTTGATGTTGAAAGAGTGGAGATTGATTTGTATCCATCCTTGAACCTTGAAAATCGTACTAGAACTGAGGGAGAACGTAATAATGAAGGTGTATGAAGTATGTAACCAAAGGCTCCATTAAATAGGCTCAAAAGTTAGGTATTTTGGCCAGAAAGTGACCAGATGCGCCGCATCTCTTTGGGATGCACCGCATCTCTTTACGTTCAGTAGATTCCAGCTCGATTCTGCACTCAGAACTATCGGCAGGGGATCAGATGCGCCACATCTGGCACAGATGCGCCGCATCTGGCTTGGTTGCGCCGCATCTGGGACAGATGCGCCGCATCTGGTGCTGTTTTGGTCCAGAAATCCTAATGCTCCACATCTAAAACTGTCGGGAGTTATTTGGTGCAGAGATGCACCGCATCTAAGAGAGATGCGCCGCATTTGGACCTGTTTCAGTGGTTTCAGGCTGTTTTAAGCGTTCAATCTTCGTTTTAACTTTGTTTTCGCTGTTGGTCTTCATTTATTTAATCACAATGGACTTTTACAAATATTCATGAATTACAATACATAAATACAATAATTACATACAAATGGAACAACTTTGGATCGAAATAACGGCAATAAACATGTATGATTTTGGCGTTATCAATAATCAAAAGGAAATATTACTCCCAGCTGCGAGGGAAGAATGGAGAAATCTAAGGTTCCAAGACTTCAAAAAGATAAGTTAATACAGCTCGGCCATGTTCAAGATCCGTTTAAAGCTTCAATTCCGTGGTCAAGAAATAAGTGATGCTGATATGATGGAGAAAACTTTCTCCACAATGCATTCTGCAAACATAACTGTGTAAGAAAATTTAAGATTGCAGAATTACAAAACTTTTTCCAAACTTCAAACTTATCTCTTAGTTGCAAAGGTGAATAAAGAATTACTGATGAAAAATCAAGAATCTCGTCCTACCGGTGCGCTAGCATTTCCTGAAGCTAATGCTATTAACAATAATAATAATAGAAGAAATGCACATGGACGAGGCCGTGGACAAGGTCGTGGTCATATTGTCCAAAACAATCATCATGGAAATTACCATAACAATAATAAAAATCATAACTATGTTCGAAATCACCCTTATGGTAATGGTTGTGGTGGTGGTCGTGGGACAAAGAAATAATAATCCACAAAATTATAAAATCCAAACACCATACAATCCCACAAATCACAATGTTGAAGAAGGCTCTTCAAAGAATGTTGGAAATTCTTGTTACCGATGTGGTAAAATTGGCCACCGGTCTAAAAGCTGCCGAACAAATCAGCATACTGTTAATCGGTATCAAGAATCTCTAAAGGGAAAAGGAAAAGAAGCAAATCTTGTGGATGACCTTGATACAAAAATCACTGAGCCAACTTGTGACTACTTTAATGAATAAATTTCTAATATATATATATATATATATATATATATATATATATATATATATATATATATATATATATATATATAGGGGCAGGATCAACGGGGAAGTAACCAATCGTGGGGAAGCGGGGGGAAGCAAATTTTTTTTTTCATTTTTTGAAAAAACTTTTATTCACGAACATTATAGATTGGATGAAAATAAGAACATTTAGAAAAGACACTTCGTGATGAATGTTATTATTTTGGCGGGAAAACGATCGACAAAAATAACATTCAAGATAATATTGTTCGTGAAGAATGTTAATGTTTTTCTTTCATGTTTTGTGAAGTAAAATTTAGCCCGATTTAGATTTTAGGGTTTAGGATTTAGTGTTTTGGGTTTATTCCATAAACCCAAAACACCAAACCCTAAACCCTAAACTCTAAACCGTTCGTGTTAAAAACTCAATCTAAATCCTAAATCTAAACCCTAAATCTAAACCCTAAATTTCTAAACTCTGATATCTAAACCCTATAAACCCTAATATCTAAACCCTAATGTATAAAACCTCAACATACGCTCGAAAAACACGATAATTGTTATATATTACTTCTTCGAGCGTTTTCCCGTCAAAATAATAACATTCATCACGAAGTGTCTTTTCTAAATGTTCTTATTTTCATTCAATCTATAATGTTCGTGAACAAAGTTTTTTATAAAAACGAAAAGAAAAAAAATTTGCTTCCCCCCGCTTCCCCCCGATTGGTTACTTCCCTCTTGATCCTACCAATATATATATATATATATATATATATATATATATATATATATATATATATATATATATATATATATATATATATATATATATATATATATATATATATATATATATATATATATATGTTCGCGTTAAATAAATGGTTGTAGATTTTCAATCTACACCATATCTAGTTTACTACATATTTCCTTATTATGTGCTATCGTTTGTAACATGTTTTGAATGTAATATATTGATGAACTATGCACTCATTATTTGTTTCTCATTTTTTTTTTGAAGTTCATGATTTATACTGCTGGAGTGAAAAATCAGTCAAATGGTGGAGATATTTGTGACGACCCGTTGTAATCCATAAGGACAAATACAATAACATATGATTACATTGCGAGGTACTTGACCTCTATATGATACATTTTATAAACATTGCATTTGTTTTTAAAAGCAAACTTTCATTTCATCGAAAGTTGACGGCATGCATACCATTTCATAATATATCCAACTATAAATGACATAATAATATTCTTGATGAACTCAACGACTTGAATGCAACGTCTTTTGAAATATGTCATGAATGACTACAAGTAATATCTCTAAAATGAGCCAATGCACAGCGGAAGATTTCTTTCATACTTGAGAATAAACATGCTTTCAAGTGTCAACCAAAAGGGCTGGTGAGTTCATTAGTTTTTCATAATCAATAAATTCCATATTTTTAATAGACCACAAGATTTAAATTCCATCTTTTATAAACATAATCTCGTATCAGGCATTTCGCACGGCATAGAGATAAAAGTCATTCATACGAACCACAAACACCTGGTAATCGACCTTAACAAAATGCATCTAGAATATCCCCCGCATACCGGCATTCCGCACGGTCATGCAAAAAGCATACAATCAGGCCACTCTTTTAAATATGATGGTTGTGTACACCTCACAAACAGATCATATCTTTTAAAGCTGGCGGTTGTATACCTATTTCAAAGAACTAAAGCAGTTCAAATTCTATGACTGGGGCTTGTTAGTGCCCATAGATCTATCTTTAGGATTCGCGTCAATCAGGGTGTCTGTTCCCTAATTCTCAGATTACCAGACTATAAGGGGTGATATCCGGTGTACTCATAACTCATTCGTAGAATGTTTTTAAGTACTTGTGTCTATTCCGTCAAACATTTATAAAAGTAGCGCATGTATTCTCAGTCCCAAATATATATATTGCAAAAGCATTTAAAAAGTGAGTAATGAAACTCACTCTACAATATTTTGTAGTAAAAATATTCATACGACGATATTGAACAATGCAGGGTTGGCCTCGGATTCACGAACCTATATCATTTATATATATATATATATATATATATATATATATATATATATATATATATATATATATATATATATATATATATATATATATATATAATCGTAATTGAACAAGTTATGTATTATTATTAATTGTTATTTTAGTAATTTTTATTTTTCATTAATAACTAAATTAACTATATTTATTTTATATACTTTAGATAAATAGTTAGTTTTTATTATGAAAATATTAATGTTGTTATGTGATATGTATTAAATATATTCTTATATAGTTATTCATTTGGTAAAATAATATCAATAATAATAAATAACAATTTGTATCTTTTATGATAATAATAATAATAATATTGATACTACTAATAATCTAAATGATAATTTTATTAATAATATAAATTTTGATAAAAAATGATAATAATAATAATAATAGTAGTAATAATAATAACTATAATAACTATAAAAATAACAATTTTTCTAACAATGATAATAATAATAAAAGTGAAAACAATAATAAAAATGATAATTTTAAAATTTTTAATAATAAAAATGATAATAATAATAATAATGGTATTAATACTAATAATACTTATTTTAATAATAATAATGATATTAATGATAATAATAATAATAATACTTATAATACCTAATGCTAATCCTTATTAATGATATACTTATTAATGATAATAATATTAATCATATAACAACAACAATAATTAATAATAATAACAATAATAATAATAATAATAATAATAATAATAATAATAATAATAATAATAATAATAATAATAATAATAATAATAATGATACTAATAATAAAAATTAAGATAAACTACCTTTAAAGCTTTCCTAAAAATAAAATGCCTCAGACGGGGCTCGAACCCTCGACCTCTCGCAAACCCGAACACCACACAACCATCCATCCATTTCGTGTTTCCTGATTAATTCTATAACCAAATTTATTTAACCCGATCCTGTTTCTCTCTTCTTCATCATCCTTGGTATCTCAGCCCAGTAGGTGTCATACCCCGTCCTAATCCATCTGGACGAAGTCTTCAATATTAGGTCCCATTGCGAGGTACTGTCCTAAATATGCCATGAACGACTCCATGTAATATCCTTAAAATGAGCAAATGCACAGCGAAAGATTTCTTTCATACCTGAGAATAAACATGCTTTAAAGTGTCAACCAAAAGGTTGGTGAGTTCATAGGTTTATTGTAATCGATCATTTCCATAATTTTAATAGACCACAAGATTTCTCATTTTTTATAAATATCATTACACTCGAAAGTGTATAAAATCCATTCGTATGATGAACACCTGGTAACCGACATTAACATAATGCATATAGAATATTCCCCGCATACTCGCAAGTATGCCATATAATATTGGCAATCGCAATCACCATTTAAATCGAAGTACTAAAGCATTCCAAATTCCAGAATGAGGTTTGTTCGACCCATAGATCTATCTTTAGGATTCGCGTCAATTGTAACACCCCGTGTTCCCGTGCGCGTATAAAGGTACGTACTTAATCAAAAGTACGCTTAAAACCTGTTCGTTATGTGATTAAATGAGCTACGGTGTTAATTTTCGTATAAGGGCATATGTATATATATATATATGTTTGAACCCTTGTTTTATGTTAAACTTTCGTAGTGAACAGGAAAAGGCAAACGCCGCGCCGCGGCAAAAGGGATCGCGCCGCGGTAAACAAAGCAAATCCAAATCAGAACTTGAGTTAAGAAGGGTCATTTTTCCTTCTTTATGTCACGCCGCGACAAAGAAGCCGCGCCGCGTCACTTCTGCAATTCTGATTCCGAATTTTACTCAAATTAAATAGGGTTTAGGGGTAATTTAGTCTTTTTATATGTAGATCTGGTTGGAGCTTTTAATATCAACCACTTATCCTATATTCTCATTTCTTTTCCATTTTCTTTCATAAATTCCTCTCAAACTTAAAATCCACTTAGTTTATACTTGAGATTTGAAGAAAGAGTTTTGTGAATCAATCCTAGAAGCAAGAATTAAAGTTGTTCTCCTTGCTATTAGCTACAAGAGGATAGTTTTGGTAAGTCTCAACTTTAAGTTTCGAGTTTTATTTAGTTAAGCTAGGGTTTGGTTCATATGGGATTTGTGTGACCCATTTGAGGGTTAAATGGGTGGATTTTGGGTTACATTGTTGAAAGGAAACCCTAATTACCATAATATAGGGTTTGGTCTAATGAAATGGGGTTAGTAAGTGTTAATGGTGTTGTAAGCATTAAATACACTTGTTAAATGTTGGTGAGATTGTGAATAGGTCATGTATGACAAAGTTTGATTGTGTAAGTGTCAAAATGGGTCATATGAGTCAAAGTTGAACTAGTTAGGTAAAATGGGTATGAAATACACCAAGTTTATGTTAGTTGATGTTAATAGACCCTAATCACTAGTTTTTAGTGATTTATGACAAGAATGGTCATTTATGGGCGGTTTTGGTATAGTTGAGTCATTTAATGCGATAGGGTAATTAAATGCTCAAGGGTTAGAGATTAGCATTTAATTCAACTAGATTGTATGTTAATAAATGCATAATGTAATAGGTACGTTACATTGAAGGGTTGCAAGCTCGGTTAGCTTTCACAAGGGACTTGAGGTGAGTGGAAAATCTATATATGTATGTATATGATTTATGTGACGCCCCGTACTAAATCATCATGTACGGACCATCATCAATAGGATCATTACAAGGTTAGGTACTATATGCGTTTTCAAAACAGAGTTTGCATTCATTAAAAAAAGGTAACGTAACAAACGTCAAATGTTTTACAATTCAAAAGCATGCTTCGTTAAGTAGAAGCAATAAATAAGTGTACGTGACCCCAATGGTCATTACATAACATAGTTTCAAAAGTAAATAAGTTTGAATGCAAGATAAGTAGTCATGCGATAACAACTCTAGGCAGCGGGTTCTACAACACGACTAGTAAGATAGCAGAAGCGACTTCAAGCACCTGAGAAATACATGCTTAAAAAGGTCAACACAAAGGTTGGTGAGCTATAGTTTAAGTATAACAGTAATGTAAGTAGGCCACGAGATTTCAGTGCTACAACGAGCGTTCAAAAGTATGTAAAAGTATACGCTTAACCGTGGGCACCCGGTAACTAACTTAACGTTTAATGTACCCCCTGAAAGTGCACTTGGCAAGTGCGTATAACCTCGAAGTATTAAACACTCGTTAAATGCTAGCGTGACTAGCCCGAGTGGGGATGTCAAACCCTATGGATCCATATCTAAGATTCGCGTTCACGGTTCAAAAACCAATGATTAAACGTTACCGAGCTAAAGGGAATGTTTCTGCCATTATATAACCCACACATATATAAAGTTTAAGTACTCGTGCCTAGTATGTAAAACATAAAATCCGCGTGTATTCTCAGTTCCCAAAATAAGTTAAAGTAAAAAGGGAATGATATAACTCACAATGATAGTAGTAGCGGTAAAGTAGTAGTCGGGAAAGGTGTGCAAGTAAACGGTCCGAGTGTCCTCAACCTAAGTCAAATAGTACTAAGTCAGTAAGTCGTCTCAAAAGGTTTGTAAGTATGTAATTAAGGTCATAAGGGTCATCATCAATCATCATTAAACAAAAGGTAACAAGTAAGGTTCGTTTATGAAAGTAGTTTAAAACAAAGGCTGACTTGGATCAGTCACCACGGCCTCTACACAAACCGAACAGAGGTGAGACCAGTGGCTATGGCTCCATATATGAGTCGTTTAAGTGTGGTTAGAATTACAGAAACTAACTCGTCTTCGTTTGACCGTGGCAACGGTATATGTGCGAGTAGGTCTGAAATTTCTGCACAACGTTAAAGGACATAGTGACGAACGGAGGGCCATAAATCCTAAACCGTAACTCGGATGAAGACGAGTCCTAAACGAAAAATTATCTACTCAAAAAGTTCTATCCAAAAATCAGATTAGAACAGCCCAGACCTTCGGGACTGTTCCAGAAACAGCTGAGCAGAAACCTTGGACAGAAAACAGTAAGTTTAGAGGATTCCGGTGGTCTTGGTGCTTGATGTTCATCATGGTTCTCATCCTTGATGCATATAGCTTCAAGTGTACAACTCATGGATGTGTTAACATCATCTTTACCAAGATTTGTCCATCATAACCCAAGTGCAAGTCTAAGACATTAATTTGATGAACCAAAGTTACATCAAGTCTTAGATCTAGCACATACATGAACTTTAAAACTAGTAATAAGTTACAAACTTGAAAATGAACTTAAGTAAGCAAGATCTTAGGTTGTAGAACTTAGTTCTTAGTAGATCTTGAAGATCCTAGACTCAAAAGTCTAGATCTATAGTTCTTAAGTTAAATCAAACACAAGTATATGAAGTTGTAACTAGAAAGTTAAACTTCCATGTTCTTGAACATACAAGGTTAACTTTTAGTTTCAAGAAATATGAGATCAAGTCTTAACTAGTAATACTTGACCATGAACATCAACACAACTTTAAAGTAAGTAAACATGAAGAGATAAACTAGATCTACAAGTAATATGTTTATATTTGTTTCATACTTGAGAAGGATCAAACCAAAGTTTAGATCTTAAGAGTTCAAGTCTACAATATAAACATAAAGAAAGTTTTGAAACTTATGAACTTGAAACATGAATTTAAAGTGAACATAAATAAAGAAAGTAACTAGATCTATAAGTATTTTGCTCATGTTTGTATCATACTTAGGAAGATTCAAAAACAAAGTTGAATCTTAGTGTTTAAGTCTACAAACATGAAAACAAAGAAAGATTTTAAAGTTTATGAACTTAAATCTTGAAAATACATAAGTATGGAACTACAAACTAACAAGTTTGAGTTCTTGTTCTTGGTTCTTCATAAACAAAAGAAGATGTAAGTAACCAAGATCTATGAAGATGCAAACTAATAAGTTTGATCTTGAATAACAACTAGCAAAATACAAGTAACAAGCAAGTAATTTAGATGATGATGATTCAAGGGTGAAGGCTACGGTTTTTAGGAGGAGACAAGATGAAGATTTTTGTTGTTACTTACTAGTTCTTAGAGAGAAAAAGCAAGAGAGAAAAGAGAGCAATTGTAAGTGTGTGAAAATGAATGAGAATGCAAATATCAAGTAGTAAGTAAAAAGAAAAAAATGAACTCCTCCACATACATCAAAGGGGACGGCATTTTCAAACAAAAATGGGAAGTCAAAAGCTTACTTTCTAGTGTTGGAGCTTGGTGAATGCTAGGCTAAGTAATAAGGTTAAAAGCATGGAGAAATGGTCTTGCATGCTTGAAGTGTTTTGTCCCTTAATTAACTTAATAAATCATGATTATTTCTAATGTAATACTAGCTTAATAAGTGGGCTTACAAGTCCATAAAAAGTGTAGGGTGGGCTTACTAGCCCAAGTCTATTAATTAAAGGCCCAAGTTTAAGTAAAGATGCAATTAAAATAGATAAAGCCCAAGTAATTAACCACTAACCTTGGTTAATTAAAATGATTAATAATAAATAATCATGAATGTAAATAATATTCCAAAAATATTATTCGTGAAGTTTCGTGTGTCACAAAGACGTTTCGGGCACTTAAAAGTCAAGTACGGGAAATCGTGGCAACATGTAAATGTAATTACATACATTCGTCTAATCACGCGTATTAATAATAATAATTATTAATAAATAATGTTGGAAAACCCAGGGTCGTTACATTACCCACCTGTTAAAGAAAATTTCGTCCCTAAATTTTAAGGAGTGACCAACAATGGTACCGTATTCGAACAAGAAGGGGTGTATCAAAGTTCCCTGAGACTCGAGGGCTCAGAAGTAAGTTATTTACCCTGAAAGGTACTTCGGCGTATGAAAGTAAGAATAGGCATCAGCCGTTAATTAAGTCTCTCGTCCTAAGAGATCAACAAATCGATTTCGTTCCTGCGTAACCTGAGTATGTCATCTGAATGTATATCCACAAAAGGAAAGATGGTGTGTTTAGCCATACAGGCATCTTCGGTAAATTGGATGCGTGAAGTGCATCATGAATGACTCTAAGCTCATCTAAAACATCGAGTGCTTATGTCGTACCAATAATCTGACAGGTAGGATGGAAAACATGGTGATCACAACCATGCGTTTTGATGTCTGGATAGTGTTAGCCACGGATTTTACAATCCCCTTGATTTCAGAAGGAGACCTTAGGCATAAGGAACCCGATATTTAAGAACGTTTCGTTTGGATGAGTGAATTGAAATTTAGCTAAAAGTGATCGATCGGACTGGCAAGCCATATTATTTGTAGTGTCTTCAGGGTGGTTGGAACGGAGAATGAAGGGTATCACCCATCTTACCACACTGTAGGTGAACTTATCCTTAGATGAAATGAAAGCACTGTTCCATAATGTAACTTCATCCTTTCAGTCACATGTTGAAGTTAGGGTTAACATTAACTAGAGCAACATACAGTTGCAACCAATGAAGGGAGAAGTATATAGAGTTTCCATATCAGTGTCGTAAATGTTTTAAGCAGTCTCTCCCCAAAAGGGATAACGAGATTCATAGGTTCTCAAAGTGTCTTATGTTACATTTCCAAAAGGAAGTCGCACGAAAGGCGCGAGAGTGAACTCTTCGAGTGGTTCGTTCTGAATTTATCCGTGTACTTCAGGGGATGTGCGGATGGGAAGATACGTGAACCCTTGGTCCTAACGAATGGTTTACTCTGAGTGAAAAGAATTTCCAAAAATGATCCTTGTGTCTCAACATACTGATTCATAGAGATGAGGTTTACAAGGATGTTGTGATTTGTCGTGAAGTAGTGAGAACAGTAACCCACCTAGTACTTTTCCCACAATAGGGTGACCAATGAGTGTACCTCAGTAAATTGATTTATCGGCCCGCGTTTTTGTCACGTCTAGCTTTAAAAGAACATTTTTGTGGGTGCAAAGATTTTCTAACAAATTTTATAAAACCGCCACCCAAAGTGGCTCAAGAGTTTTTTTTTTTTTTAAACAAAGATCTTAATAGTAAATTTCATTCCTAACGGAGGGCGAGAGAAAGTGTGATCCTTACATGGTGTAGTCTAATACGAAAGCCTTTAATAAAATCAACTAACGGAGTTTTGAAAAACAAAACCTTTAAATGTTTGTTGTGACAACGTAAACGGAACGAAGTTCCTAGTAGGTACAACGTGCACCATTTTACTCAAAACTATTTGACTTAAGTTGAATAACTCGGTAAAGGAGCGTTTTTTTTTTTTTTTATATAATTTGAAGATATAACTTAGTATCAAAATAAGTAAGTACAAATTTATACATATATGATTTTATAAACCGTTTAAGTGACCGAAAAGTTCTTAGTATTTTCATTGTCTGTAAATCTTGTGAGGACCGCATAAATAAACAACGTGTAAAAATTCTGATAAACATAGTTTTTTTTTTTTTTTTATATTTCGAAGGTTACAAGTTGAAAAATTTTGAGTGGAAAAGTTTTGAATCATTGGGTAACCAGTTACTAGGTAATGAAAACTAATGACATAAATGTGGTTTTGGTAATTATCGGGACACAAGTCTTTGGGTCAAAAATATTTACGTGCGAAGCCGTTGCTAAAAGTGAGGTACGAAGGATAGAGCACGAGGATGAGAAGTTAATTGCTTCTTGAATTCGCAAAGTGCCAAACGGGTTATGACTAGTATTAAAGTTGGAATGATGAGGGTATTAATACCACTAAATGAGAGTTTCCTTGGAATGAGTCAGGATTTAGAGTTATATATAAGAAAGAGCATTGTTCCAACATGTGTGGTGAAATAAATCCATGGGGTAACGTAATAGTTTTGAATGGTTTACGTGGATGTCCGAAGGCCTTGCATGACGTGGTAGTCAGTGCCTTTATCACATTTACATGAATCTCTCGATTTCGACGGTTGTAAGGTCTTCACGATGACTTGGGTACGAATGGGCAACGGAGTATTTTATACAGCAAGCAACGATAAATTTTATGAAAATTGTTTAAGGTGACAATGTATGGGAAGAAACGAAGTTTTAGTAAACTAGGGTTACGTACAACCCGTGCCATTTAAAGTAAAATATATTTTGAACAAAAGGTTTGATTTGTAAGAGTGAAGGTAAAATTCTACATGTGTTTGTCGAAAATAAGAAATCATTTCCTTTATATAACGTATACGATTTTAAAATTTTGCGCAAATGGCGAACAAAATAAATTATTTTTTTTTTTAAACTTTGAGAGGATAGCATGATAAAATAATGTGTGTAAGAGTTTTGGCAAGCAAAATTTACATATTTCGGAAGTTACAAGTTGGAAAAGGTTGATAAGGATTGAGTAAAAGATTTTTAAAAATTTCGAGTGATGTTTGAGGTAAATATAAACCATTGAAATCATATGTGATTGACAACTATTAGTAGGGCATAAATCCTTTGACCAAAATGCTTAAGTGTGAAGTTGTTGCTTATGAGTGAGTTACGAATGGAAGAGTGTGAGGATGAGAGTTAACCACTCATTGATTTCAGGAAAAAAAATTTTGAACCGGTATGACTAATATCGAGGTAAGAAGGACGATGTTGTGGTTATCATCGAATAAGAAATTTCCTCGTAATACGTTAGGATTTAGAGTTGCGTAAGAATGAGTATCAAATGAGATTCTTGGGAAATCTTCAGTATAGAATTTGGATTGCTGAAGTGACGGAATGCAATTTCCTTTATGTACTGTTGTGCAAGTTTGTCCATTGTATCGGTTTCTTTCATGGCTAGAAGGTGAGCAGTTTTGGTGAGACGGTCAATAATAACCCAGATGATGTCCTAACCATCTTACCGTCTTTGGTATTCTAGCGATGAATTCCTTCCCATTTCCATTGTGGGATTTCGAGTTGTTGTCATGTAACTAATAAGGTTCAGTTCTCGGGCTACGTCTCTTCCCATAATAGTTTCACCATTCTTGCGAGAATTTTTCCCATTATAATAAATTCCACTTTCATCCTTGAAAGTCAGTTCGTCCCAACTATTTCATCAAAGCTTCCTAGCTCGATGAGTATTAGGTTAATCTTAAAGTGCATCCCAAATCAAATCTTACTGTACTACTGTGAAAAACAAATTCTATCAATCTTCTCGAATAACATATGCCTGTACGTAGGTAACTATTCCTTTTCAACTACTACATTAAAACTCCCAAGTTTGGTTAATATGAGGTCATCTCCAAATGACCCACCTGTTAATCTTAAAGTACTACCTTAAATTATTCCACTATCTTCCTCAGTTTACCATTTGCTTGCCCTATAGAATACTTAACTCTCGTGATTGTTAATGGCTTATTAGTCGTAACACTAAGGTTCTTAGATATAAGGTTTCTATTGCTCCAATATTAAGCAGCCTTGAGACAATAAAACATTGTGATGAAATGTACCCTAACCAAAAATCAGGATCCATGAAAGTTTCCTTAATGATTTACGTACCACATGTAGGTTTAAGTTTTTCCTATATGAGAAATTTCTCCTTAAATGTCCAGGGTGCCGATATCTATAACAAATCTTCGGGTTATCAATTCTGTAATCAAGGCCCCTCTTGTACAGTAGCTGGGGTACGTGGTTATTCCTTCCCTACCTTTAACAGGCTACAATGTGTATGCTCAAGTAATTCCTAACAAAATTTTCCCTGGATCACCCCATATTCCTCATGTAGTAACATTGGAACTTCTGCATGATTTACTTCAATATAATCACGCTGGCCTGGCGTCACTATATTATAATAAATCGTACGTTCATTCCAATATCAATCCATATGGTCAATGTAACGTGATCACCTCCAATTATACACAAATTTCATCTAACGGTGCTTTATCCGTGCCAACAAAATAGAATCTACATAGCTAATCTCACGGTTTCTCGATGTGGGTGCGTAGGTTCTGTAGATCATGTATTAATGCCTAAGTGTCCCGAAGGTTTCTTCAAAGGTTCGGATTCAGGTAACGTTGTTAGATTCCTTCTAGATATTCAATCCGGGTCTCGCGTCAGGTTGTACGTGTAGCAAGTAGTAATACGATGTGTTTGAGCCTCAGGGGTGGTAGGGACTTAAGTATAGAAGTGTCGTTAGATCATTGAGCAGTCGTGAGGAATGAAAGAGTTAAGTGGCGGTCATGAAAGCGTACAGTGTATGTGTCAACTGAACAATCTCCTAGATTGCGTGAAGTAATGTTTTGATCTCTGGAACGGTGGAACAGTTGTAACAGGTGGATTACACTACTAGTTCTTAGGGTTAGACGTGTGGGAAAGTAGTTCAGGAAAACATCTGAACCGGGAAGGATAAGTCCTCCAAGTCGGTATAGCGGATAGTAGACAGGTAGCAAGAGCGTAATCAGGCATAACAACTACAGCAGCCTAGATCGTTTACAACAGCATGCAGCAGGGCAATAGTAACAGTATCATACCGAAGTAATATTCTAGGAGCAGATAGTAGCATGCAGTAGCGAGAACAAGCAAATGCATACACCGGGTTTACATAGCAGTGAAAGGGAATGGTAGCATGCAGTAAGTTCATACAGCAGTAGAAGTAAGCGGTGGCATGCAGTAGTAATAAACGGTAACATGCAGTAATATAACACAGTAGCATGCAATCGAAAGTAGATAATAGCATGCAGTAGCGGAAGCAAGTAATAGCATACAGCATATAGCGGTAAAAGTAAGCAGCAGCATGCAGTAAGTTCAGCGAAAACAGGTAAACTAGCAAGTTGTAGATTAGTCCTATTAGTGAATCCTACTCGGGTCGGTCTTAGACTCACTAATGCATCCTAATTCCCTACAACCAACGCTCTGATACCAAATGTGACGCCCCGTACTAAATCATCATGTACGGACCATCATCAACAGGATCATTACAAGGTTAGGTACTATATGCGTTTTCAAAACAGAGTTTGCATTTATTAAAAAAAGGTAACGTAACAAACGTCAAATGTTTTACAATTCAAAAGCATGCTTCATTAAGTAGAAGCAATAAATAAGTGTACGTGACCCCAATGGTCATTACATAACATAGTTTCAAAAGTAAATAAGTTTGAATGCAAGATAAGTAGTCATGCGATAACAACTCTAGGCAGCGGGTTCTACAACACGACTAGTAAGATAGCGGAAGCGACTTCAAGCACCTGAGAAATACATGCTTAAAAAGGTCAACACAAAGGTTGGTGAGCTATAGTTTAAGTATAACAGTAATGTAAGTAGGCCACGAGATTTCAGTGCTACAACGAGCGTTCAAAAGTATGTAAAAGTATACGCTTAACCGTGGGCACCCGGTAACTAACTTAACGTTTAATGTACCCCCTGAAAGTGCACTTGGCAAGTGCGTATAACTTCGAAGTATTAAACACTCGTTAAATGCTAGCGTGACTAGCCCGAGTGGGGATGTCAAACCCTATGGATCCATATCTAAGATTTGCGTTCACGGTTCAAAAACCAATGATTAAACGTTACCGAGCTAAAGGGAATGTTTCTGCCGTTATATAACCCACACATATATAAAGTTTAAGTACTCGTGCCTAGTATGTAAAACATAAAATCCGCGTGTATTCTCAGTTCCCAAAATAAGTTAAAGTAAAAAGGGAATGCTATAACTCACAATGATAGTAGTAGCGGTAAAGTAGTAGTCGGGAAAGGTGTGCAAGTAAACGGTCCGAGTGTCCTCAACCTAAGTCAAATAGTACTAAGTCAGTAAGTCGTCTCAAAAGGTTTGTAAGTATGTAATTAAGGTCATAAGGGTCATCATCAATCATCATTAAACAAAAGGTAACAAGTAAGGTTCGTTTATGAAAGTAGTTTAAAACAAAGGCTGACTTGGATCAGTCACCACGGCCTCTACACAAACCGAACAGAGGTGAGACCAGTGGCTATGGCTCTGTATTTGAGTCGTTTAAGTGTGGTTAAAATTACAGAAACTAACTCGTCTTCGTTTGACCGTGGCAACGGTATATGTGCGAGTAGGTCTGAAATTTCTGCACAACGTTAAAGGACATAGTGACGAACGGAGGGCCATAAATCCTAAACCGTAACTCGGATGAAGACGAGTCCTAAACGAAAAATTATCTACTCAAAAAGTTCTATCAAAAAATCAAGATTAGAACAGCCCAGAAGTTCGGGACTGTTCCAGAAACATCTGAGCAGAAACCTTGGACAGAAAACAGTAAGTTTAGAGGATTCCGGTGGTCTTGGTGCTTGATGTTCATCATGGTTCTCATCCTTGATGCATATAGCTTCAAGTGTACAACTCATGGATGTGTTAACATCATCTTGACCAAGATTTGTCCATCATAACCCAAGTGCAAGTCTAAGACATTAATTTGATGAACCAAAGTTACATCAAGTCTTAGATCTAGCACATACATGAACTTTAAAACTAGTAATAAGTTACAAACTTGAAAATGAACTTAAGTAAGCAAGATCTTAGGTTGTAGAACTTAGTTCTTAGTAGATCTTGAAGATCCTAGACTCAAAAGTCTAGATCTATAGTTCTTAAGTTAAATCAAACACAAGTATATGAAGTTGTAACTAGAAAGTTAAACTTCCATGTTCTTGAACATACAAGGTTAACTTTTAGTTTCAAGAAATATGAGATCAAGTCTTAACTAGTAATACTTGACCATGAACATCAACACAACTTTAAAGTAAGTAAACATGAAGAGATAAACTAGATCTACAAGTAATATGTTTATATTTGTTTCATACTTGAGAAGGATCAAACCAAAGTTTAGATCTTAAGAGTTCAAGTCTACAATATAAACATAAAGAAAGTTTTGAAACTTATGAACTTGAAACATGAATTTAAAGTGAACATAAATAAAGAAAGTAACTAGATCTATAAGTATTTTGCTCATGTTTGTATCATACTTAGGAAGATTCAAAAACAAAGTTGAATCTTAGTGTTTAAGTCTACAAACATGAAAACAAAGAAAGATTTTAAAGTTTATGAACTTAAATCTTGAAAATACATAAGTATGGAACTACAAACTAACAAGTTTGAGTTCTTGTTCTTGGTTCTTCATAAACAAAAGAAGATGTAAGTAACCAAGATCTATGAAGATGCAAACTAATAAGTTTGATCTTGAATAACAACTAGCAAAATACAAGTAACAAGCAAGTAATTTAGATGATGATGATTCAAGGGTGAAGGCTACGGTTTTTAGGAGGAGACAAGATGAAGATTTTTGTTGTTACTTACTAGTTCTTAGAGAGAAAAAGCAAAAGAGAAAAGAGAGCAATTGTAAGTGTGTGAAAATGAATGAGAATGCAAATATCAAGTAGTAAGTAAAAAGAAAAAAATGAACTCCTCCACATACATCAAAGGGGACGGCATTTTCAAACAAAAATGGGAAGTCAAAAGCTTACTTTCTAGTGTTGGAGCTTGGTGAATGCTAGGCTAAGTAATAAGGTTAAAAGCATGGAGAAATGGTCTTGCATGCTTGAAGTGTTTTGTCCCTTAATTAACTTAATAAATCATGATTATTTCTAATGTAATACTAGCTTAATAAGTGGGCTTACAAGTCCATAAAAAGTGTAGGGTGGGCTTACTAGCCCAAGTCTATTAATTAAAGGCCCAAGTTTAAGTAAAGATGCAATTAAAATAGATAAAGCCCAAGTAATTAACCACTAACCTTGGTTAATTAAAATGATTAATAATAAATAATCATGAATGTAAATAATATTCCAAAAATATTATTCGTGAAGTTTCGTGTGTCACAAAGACGTTTCGGGCACTTAAAAGTCAAGTACGGGAAATCGTGGCAACATGTAAATGTAATTACATACATTCGTCTAATCACGTGTATTAATAATAATAATTATTAATAAATAATGTTGGAAAACCCAGGGTCGTTACAATTTACGTGCCGTATTAATGGTGTCACATAGCCGTTTTGTGACCATAGTTGTGAGACATAGCCATTTTTTCCACGTTTTATATTTATGCACATAGCCGTGTTTGTGCATATAGTGGCGAGTAATAGACGTGTTTTACTCCCACATTATTATCCGTGTTATTGTGCACATAGCCGTGTTTGTGTACATGATTGTGAGTAATAGCCGTGTTTTACTCACATGTTGATCAAGTGATGCCATAGCCGTTTTTGGGAACACTTGGGGGTGATGCCATAGCCGTTTTTGGAACACCTCGGGGGTTAGTATACCATAGCCGTGTTTAGGAGCTAACAGTTGTTATGAACATCGATGACTTGTTTCGCGAAGTCATTCCCCTGCGAAGAATTGGGTTAACCATGGGTTATAGTTGTTAACGTTAACATTTCAATTAATACTATGATTACTATGCTATTAATGTTGCTAGTTGTACGATTTGATGATACTATCTTGTTTATCGAGATGTTATGTGATTGTGTGCGTTATATGATATCGTGGATGCGTGTGGGTAAGTCTTATATGCATGTATATATTTATTCTACTCTCTAAGCTTTGCTTACCCCTCTCATTGTTTATCTTTTTAGATGCAGGCGCGGACAAGGGCAAGGGGGTCGTTGGACACTAGGTGTCCCTTGTTGTTGTTATGTTGGAGCTTTTGGAAGTTGGCCTAGTTTTGGGTAGTTTAGTCCCAAACCATGCTCGGAACGTCGTTTGGTTTATAAACTATCATTTGTAATGGGTCAAACTTGTACTAAACATTATTCGTGGCCTTCGTGCCTTTTGTAAACAATTAATTGTTGTGCATTTTAAATGGAACTCGTGAAGTGGGTTACATATTTAATTGGCGCGTAATTGTGTCGTATAAAAAAAAAATTATCGTATGGATTACGGGTTGGGTTGTTACATCAATTAGGGGCCATTTCCCTAATTCTTAGGTTACCAGACTTGAAGGGGCAATATTCGGTATAGTAATCTAACCATACAATGTAGTTTCAAGTACTTGTGTCTATTTCGTCAAACATTTATAAAAGCAGCGCATGTATTCTCAGTCGCAAAAATATATATTGCAAAAGCATTTAAAAAGGGAGCAAATGAAACTTACCATACTGTATTTTGTAGTAAAAATACATATGACGAAACTGGACAATGCAGGGTTGGCCTTGGATTCACGAACCTATATCAGTTATATATATTAACACATATAATCATAATTTAAATAATTTCATCTATTAATTATATTATTTATATATTTAGTGTTGTCGTTTATATATAATTTGTACTAAATTCTACTATATATTTTATTTATATTTATATATCTTATGTTATATGTGTATTTATTTTGTATATATTTATTTTGTATATATATATATATATATATATATATATATATATAATAGAAATTTTAATATTTTTAATATATAAATATAGGTAATATTAATACAATTATAGTATAAATATATTTTTATTTACAAAATATTTATTTGTTATAATAATATAATAATAATGATAATGTAATTTTAAATAAAAATGTAGTTTTAAATAATGAAAATTTTAATAATAATGATACTTTTGATAATACTAATAATTTTAATGAAAACAGAAATGTAATTTTAATAAAAATGATAATTTCAAAAAAAAAATGGTTCTTTTAAAAATAGTAATAATAATAATAATAATAATAATAATAACTATAATATCTATAATATCTATAAAAATAATATTTTTCCTAATAATGATATTAATAATGATATTAATAATAATAATAAAAAAATAATAAAACTACCTTTTAAAAGTCTTTCCAATAATGAATGCCCCAGACCGGGCTCGAACCCACGACCTCTCACTCAAACCAACACATACATAAACCACTCCTCCGTCTATATTATTTCTGAATTACACCCCACGCTTAATTATTTTAACACGTTGATACTTGAAGCCCAAAACAAAACTCTAGTGGCCTACGACAGAAAAAGTGGTACAATCATTCGATCAAGTGGATATTTATTATCGACACAGGGAATATGAAGAGCATAAAATCAAATCATCAATATCATCGCTCACTAAATCTATGTTCACAATAACAATAATGGTCATAGATTTTGTGGAGGTCTTTACGACAGAAACACAGTAGCTATTAACCTGATGATTTGTTAATTGAAGGTATGAGTAAGGGTCTAGGTGCGTTCGATTAGACACACGATGGTGCAGACAACCGAAGGTGTGAAGTTTATGGTTGTGTTTGATGACGATGGTTTGATGGCACAAAGAAAGGAACAGAAAGGTATTGCAGCTGTAATAGTCGGTTCTTGTCGAAAGTAGCAGAAGGAAACAAGCTTGATTAGCAGCGTTTCATATGGTTTTGTGGTGGTGGTTGTCAATTGTTATTTAAACAGAAAGTGATTGAGTAAGTGATGTTGGTGATGGCTGCTTGTATCCCTGCTTCGATATCATATGGCGAGCACTTAATAGGCATAGAAGGAATGCGGAGTATTTGTGAATTTGAACAAAACAATACCAGAATAAGCCTCCAATTCGTCAATATCTACATCGGCTTATCATTATCACGACATAATAACTTCGTCCTCATCATATTACTTCGAATATCCTTATCATAAACATAATCTTAATCATAATTGAGTCACCCTGATCACCTCATCATCATTGTTTTATTTTATCTTCATAAACTATCGCCATATATCATCATTGTGATCATGTATATCATCATCGTCATATCATATAGATATACCATTTAGTTTTTCTGTTTCTGATTCTAGTCTGCAGATGGCCTGCCAAAAATTCTGCCCAACATGAAGATTGGGCCATCTCAGTCCAACAACAAACTGGATCCTTCAGGCCCAACACACATGGGATTCTCGGCCCATCATAAATAAAAGAAAAATAATAAATTTTAAATATCGATATCTGGTACAGCAACTTAGTTTTGTTTTCCACTTCCCCATGTGCATAAAGACCCACTTTATATTTTATATTACTTCTTTTACTTTCACTTTATGAAAACAATTGGGATTAGTTGAAGTAGTGGGATTTTTAGAAAATAAAAAGCATGAAATCGATAGTAGTTCAACATTGCTATTGTTGTCATTATCTTAGGTCCACAATAGTAGCAGTAGTTTAAATGACGATTTAAGGGGATTACCGATAGTTGAGATGTGATGATGTTGGAGTTGTGGTTTGGATATTGATGTTCAAACGTGGTTTATGGTGGCCAACAGAAGCAGAAGTGTAGCAGAGACAATGAATGTTGGTGTGGTTTTAAACGTATACATATCAGTGGGAAAAAAAATTCGGCAGTTTGCATATGGGTTGGTTTATGATTTAAAATTTGAAACTGAATAGCGGTGTTCGTTGATGATTAACAAGCAGACGATAAATATTTTTAAAATAGTATCAGGTTCACCTTATTGTGTTCTTAAGTGGTAATCGATTGAAGGTGGTGAGGTTCACGGTAGAGGATGGTGGCGGCCAGAATAGTAGCAGCAGTGATCACGAGTAGCAGTTTAGTTAGAAACATAAAACTATTAAGCGAGTAGCAGTGGTTTGAGTTCTTTGATGATGAGGGTGTTGATGGTGATGAAGTGGTGAAAATCTAAAGGTGGTGACTTGCAAATAACAACGTTGAAGAAGAAGGTTCTTGTTCTAACCGAAAACACTACTCAAAGATGTTAGATGATGTTGTGATAAGGTGATGTTCGTTGGTGGGTTTGATGAATCATTCGAACAAAACAGAAATAAGAAAATTAAAAGTAGTAATGGTGGTGATCTAGGGTGGTTCAAAGGTTTGCAAGGTGGTGGATTGATGATCAAATGAAGATGGGTTGATGCTAAGGTTTGATCGTAAGAAAAGAAACAAGATGGTGAGGTTGATGATATTGTATTTTGTACAGATTAGAATCTAGTAGTAGTGCAAGTGGGTGGGTTGTTGGGTTTTAAATCTTCAAATGTAATTGAAGTTGTAATTTATTATTATTAGTGCTCGACATAAAAACACAAGCAAAACAGGAAGCCAGGGAAAAAAATAAAAGAAACTAGATAGTGATATGTAGTAGGTATCCAGCTATATCGGTATCTTTATGTCTATATCTATTTATGTCTGTAACTGCATTTTATATAGGGAACCATAATCATAGTCATAAAATCATTAATATTACAACATTAATATTTAATATTAATATTCATATTAATAATAACAACAAAACTAGTAATAATAATAATGATAGAGATAATAATAATATTTAATGATATTAATATCATAATAATACTAATAGGAATAATGATGATAACGATTTTAAATAAAATGATAATTTTATTAATCAAATTAATAATAATACTTCTAAATACCCTAATGATAATTAAATTTATAATTTTACTAATAACAATGATACAAATAATGATTCAATAATGTTAATATTAACATTTTTCTTTAATCATAATGAAAGTAATAATAATAATATTATTAACTATATTTTAATTTGTAATTACTTTTACAATTTATTAATTGTATCATATTTACCCATTACATAATATATTGATTCTCTAATATTTATTAATCATAAATGTATATTATTATATTTATAATGTTACTTATGTATAGAATTTATTAATATATATATATATATATATATATACACATATAATCATATATGCATTTCCAGTTATATATATATATATATATATATATATATATATATATATATATATATATATATATATATATATATATATATATATATATATATATATATATATATATATATATTGTTCGCGAATCGTCGAGCACGGTCAAAGGTTATCTGCATGTATGAAAACAAAATTTAAAATTTTTGAGACTCAACATTACCGACTTTGCTTATCGTGTCAGAATCTTATAAAGATAAAGTTTAAATTTGGTCGGAAATTTCTGGGTCGTCACCGTACCTAACCGTTAAAGAAATTTCGTCCCGAAATTTGATTGGGATGGTTATGGCTGACAATAAATATGTTATCATGACTCATATGAGTTGAAAATTAAAGTTTTATCACCATCAATTAATATGGATAAAACAATTCGTTTATATGAAGAGTACGAGTGAAGCTATCACAAAAGAGTGAAATGAGAAAATAAAGTTTCGTCATAACTTTTGACATAGATAGGGTTGATTTCCGGAGTTCAAGGGATTTGAAAGAAAAAAAATCTTTGAAATCTGAATAAGATCTGATTTCCTCGGGATTAAGGAAATTAGGATCTCTCTAATTAAATGCAAAAAAAAAAATCTGCCTCGATTTTTTTATCAGTTATTTCACTATAAATTAACTTCTTCCGTTCCATTACTTTTATCACTCCTATATCCAATTCTCAAATTTAAAAGATTGTGAAAATGCTTAATCCAGTTCTAATCCTTGTCCTTATCCTTACTATCGCAACAATCATTCTCCTTTTCCAACTTCTACCGGAGGAATTGGTTTTCTTTTACTTCTCCCTTGGGGTTATAGTGTTTTTAATTCTCTCGTGTCTTTATATTGCGATAAACATTGATATACACGGTTTATAATTTATGTGTTGTTATCGGCCTTTATATTTTCCCTTATATTTTGGAGCTCTTTGCCTTTTTATTCTCTTCTCGACCTCTAGTAAATCAAGTAATGGTTCAGAATTCGTAAGTATGGAGTTTCGAATGATTATAGTATTCTAAGCAGAGAGGAATGTATTAGCATGATTTAATTTGTCAAATTATCAGAATCCCTGAGGATGGAACTATCAAGAATATATTTTCTTGATATGTTCAGAGGTTAAGTAAAATGAAAGAGTTATGTAACATGGTTTATGATAAAGGTATGATCTGTGATCCTTTATCACGTTCCATTAGAAACTCAGCATGACTTACTGTAATATAATCACGTTGGCCGGATGTCATTATATTATACTAACTCATGCTTCAGTTCCCAACATTTCTCCAGAAATCATTCATAATTTATATTTAAATTTTGCAGAAGTTTCCTATATAATGGAATACAGAAAACACGAAGAGGCAGATAATTTCAGACAAGAATATTTATGAAAATATCCTCAGAAATATCGAAGATATTTATGATGATATTTTGGAATTTCTAAGTTCGAAGGTTGATGAAGAAATTTTTTTTGCAAGATTTTAACATGATTTCGGAGCAAGATATTCTCTAAATATTTCATCGGATCCAGAATTACCTGGATTCTTTGAATATAGGGTTTGGTCCTTGTATTTGTCCTTGGTCTCCTTCATGGTTAGCTCAATCCGTTTTTCAGTACCAAATTTTCTATCGAGTGTTCCCAACACTCCATTCTTTATCATCAACTCTTGGCCATTTAGGCCATCTACAATTTTACTGTTTCCTCTGCATTTAATGCTACCATATTTGAATCGTCGGTTATCAATCCGAGGTGGTTTCAAGAGAATTGTGTTTTTAGATGATTAAACGCTGATTGTAATCGTCAAGATACAAAGGATGTTTAAGATGAAATCAAGTGGCAAACTTGAAGAAATGTTTAGTTTTATATGTTATAATCAATATTTTAATACATTGTAATTGTCCAATGTTAGTAATCCAATATTAGTAGTCCAATAGTCCGATATATAATCTTAAAATTTTAAATATTTAAGATTAGAAGGTGATGAAGAAATTTTTACGTAATTAATTAATTGGTTACTAATCAATTTTATTTTGTCCAATATTTTCCTCATTATGCCACTTGTCAAATCTTGACTTGGATTCTGATCAGTCAAAATCCGAATATGAAACTGAATTTAAATGAAAATAGTTATTCTGTGGTGAACGGATACGTATATCTGCGGAGTTGAATAGGATAGATAACGATTGTTGAATCGGAATTGAAGAATGTACCGTGTAATATATTAATGTGAAATCTAAAAATTCCTCGGATATTACCTACCCGTTAAAATATTTTCACCATTAACAGTTTATACAAAAGAATCTTTAATTATAATCTTTATGAAAATATGCTTACATATATATTTTTTTTCAGATATAATCATGGATTTAACGAGTCAATATAATATTAATCTCATTTGGTTTACCGTTAGAACTAGGATACATAATCTCTAAAACATTAGAGATTACATAATTGCCAGGTAGAACGAAGATAAATGATGTAGAACGATACGTAGAACGATGATTATGCTCGAGGTACAGAATGAGATGTTGAGGCATGTGATGTTGAAACTTAGGTTGTTGGTAGTACTAGTGTAGATGTTGGTGGTACTGTTGGTGTGGGTGATGTTGCTGAAGCTGGTAATTTTTGCACCATAATTTCCGAAGCCACTACTCGAGAGCGAAACTCGTTGACTTCTTCTATTACTCCGGGATGATTGGCGGTTGGAACAAGCAGATGAATAAGGTTTAGAATTGTAGGTAATATATAATCTTTGCGAGATATCCTGGAAATGAGAGTGAAAATGATGGTTCGAATGGGTTTGCCGGTAAGTGCTTCAGGTTCTTTGCCAATAGGGCAATATGGTTGGTGGAAGGGATCACCTTCTTCGCATCTTCGTTAATTAAGTTTACTTCGAACTCATTCCCAATTCATCCAGAATTAATGATGGCTGTTTGGTTGCTCCATTCCGGTTACACTGCTTTTGGAGTTCGAGTGGAAATCCATATCGGAATAGCTGTCGAAATCCGAGGAACTTGAACTGGTTGCAGAATTCATCTTCAACGGTTAGATAAAGGATTTTCATTATGAAATGATTTTTGGATGTCGGATGATATTCTAATTACATAGAATACCTATATATAGTATAAAAGATCCCGTAGATTACGGAGGGAATTTGCAGAATATGTCAGGCAAAGTTTACAGTAATAGATACGCCAAGATATGAATTAGCAGATACACTAAGATATGAATTTTGTCTATACACTATTCATGCAATCAATACAGTAGGATGTGTCTAGACTTAAGAATGATAAGCAGGTAATTTCCTACGGATGATAAGTAGATGATTTTCGACTAGAAATGATAAGCAAAACTTTTGACATGCAGACACGGTCGAAGTCCAGACTCACTAATGCATCTAAACAACTATCAGTTAGACACACTAATACAAGACCTGGTTCGCTAAGACCATCACTCTGATACCACCTGTAGTTACAGTGGGGATAACCACCGTCCTACCCAGTGCCTTCCCAGCTAACCGCCTGGTGACCACTGAGTGTACCTCAGATACTGATTTTAGGGCCTGCCTCTCGGCTACTGCCAATCCTCGTAAGGGATCGCAAGGAGTAAGAGCCAATGCTTCGCCACAGGTCACACTGTGAGAACCTCCTTTATGACTAACCCGAACCAACGGCGTTAAACCAGCTCTGATACCACATGTCATACCCCGTCCTAATCTATCTGGACGAAGTCTTCAACATTAGGTCCCATTGCGAGGTACTGTCCTAAATATGCCATGAACGACTCCATGTAATATCCTTAAAATGAGAAAATTCACATCGGAAGATTTCTTTCATACCTGAGAATAAACATGCTTTAAAGGGTCAACCAAAAGGTTGGTGAGTTCATAGGTTTATTGTAATCAATCATTTCTATAATTTTAATAGACCACAAGATTTCTCATTTTTTATAAATATCATTACACTCGCAAGTGTATAAAATCCATTCGTATGATGAACACCTGGTAACCGACATTAACATAATGCATATAGAATATTCCCCGCATACTCGCAAGTATGCCATATAATATTGGCAATCGCAATCACCATTTAAATCGAAGTACTAAAGCATTCCAAATTCTAGAATGGGGTTTGTTAGGCCCATAGATCTATCTTTAGGATTCACATCAATTAGGGGCCATTTCCCTAATTCTTAGGTTACCAGACTTGAAGGGGCAATATTCGGTATAGTAATCCAACCATACAATGTAGTTTCAAGTACTTGTGTCTATTTCGTCAAACATTTATAAAAGCAGCGCATGTATTCTCAGTCCCAAAAATATATATTGCAAAAGCATTTAAAAAGGGAGCAAATGAAACTCACCATACTGTATTTTGTAGTAAAAATACATATGACGAAACTGGACAATGCAGGGCTGGGCTTGGATTCACGAACCTATATCAGTTATATATATTAACACATATAATCGTAATTTAAATAATTTCATCTATTAATTATATTATTTATATATTTAGTGTTGTTTTTTATATATAATTTGTACTAAATTCTACTATATATTATATTTATATTTATATATCTTATGTTATATGTGTATTTATTTTATATATATATATATATATATATATATATATATATATATATATATATATATATATATATATATATATATATATATATATATATATATATATATAATAGAAATGTTAATATTTTTAATATATAAATATAGGTAATATTAATACAATTATAGTATAAATATATTTTTATTTACAAAATATTTATTTGTTATAATAATATAATAATAATGATAATGTAATTTTAAATAAAAAGGTAGTTTTAAATAATGAAAATTTTAATAATAATGATACTTTTGATAATACTAATAATTTTAATGAAAACAAAAATGTAATTTTAATAAAAATGATAATTTCAAAAAAAAAATGGTTCTTTTAATAATAGTAATAATAATAATAATAATAATAATAACTATAATATCTATAATATCTATAAAAATAATATTTTTACTAATAATGATATTAATAATAATAATAATAATAATAATAATAATAATAATAATAATAATAATAAAAAAAATAATAAAACTAATAAAACTACCTTTTAAAAGTCTTTCCAATAATGGATGCCCCAGACCGGGCTCGAACCCACGACCTCTCACTCAAACTAACACATACATAAACCACTCCTTCGTCTATATTATTTCTGAATTATACCCCACGCTTAATTATTTTAACACGTTGATAGTTGAAGCCCAAAACAAAACTCTAGTGGCCTACGACAGAAAAAGTGGCACAATCATTGGATCAAGTGGATATTTATTAATCGTCACAGGGAATATGAAGAGCATAAAATCGAATCATCAATATCATCGCTCACCAAATCTATGTTCACGATAACAATAATGGTCATAGATTTTGTGGAGGTCTTTACGACAGAAACACAGTAGCTATTAACCTGATGATTTGTTAATCGAAGATAGGAGTAAGGGTCTAGGTGCGTTCGATTAGACACACGATGGTACAGACAACCGAAGGTGTGAAGTTTATGGTTGTGTTTGATGACGATGGTTTGATGGCACAAAGAAAGGAACAGAAAGGTATTGCAGCTATAATAGTCGGTTCTTGTCGAAAGTAGCAGCAGGAAACAAGCTTGATTAGCAGCATTTCATATGGTTTTGTGGTGGTGGTTGTCATATGTTATTTAAACAGAAAGTGATTGATTAAGTGATGTTGGTGATGGTGGCTTGTATCCCTGCTTCGATATCATATGGTGAGCAATTAATAGGCATATAAGGAATGCGGAGTATTTGTGAATTTGAACAAAACAATACCAGAATAAGCCTCCAATTCGTCAATATCTGCATCGGCTTATCATTATCACGACATAATAACTTCGTCCTCATCATATTACTTCGAATATCCTTATCATAGACATAATCTTAATCATAATTGAGTCACCCTGATCACCTCATCATCATTGTTTTATTTTATCTTCATAAACTATCGCCATATATCATCATTGTGATCATGTATATCATCATCGTCATATCATATAGATATACCATTTAGTTTTTCTGTTTCTGATTCTAGTCTGCAGATGGCCCACCAAAAATTCTGCCCAACATGAAGATTGGGCCATCTCAGTCCAATAACAAACTAGATCCTTCATGCCCAACATACATGAGATTCTCGGCCCATCATAATTAAAAGAAAAATAATAAATTTTAAATATCGATATCTGGTACAGCAACTTGGTTTTGTTTTCCACTTCCCCATGTGCATAAAGACCCACTTTATATTTTATATTACTTCTTTTACTTTCACTTTATGAAAACAATTGGGATTATTTGAAGTAGTGGGATTTAAAGAAAACAAAAAGCATGAAATTGATAGTAGTTCAACATTGCTATTGTTGTCATTATCTTAGGTCCACAATAGTAGCAGTAGTTTAAATGACGATTTAAGGGGATTACCGATGGTTGAGATGTGATGATGTTGGAGTTGTGGTTTGGATATTGATGTTCAAAGGTGGTTTACGGCGGCCAACAGAAGCAGAAGTGCAGCAGAGATAATGAATGTTGGTGTGGTTTTAAACGTATACATATCAGTGGAAAAAAAAATATGGCAGTTTGTATATGGGTTGGTTTATGATTTAAAATTTGAAACTGAATAGCGGTGTTCGTTGATGATTAACAAGTAGACGATAAATATTTTTAAAATAGTATCAGGTTCACCTTATTGTGTTCTTAAGTGGTAATCGATTGAAGGTGGTGAGGTTCACGGTAGAGGATGGTGGCGGCCAGAATAGTAGCAGCAGTAATCACGAGTAGCAGTTTAGTTAGAAACAGAAAACTATTAAGCGAGTAGCAGTGGTTTGTGTTCTTTGATGATGAGGGTGTTGATGGTGATGAAGTGGTGAAAATCTAAAGGTGGTGACTTGCGAATAACAACGTTGAAGAAGAAGGTTCTTGTTCTA
The DNA here is from genome assembly GCF_046630445.1 of Rutidosis leptorrhynchoides. Classification (NCBI taxonomy): domain Eukaryota; kingdom Viridiplantae; phylum Streptophyta; class Magnoliopsida; order Asterales; family Asteraceae; genus Rutidosis; species Rutidosis leptorrhynchoides. The sequence goes on from NC_092340.1 coordinate 54,932,815, forward strand.
ACCGAAAACACTACTCAAAGATGTTAGATGATGTTGTGATAAGGTGATGTTCGTTGGTGGGTTTGATGAATCATTCGAACAAAATAGAAATAAGAAAATTAAAAGTAGTAATGGTGGTGATCTAGGGTGGTTCAAAGGTTTGCAAGGTGGTGGATTGATGATCAAATGAAGATGGGTTGATGCTAAGGTTTGATCGTAAGAAAAGAAACAAGATGGTGAGGTTGATGATATTGTATTTTATACAGATTAGAATCTAGTAGTAGTGCAAGTGGGTGGGTTGTTGGGTTTTAAATCTTCAAATGTAATTGAAGTTGTAATTTATTATTATTAGTGCTCGACATAAAAACACAAGCAGAACAGGAAGCCAGGAAAAAAAATAAAAGAAAATAGATAGTGATATGTAGTAGGTATCCAGCTATATCGGTATCTTTATGTCTATATCTATTTATGTCTGTAACTGCATTTTATATAGGGAACCATAATCATAGTCATAAAATCATTAATATTACAAAATTAATATTTAATATTAATATTCATATTAATAATAATATCAAAACTAGTAATAATAATAATGATAGAGATAATAATAATATTTAATGATATTAATATCATAATAATACTAATTGGAATAATGATGATAACGATTTTAAATAAAATGATAATTTTAGTAATCAAATTAATAATAATACTTCTAAATACCCTAATGATAATTAAATTTATAATTTTACTAATAACAATGATACAAATAATGATTCAATAATGTTAATATTAACATTTTTCTTTAATCATAATGAAAGTAATAATAATAATATTATTAACTATATTTTAATTTGTAATTACTTATAAATTTATTAATTGTATCATATTTACCCATTACATAATATATTGAATCTCTAATATTTATTAATCATAAATGTATATTATTATATTTATAATGTTACTTATGTATAGAATTTATTAATATATATATATATATATATATATATATATATATATATACACACATATAATCATATATGCACTTCCAGTTATATATATATTGTTCGTGAATTGTCGAGCACGGTCAAAGGTTATCTTCATGTATGAAAACAAAATTTAAAATTTTTGAGACTCAACATTACCGACTTTGCTTATCGTGTCAGAATCTTATAAAGATAAAGTTTAAATTTGGTCGGAAATTTCTAGGTCGTCACAGCAGGAACCCGAGTTGGGTCGGCCCAGTAGGACAGCTCAACAACATGTAATGGCCCAATTCTCCTTCGGCCCAACAAGTATACACGATCCAAAAAAAAAATAGAATATGTGGCATGTCCAACAATTTAAATCGGTTTAATAAAAGGGTTAAGGTTGTCTTCTACAGCCGTAACCAACAACAAGGAGAAGAAAAAATATCGTAGGTTAAAGGGTATTAACAGAAAGGTGTAACAACGATGGTTTGATATCATCATCATCACTTCTTTCGTTTCTTCATTATCTTTATCATCATCGCTGTTTATCATTATTTTCATCATTCATTCGTGTTTTAAATTTCAACAGAAACAGTGAGGAGCAGGTTGTAGGTTAAATCATGGGTTTCGATTGATGACGATGGTGGGTTTATGGTGGTGCTCACGGTGATGGTTTGATGGTTAGCCGATGGTACATCGAAACAACTATAAAGAAAAGTGGTCTTGATTGTTCATGGTAAATTGGTGGAGGTTATGTGGGTTTTCATGAGGGTGGTGTAGAAGGTGGGGATTCACGGTGGTGTCGTGGGGTGGCGGACTTGGTGGTTTCCAGAGGTTGTAAACTGAAAAGAAGGGTGGTTGATGGTATCCATTGGTTGTTTGTGTCGACAGAATCCCAACAGAAGCCATGGTTCTCGAAGGGTTGCAGGTGATTAAACGGTTTCGATGGTTTTGGTTTTTGATGGATTGTGGTGTTACATAAAGGTGGCGATGGCGGTGATGATGGTTATAGATAGTAGCCGGTGGTGGTTGTGGTTGTGAATTCCGGACAGAAACAGAAGGTTAGAGCAGTAGCAACCTGGTTTGCACTTTAAAACTGATAGAAACAGAAATAACATATAGCAGTAGCAGTCCATTTTATGTTTTGGTCAAGAAGAGAAAACGAGAGAGAGAGAGAGGAGATGAAGGTGACGGTGATGGGTGGTCTACGGTGGTGATGTGGTGGAGTGGTGGTATTGATTGTGGTGTGGCAACGGACGGTTGTGATGGTGGTTTATCCAATTCTCGTACATGTGTGTATGTATGTATATATAAGATAGAAATGGTGAGGGTGGTTCTTCGGGTTTATGAATAAGAAGAAGTAAGGTGACTGATGGAGTGGCGGACGGTTGTCAGGAGGTGGTGGTGGCAGTTTGTTGTAGGTAGTGAAGGTTCGGTGGGAGTGAGGGTTTGTAGTGTGAATATGTTTCTATGCCTGTAAATATGTATATGTAATATAGATTAGAGAGTGGAATGAGATGAAAAAGGAAAATAGTAATTCAACTAAATATAATATACTTAATCCTTCCTAATTCAAACGTGCTAGCAGCCTCCTTCTTTGTATTTACATACCGACAGTTTATCACGGATGGCTATATCGTGTCCATTGCTAAACAGTTAACGTATAAAAGTGTTTCTAAAAATCCTAAATTTTTAGATTAAATATATTTAATTATTTCACTCATTAACTGTTTGAAACCTGATAAAAAATGTTCGATAATTATTTATTTTCTGTTCTAATTTATATGTACGGAGTACTAATATTTAAACTAAAAAGGCAAAAATATTTTTGACAAATCTAAAATCTTCATAATCATTTTACAGTCCAACTTTTATTTCAATCCTTCATGAACATGTACAATATCTATATTAAAACTAACAAAACATCAACCGAATGTTACTGACATTTACTAATTAAGCTCGAAATCATTCATTTTCCTTTTACTCTCTCTCTATATATAATCAGTTTTAAATAACACGTTTTATCACATAATTATATATTATATATTTTTAAACAAATAGATTTAATATTATTTTATATTTACAAGTAGTATTTATATACATATATATATATATACATATATATATATATATACATACATTTGTAATAATAGTCTTCATTATATCGCATATTATTTTACATATTTATTTCCAACAATTAACTCATATATTATTTCAATTAATATTTCAAATTATTATATATATTAAAATATATATATATATATATATATATATATATATATATATATATATATATATATATATATATATATATATATATATATACATTTAGTTGTTTGTGAATCGTCGAGAACAGTCGAAGGGTAATTACATTCATAAAAATAGTTCAAAATCTTTGAGACTCAACTTAACAGACTTTGCTTATCGTGTCAAAGATATTAAATCGTATCGAGAGTTTGGTTTAAAATTAGTCGAAATTTTCCGGGTCATTACAGTACCTACCCGTTAAAGAAATTTCGTCCTGAAATTTGAGTGAGGTTGTCATGGCTAACAATAAAAATGTTTTCATGACGAATATGAGTTGATAATTAGAGTTTTATCTTTATTGATTAATATAGATAAAATGATTCGATCACGTGAAGCGTACGAGTGAAGCTATCACAAAAGAGTGAAAAGTTTCGTCTTAACTTTTGACGTAGTCATGGTTGATTTTTGGAATTCAAGGAATTTAAGGAAATCTTCTAATCAGAAAGAAAATGTAATAACACGATTTATTAGCAACTGTTGGAATTACGGAAGAACATAAATATCAAAGGAAATATTTCCGTGAAGCTTAAGTAGAATGAGAGAGTCGTGTAACATGGCACATGATGACGGTATTGTCCGTGAATCATCACGTTCCATTAGAAATTCAGCATGACTTACTGTAATATAACCACGTTGGCCTGACTTCATTATTTTATAATAACTCATGCTTCAATTCCCAACACTTCTCTAGGAAATCATTCATAATTTAAACTCGATTGTTACAGAATATAGAAACTAAAACAGTGTCTTTTATGATGTAATATAGGTAGCACGAAGAGATAAATAATTTCGGACAAGAATAGTTGTGAAGGTATCCTAAGGAATATCGAAGATATTTATAACGGAAGATACGATGATATCTTAGAATTTCTAAAGTACTTGAAATTAAAAGGTAATGCAGAAACTTTTTCTGCAAAGAATTGAAATAAGTAGGAAGCTCGTCAGGTACTGAATCGTCTGGATTCGTTAAGTACATGTTTACTCCTTGTGATTTGTCCACAGTCTCCTTCATGGTTTGCTCAATTCATTTTCCAGTACCAATTTTCTATTGAGTGTTTCCAACACTCCATTCTTGATCATCAAACTTTTGGCCATTAAAACCATCTACAACTTTTACTGTTTCATCAGCATTTTCAGAACTCAGATATCTGATTCGTAAGTTAGAGTGCTTTTCAAGAATTCAGAGATTCCGAATTGAAATTCATCAGTCCAAAAGATATACGTTATATATAGATATATAATTGTTGACGTAGGAACGCTGCGAAATTCGAGAATTAATGATTAATGCTTCCCGGTATTTGGTATGGCAACTATCGCTACAAGATGTCGATGAGTACATGATATTGTTTCAATAAAAAATTTTAGGAGAGATTTAAGCCAAGGAGCAACGAGGTTGCTGGTACGTCTGTTGGTAATATTGTAGAATATAAAAGGTTTCCTGGTAACAATAACAATGACAATCGTATGTATCAAAGTTATAATAAGGTTGATTCGAACGAAAAGTCGAGGTTGACTTGTTGGAGCTGTGACAAAACTGGCTATCTCGAACAGGAGTTGTAAAGTTATTTTCGATAATAATAACGCTAGAGGAATTAGCACAGCTACGTGTTTTACTCATGTTCCGAGAGTTTTTCAGGTGCATAACTATATGCATAAATCTTTCCTTCCGTAGATGAAGTGCTGTTGGTTCATCCTCTCGATTGAGGTGTTTTCAAGAATCATGAAATGTTTGAACGCAGATTGTAATCGTCAAGATACAAATGAGGTTTAAGATGAAATCAAGTGGAAAACTTGAAGAATTGTTTAGTTTCATATGTTATAATCAATATTTTAATTCATTTTTATTTGTCTAATGTTAATAGTCCACAGTTAGTAGTTCAATAATTCATATATAGTTTAGTATAGAATATTCGAATTAATTAATACGTATCGTAACCCATTGTATACATGTTTCAGACTCGATCACAACTCAAAGTATATATATTATTTTAGAATCAACCTCAACCCTGTATAGCTAACTCCAGCATTACTGCATATATAATGTTTATGGTTATTCCAAATAATATATATAGATGACGTCAATATGATATGTCAAAACATTGTATACGTGTTCCGATTTATCCGATGATATTTAAAGTGCGTAAAATAAATAACAGAAATTAAATGACGATAAATAAAATTACGGGAATTAAAATTGCGATAATTAAAATGTAATCAGTTAGCTAGGAACAGTTAGCTAGGATTATGTTAGCGTGGATTCTTAACAAAATTTCTCATAGTTAATTTGTTTGTTTCTAACAAATTTTATTTTGTCCAATATTTTCTTCATTATGCCACTTGTTAGATTCTGATAGGTCAAAATCTAAATATGAAATTGAATGAAAATGATTATTCTGTGGTGAACGGATACGTATATCTGTGGATGTAAGTAGGATAGTAAATGACTGTTGAATCAGATTGAAAGAATGTACAGTGTAACTTATTAATGTGAAACTAAATATTCCCCGGGTATTACCCACCCGTTAAAATATTTTCACCATTAATAGTTTGTACAAAAGAACTTTTAATTACAATCTTTATGAAAATATATATACATATATATTTTCTTCAGATGTAATCATGGACTTAATGAGTCAATATAATATTAAACTCATTTGATTTACCGTTAGAACTAGAATACATAATCTCTAAAACATTAGAGATTACATAATCGCCATGTAGAACGAAGATAAATGATGTAGAACGATATGTAGAACAAAAATTATGCTCGAGGTATAGATTGTGATGTTGAGGCGTGTGATGTTGAAGCTACTGGTGCTGGTGATGTTGATGAAGCTGGTACATTTTGCACCATATTCTCCAAAATCATTACTCAGGCCCGAAACTCGTTGACTTCTTTGGTTACTCCGGGATGATTGGCGGTTGGAAAAAGCGGTGAATAAGGTTTTGAATTTGAGATAGTATATAATCATGGCGAGATATTCAGGAAATGAGGGTGAAAATGGTGTTTCGGATTGGTTTGCCGGTGAGTGCTTCAGGTTCATCGCCAAGAGGGAAATTTGGTTGATGGAAAGTATCGCCTTCTTCTCATCTCCATTGATTGAGTCGACTACGAACTCATCCCCAATTCATCCAGAATTGATGATGGCTAATTGGTTGGTTCATTCCGGTCACACTGTTTTCGGAGCTCGAGTGAAACTCCATATTGGAATCCGAGGGACTTGAACTAGTGGCGAGTTCCATTTTGTTCGATTGAATGAAGGATTTTTCGATATGAAATGATTTTCCGGCTATCGGATGGTATTCTAATTACACAGAATACCTATATATAGTACAGGAGTTCCCGTAGATTACGGAGGAATTTTCGGAAGCTGTCAGGCAAAGTTTACAGTAACAGGCACACTAAGATACGAATTTATCTATACACTATCTATGCAATAGAGGCAGTAAGACATGTCTAGACTTTAAGGTTGATAAGCAAGTAATTTTTGACACGAAATGATAAGCAAAACTTTTGACATGCAGACACGGTCAAAGTCCAGACCCGCTAATACATCTAAACAACTTATCAGTTAGACACACTAATGCAAGACCTGGTTTGCTAAGACCACCGCTCTGATACCACATGTGATGACCCGTCCTAATCCATAAGGACGAATACAATAACATATGATTACATCGCGAGGTACTTGACCTCTATATGATACATTTTATAAACATTGCATTCGTTTTTAAAATACAAACTTTCATTTCATCGAAAGTTGATGGCATGCATACCATTTCATAATATATCCAACTATAAATGACATAATAATATTCTTGATGAACTCAACGACTCGAATGCAACGTCTTTTGAAATATGTCATGAATGACTCCAAGTAATATCTCTAAAATGAGCCAATGCACAACGAAAGATTTCTTTCATACCTGAGAATAAACATGCTTTCAAGTGTTAACCAAAAGGGCTGGTGAGTTCATTAGTTTTTCATAATCAATAAATTTCATATTTTTAATAGACCACAAGATTTAAATTCCATCTTTCATAAACATTATCTCGTATCAGGCATTTCGCACGGCATAGAGATAAAAGTCTTTCATACGAACTACAAACACCTGGTAATCGACCTTAACAAAATGCATCTAGAATATCCCCCGCATACCGGCATTCCGCACGGTCATGCAAAAAGCATACAATCAGGCCACTCTTTTAAATATGATGGTTGAGTACACCTCACAAACAGATCATATCTTTTAAAGCTGGCGATTGTATACCTATTTCGAAGTACTAAAGCAGTTCAAATTCTCTGACTGAGGCTTGTTAGTGCCCATAGATCTATCTTTAGGATTCGCCTCAATTAGGGTGTCTGTTCCCTAATTCTCAGATTACCAGACTATAAGGGGTGATATCCGGTGTACTCATAACTCATTCGTAGAATGTTTTTAAGTACTTGTGTCTATTCCGTCAAACATTTATAAAAGTAGCGCATGTATTCTCAGTCCCAAAAATATATATTGCAAAAGCATTTAAAAAGGGAGTAATGAAACTCACTCTACAATATTTTGTAGTAAAAATATTCATACGACGATATTAAACAATGCAGGGTTGGCTTCGGGTTCACGAACCTATATTATTTATATATATATTAAAACATATAATCGTAATTGAACAAGTTATGTATTATTATTAATTGATATTTTAGTAATTTGTATTTTTCATTAATAACTAAATTAACTATATTTATTTTATATACTTTAGATAAATAGTTAGTTTTTATTATGAAAATATTAATGTTGTTATGTGATATGTATTAAATATATTTTTATATAGTTATTCATTTGGTAAAATAATATCAATAATAATAAATAACAATTTGTATCTTTTATGATAATAATAATAATAATATTGATACTACCAATAATCTAAATGATAATTTTATTAATAATATAAATTTTGATAAAAAATGATAATAATAATAGTAGTAATAATAATAACTATAATAACTATAAAAATTACATTTTTTCTAACAATGATAATAATAATAAAAGTGATAACAATAATAAAAATGATAATTTTAATATTTTTAATAATAAAAATGATAATAATAATGGTATTAATACTAATAATACTTATTTTAATAATAATAATGATATTAATGATAATAATAATAATACTTATAATACCTAATGCTAATACTTATTAATGATATACTTATTAATGATAATAATATTAATCATATAACAACAATAATTAATAATAACAATAATAATAATAATAATAATAATAATAATAATAATAATAATAATAATAATAATAATAATAATAATCATAATCATAATCATAATAATAATAATAATAATAATAATAATAATAATAATAATAATAATAATAATAATAATAATAATAATAATAATAATAATAATAATGATACTAATAATAAAAATAAAGATAAACTACCTTTAAAGCTTTCCTAAAAATAAAATGCCTCAGACAGGGCTCGAACCCTCGACCTCTCGCTAACCCGAACACCACACAACCATCCATCCATTTCGTGTTTCCTGATTAATTCTATAACCAAATTTATTTAACCCGATCCTATTTCTCTCTTCTTCATCATCCTTGGTATCTCAGCCCAGCAGGAACCCGAGTTGGGTCGGCCCAATAGGACAGCCCAACAACATGTAATGGCCCAATTCTCCTTCGGCCCAACAAGTATACACGATCCAAAAAAATAGAATATGTGGCCCGTCCAACAATTTAAATCGGTTTAATAAAAGGGTTTAGGTTGTCTTCTACAGCTGCAACCAACAACAAGGAGAAGAAAAAATATCGTAGGTTAAAGGGTATTAACAGAAAGGTGTAACAGTGACGGTTTGATATCATCATCATCACTTCTTTCGTTTCTTCATTATCTTTATCATCATCGCTATTTATCATTATTTTCATCATTCATTCGTGTTTAAAATTCAACAGAAACAGTGAGTAGCAGGTTGTAGGTTAAATTGTGGGTTTCAATTGATGACGATGGTGGGTTTATGGTGGTGCTCACTGTGATGGTTTGATGGTTAACCGATGGTACATCGAAACAGCTATAAAGAAAAGTGGTCTTGATTGTTCATGGTGAATTTGTGGAGGTTATGTGGGTTTTCATGAGGGTGGTGTAGAAGGTGGGGATTCACGGTGGTGTCGTAGGGTGGTGGACTTGGTGGTTTCCGGAGGTTGTAAACCGAAGAAGAATGGTTGTCGATGGTAACCATTGGTTGTTTGTGTCGACAGAATCCAAACAGAAGCCATGGTTCTTGAAGGGTTGCAGGTGATTAAACGGTTTCGATGGTTTTGGTTTTTGATGGATTGTGGTGTTACACGAAGGTGGCGATGGCGGTGATGATGTTTATAGATAGTAGCCGGTGGTGGTTTTGGTTGTGAATTATGGACAGAAACAGAAGGATAGAGTAGTAGCAACCTGGTTTGCACTTTAAAACGGATAGAAATAGAATAGCAGTCCATTTTATGTTTTGGTCAAGAAGAGAAAAAGAGAGAGAGAGAGAGAGAGAGAGAGAGAGAGAGAGAGAGAGAGAGAGGAGATGAAGGTGATGGTGATGGGTGGTCTACGGTGGTGATGTGGTGGAGTGGTCGTATTGATTGTTGGGTGGCAACGGACGATTGTGATGGTGGTTTATCCAATTCTCGTACATGTGTGTATGTATGTATATATAAGATAGAAATGGTGAAGGTGGTTCTTCGGGTTTACAAATAAGAAGAAGTAAGGTGACTGATGGAGTGGCGGACGGTTGTCAGGAGGTGGTGGTGGTGGTTTGTTGTAGGTAGTGAAGGTTCGGTGGGAGTGAGGGTTTGTAGTGTGAATATGTTTCTATGCCTGTGAATATGTATATGTAATATAGATTAGAGAGTGGAATGAGATGAAAAAGGAAAACAGTAATTCAATTAAATATAATATACTTAATCCTTCCTAATTCAAACGTGCTAGCAGCCTCCTTCTTTGTATTTACCTACTGACAGTTTATCACGGATGGCTATATCGTGTCTATTGCTAAACAGTTAACGTATAAAAGTGTTCCTAAAAATCCCAAATTTTTAGATTATATATATTTAATTATTTCACTCATTAACTGTTTGAAACCTGATCAAAAAGGTTCGATAATTATTTATTTTCTGTTTCAATTTACATGTACGGAGTACTAATATTTAAACTAAAAAGGTAAAAATATTTTTGACAAATCTAAAATCTTCATAATCATTTTACAGTCAAACTTTTATTTCAATTCTTCATAAACATGTACAATATCTATATTAAAACTAACAACACATCAACCGAGTGTTACTGACGTTTACTAATTAAGCTCGAAATCATTCATTTTCCATTTACTCTCTCTCTATATATAATCAGTTTTAAATAACAAGTTTTGTCACATAATTATATATATTATATATTTTTAAACAAATAGATTTAATATTATTTTATATATTTACAAGTAGTATTTATATATATATATATATATATACACACATTTGTAATAATAGTCTTCATTATATCGCATATTATTTTACATATTTATTTCCAACAATTAACTCATATATTATTTCAATTAATATTTTAAATTATTATATATATTTATATATATATATATATATATATATATATATATATATATATATATATATATATATATATATATATATATATATCAATTTACATTTAGTTGTTCGTGAATCGTCGAGAACTGTCGAAGGGTAATTACATTCATAAAAATAGTTCAAAATCTTTGAGACTTAACCTAACAGACTTCGCTTATCGTGTCAAAGATATTAAATCGTATCGAGAGTTTGGTTTAAAATTAGTCAAAATTTTCCCGGTCATTACAATATTTGTATTGCAGATAGTGGTGCCACTTACACCATACTCAAATCTAAAAAATATTTCACAGACTTGAAAGCAACAGAAGAAACTATACATACTATATCAGGTCCTATGGACTTAATAAAAGGAATGGGAAAGGCAAAATTCATGTTACCAAATGGTACGAATTTTCTGATAAATAATGCCTTATTTTCTCCCATGTCAAAGAGAAATTTATTAAGTTTCTCTGACATATACCAAAATGGATATGATTATCAGTCAGTGATAACAGAAAATGAAAAATATTTAAGTATCACTGATAAGAATTGTGTAATTGAAAAACTACCAAGACTTCATTCTGGTTTACATTATACACATATAAGTGTACCTGAAGTAAATGTGGTAGTTAAAGAAAAGTCATGTGATCCTGAAATGATCAATTTGTGACATGATGAAGTGACCCGTCCGAATCCATAAGGACGAATACAATAACATATGGATACATTGCGAGGTATTTGACCTCTATATGATACATTTTACAAACATTGCATTCGTTTTTAAAAGACAACTTTTATTTCATCGAAAGATGACATGCATGCATACCATTTCATAATATCCAATCTATAAATTACCTAATCTGTCATTTACTTAACAATAATCTTTATCGAACTCAACAACTTGAATGCAACTTCTTTTGAAATATACCATGAAAGACACCAAGTAATATCTTTAAAATGAGCAAACGCACAGCGAAAGATTTTTTTCAAACCTGAGAATAAACATGCTTTCAAGTGTCAACCAAAAGGTTGGTGAGTTCATTAGTTTATCATAATCAATCATTTCCATAATTTTAATAGACCACAAGATTTCATTTATTCAATAATCATACACTCGCAAGTGTTTAAAATTCATTCATATGGATTGAACACCTGGTAACCGATATTAACAAAATGCATCTAGAATATCCCCAAACATATAAACATCGAAGTACTAAAGCAGTTCAAATTCTCTGACTGGGGCGTGTCAAAGCCCATAGATCTATCTTTAGGATTAGCATCAATTGGTGGCAATTATAATAAACACCAATTCTTAGGCTACCAAGTTCAACAAGGGCGATATCCGGTATAACAATTCAACCATAGAATGTAGTTTCGATTACTTGTGTCTATTTCGTCAAACATTTATAAAAGTGCATGTATTCTCAGTCCCAAAAAGATATATTGCAAAAGCATTTAAAAAGGGAGCAAATGAAACTCACAATACTGTATTTCGTAGTAAAAATACATATGACGTCATTGAACAAGTGCAAAGTTGGCCTCGGATTCACGAACCTATATTAATTATATAGATTCATATGTTGGTCAATATTTGTCTAACAATTTAGGTCAAGTCATAGTGTACCACAATCCTAATGCTCGAGACTAATATGCAAAAGTCAACTTGACTAAAATGACTTCTAAAATCTTTACATGTTTATAATATAATTTAAATATAGTCGTTATATGTATTTACATATATTTATCAAATTTTATTAGAGTAATTAATACATGTCATTTATTAATAAAATTTATATTAAAATTTATATATGATAAAAATATATTTTTATATATCTCAAGTAATAAAATTTATTAAGTTCACTTAATATCACAAAAATATAGTGGTATGTATTATTAATGTAATTATATAACGTGTGGTAAAAATATCTTTGTATCACTTATTTATTCAATAAAATAATATTGATAATAATAATAATGAGTAGAAGTTGTATTATTTTGTAATAATAATAATAATAATTATTATTATTCTACTAATAATAACAATAACAATATTTATATTTACTAATGATGATATTAATTATAATAAAATGATTATTCTAATCATGATAATTTTAATAATAACGATACTTTTTATTATTAACTGTAATAATAATAATATTTTATAAAAATAATAATTCTATTCAAAATGATAATTTTTAATAATGATAATAATAATGGTATTTAATAATAACAATGATATTTCTATTAAAATCATAAAAAAATGATAGTTTTAATATTAATGATTATTTTAATAATAATAATAACGATAAAAGTAATAAAATGATAGATTTGATAAAAATATTGATTATTTTAATAATAATAATAATAATAATAATAATAATAATAATAATAATAATAATAATAATAATAATAATAATAATAATAATACTAATACTAATATTGATTATTAGATTATAATAATAATGACGATAATAACGATGATAACGATTACGATAACGATAACGATAACGATAACGATAACGATAACGATAACGATAACGATAACGACGATAGTAATAATAATAATCATTTTAACAATAATACATAAAATTATAGATAATTCAATTGACTATATCTTTTAATCCGTTCATCGAAATCATTCGAGTTCTAAATGAAAAGTTCTTAATTTTTTGCTAGCTTTCCAATGACATGCATATCATATACCTTATCTTAGTAGCATATGTATCTAATTCAGGATTCAACATAACCTATCTACCGACAATACACTATTTATATATAAAAGTTAAGTTATGAGTGCTCACGTATCAATATTGAGATTCAATATTGCAGGAAAGTACGTAGACGCAATGAAAATGATAAACGTTAGGTTGACCTCACGAGCAATACCCTCGAACAATACCCATAACCTCCATAGCTATAACCCATAATTTTCTTAGCTCTATCCCGTTTGAAAACTTATTTTGAAATCGCCTGAATATAACTCCGTCGTAGTATTTTATATATACTAATAATATCTTGAAATAATACTGAGTAAATATATATATGTAAATCGATTGAGAGAGTTTAGAGAAATATATTTTCAAGTTTCTATGAAATAATGAAACATATTGAATTCTATTTATAATAGATTTTTGAATTATTAAAGTGAATTATTAAAGTATGAATTATTAAAGTGAATTATTAAAGTATGAATTATTAAAGTGAATTATTAAAGTATGAATTATTAAAGTGAATTATTAAAGTTAAAGTAAAGTAAAAGGTAAAGTTAAAGTATAGTAAAAGTATAAAACTATGTATGTATAATACGCGTATAAATATATATAATATTAATTTAAATCGTTATATATATTTAATAAAATAATATATAAATATCGTAATCTTTATCATACTGGTTAAGAAATGAGTTGTCAAAAGTGGTTCTAGATATTTATAAAAGTTATATACTTTTTAATAATAAAGTTCTTTTTAAACTTAAAACATTTTTGTACGTTTGGAACTAGACCAAATAAATATGATAATTTTGTTTTCCAAAACTAAATATATTTAAGAATTATTTTGTTAAAAGGTTAAAATAATGGAAATCGTTATATCATAAAACGTTTTAGAAAAATAGAATTATATATATTCATAATAGGTTTCAAGTTTTTAAATTACAGTCTGTTGGTGAAGCATGGGATAAAGTCCAAAGGTTAAATAAATGTATGAAATCATCTTAATGAAAAATGTCGAGTTACTTAACTTGTCGATATCCAACCTCTAAGTTATTTACACTCCACGTTCTTACTTTCACATTAAATAAAATGAAAGTTAACATAGTTATCTTATCAAGGTCACGAGGAAAATATTATAAAACATGAATCGGAAATTAATCAGGAATTTCCACTAACCCTTGTCTAGTTCCTGTTAATTGACACATTTGTTCTTACTTATAAATCACTTTACCATTTTCCGAATGTTGTCAAAAAGATTAGATTTCTTAAATCACAGTAGACCTCATAATATAGACTCGTAATCATATCACAATGTATCTGATAATTCAATCATTTAATATTATCTTTTAATTTCGTCGATAAATATATTAAACATATATTGAAACAAATACGTTTATGTAAAGTATTATACATCTAATACTTTGTTAACGTTTTCAATTAATATAACTATATTATATATATATTTATATACACATAAATGTTCGTGAATCGTCGAGCACAGTCAAAGGGTAATTGATTACATGAACACAGTTCAAAGTTTTTGAGATTTCAACATTACAGACCTTGCTTATCGTGTCGGAAACATTACATTATTTAAAGATAAAGTTTAAATTTGATCAGAAATTTCCGGGTTATCACATTACCTACCCGTTAAAGAAATTTCATCCCGAAATTTGATTGGGATCGTCATGGCTGACAATAAGTATGTTTTCATGACGCATACAAGCTAAAAATTAGAGTTTTAACATCATCGAGTAATATAGATAAAACAGTTTGATTTTGCGAAGAGTACGAGTGAAGTTATCACAAAAGAGTGAAATGAATAAATGTAGATTCGTCATATCTTTTGACGTAGATAGGATTGATTTCCGGAGTTCAAGGGATTTAGAGAAAATCTTCGTAATAAGATTTGATTCTTCGGTAATTAAGGAAATTAGGATCTTCTTTGATTAAATGCGATAACTTGTCACGATTGCTCTGTCAGATTTTTTGCTATAAATCCACTCCCTTCGTTTCTTTATTTCCACAGCTCACCTTCTATTCTTCCTCCCTCAATTCATACTTTAAAGCATTCATCAATATGCTTCATCCAGTTCTGCTTCTTGATATATTTCTAGCTTTCATATCTATCATTCTTCTTTTTCATCTACCGTCGGAAGAAACTATTTACTTCTACTATACTCTTGGTTTTATAGTGTTTTTAGTTCTCCCGTGTCTTTATATTGCTATATGCATCGATATATATGGTTTGTAATTTCTGGGTTATTGTTGGGCTTTATATCTTCCCTTATATTTCAAAGTCCCTGCTTCTGTCTTCAATAATCATTGTCATCCACAGTTAATGCTCTCTCCTATTTGCTGCGATTTATACTCCAATTTCTATTTCGGAGCTTTATTCTTTTGTTTTCTCTTCTTGCCATTAAGCACCGCATGTAATGGTTCAGAATTTGTACATATGAATTTCGGAATGAACATAGTTAATGTTCTAAGAAGGAAATTGTAATGGTACGATATTGATTTGTCAAATTACCAGAATACCTCGAAAAAGATCGAATCATCAAGAAAAATATTTTCTTGATATGTTTAGAGGTTAAGTAGAATACAAGAATCGTGTAATCATGGCACATGATGACGTTATGATCTATGAATCATCACGTTCTATTTAGAAACTCAGCATGACTTACTGTAATATAATCACGTTGATCAAGTTTCATTATATTATACTAACTCATGCTTCAGTTCTCAACACTACTTCAAAAGCATTCATATTTTAAGTTCAAATTTTTCATAATTTAGAAACTAAAACAGTTTCCTTTATGATGTAATACAAATAGCGCGAAGAGATAATTGATTTCAGATAAGAAGGGTTATGAAAATATCTTCAGAAATATCTAAGATATTTATAATGAAAAATGTGATGATATCTTAGAATATCTAAGATCAGATGATGATGAAGAATATTGTTCGCAAGGGTTTAGAGTCAGGAGCAATGTATTCGTTAATGACTTCAGCAGACACTGAATCATTTAGATTCTTTGAAGGCAGGTTTAGTCTTTGTGATTTGTCCACAACCTCCTTCATAGTTTGCTCAATCCTTTTTCCAGTTCCAAACCTTCTCTTTTTATGAGCTTTGCCAACACACTATTCTTTACCGTCAAATTTTTTTTTACTGTTAAGGTCGTTTATGGTTTTTGCTGCTTCATCAGTATTTTTCAAAATTTCGAGAACTAAATAGATTGGGGTGTTTTTTAGAAACTTCACATTCGAAGTATGTAAGTTCAAGAGATAGACGTTATAAGTACACATATAACTGTTGGCGTAGACATGCTGCGAGATCTCAAAATACTGATTGCTGATTCTCTGTAATTGGTATGGCAATTATCGTTACAAAATGCAGATGAGTATATACCAGGGTTTTAATGAATAAATATAGATATTTTTCTGAGAGACTTCAGTCAAAGAGTAACGAAGATGCTGGTACATTTACTGATAATGTGGTGGAATATAAAAGGTTCTCCGGTAACAAAAAGATAATCGTATATATCAGGGTTATAATAAGGCTATTCCGGATGAAAAATCGAAGTTGACTTGCTGAAGCTGTGACAGAATTTGCTACTTTGAAAAGGAATTGTAAAGTTATTTTTGCTAATAAATGCCAAAGGATCTGACACGGATACGTGTTAAACTATGACTTTGGTTTCGATTTTTTTTAGGTACAAGACTGCGGGTAACATGTTGTTGGATCATCATCTCAATTGTTCATTATTTGAAGTGTCTTCAGGAATTTTCGAAGGGTTTGAACACAGATTGTAATCGTTAATATACATATGATGTTTTAGAATGTTACAAATATTTTTTGGAGTAGAAGTGATGTTCTAGCACAATTTTGAAGTCAAAGTATAGCTTTGAAAGATGTAGAGATTTAAGAGTGATGTCTCCTATTGAGTCTTGACTTGGATTCTGATTAGAATATGAAATTGAATTTGGATGGGAATGGTTGTTTTGATTTCTATAAAAGAATGTATATCGTTGTGAAAGTAGTGAGTATAGTTGATGATTTACTGAATCAGAATAAAGGATTGTAACATATTAATTGTGAATTTATATATGTCTCGGGTATTACCTACCCGTTAAAAAAAAATTCACAGTTAATGTTTTGTACAAAAAAAAATTATTACAGTATTTATGAAAATATATAGGTGTATATTTTCTTCAGATGTGACATAGATTTAATGAGTTAATATTAAATTAAACTCATTTGATTTACGGTTGAAATTAGAATTGAATAATCCCTAAAACTTTAGAAATTACATAAGTTTTTCTTCAATGATATTGAAATTATGAATCAATACTTCGTTATTTGTTGATGCATGATGTTGGTTTTCATGAAATTCTTGTGAACTTCGCAAGGTACGAATGATGTTATTTGAAAAGTTTCGAGTACATCGATGATGAAAGTGTAAAATCAATCATATATTTGAATAATATACTTGATTTAATATGAGATGGAATTCATTGAATTAAAACAGAGTTTGTAGTTAACGATGGTTAAGTTGCTGACGAAGAGTGTACATCACAGCATATTAGTAATATGAATTAACCGAGTAGTTAAGATTCACACATAATAGCTTAGTACGAAAAGATTTATTATGGTTTAAAAATTTATATATATAAGATATACATATGAATCCTTCAGTGGAAATGAGTTAATACTTCATAACTCGTTGATATGACATACTTGTTGTTGATTTATAATGATATCCATAGTGATTCTTGAACTGTCAGAGCTTGTGATGTTATAGGTGCTGATGATGCTGATGGTACTGACGGTGCTGGTGACGCTAACGGTACTGTTGATGCTACTGATAAAACAAGTCTAGCTCATAAATCACGCACCATTCTTGTCAGGATTTCTATTCTTCCCCTATCATTTTGGTTCATTCATCTGATTTATGCTTAGGGCTAGAATAGATAATCTCTAAGACTTTGGAGATTACATAATCGCCACGGAGTGTGTCTCTAATGGAGTTATGAATCAATACTTCATCGTTTTTTGTTGTTGGTATTCCTTGGTATCTACAGAGCGTATGACATTGGTGCTCGTGGGACAGATTGTAAAGTTGAGATATATGACGTGGTTGTGGTTGGGGGTGGTAATGGTACTATTGGCGTTGATGATGGTGATACTGATTATGCTACTGGTGCTGCTGCTGGTATTTGTAACCTTCGCACCATATTCTCCAAAGCCACTACCCGAGTGCGAAGCTCGTTGACTTCTTCTATTACACCGGGGTGATTGTCGGTTCGGACGAGCGGATAAATAAGATCTAGAATTTGGTATAGTATATAATCGTGACGAGATACTCTGGAAATGAGAGAGAAAATGGTGTTTCAAACAGGTTCGCCGGTAAGTGCTTCAGGTTCTTCGCCAAGAGGGCAATGTGATGGATGGAAAGGATCATCTTCTTCTTATCTCCAATGATTAAGGAGGCTACGAACCCATCCCCAATTCATCCAGAATAGATGATGGCTGATTGGTTGATCCATTCTGGTCACACTGCTTTCGGAGCTTGAGTGGGATTCCATTTTGGAATTCGAGGGACTTGAACTAGTGGAGAGTTCTATTTCGTACGATTGAATAAAGGATTTTTCGATATGAAATGATTTCTGTCTATCGGATGGTATTATAATTACATAGAATATCTATCTATATATATATATATATATATATAGAACAAAAGATTTCGTAGATTACTGAGGGATTTACGGGATATGTCAGGCAAAGTTTACAGTAACAGATACGCTAAGATATGAGTTAGCAGATACGCTAAGATATGAATTTTTTCTATACACTATCTATGCAATGAATGCATTAAGACTTGTTTAGACTTAAGATGATAAGCAAATAATTTCCGATAAAAATGATAAAAAAAACTTTTGACATGCAGACACGGTCGAAGTCCAGACTCATTAATGCATCTTAATATCTATCAGTTAGACACACTAATGCAAGACCTGGTTCGCTAAGACCACCGCTCTGATACCACATGAAGCGACCCTTCCCAATCCATAAGGAAGAATACAATAACATATGGATACATTGCGAGGTATTTGACCTCTATATGATACATTTTACAAACATTGCATTCGTTTTTAAAAGACAACTTTTATTACATCGAAAGATGACAGGCATGCATACCATTTCATAATATCCAATCTATAAATGACCTAATCTGTCATTTACTTAACAATAATCTTTATCGAACTCAACAACTTGAATGCAACTTCTTTTGAAATATACCATGAAAGACACCAAGTAGTATCTTTAAAATGAGCAAATGCACAATAGAAGATTTCTTTCAAACCTGAGAATAAACATGCTTTCAAGTGTCAACCAAAAGGTTGGTGAGTTCATTAGTTTATCGTAATCAATCATTTCCATAATTTTAATAGACCACAAGATTTCATTTATTCAATAATCATATACTCGCAAGTGTTTAAAATTCATTCATATGGATTGAACACCTGGTAACCGACATTAACAAAATGCATCTAGAAAGTATAAAACTATGTACGTATAATACGCGTATAAATATATATAATATTAATTTAAATCGTTATATATATTTAATAAAATAATATATAAATATCGTTATCTTTATCATACTGGTTAAGAAATGAGTTATCAAAAGTGGTTCTAGATATTTATAAAAGTTATATACGTTTTAATAATAAAGTTCTTTTTAAACTGAAAACATTTTTGTACGTTTGGAACTAAATCAAATAAATATGATAATTTTGTTTTCCAAAACTAAATATATTTAAGAATCATTTTGTTAAAAGGTTAAAATAATGGAAACCGTTATATCATAAAACGTTTTAGAAAAATAGAATTATATATATATATATATATATATATATATATATATATATATATATATATATATATATATATATATATATATATATATATATATATATATATATATATATAATTACAGTCTGTTGGTGAAGCATGGGATAAAGTCCAAAGGTTAAATAAACGTATGAAATCATCTTAATGAAAAATATCGAGTTACTTAACTTGTCGATATCCAACCTCTAAGTTATTTACACTCCACGTTCTTACTTTCACATTAAATAAAATGAAAGTTAACATAGTTATCTTATCAAGGTCACCAGAAAAATATTATAAAATAGGAATTGGAAATTAATCAGGAATTTCACTAACCCTTGTCTAGTTCCCGTTAATTGACACATTTGTTCTTACTTATAAATCACTTTATCATTTTCCGAATGTTGTCAAAAAGATTAGATTTCTTAAATCACAGTGGACCTCATAATATAGACTCGTAATCATATCACAATGTATCTGATAATTCAATCATTTAATATTATCTTTTAATTCCATCGATAAATATATTAAACATATATTGAAACAAATACGTTTATGTAAAGTATTATACATCTAATACTTTGTTAACGTTTTAAATTAATACAACTATATTATATATATATTTATATACACATAAATGTTCGTGAATCGTCGAGCACAGTCAAAGGGTAATTGATTACATGAACACAGTTCAAAGTTTTTGAGATTTCAACATTACAGACCTTGCTTATCGTGTCAGAAACATTACATTATTTAAAGATAAAGTTTAAATTTGATCGAAAATTTCCGGGTTGTCACACATGAGAGATTAGGCCACCCAGGATCAACAATGATGAAAAGAATAATACAAAATACACATGGACATCCATTGGTGGATCAAAGGATCCCTCATGATGCAGTTATCCCATGTACATCATGCTCACTTGGAAAGTTGATAATAAGACCATCACCTCTTAAGGTTGAAAAAGAATCACCAATTTTTCTTGAAAAAATTCAAGGTGATATATGTAGACCAATTCATCCACCATGTGGACCATTTAGATATTTTATGGTTCTAATAGACGCATCTAGTAGATGGTCTCATGTTTGTCTATTATCAAGTTGAAATGTGGCATTTGTAAAATTTCTTGCTCAAATTATTAAATTGACACATTTCCCTGATTATACTATTAAAAGGGTGAGACTAGATAATGCCGATGAGTTTACATCTCAAGCATTTAATAGCTTTTGCATGTCTATTGGGATTATTGTTGAACATCCCGTTGCCCATGTGCATACACAAAATGGTTTAGCTGAATCATTAATTAAACGATTGCAGCTAATAGCTAGACCATTGATAATGAGAACAAAACTCACAGTATCTGTATGGGACCATGCAATTTTGCATGCTGCATCATTGATTCGCATTAGACCAAGTGCAAGTCATACATATTCTCCCTTGCAACTTGCTTTTGGCCATCAGCCAAATATTTCCCACCTTAGAACATTTGGTTATGCGGTTTATGTCCCTATCGCACCGTCACAACGCACTAAAATGGGTCCTCAAAGAAGGATGAGAATATATGTTGGATATGAAACATCTTCAATAATAAGATATATTGAACCCATGACGGGTGATGTTTTTACAGCACGTTTTGCTGATTGTCACTTTAATGAAACATTATTCCCTATATTAGGGGGAGAAATGAAAAATAAAGAAAATGATGTTTCATGGTGTGAACCACAATTAATGTATCTTGATCCTCGCACGAAAGAATGCGAGACTGAAGTTCATAAAATAATGCATATGCAAGAACTTGCGAATAAATTGTCCGATGCATTACAGATACAAAAAGGGTGACTAAATCATATATACCAGCAGCAAATGCTCCAGCTCGAATTGAAATTCCAAAAGCTAACAATAAAGTCACTCTTGAGTCTTTGCCACGCCAGAAACGTGGGAGACCAATTGGTTCCAAAGATAAAAATCATCGAAAAAGAAAATCGCTGATAATGAGGTAAAAGAAAGTGTTCAAGAAGAACCACAAATCAATACTCCTTCTGCAGAGGAGATTGATGATGTAAATATGGAAATTACAATCAATTATGCACACTCAAAAACAATATGGAACCGAAATGAAATGAAAAATCTTGATGAGAAATTTTCATATAATGTTGCATATGACATCATGAATGATGATGATGATCCAGAACCAAAATCTGTCATAGAATGTCAAAATAGACATGACTGAGATCAATGGAAAGGAGCAATATGAGCTGAATTTGAATCGCTCGATAAAAGAAAAGTTTTCGGATCTATTGTTCTTACACCTAAAGATGTGAAACCTGTGGGGTATAGATGGATTTTTGTACGAAAAAGAAATGAGAGAAATGAAGTTACAAGATATAAATCCAGACTTGTAGCTCAAGGTTTTTCTCAAAGACCAGGAATTGATTATGAGGAAACTTATTCTCCTGTTATGGATGCAATTACTTTTAGATATTTAATCAGCCTGGCAGTTTCTAAAAATTTAGAAATGCATCTCATGAATATTGTTACTGCTTATCTATATGGATCACTTGATAGTGACATATATATGAAGATACCCGAAGGATTTAAGGTATCAGAAGCATCCAATGAAAAACCCAAGGAAATGTATTCATTTAAATTACAAAGATCTTTATATGGGTTGAAACAATCGGGTTGCATGTGGTATAAACGATTAAGTGATTACTTGATAAGCAAAGGGTATACAAATAATCTTATTTGCCCATGTGTTTTCATTAAGAAAACAACATCCGGATATGTGATCATAGCTGTTTATGTCGATGATCTTAAAATCATATGTACAAATAAAGAGATCCATAAAGCCATTCAACTTCTAAAGAAAGAATTTGAAATGAAAGATCTCGGAAAAACCAAGTATTGCCTTGGTTTACAAATTGAGCATATGCCTAATGGTTTACTTGTACATCAATCAACATATACTGAAAAGATTTTGAAACGTTTCAATATGGACAAGGCAAAACCACCTCCTATGGTTGTTAAATCACTCAATGTTGAAATTGACCCGTTTCGTCAATGTGAAGATCATGAAGATATTCTTGGACCAGAAGTACCATATCTTAGTGCAATTGGAGCTCTAATGTATCTTACAAATTGTACGAGACCTGACATTTCTTTTGCAGTTAATTTGTTATCAAGGTTCAGCTCAGCTCCTACCAAAAGACACTGGAATGGGATCAAACACATATTTCGATACCTTCGAGGAACTACTGATTTAGGATTATTTTATTCTAACAATTAAAAACAAGATTTAGTTGGTTATGCAGATGCAGGTTATTTATCTGATCCACATAAAGCTAAATCTCAAACTGGATATGTATTCCTAAATGGAGGTACCGCAATATCACGGCGTTCTAAAAAACAAACACTTGTTGCAACATCATCAAATCATGCCGAAGTGATTGCATTACATGAAGCTACTCGGGAATGTTTTTGGTTGAGATCAATGATATAACTCATTACTGATTCTTGTGGATTAGAACGCGATGAAAGTCCAACAACTATCTATGAAGATAATACAGCTTGCATAGTACAGATGAAAGAAGAGTATATCAAAAGTGACCGAACAAAACACATACCTCCTAGATTCTTCTCATACACTCAAAATCTCATTAAGGACAACCAGATTAAAATGAGATATGTTCAATCCAACAAAAACTATGCTGATCTTTTCACCAAAGCACTCCCAACTACTATTTTTAGAACACATGTACACAATATTGGCATGAGGCATTTTCAAAAGATGTAACAGATCAGTGATGTCTACTTGAGGGGGAGTCAACTCTATGCTGCACTCTTTTTCCCTTAGTTTTTCCCACTGGGTTTTCTTTAGCAAGGTTTTTAACGAGGCAGTACTAGTTGATATCTAATGAAAATAAATTGTCATCCAAGGGGGAGTGTTATGATATTAAAGTCAAAAAGGTGGATGACAATTTCATATGAATCCAAATGAGCATGATAAATGTACAGTAAATTATAGTATTATAAATACCCATGAGATGTAAACATTCGATACACTTCTTACTGAATATATTTTCATATACTCACTTCTTTCATCTTTAATATCTATTAGTAGTCTGTAATCCAGAATCAAGCCTAAAAGGTAGTTATAAACTCCTAAATCTTAACAACAATAAATTTGTAATGGCAAAGGTATTTATGAAAGACATGCACAGTCTAGAGCATTGCATCTGAGCGTGGTGTGAAAAAAGGACAAAATTTAACCTGGTAAGACCACCAATAACGCGGTGTTAGAGGGGTCTCGTCAGGCTCGCTGACGCCCTCTGATGCCAGTAACGCGGCGTCACCCCTCACGTCCCTGGGGCGTTAGTCGGCATCAAAACAAAAAAAGGCGTTAATGGATGAAGTAGACGCGTGACGGCTTCTGATTGGTCCGATTTTCAGACCGTGGAGAGCAATGACTATTTTATTTTCTTCTATAAATTCATTTATTTTCTTTTCTATATAAACCAACTTCCTACTTCATTTTAAACATACCAAAACATCCAATTTCTCTCATTTTCTCTACTTTTTTTATACTGTTACATATTTTTATATATATATGGCATCGTCTTCAAACTACGTATCATATCTACTTAATTCCGAATCCGATTCGGAAGATGAGCATATGGTGCAAATGATTCAACTATTACAAGAACCAGATGATGATTCGGAAGTCCAATCCGTGCGCGTTCTAAGAAACCGAATTTATATTTCAAGAAATCGTGAAAAAGTCGCAGAAGACTTATGGAATGATTATTTTTCAGAGACGCCGGTGTTTCCTCCGCATATATTTAAAAGGCATTTTCGTATGCGGATTCAATTATTTCTCCGAATAACGCAAGGTATTTCTAATTATAATAGTCCTAATATTCCCGAGCATTTTAGATATTTTATCGAACGTTTTGATGCTATCGGAAGGCCAACTTTTACTATATATCAAAAATTAACTTCAGCCCTACGACAATTATCATATGGAACCACTGCCGATATGTTTGATGAATATTTATAAATGAGTGAGTCGTGCTCAATACTTTGTTTAGACAACTTTTGTAAATGTATTATCGCGCTTTTCAAACCTCACCACATGATAACTCTCAATGCATATGATGTTCAACGATTATATAGTAAACATGAAGAAAATCATGGTTTCAAGGGTATGCTCGGGAGTGTTGATTGTATGTATTGGGAGTGGAAGAACTGTCCCGTTGCTTTGAAGGGACAATACACTCTGGATGATCACAAGAAACCCACCATAAAGCTTGAAGCAGTTGCTTCGTATGACCTGTGGATTTGGCATGATTTTTTGGGATGACGGGTTCCAACAATGATATAAATGTTTTGAATCAATCCTATATTTTTGATAAACTTAAGAACGGAACATCTCCATCTGCACCGTTTGAGGTTAATGGCAATCAATACGCTAAATGTTATTACGTAGCTGACGGTATATATCCCGACTGGGCGACACTAGTCAAGGTTTTTGCGTGCTCGACAAATGACCCAAGGATTAAATTTACTATGTTTCAAGTTAGTCCCAAAAGGATGTAGAGAGGGAATTTGGGGTTCTTCAAGGTCGGTATCATATTTTAAGGATATCAGCACGCACTATGTCGGTAAATAAGATGCGAAGAGTTGTGGACACTTGTGTCATATTACATAATATGATTTTAGAAGACAACGGATTTGCGTTAAGTGATTGGGAGGAAGAACTCAATTCCAAGGACATAGAGAATCATCCCGAGCGTATAAGGGATAGAGGACGAGATCAAGATGTTATCATGCGAGAGATAAGGGATCGGACGGTGCACGACCAACTAACCCAATTTAGTGGATCAGACGGTGCACGACCAACTAACCCAATTTAGTGGAACCTATTTAAACCTTCCGTCGTCATTTCGCACTATGCATTATTTTTTTTAATGTAATTTGTATGTTTAATTCTTATTCGTTAATTTTTATGTGATCGTTGAATTTTCACGTAATCCTTGAATTAACAAAAAAAAATTAGTATATGTTTTTTTTAAATATTATTTTATGTATTTTAGTCTATTATTTATATATATATATATATATATATATATATATATATATATATATATATATATATATATATATATATATATATATATATATATATATATATATATATATTAAATTAAAAGAAATAAAGAAAATAAGAAATTGGTGAACCCTACTGGAATTTGGCATCAGAATTAATGAGGGTCAGAATCTGACCTTACCTAGTCACAAGTAAATTTCACTTTTTGTCAAAAAGTACACCATTACCTGTGACATCACATGCAAGGTTAATGGTAGTAATCCTTATTAGATACTGACAATGACGTCATTAGAAGCCTATCACATGACTATCATCCTTTTATTTGTTCTTTTCATTTTTATTTCCTTTTCACTTATATATCCTCTATCCGTACCATCTTGAATGTAGTTACCATGTCATGAGTCATAATTAGGGATGAAACTTGACATTCAATTGAATAGATATTCATCATATATGATTCGCTTAAAATATGATTCGCTTAAAATAGGTATAAATGATCTAAATATATAAATGAATATTAAATATAAATTTAAATATAAGTGTTTATTAGATCGAATATGAATGATAATTTATAATATATTGACCAATATCACCCATAATGCATAAATATAAAAACATTTAATATATAAATATAAAAATATTATCATAATACTTTTGGTTATATATAGTATTTCATTAAATTAATACAAGTTGCTTTTCACTTTTTAATGCATTCATTTTTAAATATTTCCCATTATTAATGATAAAATATTTCCCTCCATATTTAACGATAGTTCGATCAACACACCCATATGAGATGATCATATTCTAATGTGTATGATGTATTTGTTGTCATCAGATTGTATATCTGTATATATACACAAAACTTACAATAGAATAGTTAGATTAGTCAGTTAGGTGATTTAGAGCATGTAAGTTATATATGTTACGACTTACTTCTAATAAATTCTATAATTCTATAATAAGCTATGAATTTTAATATTATTATGTAGGAAAAAATATCTAATGAAGAAATATTCAATGGATATTCATTAACCCAAATAATCTATATAATATGGATATGAATGCACGATTTAAAATTAAATAAATATGATCAATGAAACTTTAGTTTATATATATATATATATATATATATATATATATATATATATATATATATATATATATATATATATATATATATATATATATATATATATATATATATATATATAATAATACATATATAATAATAATAATAATAATAATAATAATTTCATCCATATCAAATTAATTACTATTTCTAGTCATGACTCATCATATTTGTGGCTCACACAAAAATCCCTACTTGAAAGATATCAACTTTAAATATTTATTTCTCTTTACAAAATCAACTAGTCAATCTTTTTATTTCTAGGGATCAATTAAAAGTTACAATTTATACTTTGTAAAAATCTACATCATATATATATATATATATATATATATATATATATATATATATATATATATATATATATATATATATATTAGTGTAATGACACGTCAAATCACGAGTTTGTTTAAACGAAACAGTTTAATGATATGTTCTAAGTATTAAGTGAATTTAATGCTAACGTCATTCAATTTAATGACCCGTGAAACCACGCCGACTAAGAAACTTCTCGTTATTTAAAAACATATTGATGTACTTAACTTGGTCAGAATAAATTAACTACTTTTATTCTCCTACTACATCTTTCAATTTTCATCACAATTACTATTTTTCTTGACTTAAAAGCCTACATTACAACCTTTGGTTGAGACATATATTTCGTATACATATGTAACGTAATTAATCCCGTAAAGAGAACTTATATTTAAATAATAATAATAATAAATACTGATGATAAATAATAATAATAATAATAAACTTTGTTTAAAAATTGAGTATTTATATTTTTAATAATACTTATTAGTAATAACAAATGCATCTTGAAAAAGTTTTTAAAATTAATATACAATTATTATATGAGGTTATACAATAACTTCAAAGTTTGTGTATGTGTTCATGAGGTGTTTTGTAAAAGATTGTACAATTTGTTTTTAAGTTTCTACATATGATCGTAGGGGTGTTTTATCATAAGGGTGTACATAATGAATCAAATATTGTACATATGGTCATGGGGGTGTTTTTATCATAAAGTTGTATATAATGCTTCAAATATTGTACATTTGGTCATGAAGGTGTTTTATTATGATGTTGTACATAATGTTTCATATATTATACAATTAATTTAATGACATCATCACGAAGGCTTAGAATTTTTCTCTTTAATTTTGATTTTTTTTTAAGTTTGGATAATCCTTATTTATGATATTATCATTATAGAGATTTATTAGATAGTATATATATATATATATATATATATATATATATATATATATATATATATATATATATATGGGGTCCGAACACGATATCGGAACCCACAACCCGATCATTTCTTTAGTACGAACATTATAGTCCGATCGCTCCTAAGAAAGAAAACTCTCACGGGGTATCAATACGGGCATCACATGTGATAAAACTCCTTTGGCTGTGGTTCAAATGCAAGACGTCCTCAAACTTTAAGGCTCATGAAATAGGCGATTAACCTTAAGAGAAATATTTGCATCGCATGGGGACCATCACCCATATCCTCGAGATTTGTATATCATATATATTACGGTAAGTGAAACTTCAGTTGTTACATTTGAAGTTTTTTCTAAGTTCCTTTATAATTTTTTTTATTGATTGAAGTCAGGTGTAAGTTTCTTTTTGTAATGGGTGATGATATGTACACAACTTTTTTTGTTATGTACACAACCAATATGCTTTACAGTATTGTACTGTACAATATTGTAAAGCATGTTAGTTGTGTACATAACAAAAAAAGGTTGTGTACATATCGATCCCCTTTTGTAAACCTTGCATGATCTTATCATTTTCATTGAAGATAATGTAATACATTTAATCCGTACTAGCTAGATATGATATAGATGGGAATTGGAAAGGAATGTGGACCCTGTAACCCATGTTTTGAAGTTGATAGGATTGAAGTTTAATGGATGGTTTCCAAAGAAACAAACAAGTGAGGGGGTGGACACCACAAATAGACTACACATTAGGCGAGTCTCCTTCAATTTATCCGTTTTCTTTTTTATGTTAGATGTAAGATGTAAGATGTATGTATGTATATGTACCGGAATTTATCATGTACTGTATATATATGTACGGATGGATAGATTTATGTCCCGGAATTTATCATGTATAGTAACTAGGTTTTTGAGCCCGTGCGTTGCACGGGTGTGTAAAAACCATGCAAAAAATATAATTTTCAGTCCATATTAGTATATAAATAGTTATACTAAAAAAATATTAAAAGTATAATTTAAGAGCCCGTGGTGTTGACAAGTTTTAAAAATTCTTTTGAGTTTAAGAGCCCGTAATGTCGACAAGTTTTAAAAATTCTTTTAAGCCCGTATGTTGCACGGTTGTGTAAAAATCGTGCCAAAAAAATATATAATTACAGTCCATATTGGTATGTAAATAGCGAAACTAAAAAAATATGAAAAGTAAAATTTAAGAGCCCGTAGTGTTGACAAGTTTTAAAAATTCTTCTGAGTTTAAGAGCTCGTGATGTTGACAAGTTTTAAAAAAAAATTGAGCCCGTGGTGTTGAAAATTTTTAAATTTTTTTTTTTAGCCCGTGGTGTTGAAAAGTTTTAAAAATTCTTTTTGAGCCAGTCCGTATAACTTTTGAGTAAATTAACATCTACAATTTTTTAATTTCTCACCATTAATATCTTTTAATTATATGTAAATTATATATTACGTAATATTTTTTATAAGTGTTTAATAGTTTTGCAAATCACTAAAAATATAAAAAAGTTATACGGAGTAGTAATTGGGGTGAAATCAGAATGCTTATACCAATTAATTAATTGATGGAATTGAAAGATACACAAGATAATGTACATGGAATACGAATTCTATATAATCATATGCCCGAGAGTTTTAAGGATTAGTGTGGATAGGCATTTAATTTTTTGCACCTAAGATTTAAACAATCTATATCTATATATGGGAAATGGTGACCTAATTTTTAGAAGAGCGTATGTACGGTTTTGGGGTTTTTTTAGATTTAATATTTCTTATTTTATACTACGTATTTTATATAATATAATAGTAATAATTGTAAATAAATAATATATACAATCTATACATATAAGCTATACATATAACATTCCATAAATAACTTTTAGCCACAATCATGAATAACTTTTTCGTTTATATATATATGTATATATATATGTACGGATGGATAGATTAATGAATGCGTAAATATATATCTATATCTATAGTTTCTATTAAAATCCTATAATAATGATGTTTTCTTTTATTAAAAAATCAAATAACAAAAAAATTAAAATCTAAACATGGTGGGTGATGTCATTAATCTAAATAAATTTGAATTAAAATTTAATCTTATTAATTAATTATTATTACTAAATCTTATTAATAATTATTTTAATTATTAAAATTAAATAATTTTAAATAATTTTAATTAATTATTTTGAATTGAATACGGGAAGGTATAAAAGCTAGGCAGAAGTAAACCAATTCTAAGTTTATATTTTAATTTACACTTTTAATATATAATGACAATCAATATTATCTCTTATGATTGAATGTAGATTGTTTAATATGCATTTTAGGTGTTTGATGAAATGTTCAACTGACGAGTTTCTTAGTCGGACTATGTGAGTCCACGGCTCATTAAACTAAATGACTTTAACATTTACGTTCACTTAATATCTAAAACATATTATTAAACTGTTACGTTTAAATAAATTCGTGATTTCACGGGTAATTTCACTAGTTTATATATATATATATATATATATATATATATATATATATATATATATATATATATATATATATATATATATATATATATATATATATATATATATATATATATATATATATTTATTTATACTGACATGTCAACTTCTCCTTTATTCTTGCCACTTGTCATTCTATCGTTCTTCTCATCTACTTAATTGATTTTCTTAAATAAGGAAAATATTTATATTCTAAATAAAATACAATTATTTTGCATATTAAATTAAATAAATAAAATAAAATAAATATAAAAATGGAAGTAACATGAGCAATAGAACTTCAAATTTAACGTTAACAAAAATATAACATAAAATAACAATTGAAATTAAATAAATAAATAAAATAATATAAATATAAAAGTCAATATTATTTAATTATATTCTAAGTAGAGTACAATTACTTAAATATTAAATAAGTTATTAGCAGATATACAAATAAAAAGTAGTAAACAAGATCTGCACTCTAATACATAAGATTATATTGGAGCATATTTTATACCCCATAACACAAATGTGTATGTGAAATATACGGGAAATAAATGAATAAAATTTAAATAAAATAAGGTAAATAACTTAATTTAAATAAACAATCAAATATCTATACTAAATACAAATATGATATTTAAAATTTTTTGAAGTATATCAACTTTTGTGACATTTGAGATACGTATTTTGACGGACGAGCTCATAAAGGTATCAGTCTATGTTCAAGAAACTTTGCGACATTAAATAAGAACAACTAATTGTTGTATTGTAATTGTATTCAATACTAACGTTTATGATACTAATATTTTCAATACCTCATACTCATGTTATCATACATTATATAAAGTGTATGCAATACTAACGTTATCGTATACAATGCTTTTGATACTAATACTTTTGATACAAATGTTATCGGTGATAAATGATTTTTCTATTATGTATCTATTATACATTTGATGAGTATCAATATTAGCGTAATCGTATACTAATTTATACAAGTGTTGTGCAACGAACGGGCTCATAAGACTAGTATATATATATATATATATATATATATATATATATATATATATATATATATATATATATATATATATATATATATATATATATATATATATATATATATATATATATATAGTGATTTAATCAAGAGATAAGCACTTTTTTGGGGAAAGTGGAGGGAAGTAAATTTTTTTCGTTATATGAAAAAAAAATTTCAGGCATGAAGATCATATGAAAATATGAAGATTTAAAAAAGACGCTTCGTGATGAATGTTATTATTTTGACGGGAAAATGCCCGGAGAACAAATAAATGATAACATTCATTGCAATGAATGTTTTGCTTCTGAGTTTGTTTTTTAGGGTTTAGAAATTAGAGGTTAAAAATTAGGGTTTAGCTATTGGGGTTTCTAAACTAGGGTTTTGGGTTTAGCCATTACATGGTGCGGTGCACCTACACTGTTTTGAGTGCAAAATTTTTCCAAGTATAAAAAGAAAGGAGATATGGTTTTAAAGAGAGAACTGCAGTTTTTACCTCGAATCTCACCCTAATAACCCTAGTTTCATCATCCAAGTGAAGATTAAGGCTAGTTTGGAGGATCAAGCTAAAGCTCAAGCAATCTTAGTATTAGATCTACATAATTTCTTCATTTGGGTTGTAATCTCCACCTTACTTTTATTGTTCTTTCATTGAATACTTGTAATAGTTGAATATGAAGCTTATTTGTGATTTTTCATCTTTGATTAGCCCTAGTTTAGCCATGCTTGGCTAATTTACTTGTGTTTGCTTATTTATAAAACCCTAATGTAAGGATTTACCCTAAATCAATGAATAAAAGTTGTTTGAATGAAATATATGAGTAAGTGTTGTTGAGTTAGCTATAGATCCATTACTATGCATTTGTTTTAGGCTTTACTTTGATTACATAGATTTTCTAAGTGATTTGATTAGTGAAACAATTTGTGCTTCAACACCTTGAGTGATCTAGACAATTAAATTGGGAATTTCAAGTGAATGTGTTCTTAGTTGGGTTGGTTTTCAATTAGCCTTTAGTCAACATAGTGGTGTTTGATTATCTTAAGTGATTTTGATAATTGAAGGGTTTTAATTGATTTTAATCTAAGCATAATCTCAATGACTACTCATGATTCAACTTGATCATATAATACAATGCATATGTGAGTTTCCATAGTGTGACTAGATTAAGGTTTAGTTGTGATGATAAACATCTAATAGTTCAACAACGAATGTGATAGCAAATCGGGTAAAATCGGAGAATCCAAGCATAAGGGTGGATTTAATAAGTGAACACTACTTAGTTATTTGATTTACATTTTGATATTTAGTTATTTGCTATTTGTTGCAAGTCTTAGTTATTAACTAAAACGTTTTCAAAACAAAAAACCTCCCGACCAAAAAAACCTTAGGATAATTATTAGTTTTTCATTAATTCGATTGGCAGTTATCGCTCTCTTGGGACGAATCTTAAACGGAAAACTTACTAATTACAAGGATCGAGTCATTGTTTCTCGAAGCTTGTCACCTAGTTGAGTCCACGTTTAATTCAAGTATAAATTTAAAAGAAAGCATAATGCAACAAA
Organism: Rutidosis leptorrhynchoides; assembly: GCF_046630445.1. NCBI lineage: Eukaryota > Viridiplantae > Streptophyta > Magnoliopsida > Asterales > Asteraceae > Rutidosis > Rutidosis leptorrhynchoides. The sequence goes on from NC_092340.1 coordinate 54,966,915, forward strand.
CTTATCACTCAGATTCAAATCTTGGTAACGCCCAAGATTGAATTAATTGGGCTCTTGACTAGATGGGGCGCCAATATGCGCAATTCACTCGATTACGTGTCTCGTCGCTCGGGGAGCTCATCACCAAGGGAGTTTACTCGTTAGTGGGGACCTAATGTGATTGTCGCTAGGGAGGTTTCCTAGGCAAACACACAAAAAAGTTCTTGATAGTAAATATATAAGATATATTTAATGTATAATTAGTAAAAAACAAATTGATTTATCAAATTAAATGGATTTGCAGTTATAACAGATCGATAACCTCTGATGTTATTATTCACATATTTTTTAAAATTGACTATCATATAAATGAGGGATATTGTAATCTATAATTATATTTATATTTCATTAATTAATATTCTTAATATTTAAGGTAGTGACATGTGACAAATTTAATATGGTGATGACATGTGACTGATATGTAAAGATCAATAAGAATATATAGATTTTATATATCCACTAGACAACACTCTGTGTGGGGAACAACAGAAATTTTGTTGTATTACGTGTAAGGCGGCAACGCCCATAACGACCCTTGTGCACCGTTGCGGGTTAGCTCAACGGAATTCGTGGTAAGGGAACCCACGGTGCTCAACAACGTATATATTAAATTGTGATTGGTCAAATCTATTACTTAATTTTTTTATCCATCTTTTACTCAATTAGTTAACAATTACTCGTATATTTTACCACATCATCAACAACACACCATAACACAACAACACAACATTTACCATTAAGACTCTTCATTCACACAACACGGCCACATCAACATAATCCCCCTACAACTCCACATTCTACAACATTGGCATTTACTAGAACGAGTGGTCTTATACGTGTATATCATATATACATGTATGTGTCTGCCCCCTTCGGGGCACTACGGGTAATTCGCTGTCATTGGGTTCGGGCTTAAAAAAGATTTTTCATGTTGTGATTTGTTTATAGACAACGTTCGAGCTCATAAGGAGCGCGCGTATGATTGCGTACAAGGATATTTCTGTAGCGAATACAGTTTCTAGTTCTAATAAGAAGATGAAGTCCAAGAACAATGGTGGCGGGGATGTCGAGGTGGTGAACAATGTGGCCACTTCGTCGCTGACATAAGATTCAGAGTTTCTTTCTTTTCAAGGTCGGAAAGAACATTCGTTCTGCAAAAGTTGACGGGTAATTAACAATACCAGACTTCAAAAGTAGAAAATGTAGTTTTGTGGCGGATAAACTTGGTTTTTTATGGATGTATTTGATTTTTATGGACATATTTGATTTGATTATAAGTTACATTTTAGGTTTATGTCGTTATTTTTCTTTGGGTCGCTAGTTTGAGTTGCTTTAAACTATCTTCTTTAGTGTGGTGCTCTTATTGTTAGTTTTACTTTGTCTCTTTTGTCCGTTGATAAATATATATTTACACACAAAAAATAGTATATTTTAGAACTACACGTATATACTAAAAATGTTAGCAATTATATTCACACACAAAAAAATAGTATTTTAGAACTACAAGTACATACAAGAAATATTAGCAATTATAGAAATAACATTGCACACTTTCATGTATATATATATAATTAAATTACACATTATTTATTATTTATTATTTATATAAGTATCAAGTAACGTCAAATATATAAAAGTAATAATAATATATATTGATTGCGTTCCTTTACTATTCTTTTTACTTTTTAGATTTTCATTTGCTTATTTTAACCAAGAGCCTACTAAATATCAAATATCAAGTAATAAAGAACATGTAATAAACATTTGGCATGAAGGCTAATACATCATTTGTGATGAATGCGATCTTTTTGTATATGCATGTCAATAGATGTTAGATTTACATTCACCTTCAATTTTGATCGGAATTTCACTGTTTTTCATCTTACCTTCACCAACAACCTCCACTTTACATTTATAAACTTCCTTTTACCACCATTAACTATCGATCGTTAACCTCCTTCTTCACCGGTTTGTAGATCCGGTGCTAGACTCCCTCTCTGACCACCGGCATCTCGCCGGTGGTTCGGATTTACTGCTTTTTGTCGGAATAAATGCAACATCGATCCATTTCTTCTTCGGTGATGTCCTACGCCGTTTCTTCTTCTCCGGTCTCCTACCGACTTCCAGGTGGCGATTCCGAGTGGTTCTCCTCGGGATCTAGGTTTTGGTTGGTTTTTGGTTTGGCTACGGTGTTTCCGGCGTCTATTGGGTCTAATGGGTCTCTCACCTCTTCATTTCCTCTCCGATGATCGTTGCCGGTTTCTTTCCTGTGATGGTGGTAGGCGGCGAATTCCACCGGAATTCTACTCCCAGACCTTGCACCCTCAAGATTCATTTAGATATCTAGGCTCGGTCCTCCACAAATCGGGTAGGATCGACGAGGACGTGACCCATCGTATTAAGGTTGGCTGGTTGAAGTGGAGAGCAGCGAAAGGGGTTTTGTGCGACAAGAAGATACCGCTCAAATTGAAAGGGAAATTCTTCAAGGTGGCAATTAGACCTGCCATGTTGTACGGATCAGAATGTTGGCCAATGACGAAGGCCCAAGAGAGAAGGATGGAGGTGGCAGAAATGAGGATGCTTAGGTGGACGTGTGGTAAAACCATGCTAGATATGATTTCAAATGGTGTGTTTAGGGATAACCTTGGAGTGAGTAGCATCATTGTCAAGCTAAGGGAAGAACGGCTTCGATGGTTTGGACATGTGATGAGGAAACCACGTATTGCCCTGGTTAGAAGAGTCGAGGCACTCATGGTCGACGGTGTAAGGAGGAGAGGTAGACCTACTCGTAGGTGGATGGATAGAATAAGGCTCGACATGAGGGAGCTTTTGTTGACTGAGGACATGACTTCTGATAGAAATGCGTGGAGGGCTAGAATAAGAATAGTCGAGTAGGGTTGCTTTCTATTATTATTGTCGTCGTCGCCGCCGCCGCCGCCGCCGCCGGCGGGATTATGATTCTTATTATGTATATGTTTATTATTATTATTGTTAGTATTATTATTATTATTATCACGATTAGTGTTATTATTAGTATTAGTATTTGTATTAGTATTAGTATTATTATTATCGCTATTACTATTAGTATTAGTTGTAGTAATTTGATATTATTAATATTACTATTATTTTTTATTTACTATCTCTTATTATTATTAATTTTAGTAGTATCTGTATTATTATTATTATTATTATTATTATTATTATTATTATTATTATTATTATTATTATTATTATTATATTACTACTACTTCTACCATAGTACTATTATTATTATTATTATTACTCACCGTCTCTCCTTTTACTATTACTATTACTATCTACTACTACTACTACTACTACTACTACTACTACTATTTGGCTCTATTTTTGGGCTAACAACAAGCGTCGATTTATTGGCGTCTTGACTGCCGTTTAGAGCCTAAAGTGAATTCCAGGCTGGTTTTAAAACCCATGAAAATTTGATTCTACCATTTTCATGGCGTCTCAATTTTATTTTTATTTTTATTTTAATTTAAAAAAAAAACTTTTTACTCATTGGCCGGAGGTCTACTCGGAAGCAATCTCTTTATTCGTCGAATAGAGAGAGGGATGACTTTCTCTACTTTCTGGGTAGAGAAAGGACTTGTTTCTATTCTCGGATAGGGGAAGGATTGTCTACATCTCACCTCCCCCATACACCACTCATTGTGGTATTGGGTTTTGTTGTTGTTGTTTTTGTTGTTGTTGTGGTTAGCGGTGTTGTTTGTTGAAACGAAGTGTGTTCCGGTGGTCGGAATCCGCCTGTGACCACCATGGGCGTTTGACGGCTGCTAGTGGCGTTTTGTTGCTTTCGGTCGGCGTCTGCTTTTGTTGGTTGTGGGTGATTCCAAACCAGAGCTGTGGTGGTTGTTAGACGGCTGTGTGAGGTTGTCGACGGCGGATGACATTGTTGGCGGCCTTTTGTGGCTGTCTGGAGCCTAACGGCAGCTGGATTCTGTTTGTGACTGTTGGTGGCAGCTGGCGGTCACCGGCGGGAACCGGCTTCTTGTTTCTGACTTCCGGTGGATGCGGGTTTGTTAATGTCCTCTGAAAATTCGGCGATGATTGCCAGGTCTCTAATGGTTTGACGTCGTAATTTGTATTGTTCGGTTGTCGTTTCGCTGTTGTTTTCATGTCTCTCCCGTAGTCGAGTCTATTCAGGTGGACTCGATGTCGTTGTCGGTGTGTGTTAACTTTGTCAACCATGGTAAATTGATGTTTTTTGAAGTAGTTCTCTCGGGATCCTTTTTTTCGCTCGAACGGGGATTTGATCTTACTTGACGAGCATGTGGTTCTCTGATTAGGAGTGGTATGTGGTTCTTCGGTGCGAGATGTTATTTTGATTTACAGGCCTTGGGTTAGGTACTGCTGGAGTGCCCGGTGTTCATTTTGGTGTGCGGCTTTCGAGTTGTGTTGATCGCGGTGTTGGATACGTGCCCGGTTTTATATAGTTTTATGTGTTGATCGCGGTGTTGGATACGTGCCCGATTTTATATAGTTTTAGATTTATGTTTGGTGGTCATCCGCTTGTAATGCCATTTTCATTTTCAACGTGCTCGCTCTCTTTCAATCAATGTTCTCGTCCAATGTTTGTAAGACGATTAGAGCGAGCCCTTTCAATTTCAATCATTTTCGTTTGTATGTACCACCAGATCTTTACGATCTTTATATTTATATATTAATATTTTTTCCGTAAAAAAAATAGATGTTAGATTTATGTGAAGCAAAAATAGAAAATTGTACACCACTGTAAGTCGTTTTTTCATTCTTTATTTATAATTATATATAATGAAGATCATTTCATTGAATGTACGTGGTCTCGGGAAGATTGGGGAAGATACTATTAATTGGGTAAAGGACCTAATCCGAATTCATAATCCTGACATTTTTGCAATTCAAGAATCCAAACGTAAAAAGTTAAATGATGGGCTCCTTGAAATTATATGGGGAAATAACAATTTTGAGTATGTTTACAAACCTGCGATGGGTTTTTCGGGTGGTACTATCCTTATTTGGAACCCTTCAAAATTTATTGTTTTTCAAGTGGTTGAACAAGAGTTCTTTTTAGCTATCAAAGGGCGGTGGTGTAACGACCCAAAAACACTTTACGAGAAAATACGCTTAAAAAAAAAAAGGCAATCCTGTCCCAGACCATATGCGCGGCGCGCATAGGAAAGCGCGGCGCACTTTAAAACGTGAAACAAGATTAGAAGTCAACAACTGGACTGACTACCAGCAACTGGCCAATTGTGCGACGAGCAAGGCCGTGCGCGGCGCGCACTACAGCTGGGAAGCCAGTTCAGCCCGTTTTTAAGTATGACAACCCTTTTCGCCCATCCCGAGTCCCGTTAAACCCCAAAACCATTTCCAACACTTTTCAAACACTAAACCACCGGGTATTTAATCGACAAAAATACATTACAACCTTTGGGACTCCAACGACCCGTTAAATACATTAAAGTGGCGATTTCGACCCAAATGAGTTTAATTCCAAACAAACTACGAGCATGATGTTTGGGGATAAACTACCCAATTCTAGGTCGAATCCAGGAGTAATCCAAGCAAGCAACAAAAGGGAAAATCATCTAACTCCCGAGCCTACCCTTGCCAAATCCGCTTCTGAAACTAAAACTGTAAACAACGAGAGGGTAAGCTAATGCTTAGTGAATGCAATACTTATACATATACATATATAGTTTACCTACACGCATCCACATATAAATACCATGCAAACAACGTATAAACGAGCTAGCATCACCAAACATGCAACTAGCAACAACATTAGTATATAAATCACCATAATTATAAACCAAACATAACAAGGCATAAACATGTTTAACCATTCCCCCGCTTTGGTACTACCGACTTGTAGTCGACCAATAACGTCGAGTCTAACTCGCAGAGATATCACCGACTTGTGAATCACCATAGGATATCACCGACTTGTGAATCACCCGCCAACACATACGAGGTCATCGACATGTGAACCTCCATGAGGTGTCACCGACTTGTGAATCACCATAGGGTGTCACCGACTTGTGAGTCACCCACCAACACATACGAGGTCACCGACTTGTGAACCTCCATGAGGTGTCACCGACTTGTGAATCACCATAGGGTGTCACCGACTTGTGAGTCACCCACCAACACATACGAGGTCATCGACTTGTGAACCTCCATGAGGTGTCACCGACTTGTGAATCACCATAGGGTGTCACCGACTTGTGAATCATCCACTAAGACACTACCGACTCAGTTCTTATCACGCATACTATCAATAAGTCACCGGCTTGTGACATTACACCAATACTCACGATGTGGCACCGAAGACCCACATCGCATGCGAGTAAATAAACTACATACATACATGTATAAATATTCCACTCACCTTAGCGCCTCGATGAAAGCAACCTAAAAATCCGCAACTCGCCAATGGAAGGTACCTATTCCATTTATCACAATACACACAACACAATTAGGGTGGATTACAAATCAACCCAAATTGAGACTTAGTGCAATTTCGACCCAAATGCACTTCCAAGCACAAATCGCACCCAAATTAACCAATAATCACTAACACGAGTGAAAATGGTCCTAATACACCCATTCCAACAATTTGCAAGTGCTAACACTTGTTTTCCCCAAAACTCAAGCATGAACCCTAATTTTGACCCATTTCAAAATCAAACTTCCAAAACCTCAATCACTAGTTTAATCAACAACAAAATCACTAACACACTCCATTTATAGTGATTTAGACCAATTTAGTTAACCCAAACTTGGTCAATTTGTCATCCAACCCAACACCCACCAATAATGGGTCAAAAACCCATCTACTAACAACAACAAACCCATTTCACAACTCTTCAAGGGTTTCTAACAATATCAAGCTCAAACCCTAACTTTGAACATCGAATTAGACAATGAAATTCGAAGTTAGAACTTACCACAACAACCAAAACGTAGCTAGGAGTGAGATGAACAATTTTAACACTGCACTTTAACCCGAAACAAGCTTCTTCCTCCTTGATTTGAGCTCTCTCTCTCTAAAATGGGTCTCTCTCTCTAAAAGTGGATGAGAGTGTTTGAGTGGGTGAAGAATGAGATCTAAATGAGATTGGATCAGGTTTTGTGGCCTCAAACCGTCCAACAAGTGAAAACACCCAAATGCCCTTCTAAATAATTAAAAACCACGACATAGTCTGCCAGGCGGTTTTGCGCGGCGCGCGTATACCTGCGCGGCTCGCAGATGTACAAAACTGAAATCAGGGTCTTACAACTCTCCCCTACTTAAATTGGATCACGTCCTCGTGATCTTAGCCCCATAACAGTCAAGAAAGTACACCTTACTTGACTCTTCGAATTCACACATAACTTAGGGCCCTTCGATACCGCGATTGTATCCTATCCGTCTCACTTTCTCACCACACAACGCTCCACCCTCGAAACAATCCTCCATGTTTCCATTACGCACTTCAACTCATGACTCAGAGTTCTACCGCAAATTGAAAAATCCAACTGGGTGATCCGCACCACGCACGCGGTGGTGGAATTTCCCGCAAGCTCTTCGGTAACTCTCACCGACACGCAACCTTAAGCAACTCACAACTCGTCCACCATTTCTCTGTGAACATCGTTTCGACCGTCCATTCAGGACGATCTTATTGCTTCCCGCATGTACAAGTTCTCCATACTCTAGAGAACTCACTCGACAACCACATATCTACTCAGGAGATAGTCAAAATCAACACCCTACGTCCCTGTTTGCTCGCTAAATGGGACGACTTTCGGTAAACTTTGCTCGAACATGCTTTCCAAACTGAGGCAACACCGTACCCTCCATGTACATACTCCCCCACTTATGGTTCTAACCCCATACTATCAGCGCCAAGATGATAACATCCCGTGAAATTTCAACATTCCACAATACACATGACCGACCTCAACGTTAGTCATACACACTAATTCTCTGCGGGTTTGCTACAAGGTATTCGAACCTCGACATTCCAATTCAGTCGAATCATTAACGCCCGTTAAACATCACGATAAACCACATTTGTAAATTCAGGTTTCTCATCGGTACCCAAGTACAAGGTAACCACACCATCGGAGTGAAGCATTGCACTAGCACGTTTACGGAGGCACCTGACGCAGTGTTATGCAGCTCCCATTACTACCACCGAGTCTCAAGAGTTCGACCCTTACGGGGTCTATCCTTGGTGTCACACGTCACCTGACTACTTGAAGTCACACAAATCCAACGAACCTTACGGCTCAACGCCTACAATATTCTAGCGACACCCGCTAGTCACTACCCACCTAGGCCACATAGCAAGCCTATTTACCTTTCAACTCATCACTAAGGATACGCTTGGAAACACCAAGATTTACACCCTCCCGCACACCGTCGCAATCATCAGTACGGTTATCAACACACTTTGAAACTAGTCAACTCCCGTGATTCTACTCGTACACATACGTGGCTAACGTAAATGCCTCTCGAACGGCATACCATTATTACGTTAACACTTAAGGAGAGCAATACAAGTAACCATCTAATCAAATCACGGTTACACCTGACTCGGCTTAGCCCCCAACACCAAATGATTAACCCGACTCGGTTAGTTAAACACGTCCGGTCAACCTACCTCGGTCAACCCCTAACATCAAATGATTAACCCGACCCGGTTAATCAAACACACTCGGTCAACCCGACTCGGTCAAACCCTAACAAAAATTGATTAACCTGACTCGTTTAAGTCAAACACACTTGGTCAACCCGACTCAGTTAAACCCCTAACACCTATTGATTAACCCGACTCGGTTAAGTCAAACACACTCGGTCAACCCGACACGATCAACACCTAACATCTAATTGATTAACTCGACTAGGTTAAGTCAAACACACTAGGTCGACCCGCCTCGGTCAAACTCCCAACATCTAATTGATTAACCCGACTCGGTTAAGTCAAATACACTCGATCACCCGACTCGATCAACACCTAACATCTAAATGATTAACCCGACTTGGTTAGTCAAACACCCTTGGTCAACCCGACTTGGCTAATCAAACCTCAATGGACTAACTCGACCTAGCTAGTCTCTACATCACACGGATAAACCCACTTATTACCCAAAAGGTCACACACACGAAAACAGGTACCGAAATCGAATGGTACCTGTATCAAGCGTCATTAGACCTCCGCGCTCTGCCACTAATCAACTCGGGACACTCCGAATTTCGGTGTCCCTCCTTCCGGCACTTAAAACATGTGACTTTACTCGACAGACATTCACGAGACTTATGTCCCGTTTGCTCACAATTATAACACGTGAATGTAAAGCCACCTGCGCCACTCATCCTTACGCTTCCAACACCTTCGGAAGCACTCTTACTTTTTTTGTTCGGATGAGTCGAAGCTTCGAACTTCCGTTTACTGCCATCGGAGCCACTTTCTTTCTGGACAAGTGTCTCAAACCCCTTGCCACCTCGAACAACCTCTCAAAAGAGTCCACCGACCCCCTACTAATTTTGTTCTGCAAGTCATCATTCAAAGTTTGATAGAAATCTTCCATCAACATACGATCATTCCCGATATACTCTAGGAAAAATTGGGTCTTTGACAAAAAGGTGGACTTAAGATCATTCAAGTCCATTGACCCTTGTTTCAAATTTCGCAACTCATCTGTTATCCGAGATAGATCGGCTTGAGTGCGATACTCTTTAAAGAATTCCTCCTTAAACTCTTCCCAAGTTAAACTCAAACATTGTTCTTCGCCATAAACTTGAACCTTTCCATCCCGCCATAATTTTGCATTATCTCGCAACATACTACTACAATACCTCGTCTTCTTATCAAGAGGACATTCACTCGTACGAAAAGCTCCCTCAATATCGGTGATCTAATGTGACGACCCGGAAATTTCCGACTAAATTTAAACTTTATCTTTATATTATTCTGACACGATAAGCAATGTTTGTTAAGTTAAATCTCAAGGATTTTAAACTATGTTTATACATTCATTTAAACCTCGACCAAATTCTAATGATTCACGAACCATTAAATGAACATATATGAATATGTATGTATATGTGTATATGTTATAAATTGAAAATGTCAACAAAGTATTTAAACGTATAATGCTTTATATGAACGTATTTGTTTCAATATGATTATCGACAAAATTAAAAAAATATATATTAAATGATTGAATTATCAGAAACATTGAATTATGATTACAAGTCTCTATTGAGAGGTCCACTATGATTTGAGAAAATCTATTCCTCTTAACGATATTCGGAATAATTTGTAAAGCTATTTATAAATAAAAATAAAAAGTGTCATTTACGAAAGTTAGACAAAAGCTAGTGGAGAATTGGTTTCCATAATATTCTATTAATCTATTTTCAAACGTACAAAAACGTTTTCAGTTTAAAAAGAACTTTATTATTAAAACGTATATAACTTTTATAAATATCTAGAATCACTTTTGACAACTCATTACTTAACCAGTATAATAAATATAACGATATTTATATTTTATTTCATTAAATATATATAACGATTTAAATTAATATTATATATATTTATACGCGTATTATACATACATAGTTTTTATACTTTTACTATACTTTAACTTTACATTTACTTTACTTTTACTTTACTTTAACTTTAATAATTCACTTTAATAATTCATACTTTAATAATTCACTTTAATAATTCATACTTTAATAATTCACTTTAATAATTCATACTTTAATAATTCACTTTAATAATTCATACTTTAATAATTCACTTTAATAATTCAAAAATCTATTATAAATAGAATTCAATAGGTTTCATTATTTCATATAAACTTGAAAATATATTTCTCTAAACTCTCTCAATCGATTTACATATATATATATATTTGCTCTGTATTATTTCAAGATATTATTAGTATACATAAAATATTACGACAGAATGATGTCCGAGTGATTTCAAAATAGTTTTTTTGAATGAGTCGAAGCTAAGGAAATTATGGGTTATAGCTATGGAGGTGATGGGTATGGTTCATGGGTATGCTCGTGAGGTCAATCTAGTGTTTATCATCTCCATTGCGTCTACGTACTTTCCTGCAATATTGAATCTCAATATTGATACGTGAGCACTCATAACATAACTTTTATATATCAATAGTGTATCCCTGACTAGTGCTCGAGTATATAGGATTATGCATGCTTGTACATTCGATATTATCCTTAGATAGGTTTGTTGAATCCTGAATTAGATAAATATGCTACTGAGATAGGGTATATGATATGCATGTCATTGAAAAGCTAGCGAAAAATTAAGAACTTTTTATTTAGATATCGAATGGTTTCGATGAACGGATTAGAAGTTATAGTCAACTGAATTTTAGTATTATTGTTAAAATGATTATTATTACTATCGTCGTTATTATTTTAATAGAAATATCATTGTTATTATAAAATATCATTATTACTATTATGTTAGTATTATCATTTTATCATAATACCATTTTTAGTAAATATAGATATTGTTATTTTTTTATAGAATAATAATAATTATTATTACAAAATAATACAACTTTTACTTATTATTATGATCAATATTATTTTATCAAATAAATAGGGGATACAAAGATATTTTTCACCACGCGTAATATAATTACATTAATAATACTTACCACTATAGTTTTACGATATTAAGTGAACTTTATAAATTTTACTACCTAAGATATATAAAAGTATATTTTATCATATATAAACGTTAATATAAATTTTTATTAATAAATGACTTTTATTATTATAAAATCTAATAAATATATTTAAATATATAAAACGACTATAGTTAAGTTATATAATAAACACGTATAAATTTTAGAAGTCATTTTGGGTCAAGTTGACTTTTGTTGACTTTTGCATATTAGTCTCGAGCATTAGGATTGTGGTACACTATGACTTGACCAAAAATTGTTAGACAAATATTGACCAACATATAAATATATATAATTAATATAGGTTCGTGAATCCGAGGCCAACCTTGCACTTGTTAAATGACGTTATATGTATTTTTACTACGAAATACAGTATGGTGAGTTTCATTTGCTCCCTTTTTAATTGCTTTTGCAATATATATTTTTGGACTGAGAATACATGCGCTGTTTTATAAATGTTTTACGAAATAGGCACAAGTACTAAAACAAATTCTATGTGGGTTTAAACCAGAAATATACCCTTAGCTTGGTAACATTAAACTACTTGTCTATGTACGGTAGGCGCGAATCCTAAAGATAGATCTATTGGGCCTGACAAACCCCATCCTGACTATGGGATGCTTTAGTACTTCGAAGTTATATTAAACACACCTGATCTGGTGTACTTTAGAGGGTAAAACATGAACGTTAAGGCTTGTTACCGGGTGCCTACAACTTATAGAATACTTTTATACACTTGCGAGTGTACATATATTTATAAACGGAAATCTTGTGGTCTATTAATATATTGAAATGATTGTTATGATAAACCTATGAACTCACCAACCTTTTGGTTGACACTTTAAAGCATGTTTATTCTCAGGTATTAAAGAAATATTCCGCTGTGCATTAGCTCATTTTAAGGATATTACTTGGAGTCATTCATGACATATTTTGAAAGACGTTGCATTCGAGTCATTGAGTTCATCAAGATTATTATTATGTCAATTATAGTTGGATGTATTATGAAATGGTGTGCATGCCGTCAACTTTCGTTGTAAAGAAAGTTTGTCTTTTAAAAACGAATGCAATGTTTATAAAATGTATCATATAGAGGTCAAATACCTCGCGATGTAATCAACTATTGTGAATCGTTTATAATGTATATGAACGGGTCCTTTCAGTTGGTATCAGAGCGGTGGTCTTAGAGAACCAGGTCTGCATTAGTATGTCTAACTGATAGTCGTTAGGATGCATTAGTGAGTCTGGACTTCGACCGTGTCTGCATTTCAAAAGTTTTGCTCATCATTCTTGTCAGAAATTACCTGCTTATCATTCTTAGTCTAGACACATCTTATTGCATTGATTGCATGAATAGTGTATAGACAAAATTCATATCTTAGCGTATCTGCTAATTCATATCTTAGCGTATCTGTTACTGTAAACTTTGCCTGACATATTCCGTAAATTCCTCCATAATCTACGAAACCTTTTGCTCTATATAATTAGAATACCACCCGATAGCCGGAAAATCATTTCATATCGAAAAATTCTTTATTCAATCGTACGAAATGGAATTCATCATTAGTTCAAGTCCCTCGGATTCCGAAATGGAATCCCATTCAAGTTTCGAAAGCAGTGTGACCGGAATGGATCAACCAATTAGTCATCACCTATTCTGGATGAATTGGGGATGGGTTCGTAGCCTCCTCAATCATTGGAGACAAGAAGAAGGTGATCCCTTCCATCCACCACATTGCCCTCTTGGCAAAGAACCTGAAGCACTTACAGGCGAACCTATCCGAAACACCATTTTCTCTCTTATTTCTAGAGTATCTCATCACGATTACATACTACACCAAATTCTAGATTTTATTTATCCGCTCGTCCGAACCGACAATCACCCCGGTGTAATAGAAGAAGTCAACGAGCTTCGCGCTCGGGTAGTGGCTTTGGAGAATATGGTGCAAAGGTTACAAACACCAGCAGCAGCACCAGCAGCATAAACAGTACCACCATCAGCAACATCAACAGTACCATCACCACCACCAACAACAACATCCACATCCCACACCGCAACATCACAATCTGTATCTCAAACATCAACGTCATACACCCTGTAAATATCCAGGAATATCAACAACAACAAACGATGAAGTATTAATTCATAAACTTCATTGAAGAGATATCTCTGCGGTAGTTATGTAATCTCCAAAATCTTAGAGATTATTTAATTCTGACTTTAAATCGGATGAGTGAACGGAGATGGTAAAGTAGAAACTTTGATCGAAAATGGTGTACGATTTACAAGCTAGAATTGTTTTACCAACAGCATCAACAGGACCGTAGCATCATCAACACAGTCAGTGCCGTCAGTATCGTCAGAATCAACAGCACCTGTAACATCACAAACTCTGTCAGTTCAAGAATCATTGTGGACATCATTACGAATCAACAACAAATATATTGTATCAACGAGTTATGAAGTATTAACTCATTTCCAATCGAAAGATTTATATGTATATTTTATATGTATAAATTTTTAAACCATAATAAATCTTCCCGTACTAAGCTATTATGTGTGAATCTTAACTACTCAGTTAATTCATATTACAAATATGCAATGATGTACGTCCTTCATCCGTAACTTAACCATCGTTAATTACAATCTCTGTCTCAATTCAATAAAAATCCAATTCATAATAAATCAAGTGTATTATTCGAATATATGTTTGATTTTACACTTTCATCATCGATGTACTCGAAACTTTTCAAATAACATCATTCGTACCTTGCGAAGTTCACAAGAATTTCACAAAAACCAACAAATAACAAAGTAATGATTCATAATTTCAATATTATTGAAGAAATACTTATGCAATTTATAAAGTTTTAGGAATTACTCAATTCTAGTTCCAACCATAAAACAAATGAGTTTAATTTAATATTAACTCATTAAATCTATATTACATCTAAAGAAAATATACACATATATTTTCATAAAGACTGTAATAAACTTCTTTTGTACAAAATATTAATTGTGAACTTTTTTTTAACGGGTAGGTAATACCCGAGAGATATATAAATTCACAATTAATATATTACATTTTTCGAAACTGATTTAGCAATCATCAACTATACTCCCTACTTTCACAACAATATCCATTCTTTCATATAAATCAAAACAATCATACTTATTCAAATTCAATTACATATTCTGATTTTGAAATCGCATAATTTAATTCGAAATATAACCAGTATCATCACTCTTAGATTCCTATATCTTTCAAAGCTATACTTTGACTTCAAAACTGTGTTAGAACATCATATGTATTAACGATTATAATATGTGCTCAAACCCTTCGAAATTCCTGAAGACACTTCAACTAAGGAACAATCGAGATGATGATCCAACCACATGTTACCCACAGTTATATACCTAAAAAACTCTAAAAACTCAAGTCATAGTTTGACGCGTATCCGTGTCAGACCCTTTGGCATTTATTAGCTAAAATGACTTTTCAATTCCTTTTCAAAGTAGACAGTTTTGTCACAGCTCCAGCAAGTCAACTTCGACTTTTCAGTCAGACTAGTCTTATTATAACCTCGATAGATACGTTGCCCTTTCGTCATCGTTACTGGGGACCTTTCATATCTCGCCACCTTAGCAATAAACTTACCAACAACTTCAATTATCTTTGACTTTTCGAAAAATCATTATATTTATTGAAATCACATCATTTACTCATTCGCATCTTGTAACGAGAATTGTCATACAAATCGTCGGAAAACA
The DNA here is from genome assembly GCF_046630445.1 of Rutidosis leptorrhynchoides. Classification (NCBI taxonomy): domain Eukaryota; kingdom Viridiplantae; phylum Streptophyta; class Magnoliopsida; order Asterales; family Asteraceae; genus Rutidosis; species Rutidosis leptorrhynchoides. The sequence goes on from NC_092340.1 coordinate 54,982,465, forward strand.
GTAACCAGTATTTTGAAATCTCGCAGCATGTCTACGCCAACAGTTATATGTGTACGTAAAACGTCTATCTCCTGGACTTACATACTTTGAATGTGAAGTTCTGAAAAATATTTTGAACTGCAAACTAGTTCTTGAAATGCTGACGAAGCATCAAAAACTGTAAACGATCTTAACAGTAAAAAGTTTGATGACAAAGAATAGTAAGGTGGTAAAGCTGAGAAAAAGAGAAGGTTTGGAACTGGAAAACGGATTGAACAGACTATGAAGGAGGCTGTGGACAAATCATAAAGACTAAATCTGCCTTTAAAGAATCCAAATGATTCAGTGCCTGCTAAAGTCATTAACGAATACCTTACTCTTTATTCTAAACTTTTATAGACAAATCTTCATCATCATCCATCAATATTAGAAATTCTAAGATATTATCATATCTTTCATTATAAATATCCGCGATATTTCTGAAGATATTTTCACAACTAATCTTATCTGAAGTCATTTATCTCTTTGCGCTATCAGTGTTACATCATATAAGAAACTATTAGTTTCTATATTCTATAAACTTTCGAGTTAAATTATGAATGTTTTGAAGTAGTGTTGGGAACTGAAGCATGAGTTAGTATAATATAATGACACTTGATCAACGTGATTATATTACAGTAAGTCATGCTGAGTTTCTAATGGGACATGACGATTCACAGACCATGCCGTCATCATGTTCAATGTTACACGACTCTTGTATTCTATTTAATCTCTAAAAATATCAAGAATATATTTTCTTGATGATTCGGTCTTTTTAGGGTATTCTGGTAAATTAACAAATCAAGATCGTGCCATTACCATTTCCTTCTTAGAACATTAACTATGTTCATTCTGAAATTCATATCTGCGAATACTGGACCATTACAAACGTTGCTTAATCGCAAGAAGAAGAAACGAAAGGACAAAACTCCAAAATAGAAATTGGAGTATAAATCGCAGCAAATAGAAGGGAGCATTAACTATGGATGTCAATGATTATAGAAGACAAAAGCAGGGGCTTTAAAATATAAGGGAAGATATAAAACCCAACAACCACCCAAAAATTATAAACCGTATATATCGATGCATATAGCAATATAAAGACACGGAAGAACTAAAAACACTATAAAACCGAGGGTATAGTAGAAGTAAATAGATTCTTCCGGAGGCAGATGAAAAAGAAGAATGAAAGATATGAAAGTGAGGAGTATATCGAGAATCAGTACTGGATGAAGCATATTGACAAATACTTTAAAATATGAGTTGAGGGAGAAAGAATAGAAGGTGTGAGTTATAAGGAAACGAAGGAGGTGGATTTATAGTGAAATACCCGACAGAGAAATCAAGATGGATTATCATATTAATTCGAAGAGAATCATAATCTCCTTAATCACTGAAGCATCAAATCCAACATAGATTACAAAGATTTTCTTTAAATTCGGAGATCAATTGTGATGACGTCAAAAGATATGACAAATCACTATAATCTTATTTCCTTCATTTACAATAACTTCCCTCATACGCTTCGAGTAATCGAATTATTTTATCCATAGTTCTTAGACATGATAAAACTTCATAATCGTTACGTCATAATAACATTCTCATTGTTAGCCATAACGACCTCTATCAAATTTTGGGGACGAAATTTCTTTAACGGGTAGGTACTGTGACGACCCGGAAATTTCCGACTAAATTTAAACTTTATCTTTATATTATTCTGACACGATAAGCAATGTTTGTTAAGTTAAATCTCAAGGATTTTAAACTATGTTTATACATTCATTTAAACCTCGACCAAATTCCAATGATTCACGAACCATTAAATGAACATATATGAATATGTATGTATATGTGTATATGTTCTAAATTGAAAATGTCAACAAAGTATTTAAACGTATAATGCTTTATATGAACGTATTTTTTTCAATATGATTATCGACGAAATTAAAAAAATATATATTAAATGATTGAATTATCAGAAACATTGAATTATGATTACAAGTCTCTATTGAGAGGTCCACTATGATTTGAGAAAATCTATTCCTCTTAACGATATTCGGAATAATTTGTAAAGCTATTTATAAATAAAAATAAAAAGTGTCATTTACGAAAGTTAGACAAAAGCTAGTGGAGAATTGGTTTCCATAATATTCTATTAATCTATTTTCAAACGTACAAAAACGTTTTCAGTTTAAAAAGAACTTTATTATTAAAACGTATATAACTTTTATAAATATCTAGAATCACTTTTGACAACTCATTACTTAACCAGTATAATAAATATAACGATATTTATATTTTATTTCATTAAATATATATAACGATTTAAATTAATATTATATATATTTATACGCGTATTATACATACATAGTTTTTATACTTTTACTATACTTTAACTTTACATTTACTTTACTTTTACTTTACTTTAACTTTAATAATTCACTTTAATAATTCATACTTTAATAATTCACTTTAATAATTCATACTTTAATAATTCACTTTAATAATTCATACTTTAATAATTCACTTTAATAATTCATACTTTAATAATTCACTTTAATAATTCAAAAATCTATTATAAATAGAATTCAATAGGTTTCATTATTTCATATAAACTTGAAAATATATTTCTCTAAACTCTCTCAATCGATTTACATATATATATATTTGCTCTGTATTATTTCAAGATATTATTAGTATACATAAAATATTACGACAGAATGATGTCCGAGTGATTTCAAAATAGTTTTTTTGAATGAGTCGAAGCTAAGGAAATTATGGGTTATAGCTATGGAGGTGATGGGTATGGTTCATGGGTATGCTCGTGAGGTCAATCTAGTGTTTATCATCTCCATTGCGTCTACGTACTTTCCTGCAATATTGAATCTCAATATTGATACGTGAGCACTCATAACATAACTTTTATATATCAATAGTGTATCCCTGACTAGTGCTCGAGTATATAGGATTATGCATGCTTGTACATTCGATATTATCCTTAGATAGGTTTGTTGAATCCTGAATTAGATAAATATGCTACTGAGATAGGGTATATGATATGCATGTCATTGAAAAGCTAGCGAAAAATTAAGAACTTTTTATTTAGATATCGAATGGTTTCGATGAACGGATTAGAAGTTATAGTCAACTGAATTTTAGTATTATTGTTAAAATGATTATTATTACTATCGTCGTTATTATTTTAATAGAAATATCATTGTTATTATAAAATATCATTATTACTATTATGTTAGTATTATCATTTTATCATAATACCATTTTTAGTAAATATAGATATTGTTATTTTTTTATAGAATAATAATAATTATTATTACAAAATAATACAACTTTTACTTATTATTATGATCAATATTATTTTATCAAATAAATAGGGGATACAAAGATATTTTTCACCACGCGTAATATAATTACATTAATAATACTTACCACTATAGTTTTACGATATTAAGTGAACTTTATAAATTTTACTACCTAAGATATATAAAAGTATATTTTATCATATATAAACGTTAATATAAATTTTTATTAATAAATGACTTTTATTATTATAAAATCTAATAAATATATTTAAATATATAAAACGACTATAGTTAAGTTATATAATAAACACGTATAAATTTTAGAAGTCATTTTGGGTCAAGTTGACTTTTGTTGACTTTTGCATATTAGTGTCGAGCATTAGGATTGTGGTACACTATGACTTGACCAAAAATTGTTAGACAAATATTGACCAACATATAAATATATATAATTAATATAGGTTCGTGAATCCGAGGCCAACCTTGCACTTGTTAAATGACGTTATATGTATTTTTACTACGAAATACAGTATGGTGAGTTTCATTTGCTCCCTTTTTAATTGCTTTTGCAATATATATTTTTGGACTGAGAATACATGCGCTGTTTTATAAATGTTTTACGAAATAGGCACAAGTACTAAAACAAATTCTATGTGGGTTTAAACCAGAAATATACCCTTAGCTTGGTAACATTAAACTACTTGTCTATGTACGGTAGGCGCGAATCCTAAAGATAGATCTATTGGGCCTGACAAACCCCATCCTGACTATGGGATGCTTTAGTACTTCGAAGTTATATTAAACACACCTGATCTGGTGTACTTTAGAGGGTAAAACATGAACGTTAAGGCTTGTTACCGGGTGCCTACAACTTATAGAATACTTTTATACACTTGCGAGTGTACATATATTTATAAACGGAAATCTTGTGGTCTATTAATATATTGAAATGATTGTTATGATAAACCTATGAACTCACCAACCTTTTGGTTGACACTTTAAAGCATGTTTATTCTCAGGTATTAAAGAAATATTCCGCTGTGCATTAGCTCATTTTAAGGATATTACTTGGAGTCATTCATGGCATATTTTGAAAGACGTTGCATTCGAGTCATTGAGTTCATCAAGATTATTATTATGTCAATTATAGTTGGATGTATTATGAAATGGTGTGCATGCCGTCAACTTTCGTTGTAAAGAAAGTTTGTCTTTTAAAAACGAATGCAATGTTTATAAAATGTATCATATAGAGGTCAAATACCTCGCGATGTAATCAACTATTGTGAATCGTTTATAATGTATATGAACGGGTCCTTTCAGTTGGTATCAGAGCGGTGGTCTTAGAGAACCAGGTCTGCATTAGTATGTCTAACTGATAGTCGTTAGGATGCATTAGTGAGTCTGGACTTCGACCGTGTCTGCATTTCAAAAGTTTTGCTCATCATTCTTGTCAGAAATTACCTGCTTATCATTCTTAGTCTAGACACATCTTATTGCATTGATTGCATGAATAGTGTATAGACAAAATTCATATCTTAGCGTATCTGCTAATTCATATCTTAGCGTATCTGTTACTGTAAACTTTGCCTGACATATTCCGTAAATTCCTCCATAATCTACGAAACCTTTTGCTCTATATAATTAGAATACCACCCGATAGCCGGAAAATCATTTCATATCGAAAAATTCTTTATTCAATCGTACGAAATGGAATTCATCATTAGTTCAAGTCCCTCGGATTCCGAAATGGAATCCCATTCAAGTTTCGAAAGCAGTGTGACCGGAATGGATCAACCAATTAGTCATCACCTATTCTGGATGAATTGGGGATGGGTTCGTAGCCTCCTCAATCATTGGAGACAAGAAGAAGGTGATCCCTTCCATCCACCACATTGCCCTCTTGGCAAAGAACCTGAAGCACTTACAGGCGAACCTATCTGAAACACCATTTTCTCTCTTATTTCTAGAGTATCTCATCACGATTACATACTACACCAAATTCTAGATTTTATTTATCCGCTCGTCCGAACCGACAATCACCCCGGTGTAATAGAAGAAGTCAACGAGCTTCGCGCTCGGGTAGTGGCTTTGGAGAATATGGTGCAAAGGTTACAAACACCAGCAGCAGCACCAGCAGCATAAACAGTACCACCATCAGCAACATCAACAGTACCATCACCACCACCAACAACAACATCCACATCCCACACCGCAACATCACAATCTGTATCTCAAACATCAACGTCATACACCCTGTAAATATCCAGGAATATCAACAACAACAAACGATGAAGTATTAATTCATAAACTTCATTGAAGAGATATCTCTGCGGTAGTTATGTAATCTCCAAAATCTTAGAGATTATTTAATTCTGACTTTAAATCGGATGAGTGAACGGAGATGGTAAAGTAGAAACTTTGATCGAAAATGGTGTACGATTTACAAGCTAGAATTGTTTTACCAACAGCATCAACAGGACCGTAGCATCATCAACACAGTCAGTGCCGTCAGTATCGTCAGAATCAACAGCACCTGTAACATCACAAACTCTGTCAGTTCAAGAATCATTGTGGACATCATTACGAATCAACAACAAATATATTGTATCAACGAGTTATGAAGTATTAACTCATTTCCAATCGAAAGATTTATATGTATATTTTATATGTATAAATTTTTAAACCATAATAAATCTTCCCGTACTAAGCTATTATGTGTGAATCTTAACTACTCAGTTAATTCATATTACAAATATGCAATGATGTACGTCCTTCATCCGTAACTTAACCATCGTTAATTACAATCTCTGTCTCAATTCAATAAAAATCCAATTCATAATAAATCAAGTGTATTATTCGAATATATGTTTGATTTTACACTTTCATCATCGATGTACTCGAAACTTTTCAAATAACATCATTCGTACCTTGCGAAGTTCACAAGAATTTCACAAAAACCAACAAATAACAAAGTAATGATTCATAATTTCAATATTATTGAAGAAATACTTATGCAATTTATAAAGTTTTAGGGATTACTCAATTCTAGTTCCAACCATAAAACAAATGAGTTTAATTTAATATTAACTCATTAAATCTATATTACATCTAAAGAAAATATACACATATATTTTCATAAAGACTGTAATAAACTTCTTTTGTACAAAATATTAATTGTGAACTTTTTTTTTAACGGGTAGGTAATACCCGAGAGATATATAAATTCACAATTAATATATTACATTTTTCGAAACTGATTTAGCAATCATCAACTATACTCCCTACTTTCACAACAATATCCATTCTTTCATATAAATCAAAACAATCATACTTATTCAAATTCAATTACATATTCTGATTTTGAAATCGCATAATTTAATTCGAAATATAACCAGTATCATCACTCTTAGATTCCTATATCTTTCAAAGCTATACTTTGACTTCAAAACTGTGTTAGAACATCATATGTATTAACGATTATAATATGTGCTCAAACCCTTCGAAATTCCTGAAGACACTTCAACTAAGGAACAATCGAGATGATGATCCAACCACATGTTACCCACAGTTATATACCTAAAAAACTCTAAAAACTCAAGTCATAGTTTGACGCGTATCCGTGTCAGACCCTTTGGCATTTATTAGCTAAAATGACTTTTCAATTCCTTTTCAAAGTAGACAGTTTTGTCACAGCTCCAGCAAGTCAACTTCGACTTTTCAGTCAGACTAGTCTTATTATAACCTCGATAGATACGTTGCCCTTTCGTCATCGTTACTGGGGACCTTTCATATCTCGCCACCTTAGCAATAAACTTACCAACAACTTCAATTATCTTTGACTTTTCGAAAAATCATTATATTTATTGAAATCACATCATTTACTCATTCGCATCTTGTAACGAGAATTGTCATACAAATCGTCGGAAAACAGTAACCAGTATTTTGAAATCTCGCAGCATGTCTACGCCAACAGTTATATGTGTACGTAAAACGTCTATCTCCTGGACTTACATACTTTGAATGTGAAGTTCTGAAAAATATTTTGAACTGCAAACTAGTTCTTGAAATGCTGACGAAGCATCAAAAACTGTAAACGATCTTAACAGTAAAAAGTTTGATGACAAAGAATAGTAAGGTGGTAAAGCTGAGAAAAAGAGAAGGTTTGGAACTGGAAAACGGATTGAACAGACTATGAAGGAGGCTGTGGACAAATCATAAAGACTAAATCTGCCTTTAAAGAATCCAAATGATTCAGTGCCTGCTAAAGTCATTAACGAATACCTTACTCTTTATTCTAAACTTTTATAGACAAATCTTCATCATCATCCATCAATATTAGAAATTCTAAGATATTATCATATCTTTCATTATAAATATCCGCGATATTTCTGAAGATATTTTCACAACTAATCTTATCTGAAGTCATTTATCTCTTTGCGCTATCAGTGTTACATCATATAAGAAACTATTAGTTTCTATATTCTATAAACTTTCGAGTTAAATTATGAATGTTTTGAAGTAGTGTTGGGAACTGAAGCATGAGTTAGTATAATATAATGACACTTGATCAACGTGATTATATTACAGTAAGTCATGCTGAGTTTCTAATGGGACATGACGATTCACAGACCATGCCGTCATCATGTTCAATGTTACACGACTCTTGTATTCTATTTAATCTCTAAAAATATCAAGAATATATTTTCTTGATGATTCGGTCTTTTTAGGGTATTCTGGTAAATTAACAAATCAAGATCGTGCCATTACCATTTCCTTCTTAGAACATTAACTATGTTCATTCTGAAATTCATATCTGCGAATACTGGACCATTACAAACGTTGCTTAATCGCAAGAAGAAGAAACGAAAGGACAAAACTCCAAAATAGAAATTGGAGTATAAATCGCAGCAAATAGAAGGGAGCATTAACTATGGATGTCAATGATTATAGAAGACAAAAGCAGGGGCTTTAAAATATAAGGGAAGATATAAAACCCAACAACCACCCAAAAATTATAAACCGTATATATTGATGCATATAGCAATATAAAGACACGGAAGAACTAAAAACACTATAAAACCGAGGGTATAGTAGAAGTAAATAGATTCTTCCGGAGGCAGATGAAAAAGAAGAATGACAGATATGAAAGTGAGGAGTATATCGAGAATCAGTACTGGATGAAGCATATTGACAAATACTTTAAAATATGAGTTGAGGGAGAAAGAATAGAAGGTGTGAGTTATAAGGAAACGAAGGAGGTGGATTTATAGTGAAATACCCGACAGAGAAATCAAGATGGATTATCATATTAATTCGAAGAGAATCATAATCTCCTTAATCACTGAAGCATCAAATCCAACATAGATTACAAAGATTTTCTTTAAATTCGGAGATCAATTGTGATGACGTCAAAAGATATGACAAATCACTATAATCTTATTTCCTTCATTTACAATAACTTCCCTCATACGCTTCGAGTAATCGAATTATTTTATCCATAGTTCTTAGACATGATAAAACTTCATAATCGTTACGTCATAATAACATTCTCATTGTTAGCCATAACGACCTCTATCAAATTTTGGGGACGAAATTTCTTTAACGGGTAGGTACTGTGACGACCCGGAAATTTCCGACTAAATTTAAACTTTATCTTTATATTATTCTGACACGATAAGCAATGTTTGTTAAGTTAAATCTCAAGGATTTTAAACTATGTTTATACATTCATTTAAACCTCGACCAAATTCCAATGATTCACGAACCATTAAATGAACATATATGAATATGTATGTATATGTGTATATGTTCTAAATTGAAAATGTCAACAAAGTATTTAAACGTATAATGCTTTATATGAACGTATTTTTTTCAATATGATTATCGACGAAATTAAAAAAATATATATTAAATGATTGAATTATCAGAAACATTGAATTATGATTACAAGTCTCTATTGAGAGGTCCACTATGATTTGAGAAAATCTATTCCTCTTAACGATATTCGGAATAATTTGTAAAGCTATTTATAAATAAAAATAAAAAGTGTCATTTACGAAAGTTAGACAAAAGCTAGTGGAGAATTGGTTTCCATAATATTCTATTAATCTATTTTCAAACGTACAAAAACGTTTTCAGTTTAAAAAGAACTTTATTATTAAAACGTATATAACTTTTATAAATATCTAGAATCACTTTTGACAACTCATTACTTAACCAGTATAATAAATATAACGATATTTATATTTTATTTCATTAAATATATATAACGATTTAAATTAATATTATATATATTTATACGCGTATTATACATACATAGTTTTTATACTTTTACTATACTTTAACTTTACATTTACTTTACTTTTACTTTACTTTAACTTTAATAATTCACTTTAATAATTCATACTTTAATAATTCACTTTAATAATTCATACTTTAATAATTCACTTTAATAATTCATACTTTAATAATTCACTTTAATAATTCATACTTTAATAATTCACTTTAATAATTCATACTTTAATAATTTACTTTAATAATTCAAAAATATATTATAAATAGAATTCAATAGGTTTCATTATTTCATATAAACTTGAAAATATATTTCTCTAAACTCTCTCAATCGATTTACATATATATATATTTGCTCTGTATTATTTCAAGATATTATTAGTATACATAAAATATTACGATAGAATGATGTCCGAGTGATTTCAAAATAGTTTATTTGAATGAGTCGAAGCTATGGAAATTATGGGTTATAGCTATGGAGGTGATGGGTATGGTTCATGGGTATGCTCGTGAGGTCAATCTAGTGTTTATCATCTCCATTGCGTCTACGTACTTTTCTGCAATATTGAATCTCAATATTGATACGTGAGCACTCATAACTTAACTTTTATATATCAATAGTGTATCCCTGACTAGTGCTCAAGTATATAGGATTATGCATGCTTGTACATTCGATATTGTCCTTAGATAGGTTTGTTGAATCCTGAATTAGATACATATGCTACTGAGATAGGGTATATGATATGCATGTCATTGGAAAGCTAGCGAAAAATTAAGAACTTTTTATTTAGATATCGAATGGTTTCGATGAACGGATTAGAAGTTATAGTCAACTGAATATTAGTATTATTGTTAAAATGATTATTATTACTATCGTCGTTATTATTTTAATAGAAATATCATTGTTATTATAAAATATCATTATTACTATTATGTTAGTATTATCATTTTATCATAATACCATTTTTAGTAAATATAGATATTGTTATTTTTTTATAGAATAATAATAATTATTATTACAAAATAATACAACTTTTACTTATTATTATGATCAATATTATTTTATCAAATAAATAGGGGATACAAAGATATTTTTCACCACGCGTAATATAATTACATTAATAATACTTACCACTATAGTTTTACGATATTAAGTGAACTTTATAAATTTTACTACCTAAGATATATAAAAGTATATTTTATCATATATAAACGTTAATATAAATTTTTATTAATAAATGACTTTTATTATTATAAAATCTAATAAATATATTTAAATATATAAAACGACTATAGTTAAGTTATATAATAAACACGTATAAATTTTAGAAGTCATTTTGGGTCAAGTTGACTTTTGTTGACTTTTGCATATTAGTGTCGAGCATTAGGATTGTGGTACACTATGACTTGACCAAAAATTGTTAGACAAATATTGACCAACATATAAATATATATAATTAATATAGGTTCGTGAATCCGAGGCCAACCTTGCACTTGTTAAATGACGTTATATGTATTTTTACTACGAAATACAGTATGGTGAGTTTCATTTGCTCCCTTTTTAATTGCTTTTGCAATATATATTTTTGGACTGAGAATACATGCGCTGTTTTATAAATGTTTTACGAAATAGGCACAAGTACTAAAAAAAATTCTATGTGGGTTTAAACCAGAAATATACACTTAGCTTGGTAACATTAAACTACTTGTCTATGTACGGTAGGCGCGAATCCTAAAGATAGATTTATTGGGCCTGACAAACCCCATCCTGACTATGGGATGCTTTAGTACTTCGAAGTTATATTAAACACACCTGATCTGGTGTACTTTAGAGGGTAAAACATGAACGTTAAGGCTTGTTACCGGGTGCCTACAACTTATAGAATACTTTTATACACTTGCGAGTGTACATATATTTATAAACGGAAATCTTGTGGTCTATTAATATATTGAAATGATTGTTATGATAAACCTATGAACTCACCAACCTTTTGGTTGACACTTTAAAGCATGTTTATTCTCAGGTATTAAATAAATCTTCCGCTGTGCATTAGCTCATTTTAAGGATATTACTTGGAGTCATTCATGGCATATTTTAAAAGACGTTGCATTCGAGTCATTGAGTTCATCAAGATTATTATTATGTCAATTATAGTTGGATGTATTATGAAATGGTGTGCATGCCGTCAACTTTCGTTGTAAAGAAAGTTTGTCTTTTAAAAACGAATGCAATGTTTGTAAAATGTATCATATAGAGGTCAAATACCTCGCGATGTAATCAACTATTGTGAATCGTTTATAATGTATATGAATGGGTCCTTTCATCTAACACGTGCTCTTATGTGGATCTCATTCACCATGAAACATAGGAGGTTGAGATAATTTAAAGTTCTTGTAATGGAAGTCTCTTATCCCAACATCACCCGTTAAACCCTCCATACTCCCCTCTTGAGAGTTAGGAAACCTCTTATCAAACTCCCCTTGGATAAGAGCACTCATTTGCTCCTTTATCATATCGGTCATTTGTTCATCAACCGATTCTTGGAAGACCCTCCTAACATTCGCAAGAAATTCCGCCTTGTGACTTTTCAAGATGGCCTCTACTTTGCCGTGAAATCGCTCTCATCGCTTTAGTCTTCGTTATCATGTTCGTTATTCGTCTTCATACTAAGAAATGAACTCGATTAAGAACGCAACACAAGTAAGTCACATACACCACCACGAGAATTATATTTACACAATATATGAACCACCACCCGTACACCCCATCTAGTTTAATACTTATTGTACATCACTCGCTTGACTTGGTTTGCAACCGTAATAATGGTCGTGAATCATTATTATGCTCACATGCCATGCCGAGCTCATAAATACAACAACCATCTCGCTAGATGTTCAACACACAACAGCAAGGTTATTAGCAACATAATCAACACATAGCTAGTTCACCTACAATCTAAGGCACTAACTAAAACCCGAACCGACCCATAATCCTACAAGTCCCGCATATTAGCACACACAAAAAGTCTAAGTCTAGTCGCCTATCTCTAGTCACCTAAATCTCTTAGACCATGCTCTGATACCACTTGTAACGACCCAAAAACACTTTACGAGAAAATACGCTTTTTAAAAATAAAAAAAAGGCAATCCTGTCCCAGACCATCTGCGCGGCGCGCATAGGAAAGCGCGGCGCGCTTTACAACGTGAAACAAGATCAGAAGTCAACAACTGGACTGACTACCAGCAACTGGCCAATTGCGCGGCGCGCAAGGCCGTGCGCGGCGCGCAAGGCCGTGCGCGGCGCGCACTATAGCTGGGAAGCCAGTTCAGCCCATTTTTAAGTATGACAACCCTTTTCGCCCATCCCAAGTCCCGTTAAACCCCAAAACCAATTTCAACACTTTTCAAACACTAAATCACCGGGTTTTTAATCGACAAAAGTACATTACAACCTTTGGGACTCCAACGACCCGTTAAATACATTAAAGTGGTGATTTCGACCCAAATGAGTTTAATTTCCAAACAAACTACGAGCATGATGTTTGGGGATAAACTACTCAATCCTAGATCGAATCCAGGAGTAATCCAAGCAAGCAATAAAAGGGAAAATCATCTAACTCTCGAGCATACCCTTGCCAAATCCGCTTCCGAACCTAAAAATATAAACAACGAGAGGGTAAGCTAATGATTAGTGAATGCAATACTTATACAGATACATATATAGTTTACCTACCCTCATCCACTTACAAATACCATGCAAACAACGTATAAACGAGCTAGCATCACCAAACATGCAACTAGCGACATCATTAGTATAAAAATCACCACAATTATAAACCAAACATAACAAGGCATAAACATGCTTAACCATTCCCCCGCTTTGGTACTACCGACTTGTAGTCGACCAATAACGTCGAGTCCAACTCGCAGAGATTTCACTGACTTGTGCATCATCATAAGGTGTCACTGACTTGTGAATCACCATATGATGTCACCGACTTATGAATCACCCGCCAACACATACGAGGTCACTGACTTGTGAACCTCCATGAGGTGTCACCGACTTGTGAATCACCATAGGGTGTCACTGACTTGTGAGTCACCCAGCAACACATACGAGGTCACCGACTTGTGAACCTCCATGAGGTGTCACCGACTTGTGAATCACCATAGGGTGTCACCGACTTGTGAGTCACCCGCCAACACATACGAGGTCACCGACTTGTGAACCTCCATGAGGTGTCACCGACTTGTGAATCACCATAGGGTGTCACCGACTTGTGAATCACCCACCAAGACACTATCGACTCGTAGTTCTCATCACGCATACTATTAATAAGTCACCGGCTTGTGACATTACACCAATACTCACGATGTGGTACCGAAGACCCACATCGCATGCGAGTAAATAAACTACATACATACATGTATAAATATTCCACTCACCTTAGCGCCTCGATGAAAGCAACCGAAAAATCCGCAACTCGCCAATGGAAGGTACCTATTCCATTTATCACAATACACACAACACAATTAGGGTGGATTACAAGTCAACCCAAATTGACACTTAGTGCAATTTCGACCCAAATGCACTTCCAAACACAAACCGCGCCCAAATTAATCAATAATCACTAACACGAGGGAAAATGGTCCTAATACACCAATTCCAACAACTTCCAAGTGCTAATACTTGTTTTCCCTAAAACTCAACCATGAACCCTAATTTAGACCGATTTCAAAATCAAACTTCCAAAACCTCAATCACTAGTTTAATCAACAACAAAATCACTAACACACTCCATTTCTAGTGATTTAGACCAATTTGGTCAATTCGTCATCCAACCCAACACCCACCAATAATGGGTCAAAAACCCATCTACTAACAACAACAAACCCATTTCACAACCCTTTAAGGTTTTCTAACAATATCAAGCTCAAACCCTAACTTTGAACATCGAATTAGACAATGAAATTCAAAGTTAGAACTTACCACAACAACCAAAACGTAGCTAGGAGTGAGATGAACAACTTTAACACTTGCACTTTGACCCGAATCAAGCTTTTTCCTCCTTGATTTGAGCTCTCTCTCTCTCTAAAATGGGTCTCTCTCTCTCTAAAAGTGGATAGGAGTGTTTCAGTGGGTGAAGAATGAGATCCAAATGAGATTAGATCATGTTTTGTGGCCTCAAACTGTCCAACAAGTGAAAAGACCCAAATGCCCTTCCAAATAATTAAAAACGACGACATAGTGTGCCAGTGGGTTTTGCGCGGCGCGCGTATACCTGCGCGGTGCGCAGTTGTACAGAACTGAAATCAGGGTCTTACAGGTGGGTGGGCAAAACTTCGAATTCTATTATTAGTAATGTTTACGGGCCCCACAATGATAACCTTAAACAAAAGTTTTGGGATAGTCTTGAAAGTATCATGCAGGTCGATGTTGATGATTGGATTATTTGTGGTGATTTTAACGAAGTAAGAAGAGAATCGGAACACAAAAATTGTGTCTTTGTTGAAAGCAGGGCAAAAATGTTCAATGACTTTATTGATAAATCTAATCTAATCGATATTCCGTTAGGAGGTTTGAAGTTCACCAGAATAAGTGATGATGGTCTGAAATATAGCAAACTTGATCGGTTTTTTGTCTCGGAAGCTTGTATATCTAGGTGCGTTGATATTGCTGCGTGTACTTTAGATCGAAATCATTATGATTATTTTCCTATTATTTTAAAAGTTTGTGCTAATGACTTTGGGCCAAGACCAACACGTGTTTTTAATAATTGGTTCGAAGATGTGGAATGTGAAGAATTAATCAAAAACGCATGGAAATTGGCTACTAGAAACCCCCAGGCTGATTGTATTGTTAGGGACAAACTCAAAAGGACTAAACTGGTGCTAAAAGAAAAATGTAATCCAAAATACAACACTCTCAACATCGAGAATGAGAACTTGCAAAAAGAGGTAGCTAAGTGGGAAAACCTCCTAGGTTCACGTGATTTAACGGAGTCAGAAATTTTGGTATGGCTTGACACAAGGAAGAAGTGGTTCGAAAAAGACAAACAGAAAGCCGAAATCCTAAAACAGAAATCTAGAGTTAAGTGGGCTACGGATGGGGATGAAAATAGCAAATACTTTCATTCGTGTATAAAAAGGTGATAAAATAAAAACAATATTCGTGGAATTAACTTGAATGGCTTGTGGGTTGAAGATCCGGACACAATTAAATTGGAAGCTTTCAAACACTTCCAAGAAAGATCCAGGAAGACAAACGCAAGAAGGTGTAAAATTCGGGGTCCTCTTGAAAAATGCCTCACCTCGAAACACCTTTTACCCTAGATGAAATTTTTAATGCTATACCGATTGTGGAGGGGATAAGGCACCGGGTCATGACGGTTTCAATATGAAGTTTTTCGTTAAATTTTGGGATATAGTTAAAGAAGATATTCTTGTATTTTTTAATCGTTTTTGGGATTCGGGTGAAATATCCAATGGCTGTGTAACGACCAGTCAAAATCGCTATTGACGCGGCACGTTAATCATTGATTCCACAGTAAGGTTTTGACCTCTATATGATACGTTTTGATAAAATATTGCATTCATTAAAATAAGTGACTTTCTAAACATAGAAAGTTATAAACATGTGAGTGAGTGCTTAGGTATAAGCAAAACCCCGAAATACATAAGTCTTTAATTTACAGGTTGACATCACAGTCCAGTTATTTATTACACAACGCAGTTTTATTTTGAATGCAATAAACTTTGTACAAAGCATGAGAGACTCCATGCAGGCAACAAGCACATCACAGCGGAAGCATTCTAAGGACCTGTGTGATGACCCGGAAATTTCGACTAAATTTAAACTTAATCTTAAATGATTAATGATTTCGACACGATAAGCAAAGCCTATGAAGTTGAATCTCAAAATTTTGAACTATTCAATTACCCTTCGGTTGTTCTCAACGATTCGCGAATCATTATATGTAAATAGATACATATATATACTATAACTTGAAAACGTAACAAAGTTTTAATTGCATGATACCATACATTAAACTTATTGGTTTATATATCTATTTGAATATATATGATTTCAAGTTATTTAGTAAACGATAGTAACATTCGTTTATTGATTCGATTGATATTTAGATAAGTTAACTAAAGCGTTTAAGATGAACCAGTTAAACACTAATTTGTTACAGTGTTTTCAAATTGCCACATTACTCAAAATGCTACAGTGTTTTCGAAAATCACTATTTGCTACAGTGAAATTGACTTTGCTACAGTGAAACGCTATTATAAAAATATATTTTAACAAATAGCGAGACGATGATTTATAGAAGTAAATGACCAAAACACTCGAAAGTTTAAGATACACTTTGAGTGATATAATTAAGGGATAATTTAAGGCTATTGATAAGGCTAAAAAGGAACATATATTTCATAGCATTATCCCCCAAGAAAGACAGGATTTTAGTTGTAATTGTTCCATATTCAAGTAATATTCGTTTATATTTAATAAATGCGAAGACAAAAGGCGAAAACGAAGAATTGAAGACGGAAAGGTCCAAAATGCTCAAATGTACAAGATACAATTAAAAAGGTTCAAATTATTGATGAAGAACGTCTAAAAATGACAAGAGTACAAGTTGCGAAACGCAAAGTACACGATATAAAATAGTACGCAAGGACGTCTGAAAATCCGGAACCGGGACCCGAGTCAAGAAGAAACGCCCGACGCAACGGACCAAAAATATCTAGTCTAATATGCACAAGAATAAAATATAATATATAAATAATTATATTAATTATTTATATATTTATATTTATTTTATATTATGTCGACAAGCTAGGAGCCAAAACAATGTGAGCTGTCCCTGGTCCTCATGCGAGTCGCATGGCCAGAAGGCCATTTCCATGCGAGTCGCATGACTCCAGATTTCAGGCCACATCTATAAATTCCAGTGTTTTCGCTCGATTTAAATCACACACATACACAAATATATATATACTCCGTAATATTATTTATTATTTATTATTATTATTATTATTATTATTATTAAGATTAATATTAATCTATTATTATTAGTATTATACCTAAAATACTACGACGAGGTCATGAGCGTGTCACTTTCAAAATATGTTTTCAAGCGGGATAGAGTTAAGGAAATTATGGGTTATTGCCATGGAGGTTATGGGTAATGTTCGGGGGTATTTTTGTGAATCAAACCTCGTGTTTATCATCTCCGATGCGTCTACGTGCTTTCCTGCAATAATGTATATCAATATTAAACTGTGAGTTTCATAAGATCCCTTTTACCCTTTACATTTTTGGGCTGAGAATACATGCAAATGCTTTATTAACCGATATACAATATTTATATGCGTGAGTTTCATTTGCTCCCATTTTAATTGCTTTTGCAATATATATTTTTGGGCTGAGAATACATGCGCAGTTTTATAAACTGTTTTACTAAATGGATACAAATACTAAAACTGATTTTGTGTGAGTTATAGTCTCCCTTTTTAAATACTTTAAATATTTTTGGGCTGAGAATACATGCAAATTATTTTAAACGCAATAAGACACAAGTACATACTAAATTCTACAACGAGTTTGAACCGAAAATCCCTTAGCTTTGGTAACTAGTAACTGTCAGTTATAAGAACTGGTGGGCGCGAGTAGTTGTATATGGATCCATAGGGCTTGACATCCCCGTCTGTTCCAGGTATAGAAAGAAACTCTAGCCTGAACTATAAAACAGACGTATGCTATTTGAAGTTAGTACACGTTGGATTGCGTGTATTGTACATGTTGGTTGCATGTTAAACGAGGGGTACTTATTATAAACGTTAAAGTTTAGTTACCAGGGTTCTCAACTTTGTAGAACCGATTGATAAACGTTTCGGATGAAACAACTGAAATCTTGTGATCCACCTTTTATTTAAAACATAATGATAAACGTTTTGAATAAAACAACTGAACTTTTGTAATCCACATTGATATACGGATTATGTGTAATATTAAAACTATGAACTCACCAACCTTTGTGTTGACACTTGAAGCATGTTTATTCTCAGGTTTCTAGAAGTCTTCCGCTGTTTGCTCATACGTGATACAAGTTATGTGCTTGGAGTCATACATGCTATATACAAGAAACTTGCATTCATCAAACCATTACCATGTATCTTATTTTGACTGTATTGTCAACAGATGTATTATTGTAAACCATTTAAATGGTGATTGTCTATACGTAGGAATCATCAGATGTAAAAAAACCTGGAATTTATATATTCATTTATGAAATACCTTTTCAAACGAATGCAATGTTACAAAACGTATCACATAGAGGTCAAATACCTCGCAATGAAATCAATGAATGACGTGTTCGTCCATATGGATTTGGAGCAATCGTCACAACCTGAGAATAAAACATACTAAAAAGTCAACACGAATGTTGGTGAGTTATAGGTTTAATTGCTCGAGTCATAAACATGTATAAAGATAGACCACAAGATTTCATCAAAAGTTTATCAATAGATTCTACGTAACAGAGCACCCTGGTAACTAAACTTAACGCTATAGTGATAATTACCCCATTCGTTTTAATACACGCAAACCAACGTGTCTTAAACTCAAATAACATACGTCCGTTAAAAGGCTAGCGTTCTAGCTCGGACGGGGATGTCAAGCCCTATGGATCCATATACAATTATTCGCGCCCACCAGTCCATATCCTATGTACTGGAAGCTACTAGTTACCAAAGCTAAGGGATTTTCGGTTTAACTCAGTGTAGAATTTTGTATGTACTTGTGTCTTATTGCGTTTAAAATAAATTGCATGTATTCTCAGCCCAAAAATATTTAAAGCATTTAAAAAGGGAGACTATAACTCACAGTTCAATATTGAGACTCAATATTGTAGGCAAATTGCGTAGACGTAATGACGGTAGACGACTGTATGGTTGGCCTTGGATTCAAGAACAATACCCCAAACAATACCCAATATTTCCTTAGCTTAAAGCGGTTTGAAACCCGAATTAAAACACCCTCGAATATACTTTATTATTATTAACTTAAATTAAAATTATAATTATAATTATAAATTAAAATTCAATTTACATAAGAAAATATGTTGTAAGTATATCGTCGAACAAACTGGCCTTTTTATAGTATTTTTCGATTTACTGTAGCTCATGCGATCGCATGAGTTTTCAGTGTTTTTGCCATGCGATCGCATGGCCGCCTTTCCCGTTTTGTTTGCTAGTTCGTCGACATCAAATAGTATTCACTGTAGCAAATAGAGTTTACTGTAGCAAATAGTGTTTTACTGTAGCAAATAGTGTTTACTGTAGCAAATAGTGTTTATTGTAGCAAATCACTGTAGCAAAGTCGTTTTCACTGTAGCACTGTAGCAAAATACGTTTTCACTGTAGCAAATAGTGTTTTACTGTAGCAAATAGTGTTTTACTGTAGGAAAGTCGTTTTTACTTGTACATATATATATACATACATATAATTGTTCATGAATCGTCGAGAGTAGTCAAAGGTAATTGTATATATGAAACAGTTCTAAAATTTTTGAGAGTCAATCTAACAGACTTTGTTTAACGTGTCAAAATAATAAATCGTATAGAGAATTGGTTTAAATAAGTTGAAATTTTCCGGGTCATCACAGGCTGCAACTCATCTTTCATTACTTTAATCCCAAAAAAGAATGATCTACAAGGTTTTGGTGACTACCGTTCGATTAGTCTTATTGGGTGTTTGTACAAAATTTTGTCCGAAGTGTTGACAAAGAGACTTCAGGCCGTCATCTCTTCGGTTATCGGGTTCGAACAAAGTGCATGCTATGAAAGTCATCAAAAATCGTTATATTCTCGATGGTATCTTAATCGCCAATGAAGCATTACATGCTATGAACGCCACCAAACGTAAAGGTTTTTTTTATTTAAAGTCGACTTTGAAAAGGCTTTTGATAGTATTAATTGGGACTTCTTGTTCGAGATCATGAAGCTAATGGGGTTTGGTTCTAGATGGATTAAATGGATCAAAGCATGTCTCTCTTCGGCATCTATCTCCATATTGATCAACAGCTCGCCTACGAAAGAATTCAAACTTCAAAGAGGGGTACGTCAAGGCGATCCACTATCTCTTTACCTCTTCATCATGGCGGCCGAGGGTCTAAATCATCTTACGCAAATAGCGGCTATTTCAAACTAGTTCTCTGGGCTTCGGTTTGGTCAAGACAACATTCATCTAACCCACTTACAATACACAGATAACACCTTGTTTTTTGGGGAATGGAATAAGAGGAACGAGCGTAACCTCATGAAGATACTTAAGTGCTTCGAAGTAACTTCGGGTTTAAAAGTAAATTTTCATAAAAGTTGTGTGTACGGGCTCGGGGTAACTATTTCAGAAACAAGTGCTATGGCCGAATGGCTTGGTTGCGTGGCAGGTACATTACCGATTACCTATCTTGGCCTTCCTATCGGATCCTCCATGAAGAATGCAAAAGATTGGGAAGCGGTTTTTGAAAAGTTTGAAAAAAGACTAGCGGACTGGAAGGCTAAATCTTTATCCTATGGCGGGCGACTTACTCTCATCAAATCGGTATTATCTAGTCTACCCCTTAACTTTTTTTTTCACTTTTTAATGCTCCTAAATGTTTCATAAACAAATTAGAAAGCTTAAGACATCGTTTTTGTGACGATCCTTCCAAATCCCTTTGGACGAATACATAATTCATTGATTTCATAGTGAGGTTTTGACCTCTATATGATACGTTTTGTAAACATTGCATTCTTTTGAAAAGGCACACCATAAATGAATATATAAATCCAAGGTTTTCGACGTCTGATGATTTCTACGTATAGATAATCGCCGTATATAATAGTTTACAATACTACATCCGTTGACAATGCAGTCAAAATAAGATACATGGTGATGATTTTGTGAATGCAAAGTTTTCTTGAATAAAGCATGTATGACTCCATGCACATACCTTGTACAACGTATAAGCAAATAGCGGAAAACTTCTAGGAACCTGAGAATAAACATGTTTAAAAGTGTCAACACAAAGGTTGGTGAGTTCATAGTTTTAATGTTGCGCATAATCTGTATATAAAGGTGGATCACAAGATTTCAGTTGTTTCATCCGAAACGTTTATCAAAATATTCTACAAAATTGAGCACCCTGGTAACTAAACTTAACGTATATATAATTCATACCCTTTGTATAATCATCTTAATAATACACGCAAACCAACGTGTACGCTTCTCAAATAGCATACGTCCGTTAAAAGGCTAGTGCTCTAGCTCGGACGGGGATATCAAGCCCTATGGATCCATATACTACTACTCGCGCCCACCAGTTCTTATAACTGGCAGTTACTAGTTACCAAAGCTAAAGGATTTTTGGTTCAAACTCAGTGTAGAATTTAGTATGTACTTGTATCCATTGTGTTTAAAATAAAGTGCATGTATTCTCAGTCCAAAAATATAGATTGCAAAAGCAATTAAAAAGGGAGCAAATGAAACTCACCTTAACAGCACATAAGGTCATTCACCGAAATGTGACCGAACTCGGAATGCAAAATAACCGTAGATCTCAACATAGAGAACATATGTTGGTCAATATATGTCTAACAAGCTAGGTCGGGTCATAGTGTATCACAATCCTAATGCTCGAGACCGACATGCAGAAGTTTAACAAAAGTCATCTCAAAAGTCAACCTGGCCCAATATGATCTTTAAATCTATACATGTTTATTAACATAGTATAAGTCTTGATAATTGAACGAATTTATAGTTTATCAAACTCAAAATATTATTTATTTCAGGAGCTATATTATATTTGAATTATCATGGCAATCGAACATATTTTATTATTTCACATAGTTTTCCAATACTTGTAAAATCAGATTGTAGTGTTTATAAGGATTTATAACATGATAAGACAGTCAACTTTGACAATTGCTCAATAAGACGAGACGTGCCTTATATAGAAATTCATTTACTCGATTAGTAATATTTAAAAATTCAATTTATCAATCTCATAGACAAGTTGTTTAAATATTAATTTACAGTTTCAAACACAATTTCATTTAACGTTAATTATAATTCAGTTGACCATAACTTTTAATCTGTTCATCGAAAATATACGATTTCTAAATGAAAAGTTATTAATTTTTCGACAGCTTTTCAATAACATGCATATCATATACCTTTTATCAATAATATATGTATCAAATTCGTGATTCATCATAAACTATCTAATGACAAAATTAAAGCATACAAGCATGCATAAACATATATACTCGAGCACTAGACATGGATACACTATTAATATATAAAAGATAAGATATAAATGCTTACGTATCAATATTGTGATTCAATATTGCAGAAAAGTACGTAGACGCAACGGAGATGATAAATACTAGTTTGACTTGTGAACAATACTCACGAACATTACCCATAACCTCCATAGTTATAACCCATAGTTTCCCTAGCTCTATCCCGCTCGGAAGGCTTGTTTGAAAATAATTCGCACACGACCTCGTCGTAGTATTTTATGTATAACAATAGTAATAATAATACTCCTAACTATAAGATTAATAATAATATTAATCTTAATAATAATAATAATAATATACATAATAAATATAAAATATAATACGGAGTAATATAGATATTAATATGTGTGTGTGTGTGTGTGTGTTGAGCAAACTGGCCAATTTATAGAATGTTTCTGAATTCTGACTGCCATGCGATTGCATGAGTTTTATGCCTATTTCTCATGCGGTCGCATGGCCCCAAAATCCAGCTCACAATTTTTTTGTTTTCTTGTTTGTCGACATATTATTATATATATAATATATATAATTTATATTAATTATATATATATTATATTATATTCATGTACATAGTTGACTTGTAATTTTAGGTCCGTTGACTCGTACGTTGATACTCGACTGGTGTACCAATTTCGGTTTTTCGAACGCACTTTCGTACGTTTAGAAAACTAGCCTTTTACGTTACGCGACGTGTACCCTTATTAATAATTTGACTTACTCATCAATAAATTACCTTATAAAAAATGTAACTTATAAAATTGAGCGTTGTAGTCATTTGCTTCTATAAATCAGTGACTCGTTGTTTATCAAAATATATTATTTTAAATCAGGACGTTTTTTGACTAAATTAATATTATATTTTTGTAAAATATATATATATATATATATATATATATATATATATATATATATATATATATATATATATATATATATATATACGTATATTTTTCAATCCAATTATAATGGTTCGTGAATCGTCAGGGTTTGGTCAAGGTTAAATGAATGTATGAATACAGTTTACACTTCTTGAGATTCAACTCAACAACTTTTTCTTATCGTGTCGGAATAATATAAAGATAAAGTTTAAATTTGGTTAGAAATTTCTGGGTTATCACAGTACCTACCCGTTAAAGAAATTTCGTCCCGAAATTTGGTTGGGATGGTCATGGATGACAATTAGTATGTTTTCATGATGCATACAAGCTGAAAACTAAAGTTTTATCATCATTAAATAATATAGATGAAACAATTTGATATTTATGAAGAGTACGAGTGAAGCTATCACAAAAAAGTGAAATGAGTAAATGAAGGTTTTTCTTAACCGGTGACGTAGTCACAGTTGATTTCCGTAATTCAGGGGATTTGGAGAAAATCTTTGTAATAAGATTTGATTCTTCAGTACTTAAGGAAATTATGATCCTCTTCGATTTAATGCGATGATCTGTCTTGATTTTCCTGTCTGATTTTATACTATAAATCTACCCCCTTCGTTTCCTTATTTTCCACAGCTCATACCTTTTATTCTTTCTCCCTCAATTCATATTTTAAAGCATTCGTCAATATGCTCCATCCCGTTCTGATTCTTGATATACTTCTAACCTTCATATTCGTCATTCTTCTTTTCCATCTGCAGCCAGAAGAATCTATTCACTTCTACTATACTCTTGGTTTTATAGTGTTTTTAGTCCTCCCTTGTCTTTATATTGCTATATTCATCGATATATGCGGTTTATAATTTCTAGGTGGTTGTTGGGTTTTATATCTTCCCTTATATTTCGATGTCTCTGCTTCTGTATTTCCATAAACAAGGACATCCACAGTTAATACTCTCTCCAATTTACTGTGATTTATACTTCCATTGATATTTTGAAGCTTTATGCTTTTGTTTTCTCTTCCCGACTTCAAGTCAAGCGGATAATAGTCCAAAATTTGTTGATATGAATTTCGGAATGAACATAATTAATGTTCTAAGAAAGAAATTGTAATGACACGATCTTGATTTGTCAAATTACCAGAATATCTGGAAAAATAGAACTATCAAGAAGATTGATAATGCTAAAAACGAACATATATTTCATAGCATTATTCCCCAAGAAAGACAAGCTTTTAGTTGCAATTGTTCTATTTACAAGTGATATTTGTTTAAATATTAAAAGGTGAAGACAAAAGACAGATTCGACGAATTGAAGACGCAAACGACCAAGAAGCTCAAAAGTACAAAATACAATCAAAGAGGTTCCAATTATTGATAAGAAACGTCTCGAAATTACAAGAGTACAAGATTCAAAACGCAAAGTACAAGATATAAAATAGTACGCAAGGACGTTCGAAAATTCAGAACCGGGACCAGAGTCAACTCTCAACGCTCGACGCAACGGACTAAAAATTACAAGTTAACTATGTATATAAATATAATATAATATATAATTAATTATATAAATTATATATATATTATATTATATAATAAACGTCGGCAGACTAAGATCCAATTTGGAGTGAGCTGGAATTTCAAACTCCGCGACTCGCGGAGTTTGAAGAGCAAAAATGCCGCGAGTCGCGGAGCCCCAAAAACTGAAACTCCCTATAAAAGCAAACGAATTCTGATCGCAAAAAAATCATCATATATCCATCCTCTCTATATCTATACGTAAATATTTATATTTATATTTTAATTTTAATTTTAATCCTAATAATAAGGGTATGTTAGCGAATGTTGTAAGGGTGTAAGTCGAAATTCTGTCCGTGTAACGCTACGCTATTTTTAATCATTGTAAGTTATGTTCAACCTTTTTAATTTAATGTCTCGTAGCTAAGTTATTATTATGCTTATTTAAAACAAAGTAATCATGATGTTGGGCTAATTACTAAAATTGGGTAATTGAGCTTTGTACCATAATTGGGGTTTCGACAAAAGAACGACACTTGTGGAAATTAGACTATGGGCTATTAATGGGCTTTATATTTGTTTAACTAAATGATAGTTTGTTAATGTTAATATAAAGATTTACAATTGGGCGTCCCTATAAATTACCATATACACTCGATCGGACACGATGGGCGGGGTATTTATATGTACCAATAATTATTCATTTTACCGGACACGGAACTGGATTAATAGCCACTAGAATAATTAAAACAGGGGTGAATTACATTCAAGGGTAATTGGTGTAATTGTTAACAAAGTAGTAAAACCTTGGTTTACACGCAGTCGATAACCTGGTGTATTCATTAAACAAAGTATTAAAACCTTGTTACAATTCGAATCCCCAATTAGTTAGAATATTTGACTTCGGGAATAAGGATAATTTGACGAGGACACTCGCACTTTATATTTATGACTGATGGACTGTTATGGACAAAAATCAGACGGGCATATTAAATAATCCAGGACAAAGGACAATTAACCCATGGGCATAAAACTAAAATCAACACGTCAAACATCATGATTACGGAAGTTTAAATAAGCATAATTCTTTTATTTCATATTTAATTTCCTTTATTTTATATTTAATTGCACTTCTAATTATCGCATTTTTATTGTTATTGTATTTAATTGCACTTTTAATTATCATACTTTTTAATTATCGCAAGTTTATTTTATCGCACTTTTATTATTCGCAATTTCATTATCATTATTTACTTTACGCTTTAAATTAAGTCTTGTATTTATTTATTATTTTACATTTGGTTTTAACTGCGACTAAAGTTTTAAAATCGACAAACCGGTCATTAAACGGTAAAAACCCCCCTTTATAATAATAATATTACTTATATATATATATTTGTATTTTTATAAAAGTAAACTAATATAGCGTTAAGCTTTGTTTAAAGATTTTCCATGTGGAACGAACCGGACTTACTAAAAACTACACTACTGTACGATTAGGTACACTGCCTATAAGTGTTGTAGCAAGGTTTAAGTATATCCATTCTCTAAATAAATAAATATCTTGTGTAAAATTGTATCGTATTTAATAGTATTTCCTGCTAAAATATAAAGCTATTTTATATACACCTCTGCTCAAGAACCAAGTATTTTTGGCGCCGCTACCGGGGAACCGCTTAAAAGCCGAAAGCGCAACGCTAAATATTTAGAAAAAAAAATAAAAATTTAGTTTACTTTTATTAAAATTCGTTTTTATAAAAATACGTTTTAAATATTCGAAAATATAAAAACAAAAACAAAAATATAAGTATTTTTAAGATTTTATTAAATATTTAAGTTTTATAAAGTTTCTTTATTTTTATGTAAGTTTTATTTAAGTATTTTGTTTTTATTTAAAACATAAAAAAACCGAAAAAAAAAATTTAATATATATATATAAATCTATTTTTAAGATATTTTTAAAAATTATAAAGTAGTTCTATTTTTTTTTTTAAGTTTTTAAATATAAGTTTTTATTATATAAATATTTTGATATAAACAGAAAATATAAAACAGAAAAAAAAACGTCGAATTAAAAACTGTACCTGAGTTGAATTCTGGAACCCCGCAACTCGCGGAGTTTACAGCTTCTAATACCGCAACTCGCGGAGACAATCTGACACGCCACACAGGAACCCTAATCAGCATTAATTACGGAGTAATTATTAATTATTATTATTATTAACCCTAATTACTTATTATTATTATTATTAGTTTTATTTTAAGTTTCTTTTTATTTAATTTATATATTTAGTTAAATTAGTTTAATAAAATATAAAATTAATAGTTTTAATAAATAATTAATATAAAAATAATATTTTTATAAAATTTGTAACTTTTTACAACTTTTTGTATATTTTTATATTTTGTCCCTTTTTAATTGTTTTAGCGTAATATTTGTATTTTTAGCTCATATTTAGTTTTAAACTTAGTTTTACCATAGTTATTTTTACTTCTAGATTTTTAGGCTTTGCCGTAAAATCACTTAAGTACTTTTTCTTTAGACTAAGATTTAGGTACTTTAGAATTTTGCGACGCCTTTTTAAGTTTTAGTTTCTTTTTAAGTTATTTCCATTTGGGATTTAGTTTTTCTTGTAAGCTTTAATATTTTTAGACGACTTTTACCTATGTATCAATTATCATTCCAATTAGTAATCTCAATTTGCGATTATAATTTTAAGTTAGTTGTAGTAATAAGGTTAGGTTAGTCAAGTGTTTTTAAGTTTTATAAGTTTCTTTTATTTTTCCGTCACCTTTTATTTTTCAACCATTTTTCTTTTTCGACCTTTTTCCGACGCGCTCTTTTTCTTTCTTATTTCTCGCTATTCTAGTTTTAGGACATAGATTTTTATTCTACTTCTTATCTAAATTTCTTAAAATTACGAAAATTTATTTTAAGTGGTTAAATTGATAGACATCAAAATTTTCTGGTTCGTAGTAATAGTTGGATTTGTACGTGGACCGGGTTATTGGAGCCAAACAGTCCTCAATTATATTGAAACCAAACGAATCCTGCCCCTCTACTGCATCTTTTGGCTATTCGAAACGTGGGCAAAATCAGAAAAGTCTATTGATTGGATAACTTATTATAATTTTTCTTTCCTTTTAAAAACTAATAGGATATTCAGTGAATGCACCGAGCAAGACGTTCACCACCTTTTGTACGTTCACCACCTGTAACTAGATCAAGACATTTAGCAAATATTACTGCCGTTGATTTTTCTTTAGAATCGTCATCCAGTCGACCAAGTACTCCAGTTCAAATTTCCGATAATCCATTTTTTGAACCCGACCTCACAATTGAGAATCCGGAGAATATTCAGGGACGATTCGTAGATCCTGAACCACTAAACTTTCCTCCGGAACCACCAATCATTCAAACAGAGATTGTTGAGGAACGAACCATTAAATCAGAATCCTCTAGTGATTCTGATTCAACAAATTCAATTATGGAATTAACAGAACCTTTAAGTATGGAAGACCGAATGAGAGCTAAACGCACTGGCCAAGGTCACGCAATTACTCATCCAGACATTAATGCGCCAGATTATGAAATCAAAGGACAAATTCTACACATGGTGACTAATCAATGCCAATTTAGTGGTGCGCCGAAGGAAGATCCAAATGAACATCTACGTACCTTTAATAGGATCTGCACACTATTTAAAATCCGAGAAGTGGAGGATGAACAGATATATCTCATGTTATTTTCCTGGACTTTAAAGGGAAAAGCCAAAGATTGGTTGGAATCGTTACCTGAAGGGGCGATTGATACATGGGACGTTTTAGTTGAAAAATTTCTTAAACAATTCTTTCCGGCATCTAAAGCCGTAAGACTTCAAGCAGAAATTGTTACGTTTACACAGAAGCCAAATGAAACTCTATATGAGGCGTGGACAAGATTTGGAAAGTTATTAAGAGGATGTCCGCAACATGGTTTAGATACCTGTCAAATAGTACAAATTATGAAGACATAGATATAGCAGCTGGTGGTTCTATTATGAAGAAAACCGAAACTGATGCTTACAAAATTATTGATAACACTGCTTCCCACTCACATGAGTGGCACCAAGAAAAAGATATCGTTAGATTATCTAAAGCAGCTAGAGCCAATTCTAGCCATGACTTAGATTCCATTTCCGCAAAGATAGATGCTGTCGAGAGACGAATGGAAAAGATGACTAAAGATATTCACTCAATACGAATTAGTTGTGAGCAGTGTGGAGGACCACATTTGACAAAAGATTGTCTCAGTATTGAATTAACAATGGAACAAAGAGAGAACATTTCATACATAAACCAAAGGCTTGGAAATAATTATCAGAATAATTATCAACCGCCAAGACCGATTTACAATCAAAACCAGAATTATAACCGAAATATTCCATACAACAACCAACAAGGTCCTAGCAATCAACAATTATCCAATAATAATTACAATCAGCAAAGACCTAATTTTCAAAACAAACCACCACAACAAATCGATGATAAAAAGCCGAATTTAGAAGATATGATGACGAAGCTAGTTGAAACTCAAAAGCAGTTTTTCACATCTCAGAAACAAACTAATGAACAAAATGCTCAAGCATTTAGAAATCAACAAGCTTCTATTCAAAATCTGGAACAAGAAGTAAGTAACCTAGCAAGGTTAATAGGTGAAAGAAAACCGGGAAGTCTACCTATTGATACAAATGCTAACCCCCGGAATGAAACAGCTAAAGCCATTACCACAAGAAGTGGTACAACACTTAAACCACCTGAAATACCTGTAACTTCTGATGAAGCTATTCCTACTCCACAAGAACCACAACCTGATCAAGATAAGGAAAAAGAACCGGTAGTTGAAAAGGTTAATGAAGATAACACAGTTAAGGCTAAACCTTATGTTAAACCATACCAACCACCACTTCCTTACCCGAGTAAAATGAAGAAAGAGAAACTTGAAGCCGAGCAATCCAAATTCTTGGATATGTTTAAACAGATAAATGTAAATCTTCCTTTCATTGATGTGATTTCAGGAATGCCTAGATATGCTAAATTCTTGAAAGATCTGATCACGAATAGAAAGAAAATGGAAGAACTCTCGGCTGTTACCATGAATACTAATTGTTCAGCAGTGCTGTTGAATAAGATACCAGAAAAACTATCTGATCCAGGAAGTTTCACAATTCCATGTTTTCTGGGTAGTCTTAGTTCAATAGAAGCATTAGCAGATTTAGGTGCTAGTATAAATCTAATGCCGTATTCACTATACGCTAAACTAGACCTTGGAGAATTGAAACCAACCAGAATAAGCATACAACTAGCCGATAGATCAATAAAATATCCTAGAGGGATAATGGAGAACATGCTAGTTAAAGTTGGTACTTTAGTATTTCCAGTAGATTTTGTTGTTCTGGACATGGAAGAAGATTCTCAAGTTCCTCTCATATTAGGAAGACCATTCTTAAACACGGCTAAAGCAATGATAGACGTGTTCGGTAAGAAATTGACCCTAAGTATAGAGGATGAGAGTGTTACCTTTTCAGTTGATAGAGCAATGAAAAAACCACAATCTGCAGATGATACATGTTATTATATTCAAACTATAGATGCACATGCAGAATTATTAGAAGAATTTCCAGAATTACAAGGAACAGGAGAATGTTCTTTAGGAGAAAGTAATGAACCAATTGATGAAGCTGAAATGTTAGCTACACTAATAGATAATGGATATGAACCAAAAACAGAAGAAATTCAAATGCTAAAAGAAGAAGACAGATATCGATATAAATCATCGATAGAAGAACCTCCGAAATTAGAGTTAAAGCCACTTCCAAACAATTTGGAATACGCTTATTTACATGGCGAATCTGAATTACCTGTAATAATATCGTCTTCTCTTACTGAAAATGAGAAATCACAACTCATTTCTGTGTTGAAAGCTCATAAACCAGCCATTGCATGGAAGATTCATGATCTTAAAGGAATAAGTCCTTCGTATTGCACACATAAAATCCTTATGGAAGAAGGTCATAAAACTTATGTGCAACGCCAACGAAGACTAAATCCTAATATGCAAGATGTAGTTAAAAAAGAAATTATTAAACTGCTAGATGCAGGTCTAATTTATCCAATTTCTGATAGTCCATGGGTAAGCCCAGTTCAATGCGTGCCTAAGAAGGGTGGCATGACTGTCATTACAAATGAGAAAAATGAGCTTATTCCTACTAGGACTGTAACAGGATGGCGTGTGTGTATTGATTATAGAAAATTAAATGATGCCACCAGAAAAGATCACTTTCCCTTACCTTTCATTGATCAAATGTTGGAAAGATTAGCCGGAAATAGTTACTATTGTTTTATAGATGGATTTTACGGATATTTTCAAATTCCAATAGCACCCGAAGATCAAGAGAAAACCACATTCACGTGCCCTTATGGTACTTTTGCTTACAAACGCATGCCATTTGGACTTTGTAACGCCCCTGCAACCTTTCAAAGGTGTATGATGGCGATTTTTCACGACATGATAGAAGAATGCATGGAAGTTTTCATGGATGACTTTTCAGTCTTCGGTGATACATTTGAATCATGTCTAGCTAATCTTGAACGAACGCTTATTAGATGCGAACAATCAAATCTAGTTCTTAATTGGGAGAAATGCCATTTTATGGTTAAAGAAGGCATCGTTCTTGGTCATAAAATTTCAAAAGAAGGAATTGAAGTGGATAGAGCTAAAGTAGATATAATTGCTAAACTTCCACATCCCACCAATGTTAGAGGAGTTAGGAGTTTTCTAGGGCATGCCGGTTTTTACCGACGTTTCATAAAAGATTTTTCTAAAATTGCCACTCCTATGAATAAACTCCTAGAAAAGGATGCTCCATTCATCTTTTCAGATGAGTGTATCAAATCTTTTAATATTCTTAAAGAGAAACTCACTAATGCGCCGATCATGATAACACCAAATTGGAATCTACCATTTGAACTAATGTGCGATGCAAGTGATTTTGCAATGGGAGCCGTTTTAGGATAAAGGATTGAAAAACGATTTCAACCTATATATTATGCTAGTAAGACGTTACAAGGAGCACAAAAGAACTACACAACTACTGAAAAAGAACTCCTTGCAATTGTCTTTGCTTTTGACAAATTTCGATCATATCTCGTTCTAGCAAAAACGGTGGTTTATACCGACCATTCTGCTATTAGATACCTATTTTCAAAACAAGATGCTAAACCAAGATTAATCCGTTAGATCTTACTCTTATAAGAGTTTGATATTGAAATCCGAGATAAAAAAGGAGCAGAAAATCTCGCCGCTGATCATCTTTCTCGTCTTGAAAATCCCGAATTAGAAGTTCTAAATGAATCGGCCATACAAGACAACTTTCCTGATGAATATCTATTGAAGATAGATTATAAAGAAATCCCATGGTTTGCAGACTATGCAAACTATTTAGTATGTGGATTCTTTGAAAAAGGATTATCGTACCAAAAACGAAAGAAATTCTTCAGTGATATAAAACACTATTTTTGGGAAGATCCACATCTTTTCAAAAGTTGTACCGATGGAATAATACGCCGATGTGTATTCGGAGATGAAGCCAGTAAAATATTAAACCATTGTCACACAGGACCAACAGGAGGGCATTATGGGCCTCAACTAACAGCAAGAAAAGTTTATGATGCTGGATTCTATTGGCCTACAATTTACAAAGACGCACACCTTCTTTGCAAATCCTGTGATGCTTGTCAAAGGGCCGGAAAAATAAGTCAACGTGATGAAATGCCACAAAATGTCATCCAAGTATGTGAAGTATTTGACATTTGGGGTATTGACTTTATGGGCCCATTTCCAAAATCTCATAATAATCTATATATACTCGTAGCCATTGATTATGTATCTAAATGGGCGGAAGCACAAGCTCTCCCAACTAACGATGCACGAGTTGTAGTCAATTTTTTAAAACGTCTTTTTGCAAGGTTTGGAACACCGAAAGCTTTAATAAGTGATCGGGGTACTCATTTCTGTAATAATCAACTTGAGAAAGTTCTTAAAAGATATGGAGTAACTCATAAAATCTCCACCGCATATCATCCACAAACAAGTGGACAAGTTGAAAATACCAATCGAGCTTTAAAACGTATTCTAGAGAAAACCGTAGGATCAAATCCGAAGGAATGGTCCATTAAATTGGAGGATGCACTCTGGGCTTTTAGAATAGCCTACAAAACTCCAATTGGAACCACACCTTTTAGACTTGTTTATGGAAAAGCATGTCATCTTCCAGTAGAAATTGAACACAAAGCATTTTGGGCTTTGAAGACATGTAATCTTGATTTACATGAAGCCGAACGTCTACGATTAAGTCAACTAAACGAATTAGAAGAATTAAGACATGAAGCATACGAAAATTCGTTAATCTATAAGGAAAGAACGAAGAAATGGCATGATAAAAGAATCAGAAGTTCAAAAGAATTTAAAGAAAGAGACAGAGTTCTTATTTTCAATTCACGATTCAAGCTATTTCCTGGAAAATTGAAATCAAGATGGTCTGGACCATTCATAGTCAAAAGAGTTTTCCCATACGGAACGATAGAATTAATAAATTCAAATGGGATTGAATTTAAAGTTAATGGTCACAGAGTTAAACATTACATACATGGTCCGATGGAAGTTGACAACGAAGTTAATCACAATTTCGATACCACAGCTAACTAAGTGTGGGGAGAATCAAGTCTTTAAAGGATAATATGTATTTCTGTTAGAGTTAGATTGTCTGTTTTTATGTAGTTCTCGAAAATGGAACCCGAATGGTCTTTCCCTAGCAGACCCTAAAGAACTAGTCTTCTCCCCCCATTCTGAATTTTTATTTTTTTTAGGAAATGAAGACTGCCTGTGAACTAAACCATGGTCTAATGCTACACGCTTTGATCACTAAACGTAATAATGACATACTTCCGAGTGAAATAGTATCAGTAATCAGAGAAAGATTGGACGGAGTTAGAAAAGAATCCAGATGCGAAGATAATAAGTTACAATTTGGTAAAGGAAAATCAAAATCCGCAGTGAAAAGAAGAGCACGACACCAAGAAAGATGTCACAAATGCGGAAAATGGTCACATGGAGGTAAATGTTCAAATAATCAAACCTATTCAAACACCGAATTTGTTACTTTATGCAGAGACGGACCGTTCGTATGTTTAGAAGATAAAACACTGAATGCTCGAGGTTACGCCTATGTAGCCATGGAAAACCAATTAAACCGACTATCTTATGAATGGGATAGATCATATTACTAAGAAATTTATTTCACAGGTAAGTCTGTACAGTTTTTATTTTTATTTTTTTTTATTTTTAACCTTTTGATAATAAACGCTAATTTGTTCGCTATATAGTATTAAATTGGTATTAAATAAAATTAGGTTTGGCGACCGAAATTATTGATATCATACAAAAATTTATTACATCACTGCGAAATTTAACGTTTATTCTTAAGGTATAAATATCTTTAATCAATCAACCCAAAATATTTCAAAAATTCGTCATGAGTTAAATTAGGTCATGGAACCGAAATTACTTTACCGAAAAGAGGGGCGTATATTTTTGATAATATTTGATTGATTAAAGTGGGATAAAAAGCCAAAAAGATTTTTAATTTTATTTTTACCATGTTTTTAAAATTAATATATAAATCTTAAATTAATATTGTAAACTTTGTAAAAACAATATATTTAAAAATGTAAATATTTGAAAAATATCTTATTGAATTAAAGTAAGCCAAAAACATTAAAAAAACCCAAAAATCTTTACTTTTAAAAACCGCGCTTTGATTTGACAAATTTTAAAATTTTGTCGAAGGACGGACTAGGACATCAATCCGAAACGACCTCGTCCTAAATAACAAGGGAAACAAAATTTTAAAAATTAATTACTTAATTGTTTTATAAGTTAAAGATTGTAAAAAAAAAAAAAAAAAAAATAACAAACTCTGTGACTCGCGGAGTTTGAAGGTCCAAACACCGCGACTCGCGGAGGGACCAAAAATCAGAAAAAAATAAAAACGCAGAACTGATCAGTCCCCAACCCAAAACACAGAAAATACTGCGAAAACAAACCGCAAAATACCCGAAAAAACACCCCCAAAATCACAATTTTTAACCGTTAATCATCAAATCTTTTACTAAAATCATGTTGAGAAGGATGCTATCAAGGAATTACTCAAGAAAAACGACTGAAAGGGGTGAATCTTCATCCCAAGCTCGCAATGCTCCTGCTGAGAATGCGGAACAACAGGAGGTGGATAACTACTACAAACAAGATATACCTCATCCAGTCATGACATTTTCTGATATGCACTTGGAAGATTTGCACCCGAACCTGAGATTTGACAGACTTTGGATAGATTATCCAAAATACCAAAGGGGTTTGCAT
The DNA here is from genome assembly GCF_046630445.1 of Rutidosis leptorrhynchoides. NCBI lineage: Eukaryota > Viridiplantae > Streptophyta > Magnoliopsida > Asterales > Asteraceae > Rutidosis > Rutidosis leptorrhynchoides. The sequence goes on from NC_092340.1 coordinate 55,018,295, forward strand.
ACTCTTCATTCTAAAGTTGTTGAGGTACCTAGGGTCATAGAATGGGGACCATTAGAAGCTGTAGAATTGGCCGGGCCAATTAGGGAATTACTTGCACAGAGGTATGGTAATTCTACTTTTAACGATTGGGTACGTTTATTCACCATGCGTAGACCTGTATATAAAGTATGGTGTGAAGAATTTTTGTGTAGTATAGAATTAAACGATCGGGTAGCTAGTTTAACCGATCGATCTTTTATTAGATTTTCGTTAGGAGGTTCAATGCGCCACATGTATTTACTAGACATGGCTCAGGCTTTACGTATATATACGCCTGAGGAGTTAGCATCTGCCGATTGTAGAGGGTTGATATTGAACGGTAGGAAGATAGATGAAAATTTTGATACACATGGTGTATGGAGTCAAATGACAAGCCATCACCGATTCAAAGGGGGAAATTACTCTTATTTGGATATAGATAGAGCTGAATTAAGAGTAATTCATAGGTTTTTAGCTAATTCGATTACACAAAGAGGTAAGAACAAGGAAAAGGTAAATGAACAGGATTTGTTTTACCATATGTGTATTCGAGACCCACAAAGTGCTGTAAGTATACCTTATTGTGTGGGTTATTATTTATCAGCTATAGTTAGGGGGATGAGACCGCATAGCATAATAGGAGGTGGTATATTTATTACTTTGATTGCTGAATATCTCGGTGTGGATATAAGTTGGGGGGGATTATTAGTCGAAGAACCAGAACCCCGCGATACAATAGGTTTAAATGTATACCATGGTGCGAAAGTTTTGAAGAGGCGAAATAACGCCGCAGTACAATACCATGGTAGACATCCACAGGTTGAGAGAAACCAACAGCAAGGTAATGTAGGAGGGGGAAATGAAATGCAAGAAATGCAAAGGTTTATAGCTTCACAGGAGTACGAAAATGCTAGACAGAGAGCATTTGAAGATTGGCAAGTTCATCAAAACTAAATCATAGCTTATTGCCAACATATAGGTAGAAACTATATTCCTACTCCAAAGCCCATATTCCCTCCCTGGTCTATAGAGATTCAACCACCGTATCCTACGTATAACCTAGCCGAAGCATTTTATAGCACCTATGGTTATGCATGGAACCCCTATTGGTATCAGTATCATCCCTAGTCTACTTAGTTTTATTTATTTTGTAATTTGTAATGTTGATACGTTTAATACTTATGTTAATATTGTAATAGTTTTTATAATTTTCTAACTTTTATTCTTAGATTTTAATAATTTTTGAATGTGGGGTAATATACCAAACTTCAAAAATATGTATATATGTTTGCAGTTTATCTTATGTACACAACAGGGTAAAACAACGCATTTTCAAAGACTGGCATTAAGTTCAGCAAAAGCAACTAATTTTGACGACAAGATGCAAAATATATGTGAAATAACAACAAGACGGAATGAACAAATGATGTGCACCATTTATCATTCAGCAAACAAACGCCAATATATTTGGAAACTTTGGTAAAAATTTAATCATTTTCACACAAATCACCCTCAATAATTTAAATTGTTACTGATTTCTTGCAAATGAGGGCATTGCAAGATCTTAAGTGTGGGAAGGGGTTAAATTCTTTCGGATTTTAAAATTTTTACTTTATACACTTGGTTACCATTAGAAATACTAGTAAAGTAGTAGTTGTATTAGAATCTAGTGCTCTCTGATAATAAAGAACAGCCCTAGTCTTATATACTGACTACCCAATTCTAGTAAAATTTTTCAAAATTTTCAATTAAATGTACTCAAAATCGTGTTTATACATATTTATGAACGATAAAACTAGGTTTTAACTCCAAAATTATTGTTACCTCGGAAAGGACATGAATTGAGAAACAAACCAAAATGTTAAAATTCATTTAAAGTGGAATAGAGGACAATAAAAAGGAAAATAAAAGCCAAGTGTGGGAAAATTTACCAAGTTATCTTAAACATATGTCACATATATCTGTAACAAATAACTGAAAATACTTTTGCTTTGGACTAAACTAAACTGTTTTACCCAATGAAAGAAAAGAAGAGATGGATCTACACGATGAATCAATTCCATCATTAAAAGGAAGTAAAGTCTTCCGAAAAAGGACACGCGCTTCTTGATTTAGGTCAAGAAGTTGTCGTCCAGACCAGCTGTAGGTTGACGAAAAATCTAGAAAAGTCATCACTAAAATCAGCAGGAAATCCATGGACCTCAGCATTAAACAGGGTCGCCAAGTGGTCAGATTTATCCTAACCATGAGAAGGATTTATCTCGTACAATGGGGGGGCACCATGCAAATTAGCTAGATAAGACTAATGAATCAGATCCCCAGAAAGGATAATCTCCTTAAAAGATCAAAAATCAGCTTTTAAGCCTGATATTACTCAATCCTTGAGATTGACCTTAAAGATTGAGAATTACAAACTCATGGAATTCAATGATATCTAAACTCGAGCCTGAACGAGAAAATATTTTGATCAAAAATTACAAACCGATTTGTTTTCTAAAAACCCAGTTTCAATGCGTTCATTACCATTGAACGTAAAATCCTAGGAATTCACCTGGAATCCATTAGGTCACCTAAACCAAATCGGGTGTCAACCGTAAAAACGGTGGTTGCATAGCATGGTCAAAGACAGGACCTTGTGCCAGACCGAAAAATTATAAGGGTGAGCTTTACTATTGTTCCTACCAAGGATAGTAATTGCGTCCGAGACGTTATAGACCATAATTAAAAGCATGTCAGGGGACATTGCCTTAACAGTTGCTTGTTCAACGCTTTCCTTTACAACCGGACGGTAGTTTACCGAAAGGTAATATACGGGACAAGTAAACTGGACGTGTTGCTTTCCAAATACAAGGTTAGCGAGTGGGTGACACAAAACCATAAGTTTTGAGCTAAAATTTTCAAATCTGAAACCCACCAAACCCACAAAAAATATTTTACAAACACCGGTGAAGGGTTATTCCGGAAAACTTATCTAGGGTAAAAACTAGATTTAATTGTCAAAAGATCAAATGTTTTCATAAAGATCCAATTTCCTTAATGGATCTAAATTTTTATAGTCATGTGGGACTGTAAACCATATCGTTACTACCATTGTTTATACCGCCGTATAGAAATCACTGATGTACAAAGTGTGAAGAATAAAGAAGTGATTCTAGTATTTCAAGACGATATTGCTTGAGGACAAACAACGCTCAAGTGTGGGAATATTTGATAATGCTAAAAACGAACATATATTTCATAGCATTATTCCCCAAGAAAGACAAGCTTTTAGTTGCAATTGTTCTATTTACAAGTGATATTCGTTTAAATATTAAAAGGTGAAGACAAAAGACAGATTTGACGAATTGAAGAACCAAATGACCAAGAAGCTCAAAAGTACAAAATACAATTAAAGAGGTTCCAATTATTGATAAGAAACGTCTCGAAATTACAAGAGTACAAGATTCAAAACGCAAAGTACAAGATATAAAATAGTACGCAAGGACGTTCGAAAATTCGGAACCGGGACCAGAGTCAACTCTCAACGCTCGACGCAACGGACTAAAAATTACAAGTTAACTATGTATATAAATATAATATAATATATAATTAATTATATAAATTATATATATATATTATATTATATAATAAACCGTCGGCAGACTAAGATCCAATTTGGAGTGAGCTGGAATTTCAAACTCCGCGACTCGCGGAGTTTGAAGAGCAAAAATGCCGCGAGTCGCGGAGCCCCAAAAACTGAAACTCCCTATAAAAGCAAACGAATTCTGATCGCAAAAAAATCATCATATATCCATCCTCTCTATATCTATACGTAAATATTTATATTTATATTTTAATTTTAATTTTAATTTTAATTTTAATCCTAATAATAAGGGTATGTTAGCGAATGTTGTAAGGGTGTAAGTCGAAATTCTGTCTGTGTAACGCTACGTTATTTTTAATCATTGTAAGTTATGTTCAACCTTTTTAATTTAATGTCTCGTAGCTAAGTTATTATTATGCTTATTTAAAACAAAGTAATCATGATGTTGGGCTAATTACTAAAATTGGGTAATTGGGCTTTGTACCATAATTGGGGTTTGGACAAAAGAACGACACTTGTGGAAATTAGACTATGGGCTATTAATGGGCTTTATATTTGTTTAACTAAATGATAGTTTGTTAATGTTAATATAAAGATTTACAATTGGGCATCCCTATAAATTACCATATACACTCGATCGGACACGATGTGTGGGGTATTTATATGTACCAATAATTATTCATTTTACCGGACACGGAACTGGATTAATTGCCACTAGAATAATTAAAACAGGGGTGAATTACATTCAAGGGTAATTGGTGTAATTGTTAACAAAGTAGTAAAACCTTGGTTTGTGTATTCATTAAACAAAGTATTAAAACCTTGTTACAATTCGAATCCCCAATTAGTTGGAATATTTGACTTCGGGAATAAGGATAATTTGACGAGGACACTCGCACTTTATATTTATGACTGATGGACTGTTATGGACAAAAACCAGACGGACATATTAAATAATCCAGGACAAAGGACAATTAACCCATGGGCATAAAACTAAAATCAACACGTCAAACATCATGATTACGGAAGTTTAAATAAGCATAATTCTTTTATTTCATATTTAATTTCCTTTATTTTATATTTAATTGCACTTCTAATTATCGCATTTTTATTGTTATTGTATTTAATTGCACTTTTAATTATCATACTTTTTAATTATCGCAAGTTTATTTTATCGCACTTTTATTATTCGCAATTTCATTATCATTATTTACTTTACGCTTTAAATTAAGTCTTGTATTTATTTATTATTTTACATTTGGTTTTAACTGCGACTAAAGTTTTAAAATCGACAAACCGGTCATTAAACGGTAAAAAACCCCCCCTTTATAATAATAATATTACTTATATATATATTTGTATTTTTATAAAAGTAAACTAATATAGCGTTAAGCTTTGTTTAAAGATTTTCCCTGTGGAACGAACCGGACTTACTAAAAACTACACTACTGTACGATTAGGTACACTGCCTATAAGTGTTGTAGCAAGGTTTAAGTATATCCATTCTCTAAATAAATAAATATCTTGTGTAAAATTGTATCATATTTAATAGTATTTCCTGCTGAAATATAAAGCTATTTTATATACACCTCTGCTCAAACATCAAAGATATGTTCTTAATATGTTTGGAAATGAGGTAGAATGTAAGAGTCGTGTAACATGGCACATGATGACGATATGGTCTGTGAACCATCACGTTCCATTTAGAAACTCAGCATGACTTACTGTAATATAATCACGTTGATCAAGTGTCATTATATTATACTAACTCATGCTTCAGTTCCCAACACTGCTTCAAAAAATTTTATAATTTAAACTCGAAGGTTTACAGAATATAGAAACTAAACAGTTTCCTTTATGATGTAATACGGATAACGCGAGGAGATAAATGATTTCAGATAAGAATAGTTATGAAAATATCTTCAGAAATATCGAGGATATTTATAATGAAGGATATGATGATATCTTAGAATTTCTAATATCGAAAGATGATAAAGAAGATTTGTCCGTAAAGGTTTAGAGTCAGGAGCATGGTATTCGTTAATGACTTCAGCAGATACTGAATAATTTGGAATCTTTGAAGGCAGGTTTAGTTTTTGTGATTTATCCACAGCCTCCTTCATACTTTGCTCAATCCGTTTTTCAGTTCCAAACCTTCTCTTTTTTTTATGAGCTTTGCCAACACACTATTCTTTATCATTGATGTTAAAGCTAAGGGGTATAAAATACTATTAAATTTTAGCAGGAAAAACTATTAAATACGATACAATGTTACACAAGATATTTATTTATTTATAGAATGTATATACTTAAACCTTGCTACAACACTTATAGGCAGTGTACCTAATCGTACAGTAGTGTAGTTTTTAGTAAGTCCGGTTCGTTCCACATGGAAAAATCTTTAAACAAAGCTTAACGCTATATTAGTTTTAATTTATAAAAATACAAATATATATATATAAGTAATATTATTATTATAAAAAGGGGGTTTTTACCGTTTAATGACCGGTTTGTCGATTTTAAAACTTAGTCGCAGTTAAAACCTAATGTAAAATATTAAAAATAAATACAACTTAATTTAAAGCGTAAAATAAATAACGATAATGAAATTGCAATAAATAAAAGTGCGATAAAATAAACTTGCGATAATTAAAAAATGCGATAATTAAAAGTGCAATTAAATACAATAACAATAAATAAAAGTGCGATAATTAGAAGTGCAATTAAATATAAAAATAAAGGAATTATGCTTATTTAAACTTCCGTATTCATGATGTTTGACGTGTTGATTTTAGTTTATTCCCATGGGTTAATTGTTCTTTGTCCTGGATTATTTAATATGTCCATACGAATTTGTCCATAATAGTCCATCAGTCATAAATATAAAGAGCGAAAGCCTTCGTCAAATTATTCTTATTCCCGAAGTCAAATATTCCAACTAATTGGGGATTCGAATTGTAACAAGGTTTTCATACTTTGTTTAATGAATACACCAGGTTATCGACTGCGTGTAAACCAAGGTTTTACTACTTTGTTAACAATTACACCAATTACCCTTGAATGTAATTCACCCCTGTTTCAACAAGTCTATTAACTATTAATCCAGTTCCGTGTCCGGTAAAATGAATAACTATTGGTATTTATAGATATCCCGCCCACCGTACCTAGTCAAGCGTATGTGGTTATATATAAATACGTCAAATTATAAGTTTGTATATTAAATTAACAAGGTATTTTTTAGTTAATATAAAACCCATTAATAGCCCATAGTCTAATTTCCACAAGTGTCGTTCTTTTATCCAAACCCCAATTATGGTACAAAGTCCAATTACCCAATTTTAATATTTTTAGCCCAACATCATGATTACTTCTGTATTAAATAAGCATAATAATAACTTAGCTACGAGACATTAAATTAAAAAGGTTGAACATAACTTACAATGATTAAAAATAGCGTAGCGTTACACGGATAGAATTTCGACTTACACCCTTACAACATTCGCTAACATACCTTTATTATTAGAATTGAAAATTAAAATTAAAATTAAAATTAAAATATATATATATATATATATATATATATATATATATATATATATATATATATATATATATATATATATATATATATATATATATATATATATATATATCTTACGTATAAGTAAGAAGAAGAAAAAAGATGATTTTTACGATCAAAATGCGTTAGCTTTTATAGGCATTTTTGTCCAGGTAAGCTCCGCAACTCGCGGCCTTTTTGTTCTTCAAACTCCGCAACTCGCGGAGTTTGCATTTACAGCTCACTCCATTTTGGATCTTTACTTGCCGACTTTTTATTATATAAATATAATATATATATAAATTATATAATTAATTATATATTATATTATATTTATATACATAACTAATTTGTAACTTTCGCTCCGTTACGTCGTGCGTTGAGAGTTGACTCATGTCCTGGTTCCGGATTTTCGAACGTCCTTGCGTACAATTTAATATCTTGTACTTTGCGTTTTGAATCTTGTACTCTTGTAATTTCGAGACGTTTCTTATTAATAATTGGAACCTCTTTGATTGTATTTTGTACTTTTGAGCTTTTTGGTCGTTTGCGTCTTCAATTCGTCGGATCTATCTTTTGTCTTCACCTTTTATTATTTAAACGAAAATCACTTGTAAACAGAACAGTTGCAACTAAAAGCTTGTCTTTCTTGAGGGATAATGCTATGAAATATATGTTCGTTTTTAGCATTATCAAATATTCCCACACTTGAGCGTTGCTTTTCCTCAAGCAATATAGTCTTGAAATACTAGAATCACTTCTTTATTCTTCACACTTTGTACATCAGTGATTTCATTACGGCGGTATAAACAATGATAGTAACATTTGTGGTTTACAGTCCCACATGACTATAAAAATTTAGACCCATTAAGGAAATTGGATCTTTATGAAAACATTTGATCTTTTGAAAATTTAATCTAGCTTTTACTCTAGATAAGTTTTCCAGAATAACCCTTCACCGGTGTTGCAAAATGTTTTTGTGGGTTGTGTGGGTTTCAGATTTGAAAATTTTAGCTCAAAACTTATGGTTTTGTGTCACCCACTTGCTAACCTTGTATTGGGAAAGCAACACGTCTAGTATACTTGCTCCGTATATTACCTTTCGGTAAACTACCGTCCGGTTGTAAAGGAAAACGTTGAACAAGCAACTGTTAAGGCAATGTCTCCTGACATACTTTTAATTATGGTCTATAACGTGTCGGATGCAATTACTATCCTTTGTAGGAGCAATAGTAAAGCTCACCCTTATAATTTTCTGGTCTGGCACAAGGTCCTGTCTTTGATCATGCTATGCAACCACCGTTCTTGCGGTTGACACCCGATTTAGTTCAGGTGACCTAATGAATTCCAGGTGAATTCCTAGGATTTTACGTTCAATGGTAATGAACGCATTGAAAATGGGTTTTCAGAAAACAAATCGGTTTTAATTTGATCAAAATATTTTCTCGTTCAAGCTCGAGTTTAGATATCATTGAATTCCATGAGTTTGAATTCTCAATCTTTAAGGTCAATCTCAAGGATTGAGTAATATCAGGCTTAAAAGCTGATTTTTAATCTTTAAGGAGATTATCCTTTCTGGGGGTCTGATTCATTAGTCTTATCAAGCTAATTTGCACGGCGCCCTCCCCATTTTACAAGACAGATCCTCTCATGGTTAGGATAATTCTGACCACTTGGCGACCCTGTTTTATGCTGAGGTCCGTGGATTTCCTGCTGATTTTAGAGATGACTTTTCTAGGTTTTTCGTCAACCTACAGCTGGTCTGGATGACAACTTCATGACCTAAATCAAGAAGCGCGTTTCTTTTTCGGAAGACTTTACTTCCTTTTAATGATGGAATTGATTCATCGTGTAGATCCATCTTTCTTACAGTAAATCGGGTAAAACTTTTTAGTTTAGTCCAAAACAAAAGTATTTTCAGTTATTTGTTACAGAAATATGTGACATATGTTTAAAATAACTTGGTAAATTTTCCCACACTTGGCTTTTATTTTCCTTTTTATTGTCCTCTATTCCATTTTAAATGAATTTTAACACTTTGGTTTGTTTCTGAATTTATGTCCTTTCCGAGGTAACAATAATTTCGGTGTTAACACCTAGTTTTATCGTTCATAAATATGTATAAAATGATTTTGAGTTCATTTAATTGAAAATTTTGAAAATTTTTACTAGAATTGGGTAGTCAGTATATAAGACTAGGGCTGTTCTTTATTATTAGAGAGCACTAGATTCTAATACAACTACTGCTTTACTAGTATTTCTAATGGTAACCAAGTGTATAAAGTAAAAATTTTAAAATCTGAAAGAATTTAACCCCTTCCCACACTTAAGATCTTGCAATGCCCTCATTTGCAAGAAATCAGTAACAATTTAAATTATTGAGGGTGATTAGCGTAGAAAAATGATTAAATTTTACCAATCACATATTGTTGTTTGTGTTGAATGATAAATGGTGCACATCATTTGTTCATTCCGTCTTGTCGTTATTTCACATATATTTTGCATCTTGTCGTCAAAATTAGTTGCTTTTGCTGAACTTAATGCCAGTATTTGAAAATGCGTTGTTTTACCCTGTTGTGTACATAAGATAAACTGCAAACATATATACATATTTTTGAAGTTTGGTATATTACCCCACATTCAAAAATTATTAAAATCTCATAATAAAAGTTAGAAAATTATAAAAACTATTACAATATCAACATAAGTTCTAAATGTAGTAACATTACAAAAATAAAATAAATAAAACTAAATAAACTAGGGTTGATACTGATACCAGTAGGGGTTCCATGCATAACCGTATGTGTTATAGAATGCTTCAGCTGGGTTATAAGTAGGATACGGTGATTGGATATCTATAGACCAGGGAGGAAATACGGGCTTTGGAGTAGGAATATAGTTTCTACCTATATGTTGGCAATGAGCTATGATGTGGTTTTGATGAACTTTCCAATCTTCAAATGCTCGATATCTAGCATTTTCATATTCTTGTGAAGCTATAAACCTTTGCATTTCTGTCATTTCATTTCCCCCTCCCACATTACCTGGCTGTTGATTTCTCTCAACCTATGGATGTCTTCCATTATATCTTACTGCGGCGTTATTTCGCCTCTTCAAAACCTTAGCACCATGATATACATTTAAACCAATTGTATCGTGGGGTTCTGGTTCTTCGATTAATAATCCACCCCCCCCCCCCCCGACTATTATCCACATCGAGATACTCAGCAATTAATGTAATAAATATACCACCTCCTATTATACTGTGCGGTCTCATCCCCCTAACCATAGCTGATAAATAATAACCCACACAATAAGGTATACTTACAGCGCTTTGTGGGTGTCGAATACACATGTGGTAAAATAAATCTTGCTCATTTACCTTTTCCTTATTTTTACCTCGTTGTGTAATCGAGTTCGCTAGAAACCTGTGAATTACTCTTAACTCAGCTCTATCTATATCCAAATAAGAGTAATTTCCCCCTTTAAATCGGTGATGGCTAGTCATTTGACTCCATACACCATGCGTATCAAAATTTTTATCAATCTTCCTACCATTTAATATCAACCCTCGACAATCGGCAGATGCTAGCTCCTCAGGCGTATTTATACGTAAGGCCTGAGCCATGTCTAGTAGAGACATGTGGCGCATCGAACCTCCTAACAAAAATCTAATAAAAGTTCGATCGGTTAAACTAGTTACCCGATCATTTATTTCTATACTACACAATAATTCTTCACACCATACTTTATATACAGGTCTACGCATGTTGAATAAACGTACCCAATCGTTAAAAGTAGAATTACCATACCTTTGAGTAAGTAATTCTCTAATTGGCTCGGCCAATTCTACAACTTCTAACGGTTCCCATTCTATTACCCTAGGTACTTCAACAGCTTTAGAATGAAGAGTGTGCAAGCTCCTTTGGTATTTTGGATAATCTATCCAACGTCTGTCTAATCTCAAGTTCGGGTGCAAATTTTCCAAGTGCATATCTGAAAATGTCATAACTGGATGAGGTATATCTTGTTTGTAATAGTTATCAACATCCTGTTGTTCCGCATTCTCAGGAGGAGCAATGCGAGCTTGGGATGAAGATTCACCCCTTTCAGTCTGCAAAACACATCAAACACAATTTTTGTGCATCCAAATATGCGTTAGTGTCAGCAAAATCATCAATCAAAATAATTACAATGACATGTTCAATTTATATCAAACTTATGCTTATTTTCATATTTTTATCAAATCTACACTTTTTCAAATAAGCATATACGAAATTGTTCGCTAAGTTCATAAGCATTCAACTCAAATAACATGTCAAAATAATCATTATTAGTAATTAAACAAGTTTCAAATGGCATTATCTCTCAAAAATCAAGTTCATGAATTTTAGACTTGAAAAAGTCCACTTTAATTCTCAAAAATCATGTTTAGGCTCAAAGTTTGGATCATTTAACTACCTAAACATGTTACACTACTTAATTTAGCAATAATTCATGACAAAAATCGGCCATAACCTGTTTATATCAAAAAGCCCCAAATTGCTCAAGAACACAAACCCTAGATTACTCAAAATTTGAAGTTTAAGGCTTCTAATCATGTTAAATAGCATCACTCTAGGTTATACAAGCATAATACATAAGCAATTTAAGCATAATTACACTAAAAAGCATCAAAATCGAATTGGGTATAAATTTGTTCAAGAACACTAATTTTCGGATTAAATGGTGTTTAGGTGTAGAAATTTACCGTTTTCCTTGAGTAATTCCTTGATAGCATTCTTCTCAACATGATTTTGTGAAAGATTTGATAAAAAATGGTGAAAAAATTCGATTTTGTGTGTGTTTTTCGTGTGTATTTTCGGAGTTTTTGTGGGATGTTTGTGTGTTGACTGATCTGTTCGGCCCCTTTTATTTTTTTCTGGATTTTGAAAGCTCCGCAAGTCGCGGTGTTTACCTCTTTCAAACTCCGCGAGTCGCGGCTCTTTTTTTTTTTTTTAATCTTTAACTTATAAAACAAATATAAAATAAATTTAAAATTTTGTTTCCCTTGTTATTTAGGACGAGGTCGTTTCGGAATGATGTCCTAGTCCGTCCCTCGACAAAATTTTAAAATTTGTCTTTTTTTTTAGCGATTGTTTTAAAAGCAAAGATTTTTGGGTTTTTTTTTATGTTTTTGGCATACTTTAATTCAATAAGATTAAAAATAATGATAATAAAAGTTCTCGTCTCTCCCTCGGGTAAAGCAATTTCGGTTCAATGACCTAGTCTTCAACTCACGACGAATTTTAAAAATCATATTTTTAACTTAGCGAAATAAAGCAAATTTTTGTTTTTAAATTCACACCAAACTTAAATTTAAAATGCATAAAATTAAAAATTCATATCAAATTTAATTAAAAATTCATATTATAAATTCACACCAAACTTAAATTATATTTTTATTTTTATACATACAAACTTATATTAAAAATATTAATTTTCCAAATATTTACAATTTTAAATATATTGATTTTAAAAAGTTTACAATATTTATTTAATATTAATTTTTTAATTTTTTAAAAATATGGTAAAAATAAAATTAAAAATCTTTTTGGCTTTTATCCCACTTTAATCAATCAAATATTATCAAAAATATGCGCCCCTCTTTTCGGTAAAGTAATTTCGGTTCCATGATCTAATTTAACTCATGACGAATTTTTGAAATATTTTGAGTTGATTGATTAAAGATATTTATACCTTAAGAATAAACGTTAAATTTCGCAGTGATGTAATAAATTTTTGTATGATATCAATAATTTCGGTCGCAAGACCTAATTTCATCGAATACCAATTTAATACTTTATAGCGAACAAATTAGCGTTTATTATCAAAAGGTTAAAAATAAAAATAAAAATAAAAATGAAAACTGTACAAACTTACCTGTGAAATAGATTTCTTAGTGATATGCTCTAGCCCACTCATAAGATAGTCGGACTAATTGATTTTCCATGGCTACATAGGCGTAACCTCGAGCATTTAACGTTTTTTCTTCTAAACATATGAACGGTCCATCTCTGCATAAAGTAACAAATTCGGTATTTGAATAGGTTTGATTATTTGAACATTTACCTTCGTGTGACCATTTTCCGCATTTGTGACATTTTTCAAGGTGTCGTGCTCTCCTTTTCGCTGCGGATTTTGATTTTCCTTTACCAAATTGTAACTTATTATCTTCGCATCTGGATTCTTTTCTTACTCCGTCCAATTTACCTCTGATTAATGATACTATTTCACTTGGAAGTGTGTCATTATTACGTTTAGTGATCAAAGCGTGTAGCATTAGACCATGGTTTAATTCACAGGAAGTCTTCATTTCGTAAAAACCTAAAAAAAAAAAAATTTCAGAATGGGGGGAGAAGACTAGTTCTTTAGGGTCTGCTACGGAAAGACCATTCGGGTTCCATTTTCGAGAACTACACGAAAATAGAAAATCTAACTCTAACAGAAATACATAAACCTCCCTACACTTAGTTGAAATTGTGATTAACATTATTTTCAATTGAATCATCAACAACTTGTATATCTTTGACTTTTACTTCAATCCATTTGTTGATTTCCTCCGTAACTTTCACAAATTCAACTAACATCGCCTTTTCTTTTGGCGATAAATTGGATACTAATCGGTTACATAACTTAAAGTTTCCCTTAATCTTAGCATCGTGAATCCGTTTATAAAGTTTCTTCGTTGAACTGTTAAAAATGGGTTCATCTAATTTCGTATCATCAACGGCATTCTTTGTAATTGGATCATCATTAAGTGTTTCTTCATCTTCCCCACACTTATGCGTTTTTATTGGTCTAACAGTTTTGGTTGGTGGAGATCTAAACTTTCGGTTCACAAAGGTGATCGATGTATCACCATCCCTAAGTGTCATTCTACCTTCTCTTACATCAATGAATGCCTCGGTGGTTGCTAAAAATGGGCGACCTAGAATTAGAGGAATATCAAGGTTTTCCTCCATATTAATCACTATGAAGTTTGCAACAAAGGTCAAACTTCCCACGTTAACAAGTAAATTATTTGCTATTCCAACCGGGTATTTAATAGTTTGGTCAAATGATTGAACACCTATTTTGGTTGGTTTTAATTTACCCATGCCTAATCTTTTGTATAAGGAAAGAGGCATAATATTTGCACTTGCTCCTAAATCTGCGAGTCCATTATATACAGCACCATCATTAAGCAAGCAAGAAATGATAAATTCACCCGGGTCTCCTGCTTTAGTAAGTCGAGTTGGTTTGTAAACCTTTTTCGGGTGTTCTTTTCTTGGTTCTTTCACTTCTATTTGAACTTCTTGTTCACATTTTTCTTCGTTTCTTGGAATGGGAGGTTTGTATAAGAATTCTTCTTCATCACTCAAATTTGACTCCTCCCTATATTCCAATTTTGATTTTTCATATGTTGTTGATAACATATTTATGTTTTCATTTTGAAGGTTTTCTTGGGTGGTGAAATTATGATTAACTTCATTGTCAACTTCTATCGGAACATGTATGTAATGTTTAACTCTGTGACCATTAACTTTAAATTCAATCCCATTTGAATTTATTAATTCTACTGTTCCGTATGGGAAAACTCTTTTGACTATGAATGGTCCAGACCATCTTGATTTCAATTTTTCAGGAAATAGCTTGAATTGTGAATTGAAAAGAAGAACTCTGTCACCTTCTTTAAATTCTTTTGAACTTTTGATTCTTTTATCATGCCATTTCTTCATTCTTTCTTAATAGATTAACGAATTTTCGTATGCTTCATGTCTTAATTCTTCTAATTCGTTTAATTGACTTAACCGTAGACGTCCAGCTTCATGTAAATCAAGATTACAGGTCTTCAAAGCCCAAAATACTTTGTGTTCAATTTCTATTGGAAGATGACATGCTTTTTCGTAAACGAGTTTAAAAGGTGTGGTTCCAATTGGAGTTTTGTAGGCTATTCTAAAAGCCCAGAGTGCATCCTCCAATTTTATGGACCATTCCTTCGGATTTGATCCTACGGTTTTCTCTAGAATACGTTTTAATGCTCAGTTGGTATTTTCAACTTGTCCACTTGTTTGTGGATGATATGCGGTGGAGATTTTATAAGTTACTTCATATCTTTTGAGAACTTTCTCAAGTTGATTATTACAGAAATGAGTACCCCGATCACTTATTAAAGCTTTCGGTGTTCCAAACCTTGCAAAAAGACGTTTTAAAAAGTTGACTACAACTCTTGCATCGTTAGTTGGGAGAGCTTGTGCTTCTGCCCATTTAGATACATAATCAATGGCTACGAGAATATAGAGATTATTATGAGATTTTGGAAATGGACCCATAAAGTCAATACCCCAAATGTCAAATACTTCACATACTTGAATTACATTTTGTGGCATTTCATCACGTTGACTTATTTTTCCGGCCCTTTGACAAGCATCACAGGATTTGCAAAGAAGGTGTGCGTCTTTGTAAATTGTAGGCCAATAGAATCCAGCATCATAAACTTTTCTTGCTGTTAGTTGAGGCCCATAATGCCCTCCTATTGGTCCTGTGTGACAATGGTTTAAAATTTTACTAGCTTCATCTCCGAATACACATCGACGTATTATTCCATCTGGACAACTTTTAAACAAATGTGGATCTTCCCAGAAATAGTGTTTTATATCACTAAAGAATTTCTTTCGTTTTTGGTACGACAATCCTTTTTCAAGGAATCCACAAACTAAGTAGTTTGCATAGTCTGCAAACCATGGAATTTCATTATAATCTATCTTCAATAGATATTCATCCGGAAAGTTGTCTTGTATGGCCGATTCATTTAGAACTTCTAATTCGGGATTTTCAAGACGAGAAAGATGATCAGCGGCGAGATTTTCTGCTCCTCTTTTATCTCGGATTTCAATATTGAACTCTTGTAAGAGTAAGATCCAACGGATTAATCGTGGTTTAGCATCTTGTTTCGAAAATAGGTATCTAAGAGCAGAATGGTCGGTATAGACCACCGTTTTAGCTAGAACGAGACATGATCAAAATTTGTCAAAAGCAAAGACAATAGCAAGGAGTTCTTTTTCAGTAGTTGTGTAATTTGATTGTTCGCATCTAATAAGCATTCGTTCCAGATTAACTAGACATGATTCAAATGTATCACCGAAGACTGAAAAGTCATTCATGAAAACTTCCATGCATTCTTCTATCATGTCATGAAAAATCGCCATCATACACCTTTGAAAGGTTGCAGGGGCGTTGCAAAGTCCAAATGGCATGCGTTTGTAAGCAAAAGTACCATAAGGGCACGTAAACGTGGTTTTCTCTTGATCTTCAGGTGCTATTGGAATTTGAAAATATCCGGAAAAATCATCAAGAAAACAATAGTAACTATTTTCGGGTAATCTTTCCAACATTTGATCAATGAAAGGTAAGGGAAAGTGATCTTTTCTGGTGGCGTCATTTAATTTTCTATAATAAATACACACACGCCATCCTGTTACAGTCCGAGTAGGAATAAGCTCATTTTTCTCATTTGTGATGACAGTCATGCCACCCTTCTTAGGCACGCATTGAACTGGGCTTACCCATGGACTATCAGAAATTGGATAAATTAAACCTGCATCTAGCAGTTTAATAATTTATTTTTTAACTACATCTTTCATATTCGGATTTAGTCTTCGTTGGCGTTGCACATACGTTTTATGACCTTCTTCCATAAGGATTTTATGTGTGCAATACGAAGGACTTATTCCTTTAATATCATGAATCTTCCATGCAATGGCTGGTTTATGAGCTTTCAACACAGAAATGAGTTGTGATTTTTCATTTTCAGTAAGAGAAGACGATATTATTACAGGTAATTCAGATTCACCATGTAAATAAGCGTATTCTAAATGGTTTGGAAGTGGCTTTAACTCTAATGTCGGAGGTTCTTCTATCGATGATTTGTATCTATATCTGTCTTCTTCTTTTAGCATTTGAATTTCTTCTGTTGTTGGTTCATATCCATTAGCTATTAGTTTAGCTAACATTTCAGTTTCATCAATTGGTTCAGTTCCTTCTCCTAAAGAACATTCTCCTGTTCCTTGTAATTCTGGAAATTCTTCTAACAATTCTGCATGTGAATCTATAGTTTGAATATAATAACATGTTTCATCTGCAGATTGCGGTTGTTGCATTGCTTTATCAACTGAAAAGGTAACACTCTCATCCTCTATACTTAGGGTCAGTTTCTTACCAAACATGTCTATCATTGCTTTAGCCGTGTTTAAGAATGGTCTTCCTAATATGAGAGGAACTTGAGAATCTTCTTCCATGTCCAGAACAACAAAATCTACTGGAAATACTAAAGTACCAACTTTAACTAGCATGTTCTCCATTATCCCTCTAGGATATTTTATTGATCGATCGGCTAGTTGTATGCTTATTCTTGTTGGTTTCAATTCTCCAAGGTCTAGTTTAGCGTATAATGAATACGACATTAAATTTATACTAGCACCTAAGTCTGCCAATGCTTCTATTGAACTAAGACTACCCAGAAAACATGAAATTGTGAAACTTCCTGGATCAGATAATTTTTCTGGTATCTTATTCAACAGCACTGCTGAACAATTAGCATTCATAGTAATGGCCGAGAGTTCTTCCATTTTTTTTCTATTTGAGATTATATCTTTCAAGAATTTAGCATATCTAGGCATTCCTGAAATTACATCAATGAAAGGAAGATTTACATTTATCTGTTTAAACATATCCAAGAATATGGATTGCTCGGCTTCAAGTTTCTCTTTTTTCATTTTACTCGGGTAAGGAAGTGGTGGTTGGTATGGTTTAACATAAGGTTTAGTTTTAACTGTGTTATCTTCATTAACCTTTTCAACTACCGGTTCTTTTTCCTTATCTTGTTCAGGTTGTGGTTCTTGTGGAGTAGGAATAGCTTCCTCAGAAATTACAGGTATTTCAGGTGGTTTAAGTATTGTACCACTTCTTGTGGTAATGGCTTTAGCTGTTTCATTCCGGGGGTTAGCATTTGTATCACTAGGTAGACTTCCCGGTTTTCTTTCACCTATTAACCTTGCTAGGCTACTTACTTCTTGTTCCAAATTTTGAATAGAAGCTTGTTGATTTCTAAATGCTTGAGCATTTTGTTCATTGATTTGTTTCTGAGATGTGAAAAACTGCGTTTGAGTTTCAACTAGCTTCGTCATCATATCTTCTAAATTTAGCTTTTTATCATCGGTTTGTGGTGGTTTGTTTTGAAAATTAGGTCTTTTCTGGTTGTAAGTATTGTTGGATACTTGTTGATTATTAGGACCTTGTTGGTTGTTGTATGGAACATTTTGGTTATAATTCTGGTTTTGATTGTAAATCGATCTTGGCGGTTGATAATTATTCTGATAATTATTTCCAGGCCTTTGGTTTAGATATGAAACATTCTCTCTTTGTTCCATTGTTAGTTCAATACTGAGACAATCTTTTGTCAAATGTGGTCCTCCACACTGCTCACAACTAATTCGTATTGAGTGTATATCCTTAGTCATCTTTTCCATTCGTCTCTCGACAGCATCTATCTTTGCTGAAATGGAATCTAAGTCATGGCTAGAATCGGCTCTAGCTGCTTTAGATGATCTAACGATATCTTTTTCTTGGTGCCACTCATGTGAGTGGGAAGCAGTGTTATCAATAATTTTGTAAGCATCAGTTTCGGTTTTCTTCATAATGGAACCACCAGCTGCTATATCTATGTCTTTCCTTGTAGTGATGTCGCATCCTTGGTAGAATATTTGTACTATTTAACAGGTGTCTAAACCATGTTGCGGACATCCTCTCAATAACTTTCCAAATCTGGTCCATGCCTCATATAGAGTTTCATTTGGTTTCTGTGTGAACGTAACAATTTCTCCTTGAAGTCTTACGGCTTTAGATGCCGGAAAGAATTGTTTAAGAAATTTTTCTACTAAAACGTCCCATGTATCAATCGCCCCTTCAGGTAACGATTCCAACCAATCTTTGGCTTCTCCCTTTAAAGTCCAGGAAAATAACATGAGATATATCTGTTCATCCTCCACTTCTCTTATTTTAAATAGTGTGCAGATCCTATTAAAGGTACGAAGATGTTCATTTGGATCTTCCTTCGGCGCACCACTAAATTGGCATTGATTAGTCACCATGTGTAGAATTTATAACGACCCTCATTTTTCCATTCTATATTTTTTCAATATTAAATGCCCAAACAATATAATTAAAACTTAATGATCAAACTTTAATCAACAATTGTTAAGTGTTAAGGGTTAGAAAACATATTAATTAACTTTGTGCAATAATTGACAAGTTAATAAAAGATGAAAATAATAAACTGTTAGTCGACACTCGCTACTAATTAAAATTTATGCATTTATGTAATATTATAACTAATAACCTGTAAGTAATAAATAAAAAGTGACATTTATATAAATAATAAAACAATTGGGAACTAAATATATACAAGTCATGAATTAGTAAAAAGAAAATAATACTTATCAATGTAGTAAATGTAAAAATAATAATAGTAATAATAATGAGACTAAAGAATCTTAAACCATTACATCCTTATGTTGACTAAAAATAAGGTATAAACTAGTACCACCTATTGTTGACTAAAAAAAAAAATTATAAAACTCATTTTATCAACTTTATTTTCACTATAAATAGCACCCATTTGTTTCATTTCAACTCACACCTCAAAACACACTCTCAACTTGAAAGAAACTCTCCCAAGTCTCAGCAACTATTTTTTTGTAAGTCCCCTAATTAATTTATATAGTTTTTATTAAGTTTTTATATAGTTTTATGCTAGTTTTTATGTTAAAAACTAATTAAATACGAAATTAATTTTAATAAAAAATGTAAATACATGATAATTAGTGTTAAGTATCCTAATGTCTATAAAAATTAGTTTCATGAATTATAAAGTCGGAATAGTATTTATTAAAAATCAAAAACTGATTTTTTTTATAAACCGAAATACATAAATGATTTTTATTAAATAGTAAACGAATTTTTTTGTAAAATTTTATTTTAGTCACTTGCTATATCATATGTAAGGGTAATTATAAATTTTTTTTATAATTAAATTCGCATGTTTAATATTTAATTTGAATTTTCTTCTGAAAACGCTACAGTACCCGATTAAACTGTTTTTTATAATAAAATGAAATTACATGTTACAGCAGGTTTTTAACCATGATAACTATTAAAAACTACTTAATAACTATTAATAAAGTTATAAAAATATTTGTAGAATTAATGGTTATGTATTTCTATTTAATTTTTTTTATTAAAACTAAAAACTACACAATAGTATGATTAAATAGTTAAACTATTTATATAAATGTATAAATAATTTTTCTGACTTTGTTGTAACATTATAAGTATAGAAAAAATATTGGTTGAATTAATTTGGTTCATTTAATAATTAATTCTTTATAAACTTTGTATTATTACAAACCGAAAGGAAAATGGAAAATAAATACTTAAACACCATAACAAAAATCTATAAATTTTTCTTAAGCTTATTTTGATCATTAGAACATAAGAAAAATATAAAATGTGATGTTTAATTTGTTTACCTATTTATTTACATTTTAGCTATTAAAACAATAATAAAAAGTGTTATTTAATACACAAAACTTAATATTAATGTGTATAAAAATTTTATTATGTTTTATACATATTACCTACTGATATTAAATCAATATTACACTTGTTAATATTATTATATAATTAATTGATGCTATTATTGATCTAAAACAAAATTTAAAATAAATATATATATGTATCCTTACATATATATAATATTTATATATATTGAAACACTTATAAGTAAAATAACTAAAGTGTTGTATTCCTGATAATGCTAAAAACGAACATATATTTCATAGCATTATTCCTCAAGAAAGACAAGCTTTTAGTTGCAATTGTTCTATTTACAAGAGATATTCGTTTAAATAATAAAAGGTGAAGACAAAAGACAGATTCGACGAATTGAAGACGCAAACGACCAAAAAGCTCAAAAGAACAAAAGACAATCAAAAAGGTTCCAATTATTGATAAGAAACGTCTCGAAATTACAGAAGTACAAGATTCAAAACGCAAAGTACAAGATATTAAATTGTACGCGAGGACGTTCGAAAATCCGGAACCGGGACTAGAGTCAACTCTTAACGCTCGACGCAACGGACTAAAAATTACAAGTTAACTATGTATATAAATATAATATAATATATAATTAATTATATTAATTATATATATATTATATATATATATATATTAAAAACCGTCGGCAGCAAGAAACTCCAAGGGTGTGAGCTGTAAATATATCTCCGCGACTCGCGGAGTTTTAAGGGCATTTTGCCGCGAGTCGCGGAGCCCCAATTTTCAACTCTGGCTATAAAGCCAACCGAATTCTGATCAAATATCATCATCTTTTTCCTTCCTCTTCATACGTAAAATTTATATTTATATTTATATTTTAATTTTAATTTTAATTTTAAATCCTAATAATAATGGTATGTTAGCGAATGTTGTAAGGGTGTAAGTCGAAATTCTGTCCGTGTAACGCTACGCTATTTTTAATCATTGTAAGTTATGTTCAACCTTTTTACATTAATGTCTCGTAGCTAAGTTATTATTATGCTTATTTAAAACGAAGTAATCATGATGTTGGGCTAATTACTAAAATTGGGTAATTGGGCTTTGTACCATAATTGGGGTTTGGATAAAAGAACGACACTTGTGGAAACTAGACTATGGGCTATTAATGGGCTTTATATTTGTTTAACTAAATGAAAGTTTGTTAATGTTAATATAAAGATTTACAATTGGGCGTCCCTATAAATTACCATATACACTCGATCGGACACGATGGGCGGGGTAATTATATGTACGAATAATCGTTCATTTAACCGGACACGGGAATGGATTAATAGCCACTAGAATAATTAAAACAGGGGTGAAATTACATTCAAGGGTAATTGGTGTAATTGTTAACAAAGTAGTAAAACCTTGGTTTACACGCAGTCGATAACCTGGTGTATTCATTAAACAAAGTATTAAAACCTTGTTACAATTCGAATCCCCAATTAGTTGGAATATTTAACTTCGGGTATAAGGATAATTTGACGAGGACACTCGCACTTTATATTTATGACTGATGGACTGTTATGGACAAAAACCAGAAGGACATATTGAATAATTCAGGACAAAGGACAATTAACCCATGGGCATAAAACTAAAATCAACAAGTCAAACATCATGATTACGGAAGTTTAAATAAGCATAATTCTTTTATTTCATATTTAATTTCCTTTATTTTATATTTAATTGCACTTCTAATTATCGCACTTTTATTTATTTTATTTTATCGCACTTTTAATTATCGTACTTTTTAATTATCGCAATTTTATTTTATCGCATTTTTATTATTCGCAATTTCATTATCGTTATTTACTTTACGCTTTAATTTAAAGTCTTGTATTTATTTTATATTTTACTTTAGGTTTTAACTGCGACTAAAGTTTTAAAATCGACAAACCGGTCATTAAACGGTAAAAACTCCCTTTATAATAATAATATTACTTATATATATATTTGTATTTTTATAAAAGTAAACTAATATAGCGTTGAGCTTTGCTTAAAGATTTCCCTGTGGAACGAACCGGACTTACTAAAAACTACACTACTGAACGATTAGGTACACTGCCTATAAGTGTTGTAGCAAGGTTTAAGTATATCCATTCTATAAATAAATAAATATCTTGTGTAAAATTGTATCATATTTAATAGTTTTTCCTAGTAAAAAAATAAGCTATTTTATATACACCTCGTTCGACATCAAGTATTTTTGGCGCCGCTGCCGGGGAACTATCTTAAAAGCCGAAGCAAAACGCCATATTTTTAAATTTTAAATTATAATTTGTTTTTGTAAAATTTATATTTTTGTTTAAAAAAAAAAAAGTATTTTAAATATATTTTTAAGTTTTTCTTTTATTTTTACAAAATTATAAAGTATTTTAAGTTTATTTTTAGTTTTTAAAATTAAGTTTTATTTTAATTATATATATATTTATCTTTTAAATATAAAACAGAAAATAAAAAATAAATAAATAAAGAAAAACGCGTAAAAAGATAAATCTGTCAGCTCAAATTCTGAACCCCGCGACTCGCGGGGTTTTCTTCTTTAATTGCCGCGACTCGCGGAGGGTTTCTGACACACGGACAAAAACCCTAATCAAGCATTGATTACGGGTTATTTTTAATTATTATTATTATTAAAACCTAATTATTATTATTATTATTAGTTTTAATTTTACTTTTACTTTTTATTTATATATTTTAGTTTAATTAGTTTTATTAAATTGTAAAATTAATAGTTTTATTAAATAAATAATATAAAAATAATATTTTTATAAAAATTGTACTTTTTACAATTTTTTTTTGTATATTTTTATATTTTGTACCTTTTTAATCGTTGTAGCTTAATATTTGTATTTTTTAGCTCATATTTAATTTTAAACTTAGTTTTTGCTATAGTTATTTTTACTCCTAGATTTTTAGGCTTTGCCGTAGAATTCCTTAAGTGCTTTTTCTTTAGACTAAGATTTAGGTGCTTTAGAATTTTGCGACGCCTTTTTAAGTTTTAGTTTCTTTTTAAGTTATTTCCATTTGGGATTTAGTTTTTCCTGTAAGCTTTAATATTTTTAGACCTTTTACTATGTATCAATTATCATTCCAATTAGTAATTTCAATTTGCGATTATAATTTTAAGTTAGTTGTAGTAATAAGGTTAGGTTAGTTAAGTATTTTTAAGTTTTGATAAGTTTCTTTTATTTTTCCATCACTTTTTTTTTTCAACCATTTTTCCTTTTTCGACCTTTTTCGACGAACTCTTTTTCTCTCTTATTTCTCGCCATTCTAGTTTTTAGGACATAGATTTTTATTCTACTTCTTATCTAAATTTCTTAAAATTACGAAAATTTATTTTAAGTGGTTAAATTAATAGACATCAAAATTTTCTGGTTCGTAGTAATAGTTGGATTTGTACGTGGACCGGGTTATTGGAGCCAAACAGTCCTCAATTATATTGAGACCAAACGAATCCTGCCCCTCTGCTGCATCTTTTGGCTATTCGAAACGTGGGCAAAATCAGAAAAGTCTATTGATTGGATAACTTATTATAATTTTTCTTTCCTTTTTAAAACTAATAGGATATTCAGTGAATGCACCGAGCAAGACGTTCACCACCTTTTGTACGTTCACCACCTGTAACTCGATCAAGACATCATTTAACAAATATAACCGCCGTTGATTTTTCTTTAGAATCATCATCCAGTCGACCAAGTACTTCAGTTCAAATTACCGATAATCCATTTTTTGAACCCGACCTCACAATTGAGAATCCAGAGAATATTCAGGAACGGTTCGTAGATCCTGAACCATTAAACTTTCCTCCGGAACCACCAATCATTCAAACAGAGATTGTTGAGGAACGAACCATTAAATCAGAATCATCTAGTGATACCGATTCAACAAATTCAATTATGGAGAATCTGGAACCTTTAAGTATGGAAGACCGAATGAGAGCTAAACGCACTGGCCAAGGTCACGCAATTACTCATCCAGACATTAATGCGCCAGATTATGAAATCAAAGGACAAATTCTACACATGGTGACTAATCAATGCCAATTTAGTGGTGCGCCGAAGGAAGATCCAAATGAACATCTACGTACCTTTAATAGGATCTGCACACTATTTAAAATCCGAGAAGTGGAGGATGAACAGATATATCTCATGTTATTTCCCTGGACTTTAAAGGGAGAAGCCAAAGATTGGTTGGAATCGTTACCTGAAGGGGCGATTGATACATGGGATGTTTTAGTTGACAAATTTCTTAAACAATTCTTTCCTGCATCTAAAGCCGTAAGACTTCAAGCAGAAATTGTTACATTCACACAAAAACCAAATGAAACTCTATATGAGGCGTGGACAAGATATGGAAAGTTATTAAGAGGATGTCCGCAACATGGTTTAGACACCTGTCAAATAGTACAAATATTCTACCGAGGATGCGACATCACTACAAGAAAAGACATAGATATAGCAGCTGGTGGTTCGATTATGAAGAAAACCGAAACTGATGCTTACAAAATTATTGATAATACTGCTTCCCACTCACATGAGTGGCACCAAGAAAAAGACATCATTAGATCATCTAAAGCAGCTAGAGCCGATTCTAGCCATGACTTAGATTCCATTTCCGCAAAGATAGATGCTTTCGAGAGACGAATGGAAAAGATGACTAAAGATATTCATGCTATACGAATTAGTTGTGAGCAGTGTGGAGGACCACATTTGACAAAAGATTGTCTCAGTATTGAATTAACAATGGAACAAAGAGAGAATATTTCATACATAAACCAAAGGCCTGGAAATAATTATCAGAATAATTATCAACCGCCAAGACCGATTTACAATCAAAACCAGAATTATAACCGAAATATTCCATACAACAACCAACAAGGTCCTAGCAATCAACAAGTATCCAATAATACTTACAATCAGCAAAGACCAAATTTTCAAAACAAACCACCACAACAAACCGATGATAAAAAGCCGAATTTAGAAGATATGATGACGAAGCTAGTTGAAACTCAAACGCAGTTTTTCACATCTCAAAAACAAACTAATGAACAAAATGCTCAAGCATTTAGAAATCAACAAGCTTCTATTCAAAATCTAGAACAAGAAGTAAGTAACCTAGCAAGGTTAATAGGTGAAAGAAAACCGGGAAGTTTACCTAGCGATACAAATGCTAACCCCCGGAATGAAACAGCTAAAGCTATTACCACAAGAAGTGGTACAACACTTAAACCACATGAAATACCTGTAACTTCTGATGAAACTATTCCTACTCCACAAGAACCACAACCTGATCAAGATAAGGAAAAAGAACCGGTAAAGGTTAATGAAGATAACACAGTTAAGGATAAACCTTATGTTAAACCATACCAACCACCACTTCCTTACCCGAGTAAAATGAAGAAAGAAAAACTTGAAGCCGAGCAATCCAAATTCTTGGATATGTTTAAACAGATAAATGTAAATCTTCCTTTCATTGATGTGATTTCAGGAATGCCAAGATATGCTAAATTCTTGAAAGATCTAATCACGAATAGAAAGAAAATGGAAGAACTCTCGGCTGTTACTATGAATGCTAATTGTTCAGCAGTGCTGTTGAATAAGATACCAGAAAAATTATCTGATCCAGGAAGTTTCACAATTCCATGTTTTCTGGGTAGTCTTAGTTCAATAGAAGCATTGGCAGACTTAGGTGCTAGTATAAATCTAATGCCGTATTCACTATACGCTAAACTAGACCTTGGAGAATTGAAACCAACCAGAATAAGCATACAACTAGCCGATAGATCAATAAAATATCCTAGAGGGATAATGGAGAACATGCTAGTTAAAGTTGGTACTTTAGTATTTCCAGTAGATTTTGTTGTTTTGGACATGGAAGAAGATTCTCAAGTTCCTCTCATATTAGGAAGACCATTCTTAAACACGGCTAAAGCAATGATAGACGTGTTCGGTAAGAAACTGACCCTAAGTATAGAGGATGAGAGTGTTACCTTTTCAGTTGATAGAGCAATGCAACAACCACAATCTGCAGATGATACATGTTATTATATTCAAACTATAGATGCACATGCAGAATTATTAGAAGAATTTCCAGAATTACAAGGAACAGGAGAATGTTCTTTAGGAGAAGGTAATGAACCAATTGATGAAGCTGAAATGTTAGCTACACTTATAGCTAATGGATATGAACCAACAACAGAAGAAATTCAAATGCTAAAAGAAGAAGACAGATATCGATATAAATCATCGATAGAAGAACCTCCGAAATTAGAGTTAAAGCCACTTCCAAACCATTTGGAATACGCTTATTTACATGGTGAATCTGAATTACCTGTAATAATATCGTCTTCTCTTACTGAAAATGAGAAATCACAACTCATTTCTGTGTTGAAAGCTCATAAACCAGCCATTGCATGGAAGATTCATGATATTAAAGGAATAAGTCCTTCGTATTGCACACATAAAATCCTTATGGAAGAAGGTCATAAAACGTATGTGCAACGCCAACGAAGATTAAATCCTAATATGCAAGATGTAGTTAAGAAAGAGATTATTAAACTGCTAGATGCAGGTTTGATATATCCAATTTCTGATAGTCCATGGGTAAGCCCAGTTCAATGCGTACCTAAGAAGGGTGGCATGACTGTCATCACAAATGAGAAAAATGAGCTTATTCCTACTAGGACTGTAACAGGATGGCGTGTGTGTATTGATTATAGAAAATTAAATGACGCCACCAGAAAAGATCACTTTCCCTTACCTTTCATAGATCAAATGTTGGAAAGATTAGCCGGAAATAGTTACTATTGTTTTCTAGATGGATTTTCCGGATATTTTCAAATTCCAATAGCACCCGAGGACCAAGAAAAAACCACATTCACGTGCCCTTATGGTACTTTTGCTTACAAACTCATGCCATTTGGACTTTGCAACGCCCCTGCAACCTTTCAAAGGTGTATGATGGCGATTTTTCACGACATGATAGAAGAATGCATGGAAGTATTCATGGATGACTTTTCAGTTTTCGGTGATACATTTAAATCATGTCTAGTTAATCTGGAACGAATGCTAATTAGATGCGAAAAATCAAATCTAGTACTTAATTGGGAGAAATGCCATTTCATGGTTAAAGAAGGCATTGTTCTTGGACATAAAATTTCAAAAGAAGGAATTGAAGTGGATAGAGCTAAAGTAGATGTAATTGCTAAACTTCCACATCCCACCAATGTTAGAGGAGTTAGGAGTTTTCTAGGGCATGCCGGTTTTTACCGACGTTTCATAAAAGATTTTTCAAAAATTGCCACTCCTATGAATAAACTCCTAGAAAAGGATGCTCCATTCATCTTTTCAGATGAGTGTATCAAATCTTTTAATATTCTTAAAGAAAAACTCACTAATGCACCGATCATGATAACACCAAATTGGAATCTACCATTTGAACTAATGTGCGATGCAAGTGATTTTGCAATGGGAGCCGTTTTAGGACAAAGGATTGAAAAACGATTTCAACCTATATATTATGCTAGTAAGACGTTACAAGGAGCACAAACGAACTATACAACTACTGAAAAAGAACTCCTTGCTATTGTCTTTGCTTTTGACAAATTTCGATCATATCTCGTTCTAGCAAAAACGGTGGTCTATACCGACCATTCTGCTCTTAGATACCTATTTTCAAAACAAGATGCTAAACCAAGATTAATCCGTTGGATCTTACTCTTACAAGAGTTTGATATTGAAATCCGAGATAAAAGAGGAGCAGAAAATCTCGCCGCTGATCATCTTTCTTGTCTTGAAAATCCCGAATTAGAAGTTCTGAATGAATCGGCCATACAAGACAACTTTCCTGATGAATATCTATTGAAGATAGATTATAAAGAAATCCCATGGTTTGCAGACTATGCAAACTACTTAGTTTGTGGATTCCTTGAAAAAGGATTATCGTACCAAAGACGAAAGAAATTCTTCAGTGATATAAAACACTATTTCTGGGAAGATCCACATCTGTTTAAAAGTTGTCCCGATGGAATAATACGCCGATGTGTATTTGGAGATGAAGCTAGTAAAATTTTAAACCATTGTCACACAGGACCAACAGGAGGGCATTATGGGCCTCAACTAACAGCAAGAAAAGTTTATGAAGCTGGATTCTATTGGCCTACAATTTACAAAGACGCACACCTTCTTTGCAAATCCTGTGATGCATGTCAAAGGGCCGGAAAAATAAGTCAACGTGATGAAATGCCACAAAATGTCATCCAAGTATGTGAAGTATTTGACATTTGGGGTATTGACTTTATGGGTCCATTTCCAAAATCTCATAATAATCTATATATACTCGTAGCCATTGATTATGTATCTAAATGGGCGGAAGCACAAGCTCTCCCAACTAACGATGCACGAGTTGTAGTCAACTTTTTAAAACGTCTTTTTGCAAGGTTTGGAACACCGAAAGCTTTAATAAGTGATCGGGGAACTCATTTTTGTAATAATCAACTTGAGAAAGTTCTTAAAAGATATGGAGTAACTCATAAAATCTCCACCGCATATCATCCACAAACAAGTGGACAAGTTGAAAATACAAACCGAGCTTTAAAACGTATTCTAGAGAAAACCGTAGGATCAAATCCGAAGGAATGGTCCACTAAATTGGAGGATGCACTCTGGGCTTTTAGAACAGCCTACAAAACTCCAATTGGAAACACACCTTTTAGACTTGTTTATGGAAAAGCATGTCATCTTCCAGTAGAAATTGAACACAAAGCATTTTGGGCTTTGAAGACATGTAATCTTGATTTACATGAAGCCGGACGTCTACGATTAAGTCAACTAAACGAATTAGAAGAATTAAGACATGAAGCATACGAAAATTCATTAATCTATAAAGAAAGAACGAAGAAATGGCATGATAAAAGAATCAGAAATTCAAAAGAATTTAAAGAAGGAGACAGGGTTCTTCTTTTCAATTCACGATTCAAGCTATTTCCTGGAAAATTGAAATCAAGATGGTCTGGACCATTCATAGTCAAAAGAGTTTTCCCATACGGAACGATAGAATTAATAAATTCAAATGGTATTGAATTTAAAGTTAATGGTCACAGAGTTAAACATTACATACATGGTCCGATGGAAGTCGACAACGAAGTTAATCACAATTTCGACACCACAGCTAACTAAGTGTGGGGAGAATCAAGTCTTTAAAGGATAATATGTATTTCTGTTAGAGTTAGATTGTCTGTTTTCGTGTAGTTCTCGAAAATGGAACACGTATGGTCTTTCCCTAGCAGACCCTAAAGAACTAGTCTTCTCCCCCCATTCTGAATTTTTATTTTTTTTTAGGTTTTTACAAAATGAAGACTGCCTGTGAACTAAACCATGGTCTAATGCTACACGCTTTGATCACTAAAAGAAAGAATGGACGGAGTTAGAAAAGGATCCAGATGCGAAGATAATAAGTTACAATTTGGTAAAGGAAAATCAAAATCCGCAGCGAAAAGAAGAGCACGACACCTAGAACGATGTCACAAATGCGGAAAATGGTCACATGGAGGTAAATGTTCAAATAATCAAACCTATTCAAATACCGAATTTGTTACTTTATGCAGAGACGGACCGTTCATATGTTTAGAAGAAAAGACAATGAATGCTCGAGGTTACGCCTATGCAGCCATGGAAAACCAATTAAACCGACTATCTTATGAATATAATAGATCATATAACTAAGAAATCTATTTCACAGGTATGTCTGTACAGTTTTTATTTTTATTTTTATTTTTAACCTTTTGATAATAAACGCTAATTTGTTCGCTAAAAAGTATTAAATTGGTATTAAATAAAATTAGGTTTGGCGACCGAAATTATTGATATCCTTCAAAAATTTATTACATCACTGCGAAATTTAACGTTTATTCTTAAGGTATAAATATCTTTAATCAATCAACCCAAAATATTTCAAAAATTCGTCATGAGTTAAATTAGGTCTTGGAACCGAAATTACTTTACCGAAAAGAGGGGCGCATATTTTTGATAATATTTGATTGATTAAAGTGGGATAAAAAGACAAAAAGATTTTTAATTTTATTATGTTTTTAAAATTAATATTTAAATCTTAAATTAATATTGTAAATTTTGTAAAAACAATATATTTAAAATTGTAAATATTTGAAAAATTAATATAAGTTTGGTATGAATTTATAATATGAATTTTTAAATTAAGTTTGGTGTGAATTTCTAATTTTTAAAATATGAATTTTTAATTTTATGCATTTCAAATTTTAAGTTTGGTGTGAATTTTTAATTTTTAATTTTGAATTTTATATTTAAGTTGTGTGAATTTAAAAACAAAAATTTACTTTATCTCATTAAGTTAAGAATATGATTTTTAAAATTCGTCGTAAGTTGAAGACTAGGTCTTTGAACCGAAATTGCTTTACCCGAGGGAGGGACGAGAACTTTTATTATCATTATTTTTAATCTTATTGATTTAAAGTATGCCAAAAAAATTAAAAAACCCAAAAATCTTAGCTTTTAAAACAATCGCTACTAAAAGACAAATTTTAAAATTTTGTCGAGGGACGGACAAGGACATCGATCCGAAACAACCTCGTCCTAAATAACAAGGGAAACAAAATTTTAAAATTAATTTCTTAATTGTGTTATAAGTTAAAGTTTATAAAAAAAAAAAAAAAAAAGGGCAAACTCCGCGACTCGCGGAGTTTGAAGTGCAAACCTCCGCGACTCGCGGAGGGACCAAAACACAGAAAAAAAAATAAAAATAGCTGAACGATCAGTATACTCAAAAACACAAAAACACCCCAAAATAACAGCGAAAAAGAACCCGAAAACCACCGAAAATCACCCCCAAAAATCTCAATTTTTAACCGTTAATCACCAAATTTTTTGCTAAAATCATGTTGAGAAGGATGATATCTAAGAATTACTCAAGAAAAACGGTAAATTTCTACACCTAAACACCATTTAATTCGAATTTTAGTGTTCTTGAGCTATTTTTCCCCAATTTGATTTTGATGCTTTTTAGTGTAATTAGACTTAAATTGTTTATGTATTATGCTTGTATAACCTAGATTGATGCTGTTTAACATGATTAGAAGCCTTAAACTTCAAATTTTGAATAATCTAGGGTTTGTGTTCTTGAGCAATTTGGGGCTTTTTGATATAAACAGGTTATGGCCGATTTTTGTCATGAATTGTTGCTAAATTGAGTAGTGTAACATGTCTAGGTAGTTAAATGATCCAAACTTTGAGCCTAAACATGATTTTGAGAATTAAAGTGGACTTTTTCAAGTCCAAAATTCATGAACTTGATTTTTGAAAGATAATGCCATTTGAGACTTGTTTGATTGCTAGTAATGATTATTTTGACATGTTATTTGAGTTGAATGCTTATGAACTTGGCGAAAATTTTCGTATATGCTTATTTGAAAAAGTGTAGATTTGATAAAAATGTGAAAATAAGCTTAAGTTTGATATAAATTGATAATGTCATTGTAATTATTTTGATTGATGATTTTGCTGACACTAATGCATATTTGGATGCACAAAATTTGTGTTTGATGTGTTTTGCAGAATGAAAGGGGTGAATCTTCATCCCAAGCCCGCCATGCTCCTGCTGAGAATTTGGAACAACAGGAGGTAGATAACTACTACAAGCAGGATGTACCTCATCCAGTCATGACCTTTTCAGATATGCACTTGGAACAGTTGCACCCGAACCTGAGATTTGACAGACTTTGGATAGATTATCCAAAATATCAACGGGGTTTGCATACTCTTCATTCCAAGGTTGTTGAGGTACCGAGGGTCATAGAATGGGGACCCTTGGAAGCTGTAGAATTGGCCGGGCCAATTAGGGAATTACTTGTACAGAGGTATGGTAATTCTTCTTTTAATGACTGGATATGTTTATTCACCATACGCAGACCTGTATATAAAGTATGGTGTGAAGAGTTGTTATGTAGTATAGAGTTGAATGATCGGGTAGCTAGTTTAACCGATCGTTCTTTTATTAGATTTTTGTTAGGCGGTTCGATGCGCCACATGTCTTTACTGGACATGGCTCAGGCTTTACGTATATATACGCCTGAGGAATTAGCGTCTGCCGATTGTAGAGGATTGATACTAAACGGTAGAAAGATAGATGAGAATTTTGATACACACGGTGTGTGGAGTCAAATGACAAGCCATCACCGTTTCAAAGGGGGAAACTACTCTTATTTGGATATAGATAGAGCCGAATTAAGAGTAATACATAGGTTTTTAGCTAATTCGATTACACAAAGGGGTAAAAACAAAGAAAAGGTAAATGAACAAGATTTGTTTTACCATATGTGTATTCGAGACCCACACAGCGCTGTAAGTATACCATATTGTGTGGGTTATTATTTATCAGCTATGGTTCGGGGGATGCGTCCACATAGCATAATAGGAGGTGGTATTTTTATTACTTTGATTGGTGAATATCTCGGTGTGGATATAAGTCGGGGGGGATTATTAGTAGAAGAGCCGGAACCCCGCGACACTATAGGCTTAAATGTATACCATGGTGCGAAAGTTTTGAAGCGGCGAAATAACGCCGCAGTACGATACAATGGTAGACATCCACAGGTAGAGAGAAACCAGGAACAAGGTAATGTAGGAGGGGGGAATGAGATGCAAGAAATGCATAGGTTTATAGCTTCTCAGGAATACGAAAATGCTAGACAGAGAGCATTTGAAGATTGGCAAGTTCATCAGAACCAGATCATAGCGCATTGCCAACATATAGGTAGAAACTATATTCCTACACCGAAACCCGTCTTCCCTCCTTGGTCGATAGAGATGCAGCCACCATATCCTACGTATGACCCTGCCGAAGCATTCTATAGCACTTATGGTTATGCGTGGAACCCCTATTGGTACCAATATCATCCTTAGTTTACTTATTATTTTTTTTTTTTTTTTTATTTTGTAATTTGTAATTATTGATATGTTTAATATTTTTGTTAATATTGTAATCATTTTTATAATTATCTAACTTTTATTCTTAGATTTTTATAATTTTTGAATGTGGGGTAATAAACCAAACTTCAAAAATATGTATATATGTTTGCAGTTTATCTTATGTACACAACAGGGTAAAACAACGCATTTTCAAAGACTGGCATTAAGTTCAGCAAAAGCAACTAATTTTGACGACAAGATGCAAAATATATGTGAAATAACAACAAGACGGAATGAACAAATGATGTGCACCATTTATCATTCAGCAAACAAACGCCAATATATTTGGAAACTTTGGTAAAAATTTAATCATTTTCACACAAATCACCCTCAATAATTTAAATTGTTACTGATTTCTTGCAAATGAGGGCATTGCAAGATCTTAAGTGTGGGAAGGGATTAAATTCTTTCGGATTTTAAAATTTTTATATTAAACACTTGGTTACCATTAAAAATACTAGTAAAGCAGTAGTTGTATTAGAATCTAGTGCTCTCTGATAAAAAAGAACAGCCCTAGTCTTATATACTGACTACCCAATTCTAGTAAAATTTTTCAAAATTAAATGAATTAAAATCATGTTTATACATATTTATGAACGATAAAACTAGGTTTTAACACCGAAATTATTGTTACCTCGGAAAGGACATAAATTGAGAAACAATCTAAAATGTTAAAATTCATTTAAAATGGAATAGAGGACGATAAAAAGGAAAATAAAAGCCAAGTGTGGGAAAATTTACCAAGTTATTTTAAACATATGTCACATATATCTGTAACAAATAACTGAAAATACTTTTGCTTTGAACTAAACTAAACCGTTTTACCCAATGAAAGAAAAGAAGAGATGGATCTACACGATGAATCAATTCCATCATTAAAAGGAAGTAAAGTCTTCCGAAAAAGACACGCGCTTCTTGATTTAGGTCATGAAGTTGTCGTCCAGACCAGCTGTAGGTTGACGAAAAATCTAGAAAAGTCATCACTAAAATCAGCAGGAAATCCACGGACCTCAGCATTAAACAGGGTCGCCATGTGGTCAGATTTATCCTAACCATGAGAAGGATTTATCTCGTACAATGGGGGGGCACCATGCAAATTAGCTGGATAAGACTAATGAATCAGATCCCCAGAAAGGATAATCTCCTTAAAGATTAAAAATCAGCTTTTAAGACTGATATTACTCAATCCTAGAGATTGACCTTAAAGATTGAGAATTCAAACTCATGGAATTCAATGATATCTAAACTCGAGCTTGAACGAGAAAATATTTTGATCAAAAATACAAACCGATTTGTTTTCTGAAAACCCATTTTCAATACGTTCATTACCATTGAACGAAAAATCCTAGGAATTCACCTGGAATTCATTAGGTCACCTGAACTAAATCGGGTGTCAACCGTAAGAACGGTGGTTGCATAGCATGGTCAAAGACAGGACCTTGTGCCAGACCAAAAAATTATAAGGGTGAGCTTTACTATTGCTCCTACCAAGGATAGTAATTGCGTCCAACACGTTATAGACCATAATCAAAAGCATGTCACGGGACATTGCCTTAACAGTTGCTTGTTCAACGCTTTCCTTTAAAACCGGACGGTAGTTTGCCGAAAGGTAATATACGGGACAAGTAAACTGGACGTGTTGCTTTCCAAATACAAGGTTAGCAAGTGGGTGACACAAAACCGCAAGTTGTGAGCTAAAATTTTCGAATCTGAAACCCACCAAACCCACAAAAATATTTTGCAAACACCGGTAAAGGGTTATTCCGGAAAACTTATCTAGGGTAAAAACTAGATTTAATTTTCAAAAGATCAAATGTTTTCATAAAGATCCAATTTCCTTAATGGATCTAAATTTTTATAGTCATGTGGGACTGTAAACCATATCGTTACTACCATTGTTTATACCGCCGTATAGAAATCACTGATGTACAAAGTGTGAAGAATAAAGAAGTGATTCTAGTATTTCAAGACGATATTGCTTGAGGACAAGCAACGCTCAAGTGTGGGAATATTTGATAATGCTAAAAACGAACATATATTTCATAGCATTATTCCTCAAGAAAGACAAGCTTTTAGTTGCAATTGTTCTATTTACAAGAGATATTCGTTTAAATAATAAAAGGTGAAGACAAAAGACAGATTCGACGAATTGAAGACGCAAACGACCAAAAAGCTCAAAAGAACAAAAGACAATCAAAAAGGTTCCAATTATTGATAAGAAACGTCTCGAAATTACAGAAGTACAAGATTCAAAACGCAAAGTACAAGATATTAAATTGTACGCGAGGACGTTCGAAAATCCGGAACCGGGACTAGAGTCAACTCTTAACGCTCGACGCAACGGACTAAAAATTACAAGTTAACTATGTATATAAATATAATATAATATATAATTAATTATATTAATTATATATATATTATATATATATATATTAAAAACCGTCGGCAGCAAGAAACTCCAAGGGTGTGAGCTGTAAATATATCTCCGCGACTCGCGGAGTTTTAAGGGCATTTTGCCGCGAGTCGCGGAGCCCCAATTTTCAACTCTGGCTATAAAGCCAACCGAATTCTGATCAAATATCATCATCTTTTTCCTTCCTCTTCATACGTAAAATTTATATTTATATTTATATTTTAATTTTAATTTTAATTTTAAATCCTAATAATAATGGTATGTTAGCGAATGTTGTAAGGGTGTAAGTCGAAATTCTGTCCGTGTAACGCTACGCTATTTTTAATCATTGTAAGTTATGTTCAACCTTTTTACATTAATGTCTCGTAGCTAAGTTATTATTATGCTTATTTAAAACGAAGTAATCATGATGTTGGGCTAATTACTAAAATTGGGTAATTGGGCTTTGTACCATAATTGGGGTTTGGATAAAAGAACGACACTTGTGGAAACTAGACTATGGGCTATTAATGGGCTTTATATTTGTTTAACTAAATGAAAGTTTGTTAATGTTAATATAAAGATTTACAATTGGGCGTCCCTATAAATTACCATATACACTCGATCGGACACGATGGGCGGGGTAATTATATGTACGAATAATCGTTCATTTAACCGGACATGGGAATGGATTAATAGCCACTAGAATAATTAAAACAGGGGTGAAATTACATTCAAGGGTAATTGGTGTAATTGTTAACAAAGTAGTAAAACCTTGGTTTACACGCAGTCGATAACCTGGTGTATTCATTAAACAAAGTATTAAAACCTTGTTACAATTCGAATCCCCAATTAGTTGGAATATTTAACTTCGGGTATAAGGATAATTTGACGAGGACACTCGCACTTTATATTTATGACTGATGGACTGTTATGGACAAAAACCAGAAGGACATATTGAATAATTCAGGACAAAGGACAATTAACCCATGGGCATAAAACTAAAATCAACAAGTCAAACATCATGATTACGGAAGTTTAAATAAGCATAATTATTTTATTTCATATTTAATTTCCTTTATTTTATATTTAATTGCACTTCTAATTATCGCACTTTTATTTATTTTATTTTATCGCACTTTTAATTATCGTACTTTTTAATTATCGCAATTTTATTTTATCGCATTTTTATTATTCGCAATTTCATTATCGTTATTTACTTTACGCTTTAATTTAAAGTCTTGTATTTATTTTATATTTTACTTTAGGTTTTAACTGCGACTAAAGTTTTAAAATCGACAAACCGGTCATTAAACGGTAAAAACTCCCTTTATAATAATAATATTACTTATATATATATTTGTATTTTTATAAAAGTAAACTAATATAGCGTTGAGCTTTGCTTAAAGATTTCCCTGTGGAACGAACCGGACTTACTAAAAACTACACTACTGAACGATTAGGTACACTGCCTATAAGTGTTGTAGCAAGGTTTAAGTATATCCATTCTATAAATAAATAAATATCTTGTGTAAAATTGTATCATATTTAATAGTTTTTCCTAGTAAAAAAATAAGCTATTTTATATACACCTCGTTCGACATCAATTCCTATACACACCTAAAAACATATTGGATCGGTATATTAGACTTGTATAGATCTTAAACTTTCTCGATGTGGATGGAAGCTCGAAAGTCTTAGGTGGAGGGTCTGGATTGACTAATTTAACGGATCCTAGTGCTCAGAAACCTAATGACCTGAAAAGTCCATTTTAAATTGAAAGTGGGTAGATTGGAAGCTTGTCTAATATGCAAAAGCCTTTTCAAAACGATAAACAATCTTTAAACTTACTACACACGAAAATACTTAAACTTATCTTCATACGGGCAAAACATCTAAACTATTCTCAACTTATTCTTAGGTTGACTTATCTTGTGCTTCGATCATCCATACATTCTCTTTAAGGACTACCTTACTTCATCGAATTACTAAGGTGATTTTTATAGCCCCACTTTACTTGAGCTCAATTTACTTTTTATACTTATTGGGGTGAGACACATGCTGCTTTTACTATTTACAATTTAGACACAAGTACCAACTAAAACTATGCTATACCCGGCTATGTCCGACTAAGTCCCTACAGTGATATTTTTAGGTGCTGCGGCATGCTTAGTTATTGGGGGTAGGCCTATCGGGAGTAACGTCCCCGATACATTTGATGTTATCTTTGTATTGCTTGATAATGAAATTAAACCGACAAGTAGAACTAACTTGTCATGGGGCAAACTTGAACGTTTAGTCTAAATATCACGCACTGGCATAACTTTTTGATCCTGCGGGAGATCAACCTTACAAATTAAATCTTGTGGTCTAAAACAAACGGTCAAACTTATTTGTTAAACCTATGAACTTCACTCAACCTTTTGGTTGACACTTTAGCATGTTTTGTCTCAGGTGCTGTTTGATTCAAGCTCTTATACTTACTGCTTATGTGATGCTACTTGGACATAGGATCAAGAGATATCGCATTTATTACTTCTGCATGTGAACATTTCCATTATTGTTATTCCTATCATTGTAACTACGTTTCATTTTCCGCTGCGTGCTCAATAAAGTTTGTTTTATCATTTAGTATTGTTCTCGTATATTATAATATGTTGGTTGATTTGATATTAAGTCACATTTCACCCAGGCCCTAACTGGGGGTGTGACAGATTGGTATCAGAGCAAACCAGGCTGTTATAGAGAACCAGGATTGCATTTTTATGTGTGCCTTACTTGTTAGCTAGGGTGCCTTAGCAATCTAGGAAACTATAACCTTTCCTGCCTTAGACTTAAAGCACTTAGGATTGTCGTATAATCTTAACAATTATGCTTTAATAAACTTGACTCAAAGATTCTAATCAAGGTCTCTTTCCTAATGATAGGATGTCAAGCTCAAGCGTTAACAAGCCCAACAAAGCAACTCACAACCCTACCACCGAAGTAGGTGTTGGACACTCTTCAACTTCGAGACCAGTTCGAAGTCCTCTTTATAGTCCTGCTTCACCACCGCTGAATTATAGCCCGAATACTATTTTAGATTCACATGGGTCTCCTCAATACTACCCAACTCCGAGAACCCAAGATAAGGGAAAACGGCATGAAGAAGTTGGTCCATCAAGGAAGAGAGCCCGATCTCCTTTTTATGATGGTCCTAAGTATGAAATCATGAGATTACGAAACGATACCGAGAGAAACATTGGAGGTCTACTTCGCCACATGGAAAGAGTGGATCGTCGAATGAAGAAACTTATGAAAGAAAACGTCGAGCTAAGAAAGGAGTTGCTGATGCTAAAGTGCGAGGAAGAACGCAACACTCGCTGGGGAAAGCAATCACTTGCTTACCTCAAGGAGGATGTTGATGTCCGAATGAAAATGGAGAAAGGTCGAGTCGACGAACAACTTGCCATAAGAGAATACAACACTAATGCCGTAAACAGTCGTGTTACCAACCTTTATGACAACTTCGAGTATCTCTATGAGAAACAAAAGACGAAAAATGAGAAAGTTGAGGAGTTTATGAAGAAGGTTGGAGACGAAATATGAAGACTACTTCAATCTTAATATTTCCTAGTTATTTTTCCTATTTTCCATCTATGTAAAGGCTGTGCCTTAAACAATTTCTATTTCCGAATCGTGTAATAAAGGCTTATTTAATGCCTCGTTCTAATAATATAAAGTGTTTTATTAATATCATGCGATATCAATACTTTAGTTTATTCATACTTGTGATTACTCAAACTTATAACTTGTTAAACTTATCAAACATATGTTCACTTTTATGTAGTGACATCATGGTTCGTTCAGCTGCACCTACCGTTAACAACGTTGTGTTAACTACTGAGCAATTCCAACAGTTACTCGCTGCTGCCCAAGGCAACGCCCAAGCTAATCATGCTAATACTCAACCAAAACCTTGTTCCTACAAGGACTTTACAAACTGTCACCCTCCCGCTTTTAAGGGAAACGAAGAAGCTGTCGAACTAGTTCGTTGGTTCGAAAAGATGGAATCTATTTTCCGTATTTGCAACTGTGGTGATGATGATCGAGTAAAGTATGCCACTAGCTCGTTGGGTGGTAATGCTTTAACTTGGTGGACTGCTTATGCCAAGTCCGTAGGAATTGATAATGCTAATGCAATTCCATGGGACGAACTCAAAAGTATGATGGTCAACAAATTCTGCCCAAGGAGTCAAGTTCAGAAGCTTGAAGCTGAGTTCTGGGAACTCAGGGTCAAGGGTACTGACATTGAGAATTATACCAATCGTTATCTGGAGCTTTCTACTCTATGTCCTGAAATGTTTCCTACTGAAGCTAGAAGAATTGAGCGGTATATTGAAGGTCTTCCCGAGGATGTTCATGGGAATGTTATTGCTGCTGAGAAGGTTACTTTGGATGCTGTGATTCTCATGGCACAAAATCTCATGTTGGCCAAGAGAAGAAGGGCGTCGGCCAATAAGCAAGTTGAAACCAAGGGTAATGATGGTAAGAGGAAGTTTGAGCCGTCTCAAGGTTCAACTCAGAATGTTAGTAAAAAGCTTATGGATAGTACAAGGACGAATTATAAGGGCACTTATCCTTTTTGTGTTCGTTGTGAAAGGCATCACCCGGGGCAGTGCACTGCCACTTGTTCGTTGTGTAAGAAAGTGGGACACGTAGCTAAGATGTGTAGGACTCCTCCAAAGAATAAATCTATTGTTCCTGCCAAAGCTCCTCCTACTTGTTATACTTGTGGGGAAAAGGGACACATTAGTCCAAATTGCCCTAAGAAGAGAGATAATCCTGCTACTGGAGCCAATACTACTGCTGCAAAGGGTCGTGCATTTGTTATTACTGCTGCTGAAGCCCGAGATGAAGATGAGGTCATCACGGGTACGTATCTCGTCAATAATTGCTACGCAACTATTTTATTCGATACTGGTGCCGACCGAAGTTACGTATCTAATGAATTTTGTACCCTATTTACTGAAAAGCCTCAACCCTTAGAAACTAAACGATTAGTAGAAGTAGCCAATGGAAAGATCATGAAAGTTGATAAAATTTATAAAAACTGCAACCTAATCTTAGCCAGCAAAGAATTTAAGATAGACCTTTTGCCGGTCGAGCTAGGAAGTTTCGATGTCGTAGTTGGAATGGATTGGTTACGTCCATTAAGAGCTGCGATCATGTGTTACGATAAAACCGTTCATGTTCCATTAGGAAATGGAGAGACTCTTATTATCCAAGGTGAAAAGAGTGGTTCCAATCTCAATATTATCTCCTGTATTAAAACCCGCAAATACCTTATGAAAGGTTATCCAGCTATTCTAGTGCACGTTAATCTGATTGAATCGAAAGAGAAGCGAATTGAAGATGTACCAGTAGTTAAAGACTTTCCCGATGTGTTTCCCGAAGATCTTCCGGGTATTCCACCTCCTCGACAAGTTGAATTCCAAATTGATTTAACTCCTGGTGCTGCTCCTGTTGCTAAAGCACCATACCGTTTAGCACCTTCCGAAATGAAGGAATTATCCAACCAACTCCAAGAACTATTGGATAAAGGTTTCATTCGTCCAAGCTCGTCCCCTTGGGGAGCTCCTATTCTGTTTGTTAAAAAGAAGGATGGTACATTAAGGATGTGCATTGATTACCGCGAACTTAACAAGCTTACTATCAAGAACCGTTATCCGTTGCCACGTATTGATGATCTATTTGACCAACTTCAAGGGTCAAGTGTTTATTCAAAGATTGATTTAAGATCCGGTTATCACCAACTCAAGGTCAAGGAATCCGATATTCCTAAGACTGCTTTTCGCACTCGTTATGGGCACTATGAATTCTGTGTCATGCCTTTTGGTCTAACTAATGCTCCTGCCGTGTTCATGGACCTCATGAATCGTGTTTGTAAACCGTATCTTGACAAATTTGTCATCGTATTCATTGACGACATCTTGATCTATTCGAAGAATGAGAAAGAGCATGAGCAACATTTGCGCATGATTCTTGAACTCTTACGAAAGGAACAACTTTATGCTAAATTTTCTAAGTGCGAGTTTTGGCTCAAAACCGTACAATTTCTCGGACATGTTGTTGATAGAAACGGAATACATGTCGATCCAGCTAAGATTACTGCTATTCAGAACTGGGAGATACCAAAGACTGCAAAGCATATTCGTCAATTTTTGGGACTTGCCGGTTACTATCGAAGGTTTATAAAAGATTTTTCTCTCATTGCCAAACCTCTTACAAAGCTGACTCAAAAAGGGAAGAAATTTGAGTGGTCCGAAGAACAGGAATCTGCTTTCAAGATTCTGAAGGAGAAGCTGACCACAGCCCCGATTCTTTCTTTACCTGAAGGTACCGACGACTTTGTTGTTTACTGCGATGCCTCAAAGCATGGCTTTGGTTGTGTTTTAATGCAACGAGAGAAGGTTATCGCCTATGCAACTAGACAGTTGAAGAAACATGAAGTAAACTATACCACACATGACCTAGAGTTAGGTGCCGTGGTATTTGCATTAAAGATATGGAGACATTATCTCTATGGTAATCACTTTACGGTGTACACTGACCATAAAAGTCTTCGACACATCTTTGATCAAAAACAGCTGAATATGAGGCAAAGTCGATGGCTCGAGACATTGAACGATTATTATTGTGAGCTGAAATATCATCCT
Organism: Rutidosis leptorrhynchoides; assembly: GCF_046630445.1. Lineage (NCBI taxonomy): Eukaryota > Viridiplantae > Streptophyta > Magnoliopsida > Asterales > Asteraceae > Rutidosis > Rutidosis leptorrhynchoides. Next base: position 55,061,223 of record NC_092340.1, read on the forward strand.
GGCAAGGCGAATGTAGTTGCCGATGCCCTTAGTCGAAAAGACGATATTAAACGTGTTCGTGCTTTAAACCTAAAAATCAAATCGAATCTTATTTCACGAATCTGTGAAGCTCAATTGGAAGCTATTAGACAGACACTTATCGAAGGTGAAGGACCTATTGGTTTTGAGAACCAACTTCAAGTGAAAGCTAATGGTACACGGTACTTTGGCAATAGAATCTGGGTTCCTCGTTTTGGTAATCTTCGCGAACTAGTCTTGGATGAAGCACATAAGACTAGATATTCTATCCATCCCGGTTCCAGTAAGATGTATCACGATGTGAAGGAATTCTACTGGTGGCCTAACATGAAAGCCGATATTGCTACTTATGTTAGTAAGTGTCTCACTTGTTTGAAAGTCAAGGCCGAACATCAAAAGCCTTCTGGTCTGTTGACACAACCCGACATTCCGCAGTGGAAGTGGGAAGGTATCACTATGGACTTCGTTACTAAGTTACCTAAGACTTCGAACGGTAACGATACTATTTGGGTCGTAGTTGATCGTCTTACTAAATCTGCACATTTCATACCGATCAAGGAAACCGACAAGATGGAGAGATTAGCACAGCTTTATATTAAAGAAATCGTCTCACGTCATGGTGTTCCTATCTCGATCATTTCTGATCGCGATAGTCGATTTGTTTCTAGATTTTGGAAAACTTTACAATCTGCTCTTGGAACTCAACTCGACATGAGTACAGCTTATCATCCGCAAATCGATGGTCAAAGTGAACGAACCATTCAAACTATGGAGGATATGCTACGTGCTTGTGCAATCGATTTCGGCAAAGGATGGGATAGACATCTACCTTTGGTTGAATTTTCTTATAATAACAGTTATCACTCCAGCATTAAGGCTGCACCTTTTGAAGCTTTATATGGACGGAAGTGTAGATCCCCTTTGTGTTGGGATGAACTTGAGGACAGACATTTAACTGGTCCTGAAATTATTCACGAAACTACCGAAAAGATCGTTCAAATCAAGCAACGTTTAGAAACTGCCCGTAGCCGACAGAAAAGCTATGCCAATAAGAAACGAAAAGACATCGAATACCAAGTTGGAGATAAAGTCATGTTGAAAGTATCCCCTTGGAAAGGTGTTGTCCGCTTCGGTAAGCGAAGTAAACTCAGTCCACGATATGTTGGACCATTCACAATCACTGAAAGAGTCGGTCCCGTGGCATACCGATTAAAACTGCCAACCGAACTTAGTCAAGTACATGATGTGTTTCATGTCTCAAATCTTAAACGGTGTCTTGCCGATGACACACTCGTTATTCCTTTGGATGATGTCCGCATTGATGAGCAAATGCACTTCGTTGAAGAACCTATAGAAATCATGGAAGGAGAGGTCAAACAAACGCGTAAAAGCAATATACCTATCGTTAAAGTCCGGTGGAATTCGCGTAGAGGCCCCGAATATACCTGGGAACGCAAAGACCATATGAAACGGAAATATCCCCATCTCTTCTCAACTGCTGATGCAAACGAGAAAACTACCTAAAAACTTCGGGACGAAGTTTTCAATAACGGGGAGGTACTATAACGACCCTCATTTTTCCATTCTATATTTTTTCAATATTAAATGCCCAAACAATATAATTAATACTTAATGATCAAACTTTAATCAACAATTGTTAAGTGTTAAGGGTTAGAAAACATATTAATTAACTTTGTGCAATAATTGACAAGTTAATAAAAGATGAAAATAATAAACTGTTAGTCGACACTCGCTACTAATTAAAATTTATGCATTTATGTAATATTATAACTAATAACCTGTAAGTAATAAATAAAAAGTGACATTTATATAAATAATAAAACAATTGGGAACTAAATATATACAAGTCATGAATTAGTAAAAAGAAAATAATACTTATCAATGTAGTAAATGTAAAAATAATAATAGTAATAATAATGAGACTAAAGAATCTTAAACCATTACATCCTTATGTTGACTAAAAATAAGGTATAAACTAGTACCACCTATCGTTGACTAAAAAAAAATTATAAAACTCATTTTATCAACTTTATTTTCACTATAAATAGCACCCATTTGTTTCATTTCAACTCACACCTCAAAACACACTCTCAACTTGAAAGAAACTCTCCCAAGTCTCAGCAACTATTTTTTTGTAAGTCCCCTAATTAATTTATATAGTTTTTATTAAGTTTTTATATAGTTTTATGCTAGTTTTTATGTTAAAAACTAATTAAATACGAAATTAATTTTAATAAAAAATGTAAATACATGATAATTAGTGTTAAGTATCCTAATGTCTATAAAAATTAGTTTCATGAATTATAAAGTCGGAATAGTATTTATTAAAAATCAAAAACTGCTTTTTTTTATAAACCGAAATACATAAATGATTTTTATTAAATAGTAAACGAATTTTTTTGTAAAATTTTATTTTAGTCGCTTTCTATATCATATGTAAGGGTAATTATAAATTTTTTTTATAATTAAATTCGCATGTTTAATATTTAATTTGAATTTTCTTCTGAAAACGCTACAGTACCCGATTAAACTGTTTTTTATAATAAAATGAAATTACATGTTACAGCAGGTTTTTAACCATGATAACTATTAAAAACTACTTAATAACTATTAATAAAGTTATAAAAATATTTGTAGAATTAATGGTTATGTATTTCTATTTAATTTTTTTATTAAAACTAAAAACTACACAATAGTATGATTAAATAGTTAAACTATTTATATAAATGTATAAATAATTTTTCTGATTGTAACATTATAAGCATAGAAAAAATATTGGTTGAATTAATTTGGTTCATTTAATAATTAATTCTTTATAAACTTTGTATTATTACAAACCGAAAGGAAAATGGAAAATAAATACTTAAACACCATAACAAAAATCTATAAATTTTTCTTAAGCTTATTTTGATCAGTAGAACATAAGAAAAATATAAAATGTGATGTTTAATTTGTTTACCTATTTATTTACATTTTAGCTATTAAAACAATAATAAAAAGTGTTATTTAATACACAAAACTTAATATTAATGTGTATAAAAATTTTATTATGTTTTATACATATTACCTACTGATATTAAATCAATATTACACTTGTTAATATTATTAGATAATTAATTGATGCTATTATTGATCTAAAACAAAATTTAAAATAAATATATATATGTATCCTTACATATATATAATATTTATATATATTGAAACACTTATAAGTAAAATAACTAAAGTGTTGTATTCCTATACACACCTAAAAACATATTGGATCGGTATATTAGACTTGTATAGATCTTAAACTTTCTCGATGTGGATGGAAGCTCGAAAGTCTTAGGTGGAGGGTCTGGATTGACCAATTTAACGGATCCTAGTGCTCAGAAACCTAATGACCTGAAAAGTCCATTTTAAATTGAAAGTGGGTAGAATGGAAGCTTGTCTAATATGCAAAAGCCTTTTCAAAACGATAAACAATCTTTAAACTTACTACACACGAAAATACTTAAACTTATCTTCATACGGGCAAAACATCTAAACTATTCTCAACTTATTCTTAGGTTGACTTATCTTGTGCTTCGATCATCCATACATTCTCTTTAAGGACTACCTTACTTCATCGAATTACTAAGGTGATTTTTATAGCCCCACTTTACTTGAGCTCAATTTACTTTTTATACTTATTGGGGTGAGACACATGCTGCTTTTACTATTTACAATTTAGACACAAGTACCAACTAAAACTATGCTATACCCGGCTATGTCCGACTAAGTCCCTACAGTGATATTTTTAGGTGCTGCGGCATGCTTAGTTATTGGGGGTAGGCCTATCGGGAGTAACGTCCCCGATACATTTGATGTTATCTTTGTATTGCTTGATAATGAAATTAAACCGACAAGTAGAACTAACTTGTCATGGGGCAAACTTGAATGTTTAGTCTAAATATCACGCACTGGCATAACTTTTTGATCCTGCGGGAGATCAACCTTACAAATTAAATCTTGTGGTCTAAAACAAACGGTCAAACTTATTTGTTAAACCTATGAACTTCACTCAACCTTTTGGTTGACACTTTAGCATGTTTTGTCTCAGGTGCTGTTTGATTCAAGCTCTTATACTTACTGCTTATGTGATGCTACTTGGACATAGGATCAAGAGATATCGCATTTATTACTTCTGCATGTGAACATTTCCATTATTGTTATTCCTATCATTGTAACTACGTTTCATTTTCCGCTGCGTGCTCAATAAAGTTTGTTTTATCATTTAGTATTGTTCTCGTATATTATAATATGTTGGTTGATTTGATATTAAGTCACATTTCACCCAGGCCCTAACTGGGGGTGTGACAGAATTTGTCCTTTGATTTCATAATCTGGCGCATTAATGTCAGGATGCGTAATTGCGTGACCTTGGCCAGTGCGTTTAGCTCTCATTCGGTCTTCCATACTTAAAGGTTCCAGATTCTCCATAATTGAATTTGTTGAATCTGAATCACTAGAGGATTCTGATTTAATGGTTCGTTCCTCAACAATCTCTGTTTGAATAATTGGTGGTTCCGGAGGAAAAATTAATGGTTCAGGATCTATGAATCGTCCCTGAATATTCTCCGGATTCTCAATTGTGAGGTCGGGTTCAAAAAATGGATTATCGGAAATTTGAATTGGAGTACTTGGTCGACTTGATGACGATTCTAAAGAAAAATCAACGGCGACAATATTTGCTAGATGTCTTGATCTGGTTATAGGTGGTGAACGTACAAAAGGTGGTGAACGTCTTGCTCGGTGCATTCACTGAATATCCTATTCCTATTAGTTTTTAAAAGGAAAGAAAAATTATATAAGTTATCCAATTAATAAACTTTTCTGATTTTGCCCACGTTTCGAATAGCCAAAAGATGCAGCAGAGGGGCAAGATTCGTTTGGTCTCAATATAATTGAGTACTGTTTGGCTCCAATAACGCGGTCCACGTACAAATCCAACTATTACTACGAACCAGAAAATTTTGATGTCTATCAATTTAACCACTTAAAATAAATTTTCGTAATTTTAAGAAATTTAGATAAGAAGTAGAATAAAAATCTATGTCCTAAAACTAGAATGGCGAGAAATAAGAAAGAAAAAGAGCGCGTCGAAAAAGGTTGAAAAAGAAAAGGGTTAAAAAAAAAGGCGTCAAAAAATAAGAAAGTGAAAAAAAAATTGACTTATGAAACTTTAAAACACTCGAATAACCCAACCTTATTACTATTACTAACTTAAAATTAAAATTGCAAATTGAGATTACTAATTGGAGTGATAATTGATACATAGGTAAAAGGCGTCGAAAAATAAAAATAAGAAAGTAGCGCGTTAAAACTTAAAAAGGAACTAAAAACTAAAAAAATAAAAGTTGCGTCTAAAAATATTAAAGCTTAAAAGAAAAACTATATCCCAAATGGCAATAACTTAAAAAGGTACTAAAACTTAAAAAGGCGTCGCAAAATTCTAAAGCACTTAAATCTTAGTCTAAAGAAAAAGCACTTAAGGGATTTTACGGCAAAGCCTAAAAATCAAAAAAAATAAAAATAAGCTACGGCAAAAACTATATTTAAAATTAATACGAGCGAAAAATACAAAAGTTACGCTAAAAACGAATAAAAATGGACAAAATATAAAAATATACTAAAAGTTGTAAAAATGAAAATTTTTTTTAAATATTATTTTTATATTATTTATTTTATAAAACTATTAATTTTACAATTTAAATAAAACTAATTAAAATTAATTATTACAAATTAATTAAAACTTAAACTAAATAATAAATTAATTAACCCTAAATACTAATTAATTAATAATAATAATTAAAACTCCGTAATAAATGCAAATTTAGGGTTTCTGCAGGCGTGTCAGGGTGGCTCCGCGACTTGCGGTACACCAGGCCACAAACTCCGCGAGTCGCGGGGTTTAAAATTTCAGATGACATGCTGCTTTCATTCGACCGTTTTTTTTTATATATTTCTGTTTTTAATTAATATATTTATATAAATTTAATAAAACTTATATTTTAAAAACTAAAATAGAAATAAAATACTTTATAATTTTATAAAAATCTTAAAAATAGATTTATATATATATATTTTTTCGGTTTTTTTTATGTTTTAAATAAAAACAAAATATTTAAATAAAACTTATATTTTTATAAAATAAAAATAAAGAAACTTTATAAAACTTAAATATTTAACAAACTCTTAAAAATATTTATATTTTTATTTTTCTTTTTATATTTTCGAATATTTAAAACGTATTTTTACAAAAAACGTATTTTTATAAAAGTAAACTAAAAATAAAAATCTTTTTTTTATATTAGGGTTGCGCTTCCGGCTTTTAAGCAAGAAATCGATTCCCCGGCAGCGGCGCCAAAAATACTTGATGTTAAAGCTAAGGGGTATAAAATACTATTAAATTTTAGCAGGAAAAACTATTAAATACGATACAATTTTACACAAGATATTTATTTATTTATAGAATGGATATACTTAAACCTTGCTACAACACTTATAGGCAGTGTACCTAATCGTACAGTAGTGTAGTTTTTAGTAAGTCCGGTTCGTTCCACAGGGAAAAATCTTTAAACAAAGCTTAACGCTATATTAGTTTTAATTTATAAAAATACAAATATATATATAAGTAATATTATTATTATAAAAAGGGGGTTTTTACCGTTTAATGACCGGTTTGTCGATTTTAAAACTTAGTCGCAGTTAAAACCTAATGTAAAATATTAAAAATAAATACAACTTAATTTAAAGCGTAAAATAAATAACGATAATGAAATTGCAATAAATAAAAGTGCGATAAAATAAACTTGCGATAATTAAAAAATGTGATAATTAAAAGTGCAATTAAATACAATAACAATAAATAAAAGTGTGATAATTAGAAGTGCAATTAAATATAAAAATAAAGGAATTATGCTTATTTAAACTTCCGTATTCATGATATTTGACGTGTTGATTTTAGTTTATTCCCATGGGTTAATTTTTCTTTGTCCTGGATTATTTAATATGTCCATACAGATTTGTCCATAATAGTCCATCAGTCATAAATATAAAGAGCGAAAGCCTTCGTCAAATTATTCTTATTCCCGAAGTCAAATATTCCAACTAATTGGGGATTCGAATTGTAACAAGGTTTTAATACTTTGTTTAATGAATACACCAGGTTATAGACTGCGTGTAAACCAAGGTTTTACTACTTTGTTAACAATTACACCAATTACCCTTGAATGTAATTCACCCCTGTTTCAACAAGTCTATTAACTATTAATCCAGTTCCGTGTCCGGTAAAATGAATAATTATTGGTATTTATAGATATCCCGCCCACCGTACCCAGTCAAGCGTATGTGGTTATATATAAATACTTCAAATTATAAGTTTGTATATTAAATTAACAAGGTATTGTTTAGTTAATATAAAACCCATTAATAGCCCATAGTCTAATTTCCACAAGTGTCGTTCTTTTATCCAAATCCCAATTATGGTACAAAGTCCAATTACCCAATTTTAATATTTTTAGCCCAACATCATGATTACTTCGGTATTAAATAAGCATAATAATAACTTAGCTACGAGACATTAAATTAAAAAGGTTGAACATAACTTACAATGATTAAAAATAGCGTAGCGTTACACGGACAGAATTTTGACTTACACCCTTACAACATTCGCTAACATACCCTTATTATTAGAATTAAAAATTAAAATTAAAATTAAAATATATATATATATATATATATATATATATATATATATATATATATATATATATATATATATATATATATATATATATATATATATAAGTAAGAAGAAGAAAAAGATGATTTTTACGATCAAAATGCGTTAGCTTTTATAGGCATTTTTGTCCAGGTAAGCTCCGCAACTCGCGGCCTTTTTGTTCTTCAAACTCCGGAACTCGCGGAGTTTGCATTTACAGCTCACTCCATTTTGGATCTTTACTTGCCGACGTTTTATTATATAAATATAATATATATATATATAATTTATATAATTAATTATATATTATATTATATTTATATACATAATTAATTTGTAACTTTCGCTCCGTTGCGTCGTGCGTTGAGAGTTGACTCATGTCCTGGTTCCGGATTTTCGAACGTCCTTGCGTACAATTTAATATCTTGTACTTTGCGTTTTGAATCATGTACTCTTGTAATTTCGAGACATTTCTTATTAATAATTGGAACCTCTTTGATTGTATTTTGTACTTTTGAGCTTTTTGGTCGTTTGCGTCTTCAATTCGTCGAATCTATCTTTTGTCTTCACCTTTTATTATTTAAACGAAAATCACTTGTAAACAGAACAGTTGCAACTAAAAGCTTGTCTTTCTTGAGAGATAATGCTATGAAATATATGTTCGTTTTTAGCATTATCAATCATCAAACTTTTGGCTGTTAAGGTCGTTCACAGTTTTTGCTGCTTCATCAGCTTTTTCAACATTCAGAGTTTTGAATCGTAGACTGGTTGCTTTTCAGATTTTTAGAATGAAAGCTCATAATTCTAAGAGATGAATGTTATATGTATACATATGATGTTCTAGTACAGTTTTGAATTCAAAGTATGGCATTTGAAAGATGTAAGAATCTAAGATAGATGTTTTCTGTTAAATCTGGGCTTGGATTCTGATTTTTCAAAATCAGAATATGTAATCAAATTTGGATGCGAATGGTTGTTTTGATTTCTATGAAAGAATGTATATCGTTGTGAAAGTAGTGAGTATAGTTGATGATTTGCTGAATCAGAATCGAAGAATGTAACATATTAATTGTGAATTTATATATCTTTCGGGTATTACCTACTCGTTAAAAGTTTCACAAGTAATATTTTGTACTAGAAAATTTTATTATAGTCTTTATGAAAATATATGTATGTATATTTTCTTCAGATGTAATACAGATTTAATGAGTTAATATCATATTAAGCTCATTTGATTTTCGGCTGGATTAGAAATGAATAATCTCTAAAACATTAAAGATTTAATAATCTTCACGGAGTATTTCACTAATGTAATCAATACTTTGTTATTCAGTTTTATTGATATTTCCTCAGTGAATCATGTTGGTGCTCATGGAACTCTTGCTAACTTCGCAAGGTACGAATGATGTTTTCTAGAAAGTTTCGAATACATCGAAGATGAAAGTATAAAATCAAACATATAATTGAATAATATACTTAGTTTATTATGAAATGGAATTCATTGAGTTGAAACGGAGATTATGGTTAACGAAGGATGTACATCATAGCATATCAGTAACATGAACTAACCGAGTAGTACCTACTAGTTAAGATTCACACGTAATAGCTTAGTACGAAAAGATTTATTTTGATTTCAAAATTCATATATATTAAATATACATATAATTTCTTCAGGGAAAATGAGTTAATACTTCATAACTCATTGATATAATATACGCGTTGTTGATTTGTGATGATGTTGGTGATTACGAAATTGGCGGAACTTGTAGTGCTACAGGTTTTGCCGGTGTTGGTGATACTGACGGTACTGTTGATGCTGCTGGTAAAACAAATCTAGCTTGTAAATTGTGCACCATTCTGATCAGGGTTTTATTTCATCATTTCTATTCGCTCAATCATTTGGTTTACAATTAGAACTAGAATAAGTAATCTCTAAAACTTTTAGGAACTACATATTCTCTGCAGAATATTTCTTCGATGAAGTTATGAATCAATACTTCATTGTTTGTTGTTGTTGTTGGTATTCCTTAATATCTATGGTGCGTATGAAGTTGATGTTCGAGGTACAAATTGTGATGTTGAGGTATGGGATGCAGATGTTGTTGTTGGTAGTGGTAATGATACTGGTGGTGTTGATGATGGTGGTATTGTTGATGCCGGTGATGCTGCTGGTGCTTGTAATCTTTGCACCGTATTCTCCAAAGTTACTACCCGAGCGCGAAGCTCGTTGACTTCTTCTATTACACCGGGATAGTTATTGGTTCGGACGAGCGGATGAATAAGATCCAAAATCTGAGATAGTATATAATCATAACGAGATACTCTGGAAATGAGAGAGAAAATGGTGCTTCGGATAGGTTCACCGGTAAGTGCTTCAGGTTCTTCGCCAAGAGGGAAATGTGGTGGATGGAAGGGATCACCTTCTTCTTGTCTCCAATGACTAAGTAGATTACGAACTCATCCCCAATTCATCCAGAATAGATGATGGCTAATTGGTTGATCCATTCCGGTTACACTGTCTTCGGAGTTCAGGTGAATATCCATATCGGAATAGCTGTAAGAGTTTAAGGAATTTGAACTAGATACGTGATCCATCTTGTATAATTAGAGGGATGATTTTTTATATGAAATAGATTATAGAATTTAGATTGGTACTCTTCAACACATAATTTACATATGTATATATAATACCAAAATCCCGTAAATTACGGAGAAATTTTCGAAAGATGTCAGGAAAAGTTTACAGTAACAGATATGCTAAGATATGAATTTTGTTGGTACACTATCTATGCAGTAAATGCAGTAAGACGTGTCTAGACTTAGAATTGATAAGCATGTAATTTCTGACAAGAAATGATAAGCGAAAATTGGTAAGAACAAATACGGTCATAGTCCAGACTCACTAATGCATCCTAACAATTACCAGTTAAACACACTAATGCAAATTCTGGTTCCCTATGACCACAAGCTCTGATACCAACTGTGACGATCCTTCTAAATCTCTTTGGACGAATACATCATTCATTGATTTCATAGTGAGGTTTTGACCTCTATATGATACGTTTTGTAAACATTACATTCTTTTGAAAAGGCACACCATAAATGAATATATAAATCCAAGGTTTTCGACGTCTGATGATTTCTACGTATAGATAATCACCGTATATAATAGTTTACAATACTACATCCGTTGACAATGCAGTCAAAATAAGATACATGGTGATGATTTTGTGAATGCAAAGTTTTCTTGAATAAAGCATGTATGACTCCATGCACATAGCTTGTACAACGTATAAGAAAACAGCAGAAGACTTCTAGGAACCTGAGAATAAACATGTTTAAAAGTGTCAACACAGAGGTTGGTGAGTTCATAGTTTTAATGTTGCGCATAATCTGTATATAAAGGTGGATCACAAGATTTCAGTTGTTTCATCCGAAATGTTTATCAAAATATTCTACAAAATTGAGCACCCTGGTAACTAAACTTAACGTATATATAATTCGTACCCTTTGTATAATCATCTTAATAATACACGCAAACCAACGTGTACGCTTCTCAAATAGCATACGTCCTTTAAAAGGCTAGTGCTCTAGCTCGGACGGGGATATCAAGCCCTATGGATCCATATACTACTACTCGCGTCCACCAGTTCTTATAACTGGCAGTTACTAGTTACCAAAGCTAAGGGATTTTTGGTTCAAACTCAGTGTAGAATTTAGTATGTACTTGTATCCATTGTGTTTAAAATAAAGTGCATGTATTCTCAGTCCAAAAATATAGATTGCAAAAGCAATTAAAAAGGGAGCAAATGAAACTCACCTTAACAGCACATAAGGTCATTCACCGAAATGTGACCGAACTCGGAATGCAAAATAACCATAGATCTCAACCTAGAGAACATATGTTGGTCAATATATGTCTAACAAGCTAGGTCGGGTCATAGTGTATCATAATCCTAATGCTCGTGACCGACATGCAGAAGTTTAACAAAAGTCATCTCAAAAGTCAACCTGACCCAATATGATCTTTAAATCTATACATGTTTATTAACATAGTATAAGTCTTGATAATTGAACGAATTTATAGTTTATCAAACTCAAAATATTATTTATTTCAGGAGCTATATTATATTTGAATTATCATGGCAATCGAACATATTTTATTATTTCACATAGTTTTCCAATACTTGTAAAATCAGATTGTAGTGTTTATAAAGATTTATAACATGATAAGACAGTCAACTTTGATAATTGCTCAACAAGACGAGACGTGCCTTATATAGAAATTCATTTACTCGATTAGTAATATTTAAAAATTCAATTTATCAATCTCATAGAAAAGTTGTTTAAATATTAATTTACAGTTTCAAACACAATTTTATTTAAAGTTAATTATAATTCAGTTGACCATAACTTTTAATCCGTTCATCGGAAATATACGATTTCTAAATGAAAAGTTATTAATTTTTCGACAGATTTTCAATGACATGCATATCATATACCTTTTATCAATAATATATGTATCAAATTCGTGATTCATCATAAACTATCTAACGACAAAATTAAAGCATACAAGCATGCATAAACATATATAATCGAGCACTAGACATGGATACACTATTAATATATAAAAGATAAGATATAAATGCTTACGTATCAATATTGTGATTCAATATTGCAGAAAAGTACGTAGACGCAACGGAGATGATAAATACTAGTTTGACTTGCGAACAATACTCACGAACATTATCCATAACCTCCATAGTTATAACCCATAGTTTCCCTAGCTCTATCCTGCTAGGAAGGCTTGTTTGAAAATAATTCGCTCATGACCTCGTCGTAGTATTTTATGTATAATAATACTAATAATAATACTCCTAACTATAAGATTAATAATAATATTAATCTTAATAATAATAATAATATAAATAATAAATATAAAATATAATACGGAGTAATATAGATATTAATATGTGTGTGTGTGTTGAGCAAACTTGTCAATTTATAGAATATTTCTGAATTCTGACTGCCATGCGATCGCATGGGTTTTATGCCTATTTCTCATGCGGTCGAATGGCCCCAAAATCCAGCTCACATTTTTTTTGTTTTCTTGTTTGAGTGGTATGCGGTGGTGTTTAACACCCTCGCCGGGTAAGAGGTCCAGGGTTCGAACCTGGCTTCTGAATGACCAAATTAAACATGGACTGAAATAGGCTCCATTGAGGTCAGCCCAAAGGGAAGGTTTTACCGACCCGATCTGGGACTAAGGTCCGGCCCGCCTGCCCCTCGAGATGGTTTAAGGGTTCGGATCCCTGTGATCGTGGTTCGGGTTTCCTGCTCGAACGTGTGTGTGTGTGTGTGCAAATGATGACTAGGCTTCGGTCCGGACTGATGCAATCTTGCCGTTCAAAAAAAAATATATATATATATAATATATATAATTTATATTAATTATATATATATATATATATATATATATATATATATATATATATATATATATATATTATATTCATGTACATAGTTGACTTGTAATTTTAGGTCCGTTGACTCGTACGTTGATTTAGGTCCGTTGACTCGTACGTTGATACTCGACTCGTGTACCACTTTCGGTTTTTCGAACGCACTTTCGTACGTTTAGAAAACTAGTCTTTTACGTTACGCGACGTGTACCCTTATTAATAATTTGACTTACTCATCAATAAATTACCTTATAAAAAATGTAACTTATAAAATTGAGCGTTGTAGTCATTTCTTTCTATAAATCAGTGATTCGTTGTTTATCAAAATATATTATTTTAAATCAGGACGTTTTTTGACTAAGTTAATATTATATTTTTGTAATATATATATATATATATATATATATATATATATATATATATATATATATATATATATATATATATATATATACACGTATATTTTTCAATTCAATTATAATGGTTCGTGAATCGTCAGGGTTTGGTCAAGGTTAAATGAATGTATGAATACAGTTTACACTTCTTGAGATTCAACTCAACAACTTTTGCTTATCGTGTCAGAATAATATAAAGATAAAGTTTAAATTTGGTTAGAAATTTCCGGGTTATCACAGTTCTTTTTGGGGGGCGGATCGAGTGATGTGTCGAAAATGTCTTGGATAAAATGGGATACATGTCTATTACCACGGAAATTTGGGGGGCTTGATATTGGAGCACTTGTGATTAAAAATCAAGCGTTATTTGGGAAATGGTGGTGGAGATTCAAAAAGGAAAACAATTCTCTATGGGTTAAATTAATTCAAAGCATTTACGGGGCTGATGGTGGGTTAAGAACGACTTTTAATCCGGCTGCGAATCGCACCCGGTCCACTTGATCATCTATTGTGAAGGTCGGCATTGGTCTTAACAATTTAGATGTACCTTTTGTTCAATCTTTTAAAAAACGTATTGTTGATAGGTCACAAACTGAATTTTGGAATGTTGCTTGGCTTGACAATTACTTAATAAAAGATAAATATAATAGACTTTTTCGCCTTGACATGAACCAAAATGCTACCATTCGGGAACGGGTTCGTTGGGAGAATAACTGTATCTCTTTTAATTGGTGTTGGTCCCCTGACATCTCGGGGAGATTGCAAGGGGACCTCACCAATATTACTAACAGTTTATCTAGTTTTGTACCTTGTAGCTCAGGTCAGGAGGAATGGATATGGACTTTAAGCCCTTATGGATCGTTTTCGGTCAACGCGCTTACGAAATTTTTAACGAAAGCCTCACTGAATTCTGGACCCTTTCCTGCTCGCACCTTACTCAACCACCTCGTTCCATTAAAGGTAGAGCTCTTTGTATGGCGGGCGAGGCAAATTCGTCTTCCAACTAGGATTGAACTTGAAAAGCGAGGCATGGACCTAGGATCGGTATGATGTCCACTTTGTGATAATGATCTCGAGTCGGTGGAACACTCGTTTTTTTGGTGCAATGTCGCTTTTGAAAATTGGGTTAAGATTTACAACTGGTGAAATATTGGCCCGCTACCTTCTCTCACCATGACTGATGCTTTCCTTGGTCATGGAATTTCTTTTTGCTCAGGCAGCAAACGTGGCAAGCAGTCGAATGGGTTACGGGATACTTGATTTGGAAAAATAGAAATGTTTGCACCTTCACTAAGTCAAAACCTACTTGTGATCTTGTTTTCAAGGAAATACAGTTGAAGACTTTTGAATGGATCTCTAATAGAAATAAAAAGTCATCGCTTGAATGGGACCTTTGGATCTCTAATCCTCGAGCTTTCGATTCAAATGCCATAGCATCTAAGAGGACTGGTATTGGCTAATAGATATTTCACCTGTAGGTTTTTTGCCTCACTCCTGGAGTAGTCGTTTTGGACGGGGAGAAATTGGGCTGGTCCGGCGTGCTTTGTCATTGAATTGCCAACACTGTGCTTCGGGCCATCCCAGCTTGTCCTTCTCAAGTTAAATCCCCCCTTAACGATAATGAACGGACTACGGCGTTTTTCTACGTGTTTGGTGGGACTATCTGTGCTAAGTGCTTTTCTCTCGTTTTGGTTCTCGTTTTGGTTTATCCTAGGTGTATATTTCTCGTTTTGTTGATTGACTATAACTTGTATATTCTTTCCTATATTAATAATATATTTTATCTTTTTGCCGTTAAAAAAAAGTGTGTATTACTAAGATATTTATAAAAGTATAACACCAAATTAATCAAATTCAAAGTATTATGTTGCAATTTCCAAGCACAGAGTAGTGAAGTTCCTGATAAATCAAATTCAAGGTACAAACATATATTTTGACCAATATAAAACTAGATACACAAGGTTTAATATTCGATGATTTATATTAATTAACTGTTAATTGATTATGTGTGTCTGTGTGTCATGTAACATGTCATTTGCTTTAGCCCAATTATCAGTAGGATTAATCAAACTAAAACAAGCAATGTTCAATGTACATTTAATGCAAAGAAGTTATCAATAGATAACAATTAAAGAAATATTATTTAGAGATATTGTAGATATTATTCTTTTTACCAAGTAATATAAAACTGTGTTTGATGATAAACTAATACAGTAACTAACATTGAGAACATAACCTTAAATTAGATACTGCGTATACGTTTAGCAGATAAATCTAACGTTGTATGCTCTTATTGTATTCATTCTGATGGTTAATTTCCCATTTTTTTTTTCTTTCTTTTTAGTGATTAATCAAAGATATAGTGGACCTTATTTTGCCCCACATTCGTTTACTAATAAAGTTAAAGTTTTATCTTCCCAATCCAAAAATCCAGTGCAAAATAGTACTTGTTAAATCCAATTTGTGTTGTCCTAATTTGAATTTAACAAAAATATCTTCCACTTAATGTTTTTCCGATAAAAGTAAGCTAGTCGAACAAGTTATTTTATTTATGTATTTTTTTTTCTTGAAAAGCAAGAAAGGATATTATTAATCACGAAATGCACGAAGGTACAATATAGGGGATGATATACATCCTTACACACGATTAACACAAATTACAACAAACGGAGGGGTTGCAAAGAGGGCAACCCTCATTATACATAATCCTATAACGAATGGTACATGCCCGGATTAGTTAACCAAATCCAGTCGAATTTCTTCCCGTTCGATCTTTGGAAAATCCATTCAAATGATTTACTTTGTATTTCGGTTAAGGTAACCGGCGATGACCACAAATTCCCTTTAAAAACCATGTTATTTCGGTTCCTCCAAATGTAATAAGCGTATACCCACTAAACCGCTTGCCAAACTTTATTTCCAAAACATGACATAGCGGAGGATGAGTTACCACGAAGAATTTCATTGGTGCTAAGGTTCACGAAATTACCAAGTCCCCACCACCGGTAAACTTTATTCCAAACTTCCATACCATATGAGCAAAAAATAAAAGTATGATCTATAGATTCCGTGTCATCATCGCATAGGAGACAACGAACGCTATGAAGATCAATACCTCTCTTGTCGAGCTCAATTCGTACCGGAAGCCTTCTCTTCACAAGCCGCCACACAAAAATTTTCAATTTTTTAGGAACAAAGTTATTACGCATAGTAGGTGTATCCGATAACGATCCAGTAGCCAGTAACTTTTCATCGACGATGTCGGATAAAATTTTGACAGTAAATTTATGGTTGCCCACTAATGACCACGTCCATGTATCAGTTATTTCTTTATCTCCAGTAAAAAGATTAATTGTTTGCATCTTACTTTCTGCATTACTTATCAGTAAAATTGTGTACTCAAGTCTACGTTGTATTCATTTAAAATTAGATTAGATATTCTAGAAAAAGAATATAGAGAGAGAAATTGTGTGAGAGAGAAAATCTAGAGAGAGAGAGAGAGGGTTAGGCAAGGCACAAGGGCAGGAGCGGAAGAGGCGCGAAGGAACTACAACGGTATCTATGGGAACAACATTCACGAGAATCAGAATCGAAGTGGTTTGACTTCATACATGTTTTTCAACTTCTCCGATGAATGGAAGGTGATTGATTTTTGGAAACTTTTCAAACAATATGGTTCGGTGAGGGATGTCTATATGGCAAAGAAGCGATTGCATAATGGCAAAAGGTTTGCTTTTGTAAGGTTTGCGAAAGTAGTCGATGCGGATAAACTACTAAAGTCACTGGAAGCAGTTCGTTTCAATGATGTGTCTATCAAGGTTTTCAAAGCTACTACTCGACCTCCAAGAAATCCGGGTTCAGATCAGCCTTCGACAAATGGTCAGGGTAATTATGGGACTCGAGTGGACATGAACCGATTCAATGATGATCGCAAGTATTCAGATGTCTTCAACAATGGACGAGAAGACTTGAGAGATATGCTCAACGACAAGAGAAAGAAACATGATCTCAATGCAAGGCATCAGGTTGAGAATGGTAATTCGAAAGGCAGGACTTTTTATGTGAAAGAGGAAAAGGCAATAGAGGCAAACAATAACCTACTAAATAGGTCTGTGGTTGGTGAGGCAAGAAATATGGGCATCTATAAAAATCTTGAGTCGATTTTGAAAGAAGAGGGATTCGAGGAAATCAAAATCAAGAGATTCTATAATCTCAGTTTAATGCTTGTACTTCCAAATACTGATGCTGCGAAGGAACTCGTTGAGGGCAACCATAAACTTAACAAATGGATTCATAAGGCGTGCATGTGGGATCTAGAGGTGTGGCCAGAAGGTAGAATGTCTTGGCTCTCGATAACAGGTGTTCCTCTACCATGTTGGACGGAGAATACCTTCAAATCAATCGCTGAGTGGTGGGGAACCGTGTATATCATGGAGAACTGTGAGTTGTCACGAAACCAAAATCTTCTTAAAGCAAAGGTTTTTGTTAAATTATATGAGCCAGAGATAGTTAAAGACGCGATTAAGTTGGTCTATAAATCAAAAACATATTTCATCAACATTGAAGAGGAACTAAAATAAAATTATATGGGTTTTAATCGTTCGTGTAAGGGGTGGTATGAATCTGATTTCAGGTCAAGCGATGGCTCAGAGTATGTCGACTCAGACTCTTCTCAGTCTGATCAAATTAGTGATGATAGCAGCGATGGGAATATGTCCAAGGAAGAGGATGAATTTAGTCTTTTTAATGGTGTCCTGGATAAAGATAAAGTTGAGGAAGATGATTGCATCAAGTCGGATGATGAAGGCTCGCCGGAGATATTGCCGGAAAATAATGTCAGTCCAACTGTTAGGAAGAAAGCAGAGGTAGAAGATGAGGAGTCTTGTTTTTTGGGAACCAACAAAAAATTCATTGATGTTGTCGCAGAAACCGAAGGGTTTGTTTCAAATAATTTGAATGAAGCCAATAAAAAACGTGAGGAGATAATGTCAGATAATAAAGAGAACGGCTCAAGAAAGGGAGATAGTTACGAGATGCCACGTGACGAGGTTAAATCTAACCCTAATAATTGCAATTCGCATCAGGCTAATGTTTCTAATTCTTCGTACGGAGTTCCAGATATTGGTGTTGGGCCTAGTGGACCAGAAGTTGGGCCTGATCATTTTCAACTTAACCAAGCAAGACATGAAAGTGGGCCGTTAGGGCCTGATCAATTTGAGAATCATAAGGCATCAGAATACGAACAAATTGAGAATGATCAATCTGTTAGTGGCCCTAGGTCACGAGGTAAAAAGGAACGTGTGGGGAAAAAGACATCGGGTATAAGTGATAAACCTCCTAAAACTTCTCATTCGAATGGGCAAAATAGGTCATCCAGGAGCTCTAAAACGACTGTTGTCTCCACTTGTAACAATTGCTATTGGAAATCGATGTGCAACTACAAGGCGTCTTCTAGGATTATGAGGTTGAAGTGTAGGGCAAGGAATGGTGATAGATGCGGTAACTTTGCCTGCAAAGGTTGTGGGTATAAATCAAAGAAGGGCCCGAGAAGGAACAAAGGAGGCGTTTCATCCAAATCAATCAACACGGAGGAGCTTAAACGATATGGAGAAGAAATCGGCCTATTTTGGCCATCTTCTGATCCTCAATAGGTTCTCCTCTTCTTCTTTCGTTATTTCCCTGTTTTTAATGAAGGTTTTATCATTAAATGTTAGGGGTTTTGCGGTATCGGGTAAATTTGGGTGGGTTAGAAGTCTTTGTGTTAAGGAAAAACCGTGCGTTGCTACCTTTCAAGAAACCAAGTGTAATACAATTGATGATAGATGGATTAATACGCTATGAGGTGGGTCAAATTTTGGTTATGTTCAAAAGGAAGCGGTAGGTAGTTCAGGGGGTCTAATCACTATTTGGGACCCAAGTGTGTTTGATGTCTCGGATTGCTCGGGATGCGATTTTTTTATAGCTATCAAAGGGAAATGGGTTAGGACGGGTGTTGAGTCAACCATAATCAATGTCTACGGACCACACAATGATCGAGAAAAAATATTGTTTTGGGAACTTCTTGATAAGCTTGTGAATGGGGTGTCGTCGTCTTGGTTATTAGTAGGTGACTTTAATGAAGTTCGAGTTGAGGATGACCGCCTTAACTCACAATTTATACAAAGAAGGGCGGATAGATTTAATGACTTCATCATGAGGAACGGACTAATAGAGATTGATATTAGTGGGAGAAAGTTTACGCGTATTAGTGATGACGGCATGAAGTTTAGCAAGTTAGATAGGTTCTTGGTTGATAATTCTTTCCTTGGTCTTTGGGATGATCTTTCGGTAGTTGCATTGGATAGACATCTCTCGGATCATTGTCCCTTGATCCTAAGAGATAAGTTAATCGATTATGGACCGAAACCATTTAAAGTTTTTGATGAGTGGTTTAACTATGAGGATGTTGATAAGGTTATTATAGAGGCTTGGAAGCAACCGATTCGGGGTTCGAGAAAGGATTGTAATTTTAGGGATAGACTTAAGAATGTGAAGTTCGCTTTAAAGGAGTGGTGTAATGAGAAATTTGGGGGTCTTGATAAGGAAATTGATGGGCTCAAAAAGGAAGTGTCGGAATGGGAATTAAAGGCGGAATCAAATACTATCACGGATGCGGAACGGGATAGATGGTTAGATTGTAGACGTCGTTGGGTGGAAAAAACAAAAATAAAAGCTAATATGTTGAAACAAAAGGCGCGAGTAAAATGGACGATCGAGGGAGATGAAAACACCAAGTTTTTTCATGCTATGATTCGAAGGAAAAATAGTAAATGTAATTTTCGTGGAATTAACATTAACGGGTCATGGTGAGAGGATCCAATTGTGGTAAAGGATGCAATTTTTGAACACTTTAAAGGTATTTTCTGCAAAACAGTCCATGCTCGTCCCAGGTTGCTGCCAAATCATTCGATTGAGCCTGATTGCGTTAACAGAGTTGGGCCTGGCTCAGTTTACACGGGTACGGTTGGGCTTTCTTCACATGCCAGCGAGTTTGGGCCTTATTCGAATGCTGGCAGACCAGGGGAACATATTAATTCGACCACTGGAATTTTTAAACTCTCCAACTCACAAGCTATGGGGCTCGAGGAACAGTTTAGTAGGGAGGAAATTTGGGAGGCGGTTAACAGTTGTGCGAATAACAAAGCTCCAGGACCGGATGGCTTTAACATGAGATTTTTTAAAAAGTTTTGGGCAATTATTAGTGATGATTTAATAGAAACTATTCGTGGTTTTTGGCAAAATGGTACTATCTCTTCGGGTTGTAATTCGTCTTTTATCACCTTAATCCCTAAGGTTGCCAACCCGGTAAATCTAAACGAGTATAGACCTATTAGCCTCATTGGTAGTTTTTATAAGATTATTGCTAAGCTCCTTTCAAATCGAATTAAAAAGGTTATTCCGAATCTTGTTGGTTTTGAGCAAAGCGCCTTTATTAAAGGAAGAAATATTATGGATGGCGTTTTGATTGCGAATGAGTCTCTTGAATTTTTGAGGAGCAAGCACATTAGAAGTATGGTGTTTAAAGTTGATTTCGAGAAGGCGTTTGATAGTCTAAATTGGGACTTTTTGGGTGAGATGATGATATTGATGGGGTTTGGTTCCAAGTGGAGGAAATGGATTGCTTCATGTATCAGTTCGGCATCAATCTCGGTCTTAGTCAATGGATCTCCAACTAAGGAATTTTATCTCGGGAGAGGTGTTAGGCAAGGTGACCTCCTATCCCCTTTTCTCTTCATTATTGTGGCGGAAGGACTTAACTGGATGGCTAAATAGGCGGTCTCAAAAGGCCGATTCTTTGGTGTTGAAATTGGTAAAGATAAAATCCCTTTGTCTCATTTACAATATGCGGATGATACCATTTTCTTTGGTAAGTGGAGTTTTGAGAATTTAGAAAACTTAATGAAACTCTTGAAGTGCTTTGAACTTTGCTCCGGACTCAAAGTGAATTATAATAAGAGCAAGTTGTTTGGTGTGGGTGTTGACAAAGAGGAGGTTAGGGATATGTCAACCGTGTTCGGTTGTAATGTTGGAACCTTTCCTATGATCTATCTTGGGCTTCCTATTGGTGCTAACATGAAAAAACTATCGAATTGGAAGCCGGTGATTGATAAATTTGCGAAGAGATTATCAGATTGGAAAGCTCGTACGATTTCATTCGGTGGACGTTTAACTCTCGTGAATGCGGTTCTAAATAGTTTACCGTTGTACTACTTTTCGCTCTACCGCGCCCCGCCCTCCGTGCTTAAAAAACTCGAGAGTGTAAGACGCAATTTTTTTTGGGGTGGGTCGGGTAATGTTTCCAAAATTTCATGGGTTAAATGGGATGATGTCATCCGCTCCCGGGCGAATGGCGGACTAAATGTGGGTTCTTTAAATTGTAAAAATTTGGCTTTAATCGGCAAGTGGTGGTGGAGGTTTCTTACCGAACCCACTTCCTTGTGGGTTAAGGTCATTAAGAGCATCTATGGGGATTCGGGGCTTCTAAATATGGGGGGGGGGAATTTTTTGTCTACTAATTCTACTTGGAGTTGCATTGTTAAAGCAGGGATCGAGATAGATAATGCGGGAGTCGAGTTCTCAAGTTCATTCGAAAGAAAAATAGGAAATGGGCACAACACTAAGTTGTGGGAAGACGTTTGGCTATTGGACAAACCACTAAAAGAGGTTTTCAAAAGATTGGTGCGGTTAGAATCTAATCCCCAAGTTTCGGTTGCTAATCGTATACATTCGCGTGATGGCTCGATAGCTTTTTCATGGAGTTGGTCTCGCTCGCTTACGGGTCGTACAAAGGATGAGTTGGATAGACTTGAAGCAATTCTCTCAAATGTGACATTGAATCCGGAAAAAGAAGATTACTTTTCGTGGAAGCTTAGCAATTACAGTTTTTTCTCTACCAAAAGGTTAACAAAACATATCATGGAAAAGGTGTATCCTTCGAGTACTACATGTGTGGCTTCAATGAAAAATAACCTTGTTCCTAAAAAAGTAGAAATCTTTGTTTGGAGAGCGAAGCGGGATAGATTGCCCGTGTTGTCCGAACTTGACAAACGGGGGATTGATCTTCATTCCGTTCTATGCCCGCTTTGCGATTCGAATATTGAAACGGTGGGTCATTCACTTTTGGCGTGCACGCATGCTCGGGTAGTTTGGGAAAAAGTTCGTGATTGGTGGGGATTTGATTCGGCCAACTTATCTTTTGATGATCTCTTTCGTGGTCTTGTCCCTTCGAGTTGTTCCGATTGGGGTCATCTACTTTGGCAAGCGGTAGAGTGGACTTGCGGGTATCTCATTTGGAAGAATCGAAATCAAAAAGTTTTTAAGAACACAACTTGGACTCCTCCAAATGCTCTAAGCGAAATTCAAGTTCTAAGCTACGATTGGGTCGCGAAGCGTTGCAAAAAAAGAAGAATCGAATGGCATGAATGGTTACATAATCCTAGTTCCTTGCTTGTAAATATGTAATATGTAAATTGTAAGTTGTCGGGCATTTTAGCTTGCTACCCTTTTGCGGTCGTAGGATTCTAGCTCGGCATCTATACGAGTGTGTTGTATTATTATTGTACCTTGCGATTATTGAGTTTTAATAAAATACCTGCCTTTCAAAAAAAAATAAAAAAAAATAGATTAGATGAAATTTAAATTTGATCCGTATGCCAAAACAGAGAGGCGTCTCTTATTATTGATTAGAATATTTTAGGCTAAATGTACGTGATCATTTTGCTTAAATAATATATTCAGCTCTTAAAAGAAATAGACTATTTAAGATATGTCTAATGTCTTTTGTATGCTAGTATATCATTGCTCATAAAATTAAGCTAATGATATTTACTTAACGACTTTTGATAAAATTCATTCAACATGTACAAGTATTTATGCACATACTACAAGTACACATATTGCATAATATTTGAGGATTTATCAAAATCTTGTGTGAATAAATCATTGTCCTAAAATATCATTGCCTATGACGTTTACATTAAAACATAATGGTTGTATGTTTTGTTTGATACGGAGTATTTGATATGGTTTCAATTAGTAGGTCATGTTTCAATTGTTGTTTTTAAGTAGATGTATATGTATATGTATATTATTAGATAATTGATTGATAGCGTTGGAGATACGTTACTTGCCCCGGGTGGCTTTGGGTTTCGGTAGTTCAAGTATTTCATGGCAATCAACTCAAAAGTATTTACCCTACTGTTAACCGTGGGGTTTCTGGTACTTAATTGGGCACATCTGAATCGATGTATAATCAGTTTACATAAGCAACATTAGACTATATATAATATTATTACTAAGAAGATTGCTAAGAGCACGAGGAGTCGACAACGTTTTTCACCGTCGACGAAATCGGACGCCGAGGACGGTCGATTCGTCCACTCCGCGCCGGCGTTAAACCGGCGTCGCCGCTTGCGTTGCCGTCCACAGTCGCCTACGTGACGTTGATTTTCAACGATTTCTGTTTTTTTTCTTTCCCTTTTACTTTATTCTTCTTCTTTTATTCTCTCTTTTTTGCTTCCTTTGTAGCAGAATACTTTTACAGGTTTGAAAATGAAGAATAAAAGGAGAGGAAGAGAAGAAGAAAATGGTATATGCGACTGATTATTTTACGGAGCATTATAAATTTAGGTTAAATAAAATAGTACTGCGTACCAATTTATAATAAGTATATTAGTCAACACCAATTAATAGTACTCGGGTGATGTCATCACTACATCACCTATTTCGTCTTTTAGTGGTTTTTTTTTTCCATCCCGATTATCTGGCCCAACAGAGTTGAAATGTCCCGTTCTTATTGATTAAAAACGTTCCATATTAATTGATTTCGTTGCGAGGTTTTGACCTCTATATGAGACGTTTTTCAAAGACTGCATTCATTTTTAAAACAAACCATAACCTTTATTTCATAAATAAAGGTTTAAAAAGCTTTACGTAGATTATCAAATAATGATAATCTAAAATATCCTGTTTACACACGACCATTACATAATGGTTTACAATACAAATATGTTACATCGAAATCAGTTTCTTGAATGCAGTTTTTACACAATATCATACAAACATGGACTCCAAATCTTGTCCTTATTTTAGTATGCAACAGCGGAAGCTCTTAATATTCACCTGAGAATAAACATGCTTTAAACGTCAACAAAAATGTTGGTGAGTTATAGGTTTAACCTATATATATCAAATCGTAACAATAGACCACAAGATTTCATATTTCAATACACATCCCATACATAGAGATAAAAATCATTCATATGGTGAACACCTGGTAACCAACAATAACAAGATGCATATATAAGAATATCCCCATCATTCCGGGACACCCTTCGGATATGATATAAATTTCGAAGTACTAAAGCATCCGGTACTTTGGATGGGGTTTGTTAGGCCCAATAGATCTATCTTTAGGATTCGCGTCAATTAGGGTGTCTGTTCCCTAATTCTTAGATTACCAGACTTAATAAAAAGGGGCATATTCGATTTCGATAATTCAACCATAGAATGTAGTTTCACGTACTTGTGTCTATTTTGTAAATCATTTATAAAACCTGCATGTATTCTCATCCCAAAAATATTAGATTTTAAAAGTGGGACTATAACTCACTTTCACAGATTTTTACTTCGTCGGGAAGTAAGACTTGGCCACTGTTGATTCACGAACCTATAACAATATATACATATATATTAAAGTATGTTCAAAATATATTTACAACACTTTTAATATATTTTGATGTTTTAAGTTTATTAAGTCAGCTGTCCTCGTTAGTAACCTATAACTAGTTGTCCACAGTTAGATGTACAGAAATAAATCGATAAATATTATCTTGAATCAATCCACGACCCAGTGTATACGTATCTCAGTATTGATCACAACTCAAACTATATATATTTTGGAATCAACCTCAACCCTGTATAGCTAACTCCAACATTCACATATAGAGTGTCTATGGTTGTTCCGAAATATATATAGATGTGTCGACATGATAGGTTGAAACATTGTATACGTGTCTATGGTATCTCAAGATTACATAATATACAATACAAGTTGATTAAGTTATGGTTGGAATAGATTTGTTACCAATTTTCACGTAGCTAAAATGAGAAAAATTATCCAATCTTGTTTTACCCATAACTTCTTCATTTTAAATCCGTTTTGAGTGAATAAAATTGCTATGGTTTCATATTGAACTCTATTTTATGAATCTAAACAGAAAAAGTATAGGTTTATAGTCGGAAAAATAAGTTACAAGTCGTTTTTGTAAAGGTAGTCATTTCAGTCGAAAGAACGACGTCTAGATGACCATTTTAGAAAACATACTTCCACTTTGAGTTTAACCATAATTTTTGGATATAGTTTCATGTTCATAATAAAAATCATTTTCTCAGAATAACAACTTTTAAATCAAAGTTTATCATAGTTTTTAATTAACTAACCCAAAACAGCCCGCGGTGTTACTACGACGGCGTAAATCCGGTTTTACGGTGTTTTTCGTGTTTCCAGGTTTTAAATCATTAAGTTAGAATATCATATAGATATAGAACATGTGTTTAGTTGATTTTAAAAGTCAAGTTAGAAGGATTAACTTTTGTTTGCTAACAAGTTTAGAATTAACTAAACTATGTTCTAGTGATTACAAGTTTAAACCTTCGAATAAGATAGATTTATATGTATGAATCGAATGATGTTATGAACATCATTACTACCTTAATTTTCTTGGATAAACCTACTGGAAAAGAGAAAAATGGATCTAGCTTCAATGGATCCTTGGATGGCTCGAAGTTCTTGAAGCAGAATCATGACACGAAAACAAGTTCAAGTAAGATCATCACTTGAAATAAGATTGTTATAGTTATAGAAATTGAACCAAAGTTTGAATATGATTATTACCTTGTATTAGAATGATAACCTACTATAAGAAACAAAGATTTCTTGAGGTTGGATGATCACCTTACAAGATTGGAAGTGAGCTAGCAAACTTGAAAGTATTCTTGATTTTATGAAACTAGAACTTTTGGAATTTATGAAGAACACTTAGAACTTGAAGATAGAACTTGAGAGAGATCAATTAGATGAAGAAAATTGAAGAATGAAAGTGTTTGTAGGTGTTTTTGGTCGTTGGTGTATGGATTAGATATAAAGGATATGTAATTTTGTTTTCATGTAAATAAGTCATGAATGATTACTCATATTTTTGTAATTTTATGAGATATTTCATGCTAGTTGCCAAATGATGGTTCCCACACGTGTTAGGTGACTCACATGGGCTGCTAAGAGCTGATCATTGGAGTGTATATACTAATAGTACATACATCTAAAAGCTGTGTATTGTACGAGTACGAATACGGGTGCATACGAGTAGAATTGTTGATGAAACTGAACGAGGATGTAATTGTAAGCATTTTTGTTAAGTAGAAGTATTTTGATAAGTGTATTGAAGTCTTTCAAAAGTGTATAAATACATATTAAAACACTACATGTATATACATTTTAACTGAGTCGTTAAGTCATCGTTAGTCGTTACATGTAAGTGTTGTTTTGAAACCTTTAGGTTAACGATCTTGTTAAATGTTGTTAACCCAATGTTTATAATATCAAATGAGATTTTAAATTATTATATTATCATGATATTATCATGTATGAATATCTCTTAATAT
Organism: Rutidosis leptorrhynchoides; assembly: GCF_046630445.1. Classification (NCBI taxonomy): domain Eukaryota; kingdom Viridiplantae; phylum Streptophyta; class Magnoliopsida; order Asterales; family Asteraceae; genus Rutidosis; species Rutidosis leptorrhynchoides. The sequence goes on from NC_092340.1 coordinate 55,088,564, forward strand.
GATATATATACATTAAATGTCTTTACAACGATAATCGTTACATATATGTCTCGTTTAAAAATCATTAAGTTACTAGTCTTGTTTTTACATATGTAGTTCATTGTTAATATACTTTATGATATGTTTTCTTATTATAGTATCATGTTAACTATATATATATATCCATATATATGTCATCATATAGTTTTTACAAGTTTTAACGTTCGTGAATCACCGATCAACTTGGGTGGTCAATTGTCTATATGAAACATATTTCAATTAATCAAGTCTTAACAAGTTTGATTGGTTAACATGTTGGAAACATTTAATCATGTAAATATCAATCTCAATTAATATATATAAACATGGAAAAGTTCGGGTCACTACAGTACCTACCCGTTATATAAATTTCGTCCCGAAATTTTAAGCTGTTGAAGGTGTTGACGAATCTTCTGGAAATAGATGCGGGTATTTCTTCTTCATCTGATCTTCACGCTCCCAGGTGAACTCGGGTCCTCTACGAGCATTCCATCGAACCTTAACAATTGGTATCTTGTTTTGCTTAAGTCTTTTAACCTCACGATCCATTATTTCGACGGGTTCTTCGATGAATTAAAGTTTTTCGTTGATTTGGATTTCATCTAACGGAATAGTGAGATCTTCTTTAGCAAAACATTTCTTTAAATTCGAGACGTGGAAAGTGTTATGTACAGCCGCGAGTTGTTGAGGTAACTCAAGTCGGTAAGCTACTGGTCCGACACGATCAATAATCTTGAATGGTCCAATATACCTTGGATTTAATTTCCCTCGTTTACCAAATCGAACAACGCCTTTCCAAGGTGCAACTTTAAGCATGACCATTTCTCCAATTTCAAATTCTATATCTTTTCTTTTAATGTCAGCGTAGCTCTTTTGTCGACTTTGGGCGGTTTTCAACCGTTGTTGAATTTGGATGATCTTCTCGGTAGTTTCTTGTATAATCTCTGGACCCGTAATCTGTCTATCCCCCACTTCACTCCAACAAATCGGAGACCTGGACTTTCTACCATAAAGTGCTTCAAACGGCGCCATCTCAATGCTTGAATGGTAGCTGTTGTTGTAGGAAAATTCTGCTAACGGTAGATGTCGATCCCAACTGTTTCCGAAATCAATAACACATGCTCGTAGCATGTCTTCAAGCGTTTGTATCGTCCTTTCGCTCTGCCCATCAGTTTGTGGATGATAGGCAGTACTCATGTCTAGACGAGTTCCTAATGCTTGCTGTAATGTCTGCCAGAATCTTGAAATAAATCTGCCATCCCTATCAGAGATAATAGAGATTGGTATTCCATGTCTGGAGACGACTTCCTTCAAATACAGTCGTGCTAACTTCTCCATCTTGTCATCTTCTCTTATTGGTAGGAAGTGTGCTGATTTGGTGAGACGATCAACTATTACCCAAATAGTATCAAAACCACTTGCAGTCCTTGGCAATTTAGTGATGAAATCCATGGTAATGTTTTCCCATTTCCATTCCGGGATTTCGGGTTGTTGAAGTAGACCTGATGGTTTCTGATGCTCAGCTTTGACCTTAGAACACGTCAAACATTCTCCTACGTATTTAGCAACATCGACTTTCATACCCGGCCACCAAAAATGTTTCTTGAGATCCTTGTACATCTTCCCCGTTCCAGGATGTATTGAGTATCTGGTTTTATGAGCTTCTCTAAGTACCATTTCTCTCATATCTCCAAATTTTGGTACCCAAATCCTTTCAGCCCTATACCGGGTTCCGTCTTCCCGAATATTAAGATGCTTCTCCGATCCTTTGGGTATTTCATCCTTTAAATTTCCCTCTTTTAAAACTCCTTGTTGCGCCTCCTTTATTTGAGTAGTAATGTTATTATGAATCATTATATTCATAGATTTTACTCGAATGGGTTCTCTGTCCTTCCTGCTCAAGGCATCGGCTACCACATTTGCCTTCCCCGGGTGGTAACGAATCTCAAAGTCGTAATCATTCAATAATTCAATCCACCTACGCTGCCTCATATTCAGTTGTTTCTGATTAAATATGTGTTGAAGACTTTTGTGGTCGGTATATATAATACTTTTGACCCCATATAAGTAGTGCCTCCAAGTCTTTAATGCAAAAACAACCGCGCCTAATTCCAAATCATGCGTCGTATAATTTTGTTCGTGAATCTTCAATTGTCTAGACGCATAAGCAATCACCTTCGTTCGTTGCATTAATACACAACCGAGACCTTGCTTTGATGCATCACAATAAATCACAAAATCATCATTCCCTTCAGGCAATGACAATATAGGTGCTGTAGTTAGCTTTTTCTTCAATAACTGAAACGCTTTCTCTTGTTCATCATTCCATTCAAATTTCTCCCCTTTATGCGTTAATGCAGTCAAGGGTTTTGCTATTCTGGAAAAGTCTTGGATGAACCTTCTGTAGTAACCAGCTAGTCCTAAAAACTGGCGTATGTGTTTCGGAGTTTTCGGGGTTTCCCACTTTTCAACAGTTTCTATCTTTGCCGGATCCACCTTAATACCTTCTTTGTTCACTATGTGACCGAGGAATTGAACTTCTTCCAACCAAAATGCACACTTTGAAAACTTAGCGTACAATTCTTCCTTCCTCAATACTTCTAACACCTTTCTCAAATGTTCACCGTGTTCTTGGTCATTCTTTGAGTAAATAAGTATGTCATCAATGAAAACAATGACAAACTTGTCAAGGTATGGTCCACACACTCGGTTCATAAGGTCCATGAACACAGCTGGTGCATTAGTTAAACCAAACGGCATGACCATAAACTCGTAATGACCGTAACGTGTTCTGAAAGCAGTCTTTGGAATATCATCTTCTTTCACCCGCATTTGATGATACCCGGAACGTAAGTCAATCTTTGAATAAACAGACGAGCCTTGTAGTTGATCAAATAAGTCGTCGATTCTCGGTAGTGGGTAGCGGTTCTTGATGGTAAGTTTGTTCAACTCTCGGTAGTCGATACACAACCTGAATGTACCATCTTTCTTCTTGACAAACAAAACAGGAGCTCCCCACGGTGATGTGCTTGGTCGAATGAAACCACGCTCTAAAAGTTCTTGTAATTGGCTTTGCAGTTCTTTCATCTCGCTGGGTGCGAGTCTGTAAGGAGCACGAGCTATTGGTGCAGCTCCTGGTACAAGATCTATTTGAAATTCAACGGATCGATGTGGGGGTAATCCCGGTAATTCTTTCGGAAATACATCGGGAAATTCTTTTGCAATGGGAACATCATTGATGCTCTTTTCTTCAGTTTGTACTTTCTCGATGTGTGCTAGAACAGCATAGCAACCTTTTCTTATTAGTTTTTGTGCCTTCAAATTACTAATAAGATGTAGCTTCGTGTTGCCCTTTTCTCCGTACACCATTAAGGGTTTTCCTTTTTCTCGTATAATGCGAATTGCATTTTTGTAACAAACGATCTCCGCTTTCACTTCTTTCAACCAGTCCATACCGATTATCACATCAAAACTCCCTAACTCTACTGGTATCAAATCAATCTTAAATGTTTCGCTAACCAGTTTAATTTCTCGATTCCGACATATATTATCTGCTGAAATTAATTTACCATTTGCTAATTCGAGTAAAAATTTACTATCCAAAGGCGTCAATGGACAACTTAATTTAGCACAAAAATCTCTACTCATATAGCTTCTATCCGCACCCGAATCAAATAAAACGTAAGCAGATTTATTGTCAATAAGAAACGTACCCGTAACAAGCTCCGGGTCTTCCTGTGCCTCTACCGCATTAATATTGAAAACTCTTCGACGGCCTTGTCCATTCGTGTTCTCCTGGTTCGGGCAATTTCTAATAATGTGGCCTGGTTTTCCACATTTATAACAAACTACATTGGCATAACTTGCTCCGACACTACTTGCTCCGCCATTACTCGTTCCGACACCATTTGTTCCTTTCGTTCTATTAACCCCTGGTCCGTAGACCTCACACTTCGCCGCGCTATGACCATTTCTTTTACACTTGTTGCAAAATTTGGTGCAGAACCCCGAGTGATTCTTTTCACACCTTTGGCATAGCTGCTTCTGATTGTTGTTGTTGTTGCGGTTATTATTGTTGTTGGGATGATTGTTGTTGTTGTTGTTGTTGTTGTTGTTGGGCCGTTTGTTGTAGTTGCGATTGATGTTGCGATTGTTGGGATAATTGTTGCGATTATTGTTGTAATTGCTGTTATTGTTGTATTGGTGATTCTTATCACCGTTTTCCTCCCACTTTCTTTTAACTTGCTTCACATTGGCCTCTTCAGCAGTCTGTTCTTTAATTCTTTCTTCAATCTGGTTCACTAGTTTGTGAGCCATTCTACATGCCTGTTGTATGGAGGCGGGCTCGTGTGAACTTATATCTTCTTGGATTCTTTCCGGTAATCCTTTCACAAACGCGTCGATCTTCTCTTCCTCATCTTCGAATGCTCCCGGACACAATAGGCACAATTCTGTGAATCGTCTTTCGTACGTGGTAATATCAAATCCTTGGGTTCGTAACCCTCTAAGTTCGGTCTTGAGCTTATTGACCTCGGTTCTGGGACGGTACTTCTCGTTCATCAAGTGCTTGAATGCTGACCACGGTAGTGCGTACGCATCATCTTGTCCCACTTGCTCTAGATAGGTATTCCACCATGTTAACGCAGAACCTGTGAAGGTATGCATAGCGTACTTCACTTTGTCCTCTTTAGTACACTTACTTATGGCAAACACCGATTCAACCTTCTCGGTCCACCGTTTCAATCCGATCGGTCCTTCGGTTCCATCAAATTCCAAAGGTTTGCAGGCAGTGAATTCTTTGTAGGTGCATCCTACACGATTTCCTGTACTGCTAGATCCAAGGTTATTGTTGGTATGTAGCGCAGCCTGTACTGCGGCTATGTTTGAAGCTAGAAAAGTACGGAATTCCTCTTCATTCATATTCACGGTGTGTCGAGTAGTCGGTGCCATTTCCTTCAAAATAGTTAAATGGAACAAGTTAATCATACAGAATATTAAGAGTAGTTAATAGTATTTCGTAGCATAATATGAACTCATTTATAAAAGCTTTTTCTTCATATTAGCGTTTTATAAGTTTAAATTCGGGTAGTACCTACCCGTTAAGTTCATACTTAGTAGCTAATATACAATTCAACTACTACAATTCTATATGAAAAACTGATTATAATAATATTTCACGTTCAAACTTTTATACAATATTTTACAAACTTACAATACCGCTTATTTTACATAAAGCATGAAATATAGCACACAATAACTTTGATACAAGATAGTTGTGAAGACAATTCTAGCTAGTACACAAGTCGTTCAGCAAAGGCAATAAAGACACGTAATTCATACGTCCAGAAACAAGTCATGCATTCTGGTTTTACTAGGACTACTTCCCATCCTTGGTCTTGTGCAACATAACCGTTATGGCCGTTGATAAGACAGCGTGTTGTAACGTCATCAAAGGGACGAGGGTTACGTAATGTCCAACAGTCCCGTAATAATCTAAAAACCTCATTTCTTACCCCAATTACCGACTCCGTCACTTGTGAAAACGTTTTGTTTAATAGTTGTAGCCCGATGTTCTTGTTCTCACTTTGGTGAGAAGCGAACATTACTAATCCGTAAGCATAACATGCTTCTTTATGTTGCATGTTAGCCGCTTTTTCTAAATCACGAAGTCCAATATTCGGATATATTGAGTCAAAATAATTTCGTAACCCGTTGCGTAAAATAGCATTTGGGTTCCCCGCAATATATGCGTCAAAGTAAACACATCGTAACTTATGGGTTTCCCAATGTGATATCCCCCATCTTTCAAACGAAAGTCTCTTATAAACCAAGACATTCTTGGAACGTTCTTCGAATGTCTTACAAACTGATCTCGCCTTAAATAGTTGTGCCGAAGAATTCTGGCCGACTCTAGACAAGATTTCATCAATCATGTCTCCGGGTAGGTCTCTTAAAATATTGGGTTGTCTATCCATTTTGTGTTTTTAAACTGTAAAATAGACAAGAGTTAGATTCATAAAAAAATACTTATTAATACAAGCAATTTTTACATATATCATAAAGCATAAGAACACTATATTACATATATTACACCACACGAATACAGCTATCTTATTCCGACTCGCTCGTTTCTTCTTCTTCGGTTTTGGTTCGTTTTGCCAAGTTTCTAGGGATATATGATGTTCCCCTAATACGAGCCGTCATTGTCCACATTGGTTTAGAAAAACCTGGTGGTTTAGAGGTTCCCGGGTCATTGTTACAACTTAAGGACTTCGGGGGTTGACGATACATATAAAGTTCATCGGGGTTGGAATTAGATTTCTCTATTTTTATGCCCTTTCCCTTATTATTTTCTTTTGCCTTTTTAAATTCAGTTGGGGTAATTTCTATAACATCATCGGAATTCTCGTCGGAATCCGATTCATCGGAGAATTGGTAATCCTCCCAATATTTTGCTTCCTTGGCGGAAACACCATTGACCATAATTAACTTTGGTCGGTTGGTTGAGGATTTTCTTTTACTTAACCATTTTATTATTTCCCCCACCGGTTCTATTTCTTCATCCGGTTCCGATTCTTCTTCCGGTTCCGATTCTTCTTCCGGTTCCGACTCTTCTTCCGGTTCCTCTTCGGGAACTTGTGAATCAGTCCACAAATCATTCCAATTTACATTTGACTCTTCATTATTATTAGGTGAGTCAATGGGACTTGTTCTAGAGGTAGACATCTATCACATAATATCAAACACGTTAAGAGATTAATATATCACATAATATTCATATGTTAAAAATATATAGTTTCCAACAAAAATGTTAAGCAATCATTTTTAAAGAAAACATGGTCGAAGTCCAGACTCACTAATGCATCCTAACAAACTCGATAAGACACACTAATGCAAATTTTCTGGTTCTCTAAGACCAACGCTCGGATACCAACTGAAATGTCCCGTTCTTATTGATTAAAAACGTTCCATATTAATTGATTTCGTTGCGAGGTTTTGACCTCTATATGAGACGTTTTTCAAAGACTGCATTCATTTTTAAAACAAACCATAACCTTTATTTCATAAATAAAGGTTTAAAAAGCTTTACGTAGATTATCAAATAATGATAATCTAAAATATCCTGTTTACACACGACCATTACATAATGGTTTACAATACAAATATGTTACATCGAAATCAGTTTCTTGAATGCAGTTTTTACACAATATCATACAAACATGGACTCCAAATCTTGTCCTTATTTTAGTATGCAACAGCGGAAGCTCTTAATATTCACCTGAGAATAAACATGCTTTAAACGTCAACAAAAATGTTGGTGAGTTATAGGTTTAACCTATATATATCAAATCGTAACAATAGACCACAAGATTTCATATTTCAATACACATCCCATACATAGAGATAAAAATCATTCATATGGTGAACACCTGGTAACCGACAATAACAAGATGCATATATAAGAATATCCCCATCATTCCGGGACACCCTTCGGATATGATATAAATTTCGAAGTACTAAAGCATCCGGTACTTTGGATGGGGTTTGTTAGGCCCAATAGATCTATCTTTAGGATTCGCGTCAATTAGGGTGTCTGTTCCCTAATTCTTAGATTACCAGACTTAATAAAAAGGGGCATATTCGATTTCGATAATTCAACCATAGAATGTAGTTTCACGTACTTGTGTCTATTTTGTAAATCATTTATAAAACCTGCATGTATTCTCATCCCAAAAATATTAGATTTTAAAAGTGGGACTATAACTCACTTTCACAGATTTTTACTTCGTCGGGAAGTAAGACTTGGCCACTGTTGATTCACGAACCTATAACAATATATACATATATATTAAAGTATGTTCAAAATATATTTACAACACTTTTAATATATTTTGATGTTTTAAGTTTATTAAGTCAGCTGTCCTCGTTAGTAACCTATAACTAGTTGTCCACAGTTAGATGTACAGAAATAAATCGATAAATATTATCTTGAATCAATCCACGACCCAGTGTATACGTATCTCAGTATTGATCACAACTCAAACTATATATATTTTGGAATCAACCTCAACCCTGTATAGCTAACTCCAACATTCACATATAGAGTGTCTATGGTTGTTCCGAAATATATATAGATGTGTCGACATGATAGGTCGAAACATTGTATACGTGTCTATGGTATCTCAAGATTACATAATATACAATACAAGTTGATTAAGTTATGGTTGGAATAGATTTGTTACCAATTTTCACGTAGCTAAAATGAGAAAAATTATCCAATCTTGTTTTACCCATAACTTCTTCATTTTAAATCCGTTTTGAGTGAATCAAATTGCTATGGTTTCATATTGAACTCTATTTTATGAATCTAAACAGAAAAAGTATAGGTTTATAGTCGGAAAAATAAGTTACAAGTCGTTTTTGTAAAGGTAGTCATTTCAGTCGAAAGAACGACGTCTAGATGACCATTTTAGAAAACATACTTCCACTTTGAGTTTAACCATAATTTTTGGATATAGTTTCATGTTCATAATAAAAATCATTTTCTCAGAATAACAACTTTTAAATCAAAGTTTATCATAGTTTTTAATTAACTAACCCAAAACAGCCCGCGGTGTTACTACGACGGCGTAAATCCGGTTTTACGGTGTTTTTCGTGTTTCCAGGTTTTAAATCATTAAGTTAGAATATCATATAGATATAGAACATGTGTTTAGTTGATTTTAAAAGTCAAGTTAGAAGGATTAACTTTTGTTTGCGAACAAGTTTAGAATTAACTAAACTATGTTCTAGTGATTACAAGTTTAAACCTTCGAATAAGATAGATTTATATGTATGAATCGAATGATGTTATGAACATCATTACTACCTTAATTTCCTTGGATAAACCTACTGGAAAATAGAAAAATGGATCTAGCTTCAATGGATCCTTGGATGGCTCGAAGTTCTTGAAGCAGAATCATGACACGAAAACAAGTTCAAGTAAGATCATCACTTGAAATAAGATTGTTATAGTTATAGAAATTGAACCAAAGTTTGAATATGATTATTACCTTGTATTAGAATGATAACCTACTGTAAGAAACAAAGATTTCTTGAGGTTGGATGATCACCTTACAAGATTGGAAGTGAGCTAGCAAACTTGAAAGTATTCTTGATTTTATGAAACTAGAACTTTTGGAATTTATGAAGAACACTTAGAACTTGAAGATAGAACTTGAGAGAGATCAATTAGATGAAGAAAATTGAAGAATGAAAGTGTTTGTAGGTGTTTTTGGTCGTTGGTGTATGGATTAGATATAAAGGATATGTAATTTTGTTTTCATGTAAATAAGTCATGAATGATTACTCATATTTTTGTAATTTTATGAGATATTTCATGCTAGTTGCCAAATGATGGTTCCCACATGTGTTAGGTGACTCACATGAGCTGCTAAGAGCTGATCATTGGAGTGTATATACCAATAGTACATACATCTAAAAGCTGTGTATTGTACGAGTACGAATACGGGTGCATACGAGTAGAATTGTTGATGAAACTGAACGAGGATGTAATTGTAAGCATTTTTGTTAAGTAGAAGTATTTTGATAAGTGTATTGAAGTCTTTCAAAAGTGTATAAATACATATTAAAACACTACATGTATATACATTTTAACTGAGTCGTTAAGTCATCGTTAGTCGTTACATGTAAGTGTTGTTTTGAAACCTTTAGGTTAACGATCTTGTTAAATGTTGTTAACCCAATGTTTATAATATCAAATGAGATTTTAAATTATTATATTATCATGATATTATCATGTATGAATATCTCTTAATATGATATATATACATTAAATGTCTTTACAACGATAATCGTTACATATATGTCTCGTTTAAAAATCATTAAGTTACTAGTCTTGTTTTTACATATGTAGTTCATTGTTAATATACTTTATGATATGTTTTCTTATTATAGTATCATGTTAACTATATATATATATATCCATATATATGTCATCATATAGTTTTTACAAGTTTTAACGTTCGTGAATCACCGATCAACTTGGGTGGTCAATTGTCTATATGAAACATATTTCAATTAATCAAGTCTTAACAAGTTTGATTGGTTAACATGTTGGAAACATTTAATCATGTAAATATCAATCTCAATTAATATATATAAACATGGAAAAGTTCGGGTCACTACAAGAGTGGGCTACTCCGGACCTCCATTTAGTTCAATTCAATTAGCTGGGCCAAAATAGGCCAATTTTTCATTAAATCATAGGAGTAATAATTATTGTTTAATTTTTTTATATATATATTTGTTAGTTAATTTAATTACGTAGCAAATAATAAATAAAAGGATTTTAAATTAATTATATAATATTATATATTTAAATTAGACACTGAACGATTTCCCCCTATTTTGACTTCAGTGTTAAGTTTCAGTGTCTTGGAAGACACTGAAATTTGACACCGAGTTCAGTGTCTCGACTCTCTGTGTTCTAATGGATATGACACTTTTTTGGCTAGACAAATGGTTGAATGGTACTTCTCTTGATGTTAGATTTCCTTGATTATATGCTCTCGAAATGGAGAAATATTGCATAGTTTATGATAGACGTTCACAAGATGGGTGGAATTGGTAATGGCGTTATGATATTAGAAATGGGGTTCAACTATAGGGTTGAACTACAACAATTACAAGATCCGCAAGCTGCTATCGGCAGTCTCTCTTTAACGGATGAAAACGATAATTGGATTTGCCCAGACCTTACGAATGGTTCTTTTACGGTATTCGCAAACTTCTTGATACATCTCCTGTGGGTTCTTGGCCAACACATTGGCGTAAGATCGTTCCTCCAAAGATTTATTTTTTCTTGTGGCATGCACGTCTCAATAAATTGTCAGATATATGTAACCTTATTGGTAAAGGTGTGGTTGTTCATAACTTGCTTTGTTCTTCTTGCGGGCTTCACGTTGAGGACATGCCTCACATCTTCTTTGGATGCGATATTGCAGCTCAAGTTTGGGTTCATATCGCTTTGTGGGTAGACCTTGATCTTCCCAAATGGCAATCGGTTAATGATCTTTGCAATGGATTATGAACTCGGTTAATGTTCTCGAGAGTTATCCTACTTGAAGCTATTTGTTACGCCACTATTGGGCTCTTTGGCGATTCGTTCTTGGTAGCATCTTTGATCCTTCAAATTTCATGAAAAGCCACATGTTAGATTTTATCGAGTTATCCTCTTTTCATTGGAATTCGTGTCATTATAAGAAAGTCAATCTTGATTGGAATAGTTGATTACAAAACTTTCTTATATCTTTTTATTTTTTTTCTTTCGAAAAACATAGCTCCTTGCTAGTTTTTCAATAATATTTTCTTCATTATTAAAAGAAAAAAAAAAACTTACATGTTAGTTCAAATCTCTAGATAATAGTGTTTTACTGACTAAAGTTTTTGGTTAACTAGATTGTGATATTTGGGTTATTGTAAACAAAGTGTTTGGTTCATTGTATGTTGTCTTTGAAAACACGTGTTATTTGTTATGTGGCCGACACAAAACATTTGGTTGTTTCTTACTTACTTCATGGAATGGAATTGTGCAAAGCCATGTAAATACATTTAGAATATAAGGAAGTGTTATTGGGGCAAGGGTTATGAGAGGTGTATTCGAACATATGCAATATAGATAACTGTCTAGGAAAAATTTAAAAGGGTTTAAAATTTTGAAAAATGTAAACATTTTTTTAATATATTTAATTAAATCAAATTAAAAATTATCAATTAAAGTCGAAATATTTTTTTAATAGTTAAATACAATGTAGGTAAATAAATATATAAATTAGAGTATCATTTTTTATGCGTAGTAAAAAAATTTAATGTATATGTTGGTCCATATTTATTTTCGTCTAGGACTTTTAAATTGTTGAGACTGGCCTAAGTGATATATCTATCAATATATTATATTTGATATATCTATCAATATTGTTGGCTAATTCCAATAATACTCTTACATAAGTTCTAATACTAAAAATTGTGTAACATAATATCCATCATTATATTATATTTGATATATCTATTAATATTGTTGGCTATAATTCTAATAATACTCTTACATATGTGTAACATATTCAAAAAGGTAGTTTAGTTTTTTTTTTTTTTTTTTTTTTTTTTTTTTTTGTGAATCTATCAAAACCATTTTTTTTATAGGCAAACTCACACCCCATAATACTAACACAAATATATATACCACAAAATATCTTAAACATGACTCGAATCCTCAACCTCAAGATTGTAAGGGTAACCTCAGTACTGCTAAGCCATTGACTCTTTGATTATCAAAACCATTATTGAAAATATCAACTTTTAGAATTTAAGTGGTCAAACGTTAAAAGCCTTTTTTCCCTTTAAATTTATATTTATATTTGTAATCAAAAATAACAATAATTGGATTTGGCTTAGCAGTAATCAGTATCAAATCAAATCAAATCAAATATAAAGAAATATAAATATAAATACATATAAGAAAAACTAGTTTATTTTCTCAAAACATCTCCCATCAGTATAAATATTCAAAATTTGTAAATAAATCTTTTAGTTAAAACTCGTTTATTATTATTTCGCCGGTTATATAAAAAAATCTTTTAGTAAAATGTTGCAAGGTTTTAAGTTGGCAACCCAAATATAACTTTCTATTATCCTTCACATGTCGATTCGTATGTCTATTTGTGATGGCCCAACTTATGTTGTTCTTAATTGTGGGTTCGGAGCCTATCTTTATAGAAAAACCAATAGTTGTAAAAATTTCGATTACTCATGATTAATACCCGATTGCTCATTTTTATAAATAACTCATTTCAATTTTTCATAATCCGTTTAATTAATCGGGTCAACAACGGTTATGGGTCAAGATTGAATTTGTTAATCTAAGTCATCAAAGTCAGAATTGATTGTTATTTTAATATGAATTTAAATTAGAATTTTAAAATTTTGAATATAGTAAACAATTTTATACTAAAATTTAAGTTTTTGTTTATGATTTTCTTCTATATATATATTCACATATAATTTTGAATTTATTATTTAAATGTAGTACAAACTACAATCCCCAATTATTTCCCGAATTGTAGATTACTCTTTTTTCAGAGTCTCGGCCGATTACTTCCTGAATCTATAAGTACTATTAAATCTTTAAAATGGTGATGTTATAAATAACGTTTATCGAAGCTTAAAAAAATTAAAAATTAAAAATCTAAATGATGTCATTAATATTCATTAATTAGATTATAAAATTAAAAAATAATCTATTTAAAATTAAAACATGTGATTTGCTTCTCATATTAAAAAGATTATTTTATGGATTTTTCATTCACATAACTCTTCATTATCCTTTTAAATATTACTCCGTATTAAGCATTCTCTTGTTTATCAATTGTTCACATATATAGTTTATCATCCAATCATCTTCTAAAATCCAGGTTTGTCATTGTATTTTGATTTTATGATGATTTTCAATAAAAACAATTTATGTTCTTGAATATGCATCATGAAAGGGTCTATTTAAATTTATAAAATCATGAATTACGTTATATAGGTTATGTAAATTCATGAATTCCGTATATTTTTTAAATTTGTTCAGTCGATACAAACAAACATATTCATTACATATAAGTTACTGTTTAATTTTTTTATATCTACATTGTCATTAAAATTATATATAATATTAAAAATAAATTATACTTTATAATTAAATTTAGTAGCTTTATCACGATTATTGATTTTATATATTCTATGGTTGCTATAATTTTTTTATCAAGAACAATTTTTATTTTTTCTATATAAACTCAATTAATATTGATAATGAAGATAAGTTTGACTTATATTTAATTCAACTTAAAGAAAAAAAATTCAATTTTAACAAAAATAAAAACAATTTAAAACAATAACATATCCGTAAATCAAGTTACCAATTATCTTGATTAAAAAAGCATTGAATAATTTTCTATAAATTTGCCCTAAGTTTCTTTTTCAATTACATTTATGAAAGATATAGATGTTAACTAAATAATTAAAGACAATATTTATGATTGTCAATTTCAAATTCAAATTTAAACTAAATTACATCCGATAAGTCTGGTTTTCCAACCCTTTCCTAGTCACTCAAAGATTCGAACCTGATACCCTTTACAAGGATGTCAGGAGCCTCAACTACTATGCTACCTTGGGATTTGAATGGTTTCAATATTAAATGTTATGATAATCTAAATATAAATGAGTTGAAAAAGTGTATCAAACCTAAAGAGTAAATACAAATATCAATATAGGGGAATGTTCAATGCAGAATCAAAAAACTACAAAACTAACTAATGTGTATAAATTTACACTTGTATAGAATGATGCACACTAAAAAGATTTTGTATCTATGCACAAAAATACACTCGTGCACAATGGTGCACATTTAAAAAATTATGTATTGAACTTTTAGCTATCAATATAATGTATATGTACATGTACATTATTAATGAGATAAGGTGATAATGGGTCGGGTCAACCCATACCCATCACCAAACTAACCTATATAAATCACCACCTTTTCTTTCCACTGAAAATATCCCTTATCTCTTATCCCCTGCCATTACAAAATCTCCTAAAACCTCCATTAAAACTTTACCCATAACAACCATGTCTTCTTCTATAGCAGCAGCTGCCTTTAATCTTCTATCTGTAACTTCATCTGCAACCAGTTTATCCAAAACATCATCTTCACTCACATCTTTTTGCATATATCCTTCCATTAATCACAGTCTTCCTAAGCTTTTGTCAAGTAAATTGTTTGTGCCAACTCAATCCTCTCGAATCGTCCGAAATTTAGCCGTTGCATCTTCGTTCGAGTTGGATGAGGAATTATCAAGTGATGGTGATGAACAACAACAAAGGTCTAACTTTTCACCTGACCTTAAAGTGTATGTGGGTAATTTGCCATGGAATGTTGATAGTGCTGCTCTTGCTGGACTCTTTCAACGTGCTGGCAATGTTGAGATGGTTGAGGTATAACTTAAAATTTTTAAATCATTTAATTTTATTGCTCCGTATTATATTCTTGAAAAATATTTTCGGTTCATGGGATTATAGTCTTGTGTTATTTGATCTTTTGTAATAATTAAGCTGACTAGTGCCAGATTTGTAACTGAAATTGAATGACTAATTATTTTACATATTTCATTGGTCAGGTGGATTGGTTATAAACAATAGTTGCCAACCATTACTATCTTTTTGCATTTTTAGTCTTGTAACCTTTTGAAGGATTTTTATGCCGTTAACACACTAGAAAGCGTTGTAGATAGCGGTTAATTATTATGTTCAGGGCGGCAATTATTTAGATGTACAACACATTTAAGAGTGTTAACAACAACCCCTAGTTCTGTCCTTGGAAAAAAAACCTTTTCTTTTTATCTAGCAATTTTGCAAAGTAGAGGGTACTCGTTTTGGGCCTTTTGGCATATTATAAAAAGAACAGTCGGTCTGCATGAAAAGTCAAGCAGAAGGAAACACTAAATCGTTACGGGTATTTTCATTCACATGATTAATCGTTATCTATAGTTTTAGTCTCTTCTGTTGTTTGTTTTGAAAGATATTGTGATATGTTACTATCCCTGATTACCCTTAAAAGTTGCAAAAAGTTAAGTTCTGTTTTCAGATACACATGATTCATTTTCCAGAAAATTTGAACTAATATTTCATGTTTGTTAATCAGTCATCATTAGTACTAATTTCTCATACCAATATTCATCATAATGTCTTTTAAAAAGTACAACACTTTTTAGTAGTCATTAGCTGGTTGTTGGCTTGTTGGTGCAGGTTGTGTATGACAAAATTAGCGGAAGAAGCAGGGGATTCGGATTTGTGACTATGTCATCAGTCCAAGAAGTTGAGGCAGCTACTCGCCAGTTCAACGGTTATGTAAGTGCCTTGATATGACCCAATGTTGTTTTTTTTTTTGTTTTTGTATGCAGCATTTCAAATATTCAAATTTGTCTGCTGCAACGATTATTATGTGTGTTTTTTAATCTATATATTTCTATTTTAAGCAAATAGTATACTGGAAATGTAGGAACTCGACGGGAGGCAACTTAAGGTAAATTCAGGACCACCTCCAAGTAAAGGAGAGTCTTCATTCGGAAGGCAAAGAGAAGGCGGTAGAGGCAGCTTTGGCGGCGATGGAAGCCGTGGCGGTTACGGTGGTGGTGGTGGACGGAGTTCCGACACCAATAAGGTTTATGTCGGAAATCTTGCGTGGAGTGTAGACAATCTCGCTCTTGAAACGTTGTTTCAGGAGCAAGGAAATGTTATGGAAGCTAGGGTAGTTTACGATAGGGATAGCGGTAGGTCAAAGGGTTTTGGTTTCGTGACGTACGGTTCTGCTGATGAGGTTAACAAAGCAGTCGAGTCGTTAGATGGCCTTGTAAGTATTTTCATTACGGGAGTGATCCGTACACCACCAACATTTATACATACACCATTAAATCTGTTCTAGAGAGTTGTACAAAACAACATTATAAAACATGTTTAGTGGTGTGCTATCATCTCCCTTTTATAATCTTTAACATTAAATTTCCTGAAATTTCACTTTTCTTAAATCTTGTTAATATACGTTTTGCAGAACGTTGATGGTAGGAATATTCGAGTCAGTGTTGCTGAAGCACGACAAAGGCCTCAATTTTAAATAATATTTTGGGGTAATTTTTAGGCTTAGGGGCTATTTACTTTTTTCCTGAATTTACATCTGTTTTTCATTTGCCTCTTATTCTGGAAAGGTGTCTCTGGAAACAGACCAATTTTCAGATTAAGTGGCAGATTAAGTGATAAAGAAACAAAAATTTTACTTACTGAATTAAGAGTTGTAAAGAAATATAGATCATTAAGTGAAAAAGTAGACCATATGAACTGAACGCGTCGCATTTTGTCTAAATCGGCTGATTCTTGTAAATGCAGGTACGTCTCTGGATTTGGAACGTTTAATCCAGTTGTGGTCGGAACTTAGTAGCATGTGTTGCATTTTGTAGAAGACGGTGGTGCTTAAACCAAAGCTGCTACCGTTGGAGTTTTGTCTCTGTGACCTATAGACTCTAGACAATTAGATGTTGTAACAGTTTCCAATATTGTAGTATATGATTCAGTTTTTCGGAGTATTTCTTTTAGACATTTACGAATTTGTAAACGACGATTTGGTGTAGGCGTAATGAATTTGTTTGTGATACTATGATTGGTTCTGTTTTTTGATGGTTAAGTTCAGTTCATCTAATAACATTATATATATTCTTTATATCTTTATGTATGTTATATCTACACTTACATACTACTCAATTCAACACCATTTAAATGAGCAAATTCATATATTTATAAGTGATTTTATGGTAATTTAACTATGAAAATCATATGTTATAGATGGTGTTTTAATAAAACATTAGTAAGAGTACTTTCATGAGTGAAGGACATGACAAATTGAGAAGGAGGTGATAAGGGAATTGATATATCCAACACAACTTGTAAAAGTCAGATCAAGCCAACATATGTGTAAAATCATCTACACCTAATGCTAATGCTAATGCTACTGCCATTGACTATTTGACTATTGTTGACATCACATTATGGTATGGTTGTATCAGTTATTCAGTTTTATAACTGATAATAAAACAACATTTAGTCTAACTGCTGAAGAAGATTTGGGAACTGGACTATTGTTGCATACCACTAGTGTTAGAAAATGTAAGATATTCAAATTTGATGATACAATTCGTACTCCAGTACCAAAGCCAAATGATCCTGATTATTATAATTGAGAATTCAAAACCGATATTGTTCTGTTTCGTTTATTGTTAAATAAGATAAAATAAGATCATGTGTATTAAGTTTGTTTTTATTAACATGGTCATAAGAAGTAACAGCATTCTGATAATACTATGTAATTGAAGCAAATCTATAACTCTAGCAGTTATACTTTTCTGGTCACAATCAGAGTTACTTTGCATAAAAAGACTTGAGAATTAGATAATTTACTAATTTCTTTTGTTTTGCTACCAAGTTAGTTTTTTATGCGGAAAAACAAACTTAATTTACCAACTCTAGTATCCCTCTTCTTTTTACGGCTCCTTGAAGCTCCAAGCGACGCACCATCCTCAACGGTACCTTGATGCTGCCAAGTTAGCTCACATGCATCTGTCCTTTAACATTGAGGTTGAGGCCCAGAAATTAGTACTACACAAATGGGCCTCCCTAAACAATTTGGGTGGGTCTTTAGAGTTCTACTGACAGTCTTGTAATCTACTGGCCCCTGTTTGCTGGTATGGCAAAACACCTGGTCATAAAACCCAACAAGTGATCCCATCATTTATGAACCATAGGATATGATAGCTTATCATCCAAATTTTATATATAGTGATCACTATGATAGTGTTCATGGGCCAATGAAGCCCTGGTTGAACCCAGGTCCAGCTTGTAGGGGACATCATCAATAACTCTATAATCAAAACATATGAAACTAAGTGACTTGTTATTAATAATGGTACTAATGAGAAAAACAAACTCACGAATCGTTGCGGGATGGTTTTGATCGGTTAACAGTCGGTAGTTTTGGTCAGTAAGCGGTCGGTTAATTGGAAGTCAAAAACCAGTTGTAAAGAAAAGGGAATTTAAAAAAAAAGAGACTAAATTACCCTACAGTTGAAGGTATTTACGGAGTTGCTACTGTAAACAATGACAACTCACGAAGATTAATACATAGTCATGATTTAAAGAAAAAAATAATGGGTGCATACATGGACCACTATAGCATAATTCTAATAAACAATCTTTATCACTTGGTGTAGCCACTTTGACCCTATAAACTAATAATCTTTATAGAAAGAGTTTTGTTAATTAAGGAATGATTACAACCTATATTAGTTAGGCAAACAAGCCTTCATGCCTTACATTGGGATATACTCCACATGTTATCACATGTTCACTCCAATGAAAGATTACAACTTTTTGCTTTACTGTTCACAAGTGTTTCACAAAGTATGTGACTATGTTAATCAACTGTCTTTTTATGATGATAAGATAAGTCTTGAGGACCAATAGCTGCCATAATATGTCTCGATGAAAATGGGAAACATATAACTTCAATTGAAATTGGGTGGTCAGTCGTGAATGTTTTATGCTAAAGACAATATTTGTGAGCTCAATGATTCCTTTAATTTGTACCTTTGTTATCTTTAACTTGAAGCCAAAGAATTGCATTATATAATAGTGTTGCTTAGTAACCTAAGCATAATGCCATGCATGTCAGACAGAGCTGAGTAATTGAAAGTTAATCATTGTGTTTACACTTAAATTATTCATAGTGATTACTTTTTATCCATTCTTAAAGACAATGTTCAATTATACTTGACCCAGTTTTATGTCCATATCTTCCACTTGACAATGTCTTTTATTTTCTTTCTGTACCTGGCACTTCATTGGTGGTGGTAAATGAATCTCATTGAGGTATGTACTTCTACAATCCTATTGGCCGGTTTAAAAAACGTGTCTTACTCATTTTCTTTCTTTTCTAAATGATCATTGGGATTGATTATGAATGTTATTACTCTTACCTATACTCACACATTAGTAAACGGGTGACCCTAAATATACCAAGAAGTCAACATGGTAAAATAGGTTTTATTTTTTCTTTTTTTTTTCTTTTTTTTTTAGATTTATTAAAACTCGAGGAGGGCCAAGCAGTAGTAATAGCTCGACCCCCAAAATGTTACAACGCGAACAGGAGACTCGAAGTATAGTACAAAAGCAGCAACAAAAAGCACCTAGTTGCAGAGGCAGCAACTATAACTCGACACTTACAGCACCTCGAATGTGAAAGCAATATCTACGACATGACAACAACAATACAGAAAAAAAGAATTAAAACTACAGCACGTAGACCAGTGGGTTCGTGATCCATTCAGAACATTCGATCTTCACACCTTTCACTCGTTTAGAAATCCATTCGAAGGATCTTAGTTTTATTTCCATTAGAGTCGTGGGTCCGTTCCAACTGTTGTTAACGAAAACTTTGAGATTTCGGTTTCTCCAAATTAAATAAGCGCTCGTCCATTCCAATGCTTGCCAATTCCTACTCCCCAAACCCGACATTGGTTGACTACTCTTACCTCGGAAAGCTTAGTTTATGCTTAGGTTCGTTACCGGACCCAAGCCCCACCATTTAAAAATTCTATCCCATACTTCAAACGAATGTCGACATAGAAACAAAGAGTGGTCGATAGTTTCTATATCGTCATCACACATGGGACATCTAACGGAGTCCAAATCAATACCTCGGTTATCAAGTTCAATCCTTGTTGGAATTCGCCGATTTATAACTTTCCATATGAAAACTTCGACTTTCCCCGTTACCAAATTGTTTTTTAAGGTTTCGGGTCTTGATCTTCTGTTATCCATGAAGGTTTCGTCGTCAATAAGTCTCGATAATTTCTTAGTTGTGAATATGTCGTTCGTTGCTAGCTTCCAATACCATACATCAAAGTTCATGTCTTGTTTAACATACGAGTTTATAAGATTGATTAAAGATTGAAATTCATCATGAGCTCGACCAGTTATCTTACGATTCCAATTCCATATGCACAGCCACCGGTTTTCAGACCATATGATTCTGTCTCGCACAGTTGCTGTTTGGACAGAATCCAAATGAAAGAGTCGCTTGAATCTGTTCTTCAAAGGTCCCTCGATCAGCCACGGTTCGTCCCAAAATGAAGTGAGGTTTTCATCGCCAATCTGTTTGATGAATGGAGTCCCAAAATGCAGCCCGGTCCTGTCAATTAAGCAGCCTGCACGCACAATGTTTAGCCACACACCACCTTTCCCTAGTGGTCTACAAGGACCTACATGGATGTGCAACCCGTTAGAACCATAAATGCTTTTATTAATAAAAACCCAAAGAGAGTTTGGCTCGGTTTTGGCCCTCCAAAACCATTTTCCCAAGAGAGCAAGGTTTTTTCTGAAGAGATCCAATGTTTAGACCTCCTTCACCGTAGGGTAAAAGAGAGTCCTCCCACTTGATCCATGACATTTTAAGACACTCACCCGACAACCCCCCCCCCCCCCCCCCCAAAAAGAAGTTTTTCCTAATACTCTCTAAACATTTCAAGACACTCGAAGGAGCACGAAAGAGTGAAAAGTAATATAACGGTAAAATATTGAGGACCGATTTAACTAACGTCAACCTTCCGCTGAATGAAATTGACTTTGTTTTCCAATCCGCGAGCTTTGAATTAAATTTGTTTACTACGGGTTTCCAATTTTTAACCCGATTCATGTTTCGTCCTATAGGAAGACCCAAGTAGGTAAATGGTAGCTCACCTATTTTGGAACCAATTCGAAGGGCTAATCGTTCAACCTCATCTCTTATAACCCCTAAACCGTACAACGAACTTTTGTTATAATTGATTTTTAAGCCCGACATTTTCTCGAAACAATTGAGGAGTTTCACGAGGTAACAAAAATTTAGTCTACTCCATTCTCCGAAGAAAATAGTGTCGTTCGCATATTGGAGATGCGATAGGAGCACCTTATGAGACCCGATATCAACTCCTTTGAATAAACCACAATGAATGCCCTTTTTTGTTAGTATGTTCAAGCCCTCAGCCGCAACAATGAAAAGAAATGGTGATAGTGGATCACCTTGTCGGATACCCCTCTCGAGCTTAAACTCGTGCGTTGGAGACCCATTGACAAGAACCGATACGGAGGCAGATTCAAGGCATGCTCGGATCCATTTCCTCGTTTTGTTATCAAATCCCATCCTTTCTATTATTTCTAGAAGAAAATCCCAACTTAGGCTATCGAAGGCTTTCTCGAAGTCGACTTTGAAAAGGAGGCTCATTCTTTTGGTTTTCTTTAGGTAATCGATAGCCTCGTTAGCTATAAGAGCTCCATCAAGAATATACCTACCTTATATAAAAGCACTTTGAACCTCATCAATAAGTCCGGGGATGACTTTTTTGATCCGGTTCAATAGTACTTTAGTGAGAATTTTATAGTATGAACCTATCAAGCTAATCGGTCAGAAGTCGTTCAAACCCAAAGGATCTTATTTCTTTGGGACCAACGTAATAAAAGACGTGTTGCAACCATTCGATATCTCGCATTTATCCCAAAACCAGTTTAGTGCCAAAAGTAAGTCCTTTTTAATCAAATCCCAATGAAGTATAAAGTATTTGAATTTGAATCCATCCGGCCCTGGAGCTTTCGAAATCCCACAATCATTAATTGCTTCGAGGACTTCCCTTTCGGTAAACAATACTTCAAGGGCATCAGATTGTTCGGCGTAATACACTTGTTGCTCAGCTGCTTGTTTCCATTTGCGAATTTCAACCTGTTTGTGGTACTATTCTTGAAAAGAGACTCATAGTATTTAAAAGTTGCTTGTTTAATGTCGATTGGGTCCTCGTTCCACATACTATTGATACATAAGCCCCGAATATTTCTCCTCGAGTACCTTCTTCTGATTGAGGAATGAAAAAATTTGGTGTTTTCATCCCCATCAACGATCCACTTGACTCTTGATTTTTTGTTTTGCCATGTTTCCACAAACATTTTCCTTTTCCATCCAATTCTTGAGGGTGTCTAGCCATTTAAATCTTTCAGTGTCACTTAACTATCTACGTTCAGCAATGTGATGCCCCGTACAAAACCATCGTGTACGATTCATCAACAACAGGATCATTACAAGGTCAAACACCATATGCTGTTTCAAAATAAGTTTGCATTTATGATAAAAGGTGACGTTTTAACCAACGTCAAATGTTTAACATACGAAAGTATGCTTCTACGAATAGCAAGCAAAAATAATAGTACGTGACCCATAGGTCGTTACAAATACATTGTTTCAAAAATAACATTGTTTGAATGCAAATTAAACGTTTCATGCGGTGACATCTCTAATAAGCGCAGCGGGAGTCTACAAAGCATGAAAACTACAGCGGAAGCAAGCAAACCTTAAGCACCTGAGAAAAACATGCTTAAAAACGTCAACACAAAGGTTGGTGAGCTATAGTTTAAGTATAATAGTAATGTAAGGTAGGCCAGGAGATTTCAGTGCTTCAATAGCGTTTCAAAACAGTATAAAAAGTATATGTATAACCGTGGGCACTTGGTAACTAACTTAACGTAAATAACACCTCCTAAAAGTACACTTGGCGAGTGCGTATGTTTACGAAGTATTAAACACCCGTTAAATGCTAGCGCTACTAGCCCGAGTGGGGATGTCAAACCCTATGGATCCATATCTAAGATTCGCGTTCACCGGTTCAAAGACCAATGACAAAACGTTACCGAGCTAAGGGAAAGTTTATGCCGTTGTATAACCCACACATATATAAAGTTTAAGTACTCATCCCAAAATAGTTAAAGTAAAAAGGGATGCTATAACTCACAGTGGAAAGTAGTAAAAGTCGATACGCGGGAATAGTAAGCAAGTGGTTGGTCCGAAAGGTCCTCAACCTAAGTCAAAAGTTACTAAGTCGGTAAATCGTTCCCAAAGGTTTAAAAGTATGTAAATTAGGTCTTAAGTACCATCATCATTCATCATTTATCAAAAAGGGTAAAGTAAGTTTCAATTAAGAATAGAGTTTGAAATAAAGGCTGACTTCGTTCAGTCGCCACGACCTCTATACAAACTGAAATGAGGTGAGACCAGTGGCCATGGCTCTGTATATGAGTCCCCTAGAGGATGACCAATTTCAAGAACCAAACTCGTCTTCGTTTGACCGTGGTGACGGTTTAAGTGCGAGTAGGTCAGAAATTTCAGCACAACGTTAATAGGGTCTAGTGACTTTCGGGAGGCCATAGATCCTAAACCGTAACTCGGATTAAGACGAGGTCTAAACGGAAAATCATCTACTCGAACCGAAATAACTGAAAATAAACTTTCCAGTAGCCCAGGTAGTCTGATCAGTTCCAGAAATAGTAAGTAAGGGTGTTCCGGTGGGTTCTTGGTGCTTGATGCTCATCACGGCTCTCATCCTTGATGCGTATAGCTTCAAGTGTACAACTCGTTGATGGGTTTGCATCATATTAACCAAGGTTTGACCATCATAACACTAGTGTAAGTCTAAGATATGTAGCACAACTCACTTAAGAGTTGTATGAAGGTTGATGAACCAAAGTTACATCAAGATCTTAGATCCGACACTTACATGAGTTCTAATAGTAATATTAAGCTACAAACTTGAAAGTAAACTAAATAATCAAGATCTTAAGTTGTAGAACTTAGATCTTAGCTAGATCTTAAATATCCTAGATTAGAAAGTCTAGATCTAGTGTTCTTAAGTTAGATCCTAAGTTATAGAACTTGGATCTTCACTTTAATGAAACCATAAGTTATGAAACTTAGATTTTCAACTAGTAAAATGTATGTAAGCTTGTAAGCTCTTATTTACAACAAAATTAGAAGACCATAAACTATAGAAACTTAGATCTATCATAAGTATATGAAGTTATAACTAGAAAGTTATACTTCCATGTTCTTGAACTCACAAAGTTAACTTTGGTTTCAAGAAATATGAGATCAAGATTAACTAGTAATACTTGACCAAATTAACAACATCAAAACTTTAAAGTACTTATAAAAGAAAAAAATAAACTAAATATACAAGTAAAAGTTCATGGTTGTTCATACTTAGAAAGATTCAAGCCAAGGCTTTGATCTTTAAGAAAGTAAACCTTAAGTTTACAAACATGAACACAAGTATGATAATGAAACTTATGAACTTTAAATCTTTAAAATATTTAAGTGTAGAACCATAAACTAGAAAGTTTAGATTCTTGTTCTTGGTTCTTCATCAAACAAAAGATGAAAGTAACCAAGATTACATGAAGATACAAGTTAGAAAACTTGATCTTTAACAACAACAACAAACAACAAGTAATAAATCAAGAAGAATGATGATGGTTATATTCGGTTTTGGAACAAGAAAAGAAGAAGAAAAAGCTTATTACTTACTAAGTTTTGAGAGAAAAAGATGAGAGAAAGTTGAGAGAAAAGTGTTGTAAGTATGTGTGTGTGTGAAATGAGGAAGTATCACTTGTAAATATGTAACAAAAATAAAAAAAAGGAACTCTCCCACCCATCAAAAGCTTACGGTTTTCATGGCCAAGAAGGGAAGGTCAAGTCTTCAACTTTCATGCATGGGGGAAAAGTGTGAGCTCAAAATAGTATTAAAGTTAAATGGTATGGGAAAGAGGTGTAAGTATGCATGTAACTAGATTCCTCATGTCACTAATTAATCTTGTTTATCATTAAGAAGTTACTAGCATAAAAGTGGGCTCTTAATTAATCCATTAAGAGAAGTAGGGTGAGCTTCCAAGTCCATGTTCATTAATAAAAGGCCCAATTCCAAGTATGTAACAATTAATCAAATAAAGCCCAAGTAATTAACTAGTAACCTTAGTTAATTAAAAATGATTAATAATAAATAATCATGAATGTAAATAATATCCGAAATATTATTCGTGTAAGGTACGTGTGTCACAAAGACAAGTCAGGCCATGAAAAGTTAAATACGGTAACAAGTAACACGTATAAGAACACGTTTATTAAAACACAAGCATTAATAATAAATATTAATAATTAAACGTCGGAAAATCCAGGGTCGTTACATTACCCACCTGTTAAAGAAAATTTCGTCTCGAAATTTTAAGCTGAGGTAGATGGAGGAGTCGGGAAAAGGTGAGGATACTTCTGCATCATTTGATCCTCTCGTTCCCAGGTAAACTCAGGTCCTCGTTTGGCATTCCATCGTACTCGGATGATCGAAATCTTGTTGTGTTTCAAAGTTTTGACCTCACGGTCCATAATTTCGACAGGCTCTTCCACGAAGTGGAGTTTGTCTTCAATTGTAAGTTCCTCCAATGGTATGACATGTTTCGGTTCAGCAAGACACTTCTTCAAATTTGATACATGAAAGGTAGGATGAACTGAGCTCAATTGAGTTGGAAGATCCAAACGGTAAGCAACGGGTCCAACACGCTTCAGGATTTCAAAAGGACCAATGTATCGCGGGTTGATCTTCCCATGTTTTCCAAAACGGATCACACCTTTCCAAGGCGCGACCTTCAACATTACACGGTCACCCACGTTGAATTCGAAGTCCTTACGTTTAAGGTCGGCATAACTCTTTTGATGATCACGGGCCGTCTTGAGTCTCGCCTGAATTTGAACAATCTTCTCAGTTGTTTCATGGACTATCTCGGGTCCGGTGATTTGCGTTTCGCCTACTTCGGCCCAACAAATAGGAGATCGGTACTTGCGGCAATACAACGCTTCAAAAGGTGCGACATTAATACTCGAATGATAACTGTTGTTGTAAGAGAATTCGGCTAGCGGCAAATGCCTTTCCCAAGCCTTTCCGAAATCAATGACACATGCACGCAACATGTCCTCCAAAGTCTAAATCGTTCATTCGCTCTGACCATCGGTCTGTGGGTGATACGCAGACCCATGTCGAGGCGGGTCCCCAAGGCTTCTTGCAAAGAATGCCAAAATCTGGAAGCAAAACGGGGATCGCGATCTGAGATGATCGATAAGTGCACACCATGACGAGATACAACCTCTTTTATGTACAGTTGAGTAAGTCTTTCCATCGTATCCGTTTCCTTCATGGCTAAAAAGTGTGCAGATTTGGTAAGAAGGTCAACGATAACCCGAATGGTATCGTATCCGCCCATCGTCTTTGGTAACTTAGTAATGAAATCCATTGTTATCCTTTCCCACTTTCATTGCGGGATTTCCGGTTTTTGAAGTAACCCAGGAGGCCTCTGATGTTCGGCTTTAACTTTCGAGCAAGTCAAACACTTACCAACATAAGTTGCAACGTCCTTCTTAAGATTAGGCCACCAATACTGTTCCTTGAGATCGTGGTACATTTTACCGGCTCCTGGATGAATCGAATATCTCGACTTGTGGGCTTCATCTAATATAAGGCTCCGTAACTCTCCATAACGAGGTACCCAAATTCTTCGGGCATAGCATCGGAGTCCAGTATCCTTAACTTCAAATCGAGAAACAAGAATGTTGAAGTTTTCATGGGATATATTCTCTTCCTTGATAGCCTCATCTTGGGCTACTCGGATCTGGCTATTGAGGTTTGAATGAATGGTGATGTTCAGTGCCCGAAAACGAAGAGGTTCCATCCTCTCCTTTCAGCTCAAAGCTTCAGCTACGACATTGGCCTTGCCAGGGTGATAACTAAGTTCACAATCATAGTCGTTCAGCGTCTCGATCCATCGACGCTGTCTCATATTCAGTTGCTTCTGATCAAAGATGTGTTGGAGGCTTTTATAATCAGTGAAAATAGTGCTCTTAGTTCCATAAAGGTAGTGTCTCCACAGCTTTAATGCAAAGACAACGGCTCCAAGCTCGAGATCGTGCATTGTGTAATTTCGCTTGTGAATCTTCAGTTGACGAGAGGCATAAGCGATAACCTTTGTTCGTTGCATCAGTACACAACCAAAACCACTTTTCGAAGCATCGCAATAAACGACGAAATCGTCACTGCCTTCAGGAAGTGATAGGTGCGATGGTTAACTTCTTTTTCAAGGTTTGAAATGCTGATTCCTATTCGGGTTCCCAAATGAACTTCTTCCCTTTGTGAGTCAGCGCAGTTAAAGGACGCGCAATCAGAGAGAAACCTTCAATAAATCTTCGGTAGTAACCGGTGAGGCCTAAAAATTGGCGAATATGAGTTGGAGTAGTGGGGGTTTCCCACTTGCTGATAGCTTCGATCTTTGCGGGATCAACTTTGATACCCTGGTCACTCACGACGTGACCCAGAAATTGGACTTCCTTCAACCAAAATTCGCACTTGGAGAATTTTGTATAAAGTTGCTCTTGTCTCAAGAGATCCAACACTAGACGAAGATGTTGTTCATGTTCTTCTTCGCTTTTGGAGTAGATGAGGATATCATCTATGAAGACGATAAAGAACTTATCCAGGTATGGCTTGCAGACACGATTCATGAGATCCATAAACATGGCAGGTGCGTTGGTTAAACCGAATGGCATCACGAGAAATTTATAATGACCATAACGGGTTCTGAATGCAGTCTTCATCATGTCGCTCTCTTTCACCCTCAACTGGTGATAACCGGATCGCAAATCGATCTTAGAGTAAACGCTCAATCCTTGTAGTTGATCAAAAAGATCATCAATTCGGGGAAGAGGATACCGATTCTTGATCGTTAATTCATTGAGTTCACGATAGTCGATACACATACGGAAGGATCCGTCCTTCTTCTTCACAAATAAAACAGGTGCGCCCCAAGGCGAGAAACTTGGTTGGATAAATCCACGGTCTAGCAGTTCTTGTAATTGACTCTGCAACTCTTGCATTTCGGAAGGCGCGAGTCGATAATGTGCGCGACCTACAGGTGCAGCCCCTGGCACTAAATCGATCTGAAACTCCACTGCTCTCGGTGGCGGTAATCCAGGCAATTCCTCTGGAAAGACATCGGAAAATTCGTTCACAATTCGTACGTCATCCACGCTCTTCACCTCAGTTTCTAACGTTTTCACATGTGCTAAAATAGCAATACGTCCTTTCTTCATGATTTTTTGCGCTTTCATGCAACTAATGAGATTCAGTTTCGAGCTACATCTCTCTCCGTAAATAATCAGTGGTTTACCATTTCCGTGCGATATACGAAGAGCTTTATCTCCACAGATAATGTCGGCCCTTATCTTGGTCAACCAGTCCATACCGACAATAACGTCAAAGCTTCCCAATTTAATGGGTATCAAATCAATCTCGAAATCCACACCAGCTATGTTGATAATAGCTCCTCAGCTAATTTGGTCAACTTTCTCAAGTTTTCCATTAGCTACCTCTACAAGCATACTCTCCTTTAAAGAAACTAACGACCAATTTATCTTAGAGCAAAAGTGTCTACATACATAACTTCTATCGGTACCAGTATCAAACAGAACAGAAGCTAATAGATTGTTGATAGTGAATATACCTGTGACCAAGTCGGGGTTCTCACGGGCATCCCTTGCGTTTACATTGAATGCTCTGCCACGCGGTGGTCCTCCGTCCTTTCGCTTGTTGGGACACTCATTTCTGAAGTGGCCCGTCTGTCCGCATTCATAGCACTTTCTCGGTCCCGTGGGGTTCGGCTTCCCAGTCATGGTGGTGATCTTGCAGTCCTTGCCAATATGCCCGGTCCTTTTGCACTTTTCACAGACAACATTACAGTACCCGGTATGGTGCTTGTAGCACCTCTTGCACTGTGGTAGAGTACCCTTATAGTTAGAGTTCTAACTAGGGTTCGAATTGGGGTTCTTCCCATCGTTGTGTCTCTTAGCGGGGGTTTGATCATAGGTTCTCCCTTTGTTGTTGTCCCACTTACGCTTCTCACTGCTAACCCCCGATTCGGATTTTTCCTTTTCCGGTTCATCGCTGATAATTTGGTTCATTAGGGTGTGCGCCATGCGCATTGCTTCCGGGACATTAGCTGGCTTTGAAGAGGTGACATTTCCCTTAATGGTCTTAGGAAGTCCCCACAAATACCTTTCCATACGCTTAAATTCTGGGGTAACCATGGTAGGACACATCAGGGCTAGTTCCAGGTACCTACGATTATAACCATCGAGATCGTTTCCCATAACCTTCAACTGCCAAAACTCAGTTTTCATTTTCTGGATCTCTATCCTAGGGCAATACTCTTCAATCATGGCCCCTTTGAATTCCTCCCATGGGGTAGCATACGCCTCATCAATACCCTTTGCTTGAGCCAGTGTGTTCCACCAGGTTAGTGTGCCGTCTGACAGCGTACACGAGGCATACTTGGTTTTGTTCATCTCTGAGCAGTTACTAACACGGAACACAGATTCTAATTTCTCAAACCACCTAGTGAGACCAACTGGCCCCTCAGTACCACTAAAGTTGTGGGGCTTGCAGCTTTGGAATTCCTTATAAGTACACCCATTACGAATGGGCTGGTTAACTGGTGGAGCTTGGGGGTTCATTTCTGCTAAAGCTGCAGCTACTCGTTCAGTGATCATTTCTTCGATCTGTGCTGCTGTGGGCGTTGATCTTCCGTTGGCCATTGATGTTCTAAAAATTTTTTTTGACTCAAGTCAAAATCTAGTATTCAAATAATAATAATAATACAGTATATGGTTACCAACGTGGAATCAACACATCACATGTTAATTAAGTAACGCAAATAGATTCATATACCACAAAATCATCATACAGTAATGTAAATAAAACACTGTGCAAGAATTAAACAACACAAAGTTCTATTCATTAATAATAAGTTGCATACATCCGCATAGGTTCGTACAATACATAAGTAATACATGAAATTACAAATGAGATTACATAATGAAATCTAATACAAATGTCCTATGGTGATGGTGGGTGTAGGATGTCCATTATGTGGGACATCTGGTCCTCGAGCTCAGTGACCCAAGCACGGAGGATCTCCACTTCCCTCGTCAGTTCCTCGACAGAGGGATATGGTGGGACAGGCGGTGCTGATGGTGCAGGTGGTGCTGGTGGTGCGGTTGGTGCAGACGGTCCGACACTAGAAGTAGATGTTGCGTATCGGAGAGCCTTACGTATGAATGGATCAGCAGGATACGGCACAAGCCGCTTACGGGCGGTAACTCTAGTCCTCAGTCCATGTGCGTTAACGGACGATCTCCCTCCGTTAACCCCAGGAATAACAGTACCGTCGAAACGATACCGCTTCTTCGGCGGGGTAGAGGGTGGATGCACGGGTGCTTCCTCGGGATCCTCGTCGGAATCCTCGTCACTGGAGTCATCATAGGATGAGTCGTCGGATGATGAGTCGTCGGAATCATCTGGGGGTGGCTGCACGGGTGGCTCTGCTCGGCCGGCCATCATCAGTTGGTATCTGAAAGGTGGGATCGGCACGAGACGTCCATCAGGAAGGCGTCGGCACCAATGGTTATGCTCATTACGGGGAAGTTCCACGAGAATCACAGCACCACCAGAATGGTGTTGTGGCTCTGAGGGTCCTGGGACAAGTGGAGCTGGAATCTCCTGCAGGTCCTCGGCTCCGTCTGGGGTGACCACTGGGTCGGGTGCATGGCTACTGGCTTCAGAGGACGAAGCGCCAGAGTCACTGGAGGGTGTCGACGACGGGATCGAGAATCGGCAACCATGGCAGGTGAGGTGGCGGATGAGTCTGAGTCGCTCTCCAAAATGATAACAGGTGGAATATCCGACATCTGAACAAGGAAAAATAACTTTTTCCATGTCAGTAAGTCATAAAGTAAGGACTTATTAGGCAAAGTAACTACGACAGTCTAGATAATCTATAGCGGTAAGTAACATGGCAATAACGACAAGTATCATGCAATCGAAAGCAGGTAATAGCATGCAAAAGTGAAAGCAAGTAACAGTATACGACATATAGCAGTAAAAGTAAGCAGCAGCATGCAGCAAGTTCCGCAGAAACAAGTAAACTAGCAAGTTGTAGATTAGTCCTATTAGTGAATCCTACTCGGTCGGGTCTAGACTCACTAATGCAACCTAATTCCCTACAACCAATGCTCTGATACCAAATGTGATGCCCCATACAAAACCATCGTGTACGATTCATCAACAACAGGATCATTACAAGGTCAAACACTATATGCTGTTTCGAAATAAGTTTGCATTTATGATAAAAGGTGACGTTTTAACCAGCGTCAAATGTTTAACATACGAAAGTATGCTTCTACGAATAGCAAGAAAAAATAATAGTACGTGACCCATAGGTCGTTACAAATACATTGTTTCAAAAATAACATTGTTTGAATGCAAATTAAACGTTTCATGCGGTGACATCTCTAATAAGCGCAACGGCAGTCTACAAAGCATGACAACTACAGCGGAAGCAAGCAAACCTTAAGCACCTGAGAAAAACATGCTTAAAAATGTCAACACAAAGGTTGGTGAGCTATAGTTTAAGTATAATAGTAATGTAAGGTAGGCCACGAGATTTCAGTGCTTCAATAGCGTTTCAAAACAGTATAAAAAGTATATGTATAACCGTGGGCACTTGGTAACTAACTTAACGTAAATAACACCCCCTAAAAGTACACTTGGCGAGTGCGTATGTTTACGAAGTATTAAACACCCGTTAAATGCTAGCGCTACTAGCCCGAGTGGGGATGTCAAACCATATGGATCCATATCTAAGATTCGCGTTCACCGGTTCAAAGACCAATGACTAAACGTTACCGAGCTAAGGGGAAAGTTTATGCCGTTGTATAACCCACACATATATAAAGTTTAAGTACTCGTGCCTAGTATGTAAAACATAAAATGCGCATGTATTCTCAGTCCCAAAATAGTTAAAGTAAAAAAGGGATGCTATAACTCACAGTGGAAAGTAGTAAAAGTCGATACGCGGGAATAGTAAGCAAGTGGTTGGTTCGAAAGGTCCTCAACCTAAGTCAAAAGTTACTAAGTTAGTAAATCGTTCCCAAAGGTTTAAAAGTATGTAAATTAGGTCTTAAGTACCATCATCATTCATCATTTATCAAAAAGGGTAAAGTAAGTTTCAATTAAGAATAGAGTTTGAAATAAAGGCTGATTTCTTTCAGTCGCCACGACCTCTATACAAACTGAAATGAGGTGAGACCAGTGGCCATGGCTCCGTATATGAGTCCCCTAGAGGTTGACCAATTTCCAGAACCAAAATCATCTTCGTTTGACTGTGGTGATGGTTTAAGTGCGAGTAGGTCAGAAATTTCAGCACAACGTTAATAGGGTGTAGTGACTTTCGGGAGGCCATAGATCCTAAAACGTAACTCGGATTAAGACGAGGTCTAAACAAAAAATCATCTACTCGAACCGAACTAACTGAAAATAAAATTTCCAGTAGCCCAGGTAGTTTGATCAGTTCCAGAAACTGTAAGTAAGTGTGTTCCGGTGGGTTCTTGGTGCTTGATGCTCATCATGACTCTCATCCTTCATGCGTATAGCTTCAAGTGTACAACTCGTTGATGGGTTTGCATCATCTTAACCAAGGTTTGACCATCATAACATTATTGTAAGTCTAAGATATGTAGCACAACTCACTTAAGAGTTGTATGGAGGTTGATGAACCAAAGTTACATCAAGATCTTAGATCCGACACTTACATGAGTTCTAATAGTAATATTAAGCTACAAACTTGAAAGTAAACTAAATAATCAAGATCTTAAGTTGTAGAACTTAGATCTTAGCTAGATCTTAAAGATCCTAGACTAGAAAGTCTAGATATGGTGTTCTTAAGTTAGATCCTAAGTTATAGAACTTGGATCTTCACTTTAATGAAACCATAAGTTATGAAACTTAGATTTTCAACTAGTAAAATGTATGTAAGCTTGTAAGCTCTTATTTACAACAAAATTAGAAGACCATAAGCTATAGAAACTTAGATCTATCATAAGTATATGAAGTTATAACTAGAAAGTTATACTTCCATGTTCTTGAACTCACAAAGTTAACTTTGGTTTCAAGAAATATGAGATCAAGATTAACTAGTAATACTTGACCAAATTAACAACATCAAAACTTTAAAGTACTTATAAAAGAAAGAAATAAAATAAATATACAAGTAAAAGTTCATGGTTGTTCATACTTAGAAAGATTCAAGCCAAGGCTTTGATCTTTAAGAAAGTAAACCTTAAGTTTACAAACATGAACACAAGTATGATAATGAAACTTATGAACTTTAAATCCTTAAAACATTTAAGTGTAGAACCATAAACTAGAAAGTTTAGATTCTTGTTCTTGGTTCTTCATCAAATAAAAGATGAAAGTAACTAAGATTACATGAAGATACAAGTTAGAAAACTTGATCTTTAACAACAACAACAAACAACAAGTAATAGATCAAGAAGAATGATGATGGTTATATCCAGTTTTGGAACAAGAAAAGGAGAAGAAAAAGTTATTACTTACTAAGTTTTGAGAGAAAAAGATGAGAGAAAGTTGAGAGAAAAGTGTTGTAACTATGTGTGTTTGTGAAATGAGGAAGTATCACTTGTAAATATGTAACAAAAAAAAAAAAAAAAGGAACTCTCCCACCCATCAAAAGCTTACGGTTTTTATGGCCAAGAAGGGAAGGTCAAGTCTTCAACTGCCATGCATGGGGGAAAGGTGTGAGCTCAAAATAGTATTAAAGTTAAATGGTATGGGAAAGAGGTGTAAGTATGCATGTAACTAGATTCTTCATGTCACTAATTAATCTTGTTTATCATTAAGAAGTTACTAGCATAAAAGTGGGCTCTTAATTAATCCATTAAGAGAAGTAGGGTGGGCTTCCAAGTCCATGTTCATTAATAAAAGGCCCAATTCGAAGTATGTAACAATTAATCAAATAAAGCCCAAGTAATTAACTAGTAACCTTAGTTAATTAAAAATGATTAATAATAAATAATCATGAATGTAAATAATATCTGAAATATTATTCGTGTAAGGGTACGTGTGTCACAAAGACAAGTCGGGCTATGAAAAGTTAAATACGGTAACAAGTAACACGTATAAGAACACGTTTATTAATACACAAGCATTAATAATAAATATTAATAATTAAACGTTGGAAAATCCAGGGTCGTTACAAGCAATGACTTCCCAATTTGCAGCCGCTGTACTTAATTTCTCGATTTCTCTATCAAGATTACCGAAAGTCTTTTGATTCCAATCCCTCAAAGCTAATTTGACATTCCTTAATTTTTTCGAACATTACAATCCAAGCGCCTGCCTTCAATAGTCTGATTCTAACTTTCATTGATTATCTTGGTCGAGTCCTCCGAATCAAGCCATTCATCAAAAACTTTCGTTGGTTTTGGGCTGAAATTAATGGCCATGTCCCGTAAGACAATGGGACAATGGTCAGAGATCTTCCATTCCAAAGCCAATACCTAGAGTTCATCTCAAGAATCACTGAATTTCTCTGATATAAAAATTCTATCAAGTTTGCTGAATTTAATCCTGTTGTCACAAATTCTAGTGAACCTCTTTCCACCCATAGGAACCTTGATCAACTTTGAACGATCTATGAAATTTTTAAACCAATCTGCTCTTTTCTCTATGAACTCACAATTTTGCCTTTTGGAGCTATCTCGTGCCTCGTTAAAAGTACCCATCCGGTATCATAGGTACCTACAAACGTTTCAAGGCTCGACCACATTTTTTGTTTATTAGCGTCTGTGTGAGGACCATAAATATTAACAATAACAGACTCCACACCCTTTTCCTTCCATATACCCTTGATAGCAATAAAAAACTCGTCTATTGAAGACCTTTTGGCAACGAATTCATTAGTATCCCAAACCAGCAACACCCCCCGGATTTACCTACTTTTTCCTTTTGTATAAAAATCAAAATCGGTTGACCCCCATATTATGTTTACACAATTTCTATCAACACGATTACATTTGGTTTCATGCAATGCTACGATTGAGGGTTTTTCATGAGCTAAAAGAGATTTACAGTCACTGATAGTGTTCCAAATGAACATATATTTAGTAGCAATATCGTTCCAATATGTAAAGTTTTTAAATGTAATTTCCTTATTTTTAGTTGTAATAGTTAAATAAATAAGTGCGAAGACGAAAGACGCAAATCGCTCGAAAATGAAGATTTAAAGACAAAAACGAAGATTTGAAAGACCAAAACGTCCAAAAAGCTCAAATGTACAAGATACAATTCAAAAGGTTCAATTTATTGATGAAGAACGTCTAAAAATGACAAGAGTACAAGTTACAAAACGCAAAGTACAAGATATAAAATTGTACGAAAGGACGTTCGAAAATCCGGAACCGAGGCATGAACCAACTTTCAGCGCTCGACGCAACGGTGTAAAAATTACGAGTCAACTATGCACAAGAATAAAATATAATATTTAAATAATTCATAATAAGAATAATATTAAATAATAAAAAGTTGTTAATTGAGCATAGTTCAGGGGTCGTAAATGAAAATTTCAATTCCAATTTACCTATAAAAAGCGACGATGTATTACGATGAAAGAAGAAGATATTTTTTCGATCTTTTTTTCTTTCTATCTTTTTTCTTATTTTTCTATATCAAATATCAATATCTATATTTATAATTCTCTATCATAATGTTAATGTAATCAGATATAACAATAATCTTAATTTTAATTTTAAATTATGATAATAATAAGATTTATGATAGAGATCGTTTGAGTGTGTAAGTCGAAATTCTGTCCGTGTAACGCTACGCTATTTTTAATCATTGTAAGTTATGTTCAACCTTTTTACATTAATGTCTCGTAGCTAAGTCGTTATTATGCTTATTTAAAATGAAGTAATCATGATGTTGGGCTAATTACTAAAATTGGGTAATTGGGCTTTGTACCATAATTGGGGTTTGAACAAAAGAACGACACTTGTGGAAATTGAACTATGGGCTATTAATAGATGGGGGGTATTGTCTAATTGAGTGACAACTCATTGGAGTCTGTCGAACCTATCTTCAAATTAATTAACCTAATAATTAATAATGATTATGGTTGTCCTATTTAGTGATGTTCATATGGAATCTGTTATAATCATTTAATTAATCAATTGGGTTGGGTAATTGATTATTCATTCTGATCAAGTGGATGAATTAATATTCATAAACTAATTAAAACAGGGGTGGATTACATACAGTGATAACTGGTGTAATTGTTGACAGAAGTGATAACTGCGTCACAGTTTAAATCCTTAATCAGTTGGAATATTTGACTTCGGGTATAAGGGTAATTTGACGAGGATACTCGCACTTTATATTTATGACCGATGGACTATTATGGACAAAAACCAGATAGACGTATCAAATAAACCAGGACAAAGGACAATTAACCCATGGTAATAAATTAAAATCAACACGTCAAACATCATGATTACGGAAGTTTAAATAAGCATAATTCTTTTATTATATTTCTCATCGTATCTTTATTTACTGTCATTTTATTACTCGCAATTTTATTTTCTGTCATTTTATTTATCGCAATTTATTTTACGCACTTTAATTTTTGTCATTTATTTTTACGCTTAAAATCGACAAACCGGTCATTAAACGGTAAAACCCCCATTTTATAATAATACTACTACTTATTTATATATATATTTTTACAAATAAACTTAATAATATAGCGTTAACTTCACCAGCTCCCTGTGGAACGAACCGGACTTACTAAAAACTACACTACTCTACGATTAGGTACACTGCCTATAGTGTTGTAGCAAGGTTTAAGTATATCCATTCTATAAATAAATAAATATCTTGTGTAAAATTGTATCGTATTTAATAGTATTTTCTGCGTAAAATATAAGCTATTTTATATACACCTCGTTCATCATCAAGTTTTTGGCGCCGCTGCCGGGGAGCGCTAAAACGCTATATTTTTAATTATAATAATATTGAAATAGAATATAATAATATAATAATATTGAAATAGAATATAATAATATAAAAATATTTAAGAATCTTTACGTAAATTTTAAAAAAAAAAAAGTCGTATTTATTAAATACTTCAGGGGTATATTATGTAACTTATAATTAATAATTGCTATCATGTCGCTTTCATGTGAATAGTAAATTAATTAATTTATTTTCATTTACTATTCATGAATAGTAAATGAATTAAAAAAAAAAGTTTTAAAAAAAAATTATAATTATAAAAAAATTATTAATTTGTAAAAAAAAATCGTTTTTAAAAAAAAAAAAAAAAAATCGTTTTAAAAAAAAAAAAAAAAAAAAATTTCGTTTTTAAAAAAAAAAAAAAAAAAAAAAAAAAAAATCGTTTTTTTTAAAAAAAAAAAAAAAAATCGTTTTTAAAAAAAAAAATTTGTAAAAAAAAAAAAAAAAAATCGTTTTTTTTTAAAATTTAAAAAAAAAACGAAAAAAAAAAAAAAAAAAAAAAAAAAAAAAAAAAAAAAAACGTAAAAAAAAAAACGTAAAAAAAAAAAAAAAAAAAAAAAAAAAACGTAAAAAAAAAAAAAAAAAAAAAAAAAATTATTAAAAAAAAAAATATATATATTTTAAAATTTTGTCTATAAAAAAAAATGTTTTTTTAGTTTTATTACCTTTAGATTTTTAGGCTATAGTCGCAACTTTTAGTATTAAGTTTAGTTTTGCCATAGTTATTTTTACTTCTAGAATTTTTAGGCTTTGCCGTAAAATCCCTTAAGTGCTTATTCCTTAGACTAAGTTTTAGGTGCTTTAGAATTTTACGACGCCGTATTTCGCACTACTTTCTTATTTTTATTTTTCGACGCCTATTTTTCGACCTTTTATTTTTCGACATTTTTCGACGTGCAATCTATTTCTTTCTTATTTCTCGCCATTCTAGTTTTTAGGACTTAGAATTTTTTTTCTACTTCTTCTCTAAATTTCTTAAAATTACGAAAATTTATTTTAAGTGGTTAAATTGATAGACATCAAAATTTTCTGGTTCGTAGTAATAGTTGGATTTGTACGTGGACCGGGTTATTGGAGCCAAACAGTCCTCAATTATATTGAGACCAAACGAATCCTGCCCCTCTGCTGCATCTTTTGGCTATTCGAAACGTGGGCAAAATCAGAAAAGTCTATTGGTTGGATAACTTATTATAATTTTTCTTTCCTTTTTAAAAACTAATAGGATATTCAGTGAATGCACCGAGCAAGACGTTCGCCGCCGGTCATACGTTCACCACCTGTAACTCGATCAAGACATCGTTTAACGAATATCGCCGCCGTTGATTTTTCTTTAGAATCGTCATCAAGTCGACCAAATCCTCAAACTCAAATTTCCGATAATCCAGTTTTTGAAACAAACCTCACAATTGAGAATCCGGAGAATATTCAGGAACGGTTTGTAGATCCCGAACCATTAAACTTTCCTCCGGAACCACCAATCATTCAAACAGAGATTGTTGAGGAAATAAACCATTAAATCAGAATCCTCTAGTGATTCGGATACAACAAATCCAATCATGGAAAATCTAGAACCTCTAAGTATGGAAGAACGAATGAGAGCTAAGCGCACTGGCCAAGGTCACGCCATTATTAAACCAGAAGTTAATGCTCCAGATTATGAAATTAAAGGACAAATTCTACACATGGTAACTAATCAGTGCCAATATAGTGGTACGCCGAATGAAGACCCAAACGAACACCTTCGTACGTTTAAAAGAATTTGTACACTATTCAAAATCCGAGAAGTGGAGGATGAACAGATCTATCTCATGTTGTTTCCCTGGACTTTAAAGGGAGAAGCCAAAGATTGGTTAGAATCGTTACCTGAAGGGGCGATTGACACATGGGATGTTTTAGTTGAGAAATTTCTTAAAAGATTCTTTCCGGCATCTAAAGCCGTGAGACTTCAAGGAGAAATTGTTACGTTCGCGCAAAATCCAAATGAAACATTATATGAGGCGTGGACAAGATTCGGAAGGATGTTGAGAGGATGTCCTCAACACGGATTAGATACTTTTCAAATAGTACAAATCTTCTATAAAGGCGTAGACATCGCCACACGAAAAGACATCGACATAACCGCTGGTGGTTCCATCATGAAGAAAACCGCAACTGAAGCTTACAAAATTATTGATAACACAGCCTCCCACTCGCATGAGTGGCACCAAGAAAAAGATATCTTTCGATCATCTAAAGCGGCTAGAGCCGATTCTAGCCCTGACTTTGATTCCGTTTCCGCAAAAATAGATGCTTTCGAAAGACGAATGGAAAAGATGAATAAAGATATTCACGCAATACGAATCAGTTGTGAGCAATGCGGTGGACCACACTTATTGAAAGATTGTCACATTGAACCAACGATGGAACAACGAGAGAATGTTTCCTATATGAACCAAAGGCCGGGAAATAATTATCAAAATAATTATCAACCGCCAAGGCTAAACTTAAATCGAAATCAAAATATTCTTTACAATCCAAAAGGACCCGAAAATAACTGGTATAACCAACAAGGTCCGAATAACCAACCAACTCAAAACAACACTTTCAATCAACAAAGACCTAGCTTGTATAAACCACCACAACAACCCGAAGAGAAAAAGCCAAATCTAGAAGAAATGATGGCAAAGCTGATTGAATCTCAAACACAATTCATTACATCTCAAACCCAAACGAACGAGAGGTTTGATCAGTCATTAAGAACTCAACAAGCTTCCATTTTGAATCTTGAAAAACACGTAGGTACTCTTGCTAGCATGATGAGTGAGAGGGAACAAGGAAAGTTACCGAGTAATACTGAAGTAAATACTCGGAATGAGAATGTTAATATGGTTTCAACGAATTCTGAAAAACCAGGACCAGAAGATGGGAAGGTTTTAGATGAGAGTAACAATGAAGAAGTTACACCACCACCACCCGAGTATGTAAAGCCAGTGGTGGCACCATACAAACCACCCATCCCGTTTCCAAGAAAAGGAGTTGAGTATGAGCAAGTGATAGGTAATAAAGATTGTGATACCTCTGGAAAGAAGAAGAAGAAAAAGAATAAGAAAGTGCAAGAAACAAAAGCCGTAAATATAAACCCGGTGAAGACAGTTCCACCAAAACCTCCACCTAGGGTAGGTGATCCGGGTGAATTTATTGTTCCTTGTCTACTTAGTGATTGTGTCATGTATGATGCACTAGCAGATTTAGGTGCGAGTGTAAGTGTTATGCCTCTTTCATTATATAAAAGATTAGGTGTAGGTAAGTTAAGTCCAACGGATATGAGTGTTCGACTCTTTGATCAAACCATTAAGCACCCAGTTGGAATTGCTGACAACCTACCCATTCAAGTAGGTAATTTAACCTTTCTAGTCGAATTCATTGTCATTGACATAGAAGAGGACCCAAACGTTCCTCTAATTTTAGGTCGACCATTCTTAGCGTCCACCGGGGCGTTATTTGATGTAGGAAATGGAAGAATGACACTTAAAAGTGGTGACAAATCGATCACCTTTATGATTCGAAAGACTAAATCTCCACCAACCAAAACCGTTGAACCAGTAAAAACAATTGGTAAGAACCATGTGGTTTTACCAACTCCAACGGTAGTGCTTAATAATAATAAAACGCCTAAGTGTGGGGAAAATGAAGTAACACCTAATGATGACTTGATAATAAAGAACCCCGTTGTTGATACGAAATTAAATGACCCCGTTATTAATAGTTCAATGAAGAAACTTATTAAACGGATTCGCGATGCTAGAACCAAGGGGAACTTTAAGTTATGTAACCGGTTAGTATCCAATCTATCACCTAAAGAAAAGGAGAAACTAGTTGAAATTGTGGATATTACACAGGAATCCGACCAATGGCTTAAAGAAAAAGTCACGGATATGCAAGTTGATTATGGACCAAGAGAAATTAACGATGAAGTTAATCACAATTTCGACACCACATCTACCTAAGTGTGAGGAGATTCAAATATTCTAAAAAGAAAATGCTGTTTGTAGTTAGTTGTTCTGTTCTCGTATAGTTCCGAGAATGGAATTCGATTGGTCTTTTCCGCTAGCAGACACTAAAGAACTAGTTTTCTCCCCCCATTCTGAATTTTTGTTTTTTTTTAGGAAATTAATATGCTTTTAAGTTTTGTGTGATATTTAAAAACAAAATTTACTTTAATTCATTAAGTTGAAAAAATGATTTCTAAAATTCGTCGTAAGTTGAAGACTAGGTCATTAAGCCGAAATTACTTTACCCGAGGGCGGGGCGACAAATTTTGTTATCATTATTTTTAATTTTATTGATTTAAAGTATGCCAAAAATATTATACTTTATAAATTTTTGAAAAGTGGGGTTATAAACCAAACTTCAAAAATATATATGTATATATGTTTGTATTTTATGTTATGTACACAACAGGGTAAAACAGCGCACTTTCAAAGACTGTCATTAAGTTCAACAAAAAGCTACTAATTTTGATGACAAGGCGCAAAATATCAAATGTGATGTAAAATAATATGCTTACAAACTGGGTATTTTTAATCACTTTTCTACACTAATCACCCTCATGAATTTATAATTATAGTCTGATTTCATGCAAATGAGGGCATTGTATGATCTCAAGTGTGGGGAAGGGTTATAAATTCTCTCGGGTTTACACTTAGTTTATTTGCCAAATTTTGTGAAAATTTGAAAAATTTTCAATTAAATGAACTCAAAATCATGTTTATACATATTTATGAACGATGAAAACTAGGTGATAATACCGAAATTATCGTTACCTCGAAAAGGACATAAATTGAGAAACACCCTAAAACGCTTGAATTCATTTAAAATGAAATAGAAGAAAATAAAAAGGCAAAGAAAGAAACTAAGTGTGGGAAGAATGTACCAAGTTATTCAATTTAAAACATATATCACATATTTTTGTACAAGATTATTGCAGGTACTTTTGCTTTGGACGATACTAATCAGTTTTACCCGGTTTACTGTAATACATTTGAAACAAAGATGGATCTACACGATGAATCAATTCCATCATTAAAAGGAAGTAAAGTCTTCCGAAAAAGACACGCGCTTCTTGATTTAGGTCATGAAGTTGTCGTCCAGACCAGCTGTAGGTTGACGAAAAATCTAGAAAAGTCATCTCTAAAATCAGCAGGAAATCCACGGACCTCAGCATCAAACAGGGTCGCCAAGTGGTCAGATTTATCCTAACCATGAGAAGGATTTATCTCGTACAATGGGGAGGCACCGTGCAAATTAGCTTGATAAGACTAATGAATCAGATCCCCAGAAAAGGATAATCTCCTTAAAGATTAAAAATCAGCTTTTAAGACTGATATTACTCAATCCTTGAGATTGACCTTAAAGATTGAGAATTCAAACTCATGGAATTCAATGATATCTAAACTTGAGCTTGAACGAGAAAATATTTTGATCAAATTATAAACCGATTTGTTTTCTGAAAACCCATTTTCAATGCGTTCATTACCATTGAACGTAAAATCCTAGGAATTCATCTGGAATTCATTAGGTCACCTGAACCAAATCGGGTGTCAACCGTAAGAACGGTGGTTGCATAGCATGGTCGGAGACATGACCTTGTGCCAGACCGAAAAATCATAGGATGATCTTTACTATCGCTCCTACCAAGGATAGTTCTAGCATCCGACACGTTAAAAGACCATAATCATCTGCATGTCACGGGACATTGCCTTAACAGTTTCTTGTTCATCGCTTTCCTTTACAACCGGACGGTAGTTTACCGAAAGGTAATATACGGAACAAGTAAACTGGATGTGTGCTTTCCGATACCGGGATAGCAGTGGATTACACGAGCCTAAAAGTTTTAGCCAAAATATTGATCCACAAATATATTTTGCAAAACCAATGATGGATCAAATCAGAAAACTTGTCTAGGGTAAAATCTAGCTTGAATTTTTAAAAGATCAAATGTTTTCATAAAGATCCAATTTCCTAAAGGATCTACATTTTTATAGTCATGTGGGACTGTAAACCACCTTTCAAATGTGCACTTTGCTTTGGAAA
Organism: Rutidosis leptorrhynchoides; assembly: GCF_046630445.1. Classification (NCBI taxonomy): domain Eukaryota; kingdom Viridiplantae; phylum Streptophyta; class Magnoliopsida; order Asterales; family Asteraceae; genus Rutidosis; species Rutidosis leptorrhynchoides. The sequence goes on from NC_092340.1 coordinate 55,132,117, forward strand.
CCGAAAGTAAATCGGCTATTTGATTGCAAGTGTCGTTGACCTAAACCCGAGGCAACTGTGGATGACACACCCACCTTTAACCATCATTACTGTCATTGTTTATACCGCTATATCAAAATCACTGATGTACAAAATGTGATGAATAAAAAAGTGATTCATGTATGTTTTTATTTCAAGTTCTGTATTGCTTGAGGACAAGCAACGCTCAAGTGTGGGGATATTTGATAGTGTTCCAAATGAACATATATTTAGTAGCAATATCGTTCCAATATGTAAAGTTTTTAAATGTAATTTCCTTATTTTTAGTTGTAATAGTTAAATAAATAAGTGCGAAGACGAAAGACGCAAATCGCTCGAAAATGAAGATTTAAAGACAAAAACGAAGATTTGAAAGACCAAAACGTCCAAAAAGCTCAAATGTACAAGATACAATTCAAAAGGTTCAATTTATTGATGAAGAACGTCTAAAAATGACAAGAGTACAAGTTACAAAACGCAAAGTACAAGATATAAAATTGTACGAAAGGACGTTCGAAAATCCGGAACCGAGGCATGAACCAACTTTCAGCGCTCGACGCAACGGTGTAAAAATTACGAGTCAACTATGCACAAGAATAAAATATAATATTTAAATAATTCATAATAAGAATAATATTAAATAATAAAAAGTTGTTAATTGAGCATAGTTCAGGGGTCGTAAATGAAAATTTCAATTCCAATTTACCTATAAAAAGCGACGATGTATTACGATGAAAGAAGAAGATATTTTTTCGATCTTTTTTTCTTTCTATCTTTTTTCTTATTTTTCTATATCAAATATCAATATCTATATTTATAATTCTCTATCATAATGTTAATGTAATCAGATATAACAATAATCTTAATTTTAATTTTAAATTATGATAATAATAAGATTTATGATAGAGATCGTTTGAGTGTGTAAGTCGAAATTCTGTCCGTGTAACGCTACGCTATTTTTAATCATTGTAAGTTATGTTCAACCTTTTTACATTAATGTCTCGTAGCTAAGTCGTTATTATGCTTATTTAAAATGAAGTAATCATGATGTTGGGCTAATTACTAAAATTGGGTAATTGGGCTTTGTACCATAATTGGGGTTTGAACAAAAGAACGACACTTGTGGAAATTGAACTATGGGCTATTAATAGATGGGGGGTATTGTCTAATTGAGTGACAACTCATTGGAGTCTGTCGAACCTATCTTCAAATTAATTAACCTAATAATTAATAATGATTATGGTTGTCCTATTTAGTGATGTTCATATGGAATCTGTTATAATCATTTAATTAATCAATTGGGTTGGGTAATTGATTATTCATTCTGATCAAGTGGATGAATTAATATTCATAAACTAATTAAAACAGGGGTGGATTACATACAGTGATAACTGGTGTAATTGTTGACAGAAGTGATAACTGCGTCACAGTTTAAATCCTTAATCAGTTGGAATATTTGACTTCGGGTATAAGGGTAATTTGACGAGGATACTCGCACTTTATATTTATGACCGATGGACTATTATGGACAAAAACCAGATAGACGTATCAAATAAACCAGGACAAAGGACAATTAACCCATGGTAATAAATTAAAATCAACACGTCAAACATCATGATTACGGAAGTTTAAATAAGCATAATTCTTTTATTATATTTCTCATCGTATCTTTATTTACTGTCATTTTATTACTCGCAATTTTATTTTCTGTCATTTTATTTATCGCAATTTATTTTACGCACTTTAATTTTTGTCATTTATTTTTACGCTTAAAATCGACAAACCGGTCATTAAACGGTAAAACCCCCATTTTATAATAATACTACTACTTATTTATATATATATTTTTACAAATAAACTTAATAATATAGCGTTAACTTCACCAGCTCCCTGTGGAACGAACCGGACTTACTAAAAACTACACTACTCTACGATTAGGTACACTGCCTATAGTGTTGTAGCAAGGTTTAAGTATATCCATTCTATAAATAAATAAATATCTTGTGTAAAATTGTATCGTATTTAATAGTATTTTCTGCGTAAAATATAAGCTATTTTATATACACCTCGTTCATCATCAGTCACCTAGTTTACTAACCCTACCCGACCCGAATCCACGAATATCAAAGGAAAGAATCTTCATAATTAAATACCAAATAAAGCGAGTGATAAGAGAACAGAAAGGTCAGACCTCTCCATTTTCCCAATTGAGTCCAAGCTGATTAGCAAAATCTTCAATATGAACACTTATTTCCGAACAGTCTGCATTATCACCTCCGCACCCAGAAAGTTGGTGAGACTTAGGTTTATTACTTCCGTTTCTTTTTGTTTTGCGGCCCTCTCTTGAAATCATTCGATCAGGTTTTTGGCAACTTGAATTGGATTTCTCTTTCATATGTTTGGATATGGCAAGGCAGTTTTCCCTCATTATCTTTGAAGAAGCTCGCCAATTACCCACACTACGCCATAGATCCCTATCACCTTTTTCGTTCGATGTGGCTTTCTTGTGAATAGGAATCTCAATGTTTACGCCATCTTCACATACTCCAGCAATTATTGGCTCGTCATCTGCTACAGAAAGGGATTCCAAGGTATCTCCTTGATTTAGTCTCGATTTACCCTTTAACTTATTTTTTGTCGACCAGTGTTTTTTCATGGACTCATGATCATTGGATAAATCCTCAGGCCTAGTCTCTTAACTTGTGTGAAGTCCGGCTTCATTGAAATTTTAGGCCTCACTATCCTTTGGCCCATTAACTCGAGAAGGCCCATCAGTTAAATTTCCCTTTTCAATTTCAATTGGTGTATTATTGCTTTCCAGATTGGACTCACGGTTTTTGCAACTTATTGGGCTTTAGCCCATTATCATTTACCATGTTAGGGTTGGAGTTGTCTCGAGATACACCCCCACACTCATCAGGTTCTCTGACATAGACTTTTGGGTTATCCATGCACTCTTGATTTTCTTTTTTCCCCCATCATTTACCTTGGAAGTGTAAGAGCTGCTGACATATTCATCATTACTTTTATCCTGCTCGTGATTTCCCTTGTAACCGGAGTAGTTTCCCATACAACCGAAGTTTTTGTCTTCCACCGTCCTTTCCGGGAACATCTTTCTAGCCAAAATATGTTCATGATCTCATCAGTATTGAAGTTTGAATTCTTCTCATCAGACCCACAATCATCATCAACCCACTCACTAATGTTGGAATCTTTCAAATCAATTTCTATAATATCCCCTACTTCTTCAATCGCCTTAACATAGAAAATACTTGAACCAGCCAGTAAGTTGATGATTTCATTGATTAGTTTTGTACCCCATACTTTCACCAAAACTCTACCAGATATTAGGTTTTGATTACCCATTAGTGAACAGTTATTCATTTCGTAAAATTGACCTTACCATTGAGCGATCTTACGGAATGTATTTTCAGTCGAAAATCTTACCGGAACACCCATAATACTTACCCAAGTAAGACGTCCTGTAGGTTTAAATGGACTGTTCCCCATTCCGATGTTACTCAGCCAGTTTTTTATGGGGTGTTTTTCTTGGTGCAGGATGTCTGTTGCCGTTTTGTTGTCTTCGAAGATTAACATCATATCCATACCTCCCAAATATTTAAGTTCAAAGTTTGAGAGGCCTTCAGCATCACATAGTGATCTAAAATTCTCTAGGTGTAAGCTTTGATACTTCACCAATTAAAGCTCTTTCCAAAATACTAGTGTTATCTTCTTCAATGGATATGTTCACTGTACGTTCATGTTAGAAAGCGATGTGTGTATTATTTCTAATTGAATCAAATGTACATAGATCAAGACCATTTATAGACTAAACCCTAGCAATGACTAATGGGCCAAGCCCAAACACTAGAAATACATGGGCTAACAAATAACTAGTCTAACATCCCCCAGCAGTTGGAATGGGAGTACTCCGGACGCTCAAACTGGATCGGAACTCGTCAAACAGAGCAAACGGTAGACCTTTGTTGAAGATGTTGACAAACTGATATCTGGATGGAACATGCAAAACCCGAACCTGTCCCTGAGCGACCAGGTCGTGAACAAAGTGAATATCGATCTCAATATGTTTAGTCCGTTGATGTTGAACCGGGTTAGAGGAGAGATAAACAGAGCTAACATTATCACAGTAGACCAAAGTAGCTGAGATGACAGGACAGTGAAGCTCACGCAGAAGGTTACGAATCCAACAAGTCTCAGCAACTGCATTAGCAACCCCGCGGTATTCTGCTTCGGCACTGGAGTGGGAGGGCGTTAGTTGCCGCTTAGAGGACCACAAAAGAAGATTGTTACCTAGAAAAACACAATAAGCAGAGATAGAGCATCTGATGGTGGGGTAACCGGCCCAATCAGCATTAGAGTAAGCGACTAATGTAGTAGGAGAAGATGCATAGAGCTGTAGTCCAAGATCAGTAGTCCCCTGAATGTATCTAAGGATCCGTTTGAGAGCATGTAGGTGTTGCTCTCGAGGATCATGCATGAAGAGAAAAATCTGCTGCACAGCATAAGAGATATCCGGATGAGTAAATGTGAGGTACTGTAATGCTCTTGCAAGGCTCCGATAAAGAGTTGGATCCTTCACTGGAGGGCCATGAGTAGTAAGTTTGGAGCCTGGTTCGACCAGGGTCCTACAAGGATGACAAATGGTCATATCAGCCCGCTGAATGATCTCTGTAGCATATTGTTTTTGTGACAAGAACAATCCAGAGGTGGTGCGATTGGCGGAGATTCCAAGAAAGTAGTTCAATGGACCTAAGTCAGTTATAGCAAATTCCTTATGTAAGGAGGTAATGATCCGCTGAAGTAGACATGTAGAGGAAGTAGTCAACACGATATCATCAACATACAAAAGCAGGTAGGCTGTATCCGGTCCCTGACGATAAATAAAAAGGGAAGTGTCACAACGACTGTGATGAAAACCAATCTGCTGAGCATATCCTGCGAACCGCTGAAACCATGCACGAGGAGCCTGTTTTAGGCTGTATAGCGATTTCTGCAGCAAGCAGACATGATCTGGGTACTGAGGATCCCGAAACCCAGGGGGCTAGTACATATATACAGTCTCAGAAAGCTGACCGTGGAGAAAGGCATTCTTGACATCTAGCTGATGAACATGCCAATGCCTAGAGACCTCCAAACTAAGAACAGTGCGAATCGTGATCGGTTTGACAACCAGGCTAAAAGTCTCATCACAATCAATGCCAACCTGCTGGCTGCGACCGTTAGCAATGATCCGAGCCTTATACCTGCTCAAATTACCATCTGCATTAAACTTGTGCTTAAACAACCTCATGGAGCGAACTATGTTCGTGTCCGATGGGCGAGGCACAAGTCTCCAAGTACTGTTGTTATCTAAAGCATTATATTCATCAGTCATAGCTTGTTTCCAATTATGGTAGTTAAGGGCTTCAGGGTAAGTGCGAGGAATAGGAGAAATGACATATGTGTGAATATTAAGACATTGCACGAGTTTAGTGGTGCCAAGACGGGTACATGTGATCATGAGATGTGTGTATTATTTCTGATTGAATCAAATGTACATAGATCATGACCATTTATAGACTAAACCCTAGAAATGACTAATGGGCCAAGCCCAAACACTAGAAAGACATGAGGTAACAAATAACTAGTCTAACAGTTCATTGGGTTCTCCTACAGTTTGAATGGGGTCACATTTGTTTTATTTAGTACAGTTTTCCTCAAGTCTTCATCCATATTCCGGTTACGTACCACATCACATAATTGATGTCCGTCTCTGAAGGATTGTGGTTTTTATTTTCTTATTTTTTTTAACTTTTCTCGGTTTGTCATAATTAAATTCACCTTCGATCCCCACAGACGCCCACAACCAAAAGTATAATATGTTAGAGTATAGATTAGAATCAAGCCCGGTCCAATTGTGGGTTTAGGGTTTCCTGGGTTTTATGTACTCTATATATAGCATCAAATGTAATGAATAAGGATATGGGGTTTACATTCTATAACATGGTATCAGAAGGTTACGATCCTGGTTGAACTGCCTTATATCGCATCCCTTTTGGTGGTCGATCACCACCTCCACTGTTATAACCTCATCACATCTATCCAATCTATAGGCTCCATTTTTGTTTTGTTTTTTTTCCCCGTAAAATAACCCTATCAAACCCTCGCCTCACTTTGAAAAACCATTATTGCATCTATCAATATGTGTAAACTACTGCCATTTACTTTACCGTCGAAAAAAATATATATACATAAATCACCGTCCATTATAAGGGTGCAGTGGTTGTGCCTTAATGTTACCCAACCAAGCAAAAAGGTGATCTGTAACATTTTTATTCCAATAAAAGATACGCATGCCATAGTATTATAACAGCCGATCCATCATCGATCAAAACCATAATTATCCTTTGTATTTTCTTTTTCTGTTTCGTATTTATTTTATTTTTTATATTCTCATATTCTAGTCAATCTTCTATAACAATAATCGGCGTGAGGCTGAGCCGCCTAGCTTGACTATGTTCCAAACCCCGAAAAAAAAGAGAATATAGTCAAAATTCTTATTTGCAGTGTTAAATAATATTGTTATCATCGTCAAAAGTAGCATATCAAAGCGGTATTTGATCCTTAGGTACAGCAAGCCACGGCGTAAAAGAAAAAAAAACGCTACGGAAAAGGAGAAGGCGTCAAGAAATCTGCAACTGCATCAACGAATATCAGTTTATTTGCTGCGACAAATAAGAGAAAAAAAAGAGTTACTTTTGTTTTTTATTTGTTTGTGTTTTTTCATTATTAGCGTTTTCCTCCAGTCCGAACTTTCGCGATTTCGCCGTTCGGACTGCGGGGGAGTGTGTTAGACTAGTTATTTGTTAGCCTATGTCTTTCTAGTGTTTGGGCTTGGCCCATTAGTCATTGCTAGGGTTTAGTCTATAAATGGTCATGATCGGTGCATCAGATTTATTACGTAACGGAAAAACCCATACATAATGCGAAAAATGATCGAGAAAAATAATATAATATTTTAAACCACTTAGACTAGAAACGGGAGAGGTCCATAAGTCTGAATGAATAATATCAAAAGGAGCATTAACATTAGAGCTAGAAACAGAAAAAGGAAGTCGCACGTGTTTGCCAAGCTGACAGGCATGGCAAAGCACGGGGGACGTAGGTTTATTACAAATAATATCTTTATTAGAAATAAGTCTTCGAAAAACGTCATGTCCGGGATGCCCAAGACGCTGATGCCAAGTGACCGGACTAGTGAGAAAAGCATGTTGAGGAGAGTGGGAGATGGGTGGCGTAACAGGATATAGATCCCCTGCGCTATCACATCGGAGGAGGACGTGGCGAGTTAGATAATCTTTCACAGAAAAGCCAAATTCATCAAATTCAATAGAAACTTTATTATCACGGGTGAATTGGCGTACAGATATAAGATTTTTGACAATATTAGGGGTAACAAGAACATTGTTTAAATGGAGTGGGCGATGTATGTTAGGCAACAAGCTATGACCAGTATTGATGACTGGAATTGGATTCCCGTCACCAACAGCAACAGATGGATACATGCGATAATTAAAAATAGTACTTAAATTATTAATGTTAGAGGTAAGATGAGAAGAAGCACCTGTGTCCATAGTCCAATTTGCATCATTAATATTTTGCGGAGTCAATGTGTTAAAAATCTCAGGAAGACGAGTATCCGTGAAATTAGAATGTGAAGCGGGAACAATGCTACTGTAAAATTGGGTTGGCCTGACATGTGTTGCGGACTGGACTGCTGCATTATGGACTGCATATGGGGAGCATGATGGGCCCAAAACTAGAATAAGAAGCATGGGTCTGAAGAAGTTGTTCAATTTGTTTTTGTTGAGCCTGAATAATACCAATTAATTGGGCTTGCCCGTAAATATTATTTGACCTGTTGTTGTTGTTGGAGACCCCAAAATTCCACATTGAGATATTGGAATTATAATCGATAGTACGGCGCACACAATTTCTTTATTTGTGATCGAAATATAAAATAAGAAAATGACAATTGCTTGGTGATATGCTTCTGATGACAATCAATTAGAGGTAATAGAACTAAAACACGTAGCAACAATACCTTGGGAATTTCTAGGATGATGAGCAATATTTTAAAATCAAACACGTGGAGGATGAGAATTAGGATAATGATTCTTGAAGTTGAAGATTATATATATATAAAAAGAAGGTAGCGGTTTTTGATAATGTGATTGACCAAAGTGTTTATCGGTCGGATAATAACAAAGAAGAGAGAAAAAAAATAAAAACCTAAAATATTAGGATCTGATACCATGTTAGAAAGCGATGTGTGTATTATTTCTGATTGAATCAAACGTACATAGATCATGACCATTTATATACTAAACCCTAGCAATGACTAATGGGCCAAGCCCAAACACTAGAAAGACATGGGCTAACAAATAACTAGTCTAACATAATATCCACAATTGGGATGGGTATTTATGGGGTAAAAATAAATGAATCTCATTTAGGTAAATATACAGCGATGTCCACCTCTGGCCACTGCCAGTGGGTGTTGGAGTGGAGAAGAAAGGGATGGATGTCTGGAGGTGGTGACTGGAGAAGAAGGGGCTAGACGTTGGGGTGGAAAAGAAATGAGTGGTTGGTTGGATGTGGGGCGAATGTGGTAACCGAAGAAGGTTGGTGTTTTTAGATTTTGATTAAGTTTTTAGGTTTTTGGTGGAGACGAGTGATAAATGAGAGAACTTTATGAATAAATAAAGAGATGATTGAGGTTTTTGAGGAACTGATATCATCTCCAGAAGGATGATCAATTAACTTAGAATCAACTCAACGAAGATTACAATGCTTAATTATAATGTTTGAACAATAACAAGTGTGTAATATAAAGATTGAACAAACCATATATCAATATGTCACTACTACATTTTGTCTCTTTTAGTGCCCTTTATTTAGACGTGTTCACTACATAACACGCCTAATTTATCAAACGGAACACGTCTAATTAAGGTTATTATAAAAAAAACACGGAACACGTCTAAATAATAGTAGCAACACGTCTAATTAGAAACTTGCAACACGTCTAAATAAGTATAACACCTCTAATTTGTAACCACATCTAATAACTTTTACCAGGAACAAGTCTAATTGACAACACGTCTAACAAGTGTTTCAAGGAACACGTTTAATTAACAACACGTCTAATAACTTTTACCAGGAACACGTCTGATTGAAAAAACAACACATCTAATAAGTTTTGCCAGGAACACATCTAAATGAAGAACACGTCTAATAAGTTACAAAAAACACATCTAATTAGTTTGCAACACACGCCTTTTAACTGGAACACGTCTAAATAAGTTTAAATAAGTTGATGGGTTATATTAGTTAACGAGATCCGTTTAATCAACCTAACCCTTACAGTAAGTTAACATAAGTTAATAGAACACGTCTGATCAAACCAAAATTGACTTGTATGAATAGATTTCGGGTTTGAGTGTTTGATTTGGGAAAAAGAGTGAGTCGAATGTTTTAACTCCAATAATTGCGCAAACTCTGATTTGAAATTTGGATTCCAAGGGCGTAAAACAATCGATTAGATTAACCTTATTCGATCGAAATCAAATAAGTTAATATCTAAAAGTGACGATTAATTCCGATGACGATCGGAGTATTGATCGGAATTGTGTTAACGACTAGAGAAATGCTACCGTAATTAATTTGGGCAGAGTAACATTAATGCATCCAGTGTTGTTGAATAAATGATCTTGTTCGTGTATTTATAGACGTTATGAGGGAATGGTGTCGTGGCACATGTCCCTTTCATGGTTGTAACAAACTTTGCCAATTCCGAGGGGTGACGTGGCACCTGTCCCTTTCATGGGAATAATCGAGCAGATCCTAACAAACTTTCCTAGATTCGTGGACTGATGTCGCATGCAACTTGTTTGTATGTTTGTTCCGGGATCAAGTTCTCATTCCGGGACAGTGCACTCACTCCGGGATGAAGTGGTTGTTCCGGGATAATGCACTTGCTTCGAGACAGGTGCTTGCCCTGGGACGTTATCCTTGTACCGGGTCGAAATATTAAACCGGGAAGCTGTGTAGTTCTGGTAGTGTGGTGGCCCCGACTAGGTCATTAAGGGTGACTGCCTTGATTAGTCGGGAGGGGCTTTGCTTCGTATTTACTCCAAGTGTTTCTTCACAGTGTTCGCCATGACCGGGCAAATTGTTGTCAGTTTATCAACATGCTTATTTGTGATGATATAATCCTTATCTTTTTAATGCCTCTGCATCCGGCTAGGTGATTCCGGTAGCGTGTATGCTTATTCGGGCTGGATGGCGTTCCCAGCTAGCCGTTGTCTGACGTGGTCCTTCCCGGGTGCATGCATAAGTAACCTTCTGGTCGGGTTACTGAGGTGATGCCGGGAAGACGTACTTTTCCGGGATAGGCTTATGCCGGGGAAAAACCCTAGCCGGGATGCTGCTAATTAGTGTCTCTTTAGATGGATCATGATACGTATCATCAACGTCTAATTAAACAACGAGTCCTAATAACCTAACACGTCTAATTACAGATTAACACTAACAGACTAAATTAATAGGAAGTTAGTTAGAGGAGAAGAGTTTGAATTAGGAAATAATTTGATTTAGGAACGAATTTTGATAAGTATAACCTGTATAATATAATTATATTAATATAATATTTTATATGCCGTAAATAAGATTATTATTAAACTTATATATAATACAAAAAATCTATACAGAAAAATACACGTTTTTTTTAGTTCTGCTTTTCTGTTCTTGTTCTGCTTGTTTCTCTGCTTCGTATGTAAAGTGCAGGCATTGAGCTTTTAGTTACAAAATTCAAGTTAGAAGAGTTAACAATGGAGACATCAAAATCAGAGGTAATTCATTCTTTCTTTTTCTTTACATGTTGTCGTTTGTCGTTTGTTATGCAGGTTTGTATAAATCTGGGTTTACATGAACTTTAATAATATCACGACACATGTTTGATTCTATAGAACAACTATTTGACTATATAACACACCATGATTCACACGATTACACAACACGATTGTAGACATGTAGTGCAGACCTGGACATAAAATCAATCAGCATAATTGGACATAAAAACGAAACACATCCATTTGACTGTTTTAACACACCATGATTGACGCGATTACACAACACGATTGTAAACATCATATAACACTATATTAACAACATATAAACTTTATAAACATCCTATAAACACACTATATATAACCTATAACATATAAATCGTTATTATGTAAGGAAAGAAAGTTATACTATATAGTAACAATAGGCAACCACAACCTGCTATAGCAAAACCAACCGGGACAACTTAACCAAAATCTGGACTAGTTAACGTGCTGCACACTATGGTAACCAAAAGAAAACCAAACGTAGTCTATTATATATATGCCTAATTCAGAAACCAACATATATATGGTGAAGTAATAACAACTCAACGCTCACTCCAATTAAGGAAAAAACCCATGAGGTAGTATACACGGAAAATCAGACCCAATAATCAATAAGAGTAGCAATGTTGACCTTATAACCATCTACAGTGGCAATCATAACCCTAAGTACAGTTGCATTGGCAAATTACCATAACCAAAGACATTTATTACCATAACAAAATTTCGAACAAAAGTAGCATCACAAATATTCATTAACTTCAATAAAAAGTAGCATCACAAATATACATTAACAAACACAGTTATAGTAGCATCAAAAATATTCATCACAAAATACAATTTGATTGGATTGTTCTCACTTATACCTTTGCCATTTTTGACGAAAACAGTTTTTGAAAGCTTCTTTAATAAGATTCTTTCATACTTCCTTTTTCTTGTTAGAGAACTGGGTTTCATTCTGAAATTTGCAAGCTCTGCATCAATATGTTTAATCAATGGGTCTTCCTCTTTATTAACTTCTTCATTAACATCTTCATCAAGATGTTATTTTTTGTCGTCTTCCATCACCATTTATTCATCAACATCATCTTTAAACTCTGCATCTTTTTCTGCTTCATTAACTTTTTTAAACACTCCATCTTTTACTTCTCGAACCACATAATCTTTTTCTTCATTAACATGTTCTTCCTCCTCTTCGTTCATCACCATTTGGACATCAACATATGGAACAAACTCTGCATCTGTGACTGGTTCATTCACTTCTTCAATCACTGCATCTTCTTTTTCATTCACGTCATCATCAACATTTACATTTTCATCAGCATTGTCTTTTTCAACATCTTGTTCATTAACAAACTTGAAAAACTAATTTTAGTAAGTAATTTAAAAAGCTAGGAAAAAACAACATTAAGTTAAATTAGTTACCTTTATGTTTCTCGATTGTCTTACTAATTTTTTTGTGAACTTCTGATGTTGAACCCTTGGTTCACGTTTTCTCGCCACCTCTTCATCATCAGCCTTCTCATTAACATCCTTTTCATCATCAACATCCTGTTCATCATCAACATCCTTTTCATCATCACCTTCCCCTTCATCATCACCTTCCCCTTCATCATCACCTTCATCAACATCCTCTTCATCATCATCATTCTCTTCATCATCAACATCCTCTTCATCATCACCTTCCCCTTCATCATCAGCCTTGTCATCAACATCCTCTTCATCATCAACATTCTCTTCATCATCAACATCCTCTTCATCATCACCTTCCCCTTCATCATCACCTTCCTCTTCATCTTCATCATCAACCTTCTCATAAACATCATGTTCATCATCAACATTCTCTTCATCATCAACATCCTCTTCATCATCACCTTCCCCTTCATCATCACCTTCCTCTTCATCATCACCTTCATCTTCATCATCACCTTCCTCTTCATTATCATCCTTTAAGTTATAATTTTTGTCATCATCAACATTCGCATTTGCATTGTAATCATCACCTTCCTGTTCATTATCAACCTTTTCATTGTCATCATCAAGCTTTTCGTTTTCCCGAGACTTCTCATTAGCAAACATGAAATATAAAATGTAGTAAGTAAGCATTTAAGTATTGCAAAAAAATTACATTAGTTAAATCAGTTAAAAATCAGTTACCCTCGTTCCTTTATCGTCTACTTTCTGTTTCTTTCTGCTTTTGTTGTAGCCTATTGTGCTACTTAAACCCCTTGTTCGACCACCGTGTTCCTTCTCCACATGAGCTAACAAGGCATCTCCGCCTTCTTTATCCATCCTAAACTGGAAAAAACAACACAAGTAATCAATTAAAGGAACTATCTGAGTTGTTAAGTCAAAAAATTCAAATATAAGTATATTACAATTTTCTCTATAAGCGGCGCAATTGTTTCTGGACATACTGCCGTCTTCCCTGCTTCATCCGGCTTCATCATACCCAGCACGTAATACCTCGAAGTAGGATCATTGATATCATGGTATGGTGTACATTGATCATGATCATTTGCTTCTTTCTCCCATTGTGCTTTTTTCCCACGATATCCCTAACGACCAACTCGAGCATACTTTCCTTTTTCTTTTTTCAAAGTGTTTAGCCTGCCTTGTTCTCTAAGAGCCTATACAGTGTAAATGCGATTAAAGAGCACATTAGTTACAATATCACAACGTACGTCCAAACCTGTTACAAATCAAATGAATAGCACTAACTCGTTTAGTAGGCGTATCTTCGATTTCACAAAACTTTTTCCATTTTTATGGAGTTATGAATTCATAATCTTTTACTTCCACATAAGGAAGCTTGTATTCATCCATAAACGTTCGCAACTTGCACTTGAATCTCGTAAACGATGTGTTGCATTTTTGTAGTGTTGTATTTCGTGCAAAATCGTCTTCTATCTTATGAAGTTCATGTATAACTTAAACTAATGTAAGTAGTGAATGTTGTTACAAAAATAAATAAAAAGTAGTTAAACAAAATCTTAGATTTTTATACCTTTATTTTTAACCATAATTTTTGTTTCTGATCAGGAGATACATGCTTCAAATCCTTTATAAGAATTTTGTTTCATATTATTGCTTCTATATATTTTGGCATATACGTTAAATCTATTGAACAACTTGTTTATCGAAAAAAACAATATCATAATTATAACTTAGGTTACGTCTGCAATGTTAAAACAACAACTATACTATGGCTGCCGTGTTATTAATTCTTGTTTCAGAATTAGTTTAACTACTATTTAATTATATATGTAACAACATTTACAGGAACATCATTTTATCAAAGATGATTTTGCGAAGAAACAAACGCTTCATCATTGCAACGGGGCTTTTAAGAGATTCAGGACCAAGTTAAGTATGTATATGATTCAAGGGAAGCTTCCTTATGAAGAAGTGCAAGATTACGGTTTCATAAGTCCAGCAAAATGGAGACAGTTTTGTGAACTTGAAGATACACCAGCAAAAAGGGTTAGTGTTATTCATTTGCTTTTAAACATGTATGGAATTACATTGTGATATTGTTGGAAACTAATGTGTCTTTAATCCCATGCAAATTGTAAAGGCATTGCGAGAACAAGGAAGATTAAACGCCTTGAAACAACTAAAAGATAATTACGCCTGTGTAGGTTGTTCAGGTTATCAAGGCCATAAAGAAGAATGGGAGATGGAGAAAAATGATCCTGAAAAGCATACATTATACCACAATATCTCCAATACTGCTGCAAGGAATTATGTGTTGGGAAGGATGAAGCGGAATAAAGAAACCAAGAGGCCAATAATTCCAGATACAAATGTGTCCCTTATAGATAACATTGTAATATACTTTAATTTGTATTTATAGTCTTAATAACCTAGAATTGTTTTATATCCGAATAATTTTATTGTTTGTTCCAGGTTATGGCAGATAAACAAGGTGAGGATGCATTGTTAGTTAATGTCGGGAAAGAACACGGCGGTAGAACCAGGAGTGTTAGTAGCACACTTGGATATAGAAAATTTGGTAAGCAACACAAGGGAGACCAATTAGTAACAATAGAAAAGGTACAGGAATTTGTGATAAGGAGGTGCACAGGGTGGTGGTGCAAAGAGAAAAAACTGGAACACATGAAATAACTACAACACCTGAACATCATGACACAACAGAAAATATGCAACTGGTAGACGAACAAGTAGACGAACCGGTAGACGCACGGGTAGTCGAACATGTAGTGTTGAATGACAAGTTTGTTGAGTGAAAATGGGGAATGGAAGAACACCTAGGTGTGGAGAAATAAGGGGGGATCTATCAAATAGAGGAGGAACAAGAGAAAGTGGCAAAAAAACAGAAAGTGGAGGCACTAGGCATGCGAAAAGAAGTGATTCATGAACCTAGGGTTCAAGATCAAAGGGTCAAGAACCAACCGTTTACAGACTTGCAAAACATAAAGGTAACTTATTTTCTTTTATTTCAACAGCTAAATGGATATTCAATAGACATATAAACTATTAACTACTCTACAATTTACTTTTCTTGTTTTTAATGTTTACAGGTCGAAGTTGAAATCTTGTTATTTCACCCACATAGTATAGAGACTATTGTGTGTGCTCAGGGTACACTATATCCAACCAACGAATTTACTCAAGTGAATGGTAAAAAAGTTGTTCCTGTGACAACCCGGAAATTTACTACCAAATTTAAACTTTAATCTTTATATATTCCCGACACGATAAGCAAAGTTTGTAAGTTGAATCTCAAGAATTTTAAACTGTGTTCATACACTCATTTAACCTCAACCAAATTCCAATGATTCACGAACAATTATATGAACGAATATGATTATATATGTATATGTGTATATATTATAACTTGAAAACATTAACAAAGTATTAGACGTATAATACTTTACATAAACGTATTTGTTTCTTAATATATTCAAATAGTTATCGATAGAATTAAAAGATATATCAAATGATTGATTCATCAGATACATTGAATTATGATCACGAGTCCCTATTGAGAGGTCCACTTTGATTTAGAAAACCTTTCCTTTTTAACGATATTCGGAATAAATGGTAAAGTGATCTTCGAGTAAGGACAAAGTGTCAAGTAGCGAGAGCAAGACAGATTGGTGGAAATTTTTGTTAAATTCCAATACATGCCTTACAATAATTGCCTCGTGACTGTTGATAAGATACATTAATTAACCTTCATATTAGGTATTGTAAAAGTGAAATTAGGGAATATAGGTAAATTAGAAAATAGATATTGACAAGTTAATTAGATTGACATTTTACATTAAGATGATTCCTTACGTTTGATTTTCCTTTAGACTTAATCCTACGAGTCATGATTAAATTGGAAATTTAAAACCTTGAAACCTGATATGATTCATGTATAACATTACTTTCTTAAACGAAAACGTCTTTTCGATATAATAGACTTTTATTATTAAAAACATCTTATGACATAACAACTTCTATTATTATAACCTTTGTAATAAAGTGATTTTTTTGTATATAAAATAATTTTGATTATTAAAATGTTTTATGAACGTTTCTATATAAATGAACTATATCCATTTTTAAACTTTAAAATACAAATGTTAAGAAATAGTAATTCTTAATATTTAAACGATTTCTAAATATATAAGTTTGGAATGACATTAGTTTTGAAAAACTATATTATGTAAATAGTTCAAATTTATATTTCAAAATAAAAATAAAAATATATATATAATTTAGTCATAAAACGTCCTGATTTAAACTAATATATTTTGATAAACAACGAACCACTAATTTATAGAAGCAAATGACCACAACGCTCAATTTTATAAGTTACATTTTTTATAAAGTAAATTATTGATGAGTAAGTCAAATTATTAATAAGGGTACATGTCGCGTAACGTAAAAGGCTAGTTTTCTAAACGTACGAAAGTACGTTTAAAAAACCGAAACTGGTATATGAGTCGAGTGACAACGTACGAGTCATTTGAACAAAAATTACATTTTTACTACGCACGTAAATATAATATAATATTTAATTAATTCTAAAGATGAAATATAATATATATTAAATAATATATAAATTACGTAACATGTGTGTAATGTAAGTAAACTTAGTGTCGGCAGCCTGTGACCAATTGAGGAGGCTCATGCGATCGCATGGCTTCTCCTTTTGCCTCCCATGCGATCAAATGAGGAGGTTAGGTGGGATACATTCGTTAAATTGCTCAATTTCTCTCAGTTTGTGCACCTCAAACTCTTTATCTCTCTGATCTTTACTCCGTAATATTAATTACTTTAATTATTATTATTATTATTATTATTATTATTATTATTATTATTATTATTATTATTATTATTATTATTATTATTATTATTATTATTATTATTATTATTATTAGTATTATACATAAAATACTACGACGAGGTCATGA
Organism: Rutidosis leptorrhynchoides; assembly: GCF_046630445.1. Taxonomy (NCBI): domain Eukaryota; kingdom Viridiplantae; phylum Streptophyta; class Magnoliopsida; order Asterales; family Asteraceae; genus Rutidosis; species Rutidosis leptorrhynchoides. The sequence continues at coordinate 55,149,518 of NC_092340.1, forward strand.
ATGGGTTATTTTCAAAACTGGTTTTCGAGTAGGATAGGGCTAAGGGAATTATGGGTTATAGCTATGGAGGTGATGGGTATGGTTCATGGGTATGCTCGTGAGGTCAATCTAGTGCTTATCTTCTCCGTTGCGTCTACGTACCTTACCTGCAATATTGAATCTCAATATTGATACGTGAGTACTTATAATTTAATTTTTACATACTAATAGTGTATCCCTGACTATTGCTCGAGAATATAGGATTATGCATGCTTGTACTTTTGATATTGCCATTAGATAGGATGTGTTGAATCCTGAATTAGTTACGTATGCGGTTGAGATAAGGTATAAGATATGCATGTCGTTGGAAAGCTAGCGAAAAATTAAGAACTTTTCATTTAGATATTGAACGGTTTCGATGAACGGATTTGAAGTTATAGTCAATTGAATTTTTATATTATTATTAAAAATGATTATTATTATCGTCGTTCTAGTTTTATCTTATTATTATCTTTATCAATAAAAGGGATTTATCATTAAAAATTGTTATTATTATTATTATTACTATCGTTATTATCGTTAAAGTTATGATTAGTATTATTATTAGTATTATCCAATTATTATTATTATTATTATTATTATTATTATTATTATTATTATTATTATTATTATTATTATTATTATTATTATTATTATTATCATTATTATTATTATTATCATTATTAATATATATATCATTATTTAAAAATGGTTATTAATATTATTGTTATTATTATTATTATTATTATTATTATTATTATATTATCATTAAAATAATTATTAGTATTATTGTTAATAATGTCATAGTAATTATCATTATTAGTATTATTGTAATTAAAACTAATATTAGTAACACCTAATTATTTTGATTACTATTATTATCATTATTATGAACACGATATAAAAGACGATTAAAAACTATTAAACGAAACGATTAGGAAATAATGAGTAAGAGTATCATGATGAAATTAAAATATTATAAGATATTGATTTAGATAAAATTATCGTTCTTATTATTTTTATTATTACTATTATTATTAAAAGTATCGTTAGTATTAAAACTATCATTTTAACAAAAATAATCATTTTAATAGAAATGTCATTGTTACTATAAAATACCATTATTATTATCATTTTAAATAGAATTATTATTTTAAAAAAATAATATTAAAAATTATCATAAATATTAAAGTTATCATAATTAGAATTATCGTTTTATCATAATGTCATCTTAGTAATTATAAATATTGATATTTTTATAATAATAATTATTATTACAAAATAATACAACTTTCACTTACTATTATTTTAGATATTATTTTATCAAATAAATATGTGATACAAACATATTTTACTACGTGTAATAAATTACTTTAATAATATCTATCATATTATCTTTATGATATTAAATGAACTCTATAAATTTTATTACTTAATATATATAAAAGTATATTATATTATATAAATTTTAATATATAAAATTTTATTTATTTATAAATGAATTATATTATTTACTCTATTAAATCTTTTAAAAATATTTAAAAATATAAAACGACGATATTTAAAATATATTATAATCATGTATAAATTTTGGAAATCATTTTGAGTCAAATTGACTTTTGTTGACTTTTGCATATTAGTCTCGAGCATTAGGATTGTGGTACACTATGACTTGACTAATTGTTAGACAATTATTGACCAACATATAAATATATATATAATTAATTTAGGTTCGTGAATCAGAGGCCAACCTTGCACTTATTCAATGACGTTAAATGTATTTTTACTATGAAATACAGTATGGTGAGTTTCATTTGCCTTTTTACCCTTTATATTTTTGGGCTGAGAATACATGCACAATTTTTATAAATGTTTTACAAAATAGATACAAGTAATTGAAACTACATTCTATGGCTGGATTATTAAACCGAATATGCCCCTTTTTAGTCTGGTAATCTAAGAATTAGGGAACAGACACCCTAATTGACGCGAATCCTAAAGATAGATCTATTGGGCCTAACAAGCCCCATCCAAAGTACCGGATGCTTTACTACTTCGAATTTATCATGTCCGAAGGGAGTCCCGGAATGATAGGGGATATTCTATATGCATCTTGTTAAGGTCGGTTACCAGGTGTTTACCATATGAATGATTTTTGTCTCTATGCATGGGACGTATATTTATGAGAACTGGAAATAAAATTCTTGTGGTCTATTAAAATGATGGAAATGATTGATTATGATAAACTAATGAACTCACCAACCTTTTGGTTGACACTTTAAAGCATGTTTATTCTCAGGTATTAAAGAAATCTTCCGCTGTGAGTATGCTCATTTTAAAGATATTACTTGGAGTCTTTCATGGCATATTTCGAAGAACGTTGCATTCGAGTCATTGAGTCATCAAAGATTATTATTAAGTCAACTTATAGTTGGATAGTGGATATTATGAAATGGTATGCATGCCTGTAAAATTTCGATGTAAAGAAAGTTTGTCTTTTAAAAACGAATGCAATGTTTGTAAAATGTGTCATATATAGGTCAAATACTCGCGATGTAATCAACTATTATGAATCGTTTATAATGTATATGAACGGGTCCTTTCAGTTGGTATCAGAGCTGTGGTCTTAGTGAACCAGGTCTTGCATTTGTGTGTCTAACTGATAGTTGATAAGATGCATTAGTGAGTCTGCACTTCGACCGTGTCTGCATGTCAAAAGTTTTGCTTATCACTTCTTGTCGGAAATTATCTGGTTATCATTCTTAGTCTAGACACGTTTTACTGCATTGACTGCATGAATAGTGTATAGACAAAATTCATATCTTAGCGTATCTGCTATTGTAGACTTTGCCTGACAGCTTCCGTAGATTCCTCCGTAACTATTGGGATTTTAGTATTATATATGCATATGTAAATTATGTATTGCAGGGTAATAATCTACATCCTATAATCTATTTCTTATCGAAAATCCTTCATCTGATCTTACGAGATGAATCCCTCAACCAGTTCGAATTCCTCGGATTCCGACAGCTATTTTGATATGGAGTTTCACCTAAGCTCCGAAAGCAGTGTCACCAGAATAAATCAACCAATTCATTTGATGGGTTCATAGCCTACTTAATTAATGGAGACGCAAAGAAGGCGATCCCTTCCACCAACCGAATTCACCTCTTGGTGAAGAACCTGAAGCACTTACCGGCGAACCTGTCCGAAATACCATATTCACCCTCATTTCCAGGATATCTCGCAATGATTATATGATATCCCAAATTCTAAACCTTATTTATCTGCTCGTTCGAACCAACAATCACCCCGGTATAATAGAAGAAGTCAACAAGCTTCGCGCTCGGGTAGTGACTTTGGAGAATATGGTGCAGAGATTACAAACACCAGCAGCAGCACCAGCAGCATAACCAGTACCATCAACGCCAACAGTACCATTACCACCTCCAACCACAACCGCGTCGTAAACCTCAACTTCACAATCTGTCCCACGAGCATCAACGTCATACGCACCATAGATACCAAGGAGTACCAACAACAATAACTGACGAAATATTAATTCATAACTTCATTGGAGAAACATTCCGCGGTGATCATGTAATCTCTAAAGTCTTAGAGATTATCTAATCTGGCCCAAACATAAATCAGTTAAGCGAACCAAAATGATAGAAGGAAGAGTAGAAAACCTGACAAAAATGGTGTGTGGTTAACAAGCTAAACTTGTTTTACCAACAGCATCAACAATACCGTCAGCGTCACCAGCATCGTCAGTACAGTCAGCATCAGAATCAACAACACCTATAACATCACAAACTCCGTCAGTTTAAGAATCACTGTGGACATCATTACAAATCAATGACGCGTATATTGTATCAATGAGTTATGAAGAATTAACTCATTCCCTCTCAAGAAATTATATGTATATTTTATATATATATATATATTTTGAAATAAAAAAATAAATCTTTCCGTGCTAAGCTATTGTGTCTGAATCTTAACTACTCGGTTAATTCATATTACAAATATGCAATAATGTACGTCCTTCGCCCGCAACTTAACCATCGTTAACTACAATCTCTGTCTCAATTCAACAAATTCCAATTCATAATAAATCAAGTACATATTTGATTTTACACTTTCATCATCGATGTAACCGAAACTTTTCAGATAACATCATTCGTACTTTGCGAAGTTCACAAGAATTTAACGAAAACCAACATCACGCCTCAACAAATAACGAAGTATTGATTCATAATTCCAATATTATTGAAGAGATACTTATGTAATCTCTAAAGCCTTCAAGGGATTATTCAATTCTGGTTTCAGCCATAAATCGAATGAGTTTAATTTAGTATTGACTCATTGAAATCTATGTTACATCTGAAGAGAATATATACATATCTATTTTCATAAAGACTGTAATAAAATTATTTTGTACAAAATATTAATTGTGAAATTTTTTTAACGGGTAGGTAATACCCGATATATATATATATATATATATATATATATATTCACAATTAATATGTTACATTCTTCGAATCTGATTAAACAAATTATCAATTAATATATATATATATATATATATATATATATATATATATATATATATATATATATATATATATATATATATTCACAATTAATATGTTACATTCTTCGAATCTGATTAAACAAATTATCAACTATACTTCCTACTTTTACAATAATATAAATTCTTTCATAGAAATCAAAACAACCATACTCATTCAAACTCAATTACATATTCTGATTTTGAAACCTCAGAATTCAATTCGAGATATAACCGGTACCATCACTTTTAGATTCCTACATCTTTCAAAGCTATACTTTGACTTTAAAACTGTGTTAGAACATCAAATGTATACAAACGATTACAATCTGTGTTCAAACCCTTCGAAAATCTCTGAAGACACTTCAAATAATAGGCAATTGTGATGATGATCCAACCACATATTACCCACAGTTATGTACTTAAAAAGCTCTCGAAACCAAAGTCATAATTCAACACATATTTGTGTTTGATCTTTTGGCATTTATTAGCAAAAAATAACTTTGCAATTCCTTTGCAAAGTAGCAAATTATATCACAGCTCCAGCAAGACAACTTCGATTTTTCATTCGGAGTAGCCTTATCATAATTTTGATATATGTGATTACCCTTTTGTTACCGAAGAACCTTTCATATTCCACCACATTAGCAATAAACTTACCAATAACTTCACTGATCTTGGGCATTCCGAAGAATCATTATATTTATCAAAACCTCATCATTTACTCATTCGTGTCTTGTAACGAGAATTGCTATACGAGTCATCGGGAATTAGCAATCAGTATTTTGAAAGCTCGCAGCATGTCTACGCCAACAGTTATATGTGTACATATAACGTCTATCTCCTGGACTTACATACTTGAATGTGAAGTTTCTGAAAAACACCCTGAACTACAGAATAGTTCTCGAAATGTTGATGAAACAGCAAAAACTATAAAATGACCTTAACAGTAAAAAGTTTGATGATAATGAATAGTGTGCTAGCAAAGCGCAGAAAAAGAGAAGTTTTGGAACTGAAAAACGGATTGAGCGAAGTATGAAGGAGGCTTTAGACAAATCACGATGACTGAACATGCCTTCAAAGAATCCAAATGATTCAGTATCTACTAAAGTCATTAACGAATACCTTGATCCTGACTCTAAACCCCTGCAAACAATACCCTTCATCATCCTCTGATATTAGAAATTCCAAGATATCATCGTATCTTTCATTATAAATATCTTCCATATTTCTGAAGATATTTCCATAACTATTCTTATATGAAATCTTTAATCTCATCGCGCTATCTATATTACATCATAAAAGAAACTATTTTAGTTTCTAAATTCTGAAATTTTTAAGTTTAAAATAGGAATATTTTTAGAATAATGTAGGGGACTGAAACATGAGTTAGTATAATATAATGACACTTGATCAACGTGATTATATTACAGTAATTCATGCTGAGTTCTAAATGGAACGTGATGATTCACAGATCATAACGTCATCATGTGTCATGTTACACGACTTTTATATTCTCTTTAACCTCTAAAATATCCAGAAAATATTTCTTGATTATTCGGTCTTTTCCGAGGTATTCTAGTAATTTGATAAGTCAAGATCATGCCATTATAATTCCCTTCTCAGAACATTAACAATGTTCATTCCGAAATTCATATCTGTGAATTATGGATCATTATAAGTAGTACTTACTCGCAAGAAGAAGAAACGAAAGGACAAAGCTCTAAAACAGAAATTGGGTTATAAATTGCAGCAAATAAAAGAAAGCATTAACTAGAGATGACAATGATTATGGGAGACAGAAGCAGGGACATCGAAATATAAGAGAATATATAAAACCCAACAACCACCCAGAAATTATAAACCGTATATATCAATACATATAGCAATATAAGACACGGGAGAACTAAAAACACTATAAAACCAAGTGTATAGTAGAAGCAAATAGATTCTTCCGGCGGTAGATGAAAAAGAAGAATGACATATATGAAAGTTAGGAATATATCAAGAAGCAGAATGGGATGGAGCATATTGATGAATGCTTTAAAGTATGAATTGAGAAATAATGGAAGGTGTGAGTTAAAAGGAAACGAAGGAGGTGGATTTATAGTAAAATATCCGACAGAGCAATCAAAACAGATAATCGCATATAAAGCAGATCCTAATTTCCTTGATTAACGAAGAATCAAATCTTATTACAAAGATTTTCTCCGAAACCCTTAAACTCTGGAAATCAATTCTATCTACGTCAAAAGATATGACAAATTTATACCTACTCACTTCACTCATTTGTAATGACTTCACTAGTACTCTTCCAAAATTGAATGGTTTTATCCATATTACCCAATGATGATAAAACCCTAATCTTCAGCTTATATGCGTCATAAAAACATACTTATTGTCAGCCATGACCATCCCAATCAAATTTCGGGACGAAATTTCTTTAACGGGTAGGTACTGTGACAACCCAGAAATTTCTAACCAAATTTAAACTTTAATCTTTATATATTTCTGACACGATAAGCAAAGTTTGTAAGTTGAATCTCAAGAATTTTAAACTGTGTTCATACACTCATTTAACCTCGACCAAATTCCAATGATTCACGAACCATTATATGAACAAATATGATTATATATGTATAAGTGTATATATTATAACTTGAAAACATTAACAAAGTATTAGACGTATAATACTTTACATAAACATATTTGTTTCTTAATATATTTAAATAGTTATCGATGGAATTAAAAGATATATCAAATGATTGATTCATCAGATACATTGAATTATGATCACTAGTCCCTATTGAGAGGTCCACTTTGATTTAGAAAACCTTTCCTTTTTAACGATATTCAGAATAAATGGTAAAGTGATCTTCGAGTAAGGACAAAGTGTCAAGTAGCGAGAGCAAGACAGATTGGTGGAAATTTCTGTTAAATTCCAATACATGCCTTACAATAATTGCCTCGTGACTGTTGATAAGATAAATTAATTAACCTTCATATTAGGTATCGTGAAAGTGAAATTAGGGAATATAGGTAAATTAGAAAATAGGTATTGACAAGTTAATTAGATTGACATTTTACATTAAGATGATTCCTTACGTTTGATGTTCCTTTAGTCTTAATCCTACGAGTCATGATTAAAATGGAAATTTGAAACCTTGAAACCTGATATGATTCATGTATAACATTACTTTCTTAAACGAAAACATCTTTTCGATATAATATACTTTTATTATTAAAAACGTCTTATGACATAACTTCTATTATTATAACCTTTGTAATAAAATGATTTTTTTGTATATAAAATAATTTTGATTATTAAAATGTTTTATGAACGCTTGTATATAAATGAACTATATCCATTTTTAAACTTTAAAATACAAATGTTAAGAAATAGTAATTCTTAATATTTAAACGATTTCTAAATATATAAGTTTGGAATGACATTAGTTTTGAAAAACTATATTATGTAAATAGTTCAAATTTATATTTCAAAATAAAATATATATATATATATATATAATTTAGTCATAAAATGTCCTAATTTAAACTAATATATTTTGACAAACAACGAGCCACTGATTTATAGAAGAAAATGACCACAACGCTTAATTTTATAAGTTACATTTTTTATAAAGTAAATTATTGATGAGTAAGTCAAATTATTAATAAGGGTACACGTCGCGTAACGTAAAAGGCTAGTTTTCTAAACGTACGAAAGTGCGTTCAAAAAACCGAAAGTGGTACATGAGTCGAGTGACAACGTACGAGTCATTTGAACAAAAATTACATTTTTACTACGCACGTAAATATAATATAATATTTAATTAATTCTAAAGATTAAATATAATATATATTAAATAATATATAAATTACGTAACATGTGTGTAATGTAAGTAAACTTAGTGTCGGCAGCCTGTGACCAATTGAGGAGGCTCATGCGATCGCATGGCTTCTCCTCTTGGCTCCCATGCGATCGTATGAGGAGGTTAGGTAGGATACATTCGTTAAATTGCTCGATTTCGCTCAGTTTGTGCACCTCAAACTCTTTATCTCTCTGATCTTTACTCCGTAATATTAATTACTTTAATTATTATTATTATTATTATTATTATTATTATTATTATTATTATTATTATTATTATTATTATTATTATTATTATTATTATTATTATTATTATTATTAGTATTATACATAAAATACTACGACGAGGTCATGAGTGGGTTATTTTCAAAACTGGTTTTCGAGTAGGATAGGGCTAAGGGAATTATGGGTTATAGCTATAGAGGTGATGGGTATGGTTCATGGGTATGCTCGTGAGGTCAATCTAGTGCTTATTGTGACAACCCGGAAATTTCCAACCAAATTTAAACTTTAATCTTTATATGATTCCGACACGATAAGCAATATTTGTTAAGTTAAATTTCAAGAATTTTAAACTATGTTCATACATTCATTCAACCTCGACCAAGTTCCAACGATTCACGAACCATTAAACGAATATGATTATATATGTATATGTGTATATATATTATAACTTGAAACGTAAACAAAATATTAGATTAAATACTTTATATGATTGTATCTGTTTTAAAATGTTTATCAATGGAATTAGAAGATAAGATCAAATGATTGAATTATCAGATATATTAAATTATGATTACAAGTCTCTGTTGAAAGGCCCACGTTGATTTGAGAAATCTTTTCATTTTAACAATATTCAGAAAATGGTAAAGTGATTTATAAATATGAACAAATTGTCAATCATTGAGAACTAGACAAAGGATAGTGGAAGATTGAATCTCATAAAGACTCGATTGATCTATTTAGTTTCAAACGTACAAAAACGTTTTCAGTTTAAAAAGAACTTTATTATTAAAACGTATATAACTTTTATAAATATCTAGAACCACTTTTGACAACTTATTACTTAACTAGTATGATAAAGATAATGATATTTATATTTTATTTTATTAAATATATATAACGATTTAAATTAATATTATATATATTTATACGCGTATTATACGTACATAGTTTTATACTTTTACTATACTTAAACTTTACCTTTACTTTATTTTTACTTTACTTTAACTTTAATAATTCATACTTTAATAATTTACTTTAATAATTCATACTTTAATAATTCACTTTAATAATTCATACTTTAATAATTCACTTTAATAATTCATACTTTAATAATTCACTTTAATAATTTAAAAATCTATTATAAATAGAATTCAATAGGTTTCATTATTTCATAGAAACTTGAAAATAGTTTTCTCTAAACTCTCTCAATCGATTTACATATATATATTTACTCCGTATTATCTCAAGATATTATTAGTATACATAAAATATTACGACGGAGTGCTGTCCGAGTGATTTCGAAGTTGTTTTTTCGAGTGGGATAGGATTAAGGAAATTATGGGTTATAGCTATGGAGGTGATTGAGTATGGTTCATGGGTATGCTCGTGAGGTCAATATAGTGTTTATAATCTCCGTTGCGTTTACGTACCTTTCCTGCAATATTGAATCTCAATATTGATATGTTCGTGAATCTGAGGCCAACCTTGCACTTGTTCAATGATGTTATATGTATTTTTACTACGAAATACAGTATGGTGAGTTTCATTTGCTCCCTTTTACTCATTACATTTTTGGACTGTGAATTCATGCATAGTTTTAATAACTATTTTACAATATTTATATGCGTGAGTTTTATTTGATTCCCTTTTACTCTTTACATTTTTGGGACTGAGAATACATGCAAATGCTTTATTAACTGTTTTACAATAATTATATGCGTGAGTTTCATTTGCCTTTTTACCCTTTATATTTTTGGGACTGAGAATACATGCGATTTTATAAATGTTTGACGAAATAGACACAAGTAATTGAAACTACATTCTATGGTTGAATTATCGAAATCGAATATGCCCCTTTTTATTAAAGTCTGGTAATCTAAGAATTAGGGTACAGACACCCTAATTGACGCGAATCCTAAAGATAGATCTATTGGGCCTAACAAACCCCATCCAAAGTACCGGATGCTTTAGTACTTAGAAATTTATATCATGTCCGAAGGAGGATCCCGGAATGATAGGGGATATTCTTATATATATCTAGTTAATGTCGGTTACCAGGTGTTCACCATATGAATGATTATTTTTGTCTCTATGCATGGGACGTATATTTATGAGAACTGGAAATGAAATTCTTGTGGTCTATTAAAATGATGGAAATAAATGATTATGATAAACTAATAAACTCACCAACCTTTTGGTTGACACTTTAAAGCATGTTTATTCTCAGGTGTTAAAGAAATCTTTCGCTGTGCATTTGCTCATTTTAAAGATATTACTTGGAGTCTTTCATAGCATATTTCGAAGAACGTTGCATTCGAGTCATTGAGTTCATCAAAGATTATTATTAAATCAATTTATAGTTGGATAGTGGATATTATGAAATGGTATGCATGCCTGTCAATTTTTGATGTAAAGAAAGATTGTCTTTTAAAAACGAATGCAATGTTTGTAAAATGTATCATATAGAGGTCCAATACCTCGCAATGTAATCAACTATTGTGAATCGTTTATAATGTATATGAACGGGTCCTTTCAGTTGGTATCAGAGCGGTGGTCTTAGCGAACCAGGTCTGCATTAGTGTGTCTAACAGATAAGTTGATAGGATGCATTAGTGAGTCTGGACTTCGACCGTGTCTGCATGTCAATAGTTTTGCTTATCATTTTGTGTCAAAAATTAACTACTTATCATTATCAGGAAATTACCTGCTTATCATTTTTAGTCTAAGACACGTCTTGCTGCATTGATTGCATGAATAGTGTATAGACAAAAATTCATATCTTAGCGTATCTGCTAAATCATATCTTATCGTATCTATTACTGTAAACGTTGCCTGATATATCCCGTAAATTCCTCCGTAATTTACGAAATCTTTTGTTCTATATATATGGATATTCTATGTAATTAGAATACCATCCGATAACCGAAAATCATTTCATATCGAAAAAAAATTAAAATCCTTATTCAATCGTACGAAATGGAATTCATCATTAATTCAAGTTCCTCGGATTTCGAAATGGAATCCCACTCCAGCTCCGAAAGCAGTGTGACCGGAATAGATCAACCAATCAGTCATCACCTATTCTGGATGAATTGGGGATGGGTTCGTAGCCTCCTCAATCATTGGAGACAAGAAGAAGGTGATCCCTTCCATCCACCACATTGCCCTCTTGATGAAGAACCTGAAGCACTTACCGGCGAACCTGTTCGAAACACCATTTTCTCGCTCATTTCCAGAGTATCTCGTCACGATTATATATTACATCAAATTTTAGATTTTATTTATCCGCTCATCCGAACCGACAATCACCCCGGTGTAATAGAAGAAGTCAACGAGCTTCGCGCTCGGGTAGTGGCTTTGGAGAATATGGTGCAGAGATTACAAACACCAGCAGCAGCATCAGCAGCATAATCAGTAACACCATCATCAACGCCAATAGTACCATTACCACCCCAACCACAACCACGTCGTAAACCTCAACTTTACACTCTGTCCCACGAGCACCAATGTCATACGCCCTGTAGATACCAAGGAATACCAACAACAATAACCGACGAAGTATTAATTCATAACTTCATTGGAGAAACATTCTGTGCAGATTATGTAATCTCTAAGGTCTTAGAGATTATCTAATCTAGCCCTAACCATAAATCAGTTAAGCGAACTAAAATGATAGAAGGAAGAGTAGAAACCCTGACAAAAATGGTGTGTGATTAACAAGCTAAACTTGTTTTACCAACAGCATCAACAGTACCGTCAGCGTCACCAGCATCATCAGTACAGTTAACATCAGAATCAACAACACCTATAACATCACAAACTCCGTCAGCTCAAGAATCACTATGGACATCATTACGAATCAATAACCCGTATATTGTATCAACGAGTTATGAAGAATTAACTCATTCCCTTTGAAGAAATTATATGTATATTTTATATATTTTGAAATAAAAATAAATCTTTCCGTGCTAAGCTATTGTGTGTGAATCTTAACTACTCGGTTAATTCATATTACAAATATGCAATAATGTACGTCCTTCGGCCGCAACTTAACCAGCGTTAACTACAATCTCTGTCGTAATTCAACAAATTCCAATTCATAATAAATCAAGTATATATTTGATTTTACACTTTCATCATCGATGTACCCGAAATTTTTCAGATAACATCAATCGTACTTTGCGAAATTCACAAGAATTCCACGAACCGAACATCATACATCAACAAATAACGAAGTATTGATTCATAATTTCAATGTCATTAAAGAAATACTGCATAAAAGTTATGTACTTTTTAAAGCCTTTAGGGATTATTCAATTCTAGTTTCAACCGTAAATCAAATGAGTTTAATTTAACATTAACTCAATAATCTATGTTACATCTGAAGAAAATATACATATATATATATATTTTCATAAAGACTGTAATAAAATTCTTTTGTACAAAATATTAATTGTGAATTTTTTTAACGGGTAGGTAATACCCGAGAGATATATAAATTCACAATTAATATATTACATTCTTCGAATCTGATTCAGCAAATCATCCATTATACTCCCTACTTTCACAACAATATACATTCTTTTATAGAAATCAAAACAACCATACTCATTCAAAATTTAATTACATATTCTGATTTTGAAATCTCAAAATTTAACTTGAGATATGACCAAAATCATCACTCTTAGATCCTTACGTCTTTCAAAAGCTATATTTTGATTTCAAAACTGTGTTAGAACATCAAATGTATGTTAACGATTATAATCTGTGTTCAAACCCTTCGAAAATTTCTGAAGACACTTCGAATGATGATCAATCGAGATGATGATCCAACCACATGTTACCCACAGTTATGTACCCGAAAAACTCTTGAAACCAAAGTAAAAGTTTAAACAACGTATCCGCGTCAGATTCTTTAGCATTTATTAGCAAAAATAACTTTGCGACTCCTATTCAAAGTAGCCAGTTTTGTCACAGCTCCAGCAAGTCAACTTCGACTTTTCAGTCAGACTAACCATATTATAACCTTGAGATATACACCATCATTATCAGGGAACCTTTTACATTCCACCACATTATTAACAGATGTATCAACAACTTCATTACCCTTTGACTTTAGCCTCTCCAAAAATTCATTATAATTATTCATTGAAACCCCATCATTTACTCATTCGCATCTTGTAATGAGAATTTCCATACGAATCATTGGGAATTAGCAATCAGTATTTTGAAATCTCGCAGCATGTCTACGCCAACAGTTATATGTGTATATATAACGTATATCTTCTGGACTTAATTTGAATGTGAAGATTCTGAAAAACACTTCGAACTACGAATTGGTTCTCCGAAAATGGAAAAATACTGATGAAGCAGCAAAAAAAAAACTATAAATGACCTTAACAATAAAAGTATGATGATAATGAATAGGTGTGCTGGCAAAGAGCAGAAAAAGAGAAGTCTTGGAACTGGAAAACGGATTGAGCAAAGTAGGAAGGAGGCTGTGGACAAATTACAAAGACTGAACCTGACTTCAAAGGATCCAAATAATTCAGTATCTGCTGAAGTCATTAACGAATACCTTGCTCCTGACTCTAAACCCCTGCGGACAATATTCTTCATCATCCTCTTATATTAGAAATTCTAAAATATCATCATATCTTTCATTATAAATATCCTCCATATTTCTGAAGATATTTTCTTAATTTTTCTTATTTGAAATCATTTACCTCTTCGCGCTATCTGTATTACATCATAAAAGAAACTATTTTAGTTTCTAAATTCTGAAACATTCAAGTTTAAAATAGGAATATTTTGAAGTAGTGTTGGGAACTGAAGCATGAATTAGTATAATATAATGACACTTGATCAATGTGATTATATTATAGTAAGTCATGCTGAGTTTCTAAATGGAACGTGATGATTCACAGATCATAACATCATCATGTGCCATGTTATACGACTCTTGTATTGTATTTAACCTCTAAAATATCAAGAAAATATTTCTTGATGATTCGGCCTTTTCCAAGGTATTTTAGTAATTTGACAAGTCAAGATCGTGCCATCACAATTTCCTTCCTAGAACATTAACAATGTTCATTTCGAAATTCATATCTGTGAATTTTGGACCATTACAAGCGGTGCTTAATCGCAAGAAGAAGAAACGAAAGGACAAAACTCCGAAATAGAAATTGGGGTATAAATTGCAGCAAATAAAAGAGAGCATTAACTGTGAATGATAATGATTATAGAAGACAGAAGCAGAGACTTTGAAATATAAGGGAACATATAAAGCCCAACGACAAACCAGAAATTATAAACCATATATATCGATGCATATAGCAATATAAAGACACGGGAGAACTAGGAACACTATAAATCCAAGAGTATAGTAGAAGTAAATAGATTCTTCCGGCGGTAGATGAAAAAAAAGAAGAATGACCGATATGAAAGTTAGAAGTATATCGAGAATCAGAACTGGATGGAGCATATTGATGAATACTTTAAAATATGAGTTGAGGGGGAAAGAATAGAAGGTGATGAAACATGACTAGGAACTTAGAAATCAACAGATTTAACTCACACAATGGCAGAATAAGTGAATCAAACCCTCTAGTGAATATGTTAAGTTTTTTTTTGATTAATTTAGTCAAACCACAACTAAATCAAGTGTGATTAGATCAACACCTAGAGCTATTATTCACCACCTAGGTGATTTGGACTGAGAGAGAATCGAAGGAGCTCACTAGATCTAAGTGTGTGTAACAAATGAGAGGCTTAACCTAAAATGAAGAACATAAGACTTTATATACCCCTGCTGTTGACACACCCATACGATTCATTCATCACACGTACGAGTTGGCTTCATCAACCGTACGGGTGATCACTCACTCGTGTCTTATCATTTAGGTTGTAACTGTGACTTAGCTCAGCATCAACCATGCGTATGAGCCTGTCAGCCGTACTAGTGAGGCTTCACTCGTACGTCTGACTAAGTCTAACATAGTCAAACATCTAAATCTCGTTCCTGCAGTTCCTGTAACCACATACAAACACGGATAGGATAATAACGAGCAATCATGGTGGCCTGTAAACTGTTGTACCTGCAATGGACGTGGGTAGATGTCTAGGGACTTGCATAAAATGCATCAACAGATGGTGTGAGTTGTAAGGAAATGAAGGAGGTGAATTTATAAGAAAATCTCCGACAGAACAATTAAAATGGATGATCGCATTTAAAGCGGATCCTAATTCCCTTGATTACCGGAGAGTCAAATCTTATTAAGAAGATTTTCTTCAAATCCCTTAAAATCTGGGAATCAATCATATCTACGTCAAATGATAAGATGAATCTACACTTACTCATTTCACTCTTCTATATTAGCTTCATTCGTACTCTTCATATAAATGGATTGTTTATCCAAATTATTCGCTGATGATAAAACTCTAATTTTCAGCCCGTATGCATCATGAAAACATACTTATTATCATTCACGACCTTTCCACTCAAATTTCGGGACGAAATTTCTTTAACGGGTAGGTACTGTGACAACCCGAAAATTTCCAACCAAATTTAAACTTTAATCTTTATATGATTCCGACACGATAAGCAATATTTGTTAAGTTAAATTTCAAGAATTTTAAACTATGTTCATACATTCATTCAACCTCGACCAAGTTCCAACGATTCACGAACCATTAAACGAATATGATTATATATGTATATGTGTATATATATTATAACTTGAAACGTAAACAAAATATTAGATTAAATACTTTATATGATTGTATCTGTTTCAAAATGTTTATCAATGGAATTAGAAGATAAGATCAAATGATTGAATTATCAGATATATTAAATTATGATTACAAGTCTCTGTTGAAAGGCCCACGTTGATTTGAGAAATCTTTTCATTTTAACAATATTCGGAAAATGGTAAAGTGATTTATAAATATGAACAAATTGTCAATCATTGAGAACTAGACAAAGGATAGTGGAAGATTGAATCTCATAAAGACTCAATTGATCTATTTAGTTTCAAACGTACAAAAACGTTTTCAGTTTAAAAAGAACTTTATTATTAAAACGTATATAACTTTTATAAATATCTAGAACCAATTTTGACAACTCATTACTTAACTAGTATGATAAAGATAATGATATTTATATTTTATTTTATTAAATATATATAACGATTTAAATTAATATTATATATATTTATACGCGTATTATACGTACATAGTTTTAGACTTTTACTATACTTAAACTTTACCTTTACTTTATTTTTACTTTACTTTAACTTTAATAATTCATACTTTAATAATTCACTTTAATAATTCATACTTTAATAATTCACTTTAATAATTCACTTTAATAATTCATACTTTAATAATTCACTTTAATAATTCATACTTTAATAATTCACTTTAATAATTTAAAAATCTATTATAAATAGAATTTAATAGGTTTCATTATTTCATAGAAACTTGAAAATAGTTTTCTCTAAACTCTCTCAATCGATTTACATAAATATATTTACTCCGTATTATCTCAAGATATTATTAGTATACATAAAATATTACGACGGAGTGCTGTCCGAGTGATTTCGAAGTTGTTTTTTCGAGTGGGATAGGATTAAGGAAATTATGGGTTATAGCTATGGAGGTGATTGAGTATGGTTCATGGGTATGCTCGTGAGGTCAATATAGTGTTTATCATCTCCGTTGCGTTTACGTACCTTTCCTGCAATATTGAATCTCAATATTGATATGTTCGTGAATCCGAGGCCAACCATGCACTTGTTCAATGACGTTATATGTATTTTTACTACGAAATACAGTATGGTGAGTTTCATTTGCTCCCTTTTACTCATTACATTTTTGGACTGTGAATTCATGCATAGTTTTAATAACTATTTTACAATATTTATATGCGTGAGTTTCATTTGATTCCCTTTTACTCTTTACATTTTTGGGACTGAGAATACATGCAAATGCTTTATTAACTGTTTTACAATAATTATATGCGTGAGTTTCATTTGCCTTTTTACCCTTTATATTTTTGGGACTGAGAATACATGCGATTTTATAAATGTTTGACGAAATAGACACAAGTAATTGAAACTACATTCTATGGTTGAATTATCGAAATCGAATATGCCCCTTTTTATTAAAGTCTGGTAATCTAAGAATTAGGGAACAGACACCCTAATTGACACGAATCCTAAAGATAGATCTATTGGGCCTAACAAACCCCATCCAAAGTACCGGATGCTTTAGTACTTAGAAATTTATATCATGTCCGAAGGAGGATCCCGGAATGATAGGGGATATTCTTATATGTATCTAGTTAATGTCGGTTACCAGGTGTTCACCATATGAATGATTATTTTTGTCTCTATGCATGGGACGTATATTTATGAGAACTGGAAATAAAATTCTTGTGGTCTATTAAAATGATGGAAATAAATGATTATGATAAACTAATAAACTCACCAACCTTTTGGTTGACACTTTAAAGCATGTTTATTCTCAGGTGTTAAAGAAATCTTCCGCTGTGCATTTGCTCATTTTAAAGATATTACTTGGAGTCTTTCATAGCATATTTCGAAGAACGTTGCATTCGAGTCATTGAGTTCATCAAAGATTATTATTAAATCAATTTATAGTTGGATAGTGGATATTATGAAATGGTATGCATGCCTGTCAATTTTCGATGTAAAGAAAGATTGTCTTTTAAAAACGAATGCAATGTTTGTAAAATGTATCATATAGAGGTCAAATACCTCGCAATGTAATCAACTATTGTGAATCGTTTATAATGTATATGAACGGGTCCTTTCACTTATCATCTCCGTTGTGTCTACGTACCTTACCTGCAATATTGAATCTCAATATTGATACGTGAGTACTCATAATTTAATTTTTACATACTAATAGTGTATCCCCGACTAGTGCTCGAGAATATAGGATTATGCATGCTTGTACTTTTGATATTGCCATTAGATAGGATATGTTGAATCCTGAATTAGTTACTTATGTGGTTGAGATAAGGTATAAGATATGCATGTCGTTAGAAAGCTAGCGAAAAATTAAGAATTTTTAATATAGATATCGAACGGTTTCGATGAACGGATTTGAAGTTATAGTCAATTGAATTTTTTTATTATTATTAAAAATGATTATTATTATCGTCGTTATTATCGTCGTTCTAGTTTTATCTTATTATTATCTTTATCAATAAAAGGGATTTATCATTAAAAATTGTTATTTTTATTATTATTACTATCGTTATTATCGTTAAAGTTATGATTAGTATTATTATTAGTATTATCCAATTATTATTATTATTATTATTATTATTATTATTATTATTATTATTATTATTATTATTATTATTATTATTATTATTATTATTATTATTATTATTATTATTATTATTATTATTATTATTATTATTATCATTATTATTTTCATCATTATTAATATATATATATATATATATATATATATATATATATATATATATATATATATATCATTATTTAAAAATGGTTATTGTTATTATTATTATTATATTATCATTAAAATAATTATTAGTATTATTGTTAATAATGTCATAGTAATTATCATTATTAGTATTATTATAATAAAAACTAATATTAGTAACACCTAATTATTTTGATTACTATTATTATCATTAGTATGAACACGATATAAAAGACGATTAAAAACTATTAAACGAAACGATTAGGAAATAATGAGTAAGAGTATCATGATGAAATTAAAATATTATAAGATATTGATTTAGATAAAATTATCGTTCTTATTATTTTTATTATTACTATTATTATTAAAAGTATCGTTAGTATTAAAACTATCATTTTAACAAAAATAATCATTTTAATAGAAATGTCATTGTTACTATAAAATATCATTATTATTATCATTTTAAATAGAATTATTATTTTAACAAAATAATATTAAAAATTATCGTAAATATTAAGGTTATCATAATTAGAATTATTGTTTTATCATAATGTCATCTTAATAATTATAAATATTGATATTTTTATAATAATAATTATTATTACAAAATAATACAACTTTCACTTACTATTATTATAGATATTATTTTATCAAATAAATATGTGATACAAACATATTTTACTACGTATAATAAATTACTTTAATAATATCTATCATATTATCTTTATGATATTAAATGAACTCTATAAATTTTATTACTTAATATATATAAAAGTATATTATATTATATAAATTTTAATATATAATATTTTATTTATTAATAAATGAATTATATTATTTACTCTATTAAATCTTTTAAAAATATTTAAAAATATAAAACGACGATATTTAAAATATATTATAATCATGTATAAATTTTGGAAATCATTTTGAGTCAAATTGACTTTTGTTGACTTTTGCATATTAGTCTCGAGCATTAGGATTGTGGTACACTATGACCTGACCTAATTGTTAAACAATTATTGACCAACATATAAATATATATATAATTAATTTAGGTTCGTGAATCCGAGGCCAACCTTGCACTTATTCAATGACGTTAAATGTATTTTTACTACGAAATACAGTAAGGTGAGTTTCATTTGCCTTTTTACCCTTTATATTTTTTGGCTGAGAATACATGCGCAATTTTTATAAATGTTTTATGAAATAGACACAAGTAATCGAAACTACATTCTATGGCTGGATTATTAAACCGAGAATGCCTTTTTTTAGTCTGGTAATCTAAGAATTAGGGAACAGACACCCTAATTGACGCGAATCCTAAAGATAGATCTATTGGGCCCAACAAGCCCCATCCAAAGTACCGGATGCTTTAGTACTTCGAATTTATCATGTCCGAAGGGAGTCCCGGAATGATAGGGGATATTCTATATGCATCTTGTTAAGGTCGGTTACTAGGTGTTCACCATATGAATGATTTTTGTCTCTATGCATGGGACGTATATTTATGAGAACTGGAAATGAAATTCTTGTGGTCTATTAAAATGATGGAAATGATTGATTATGATAAACTAATGAACTCACCAACCTTTTGGTTGACACTTTAAAGCATGTTTATTCTCAGGTATTAAAGAAATCTTCCGCTGTGCGTATGCTCATTTTAAAGATATTACTTGGAGTCTTTCATGGCATATTTCGAAGAACGTTGCATTCGAGTCATTAAGTCATCAAAGATTATTATTAAGTCAACTTATAGTTGGATAGTGGATATTATGAAATGGTATGCATGCCTGTCAAATTTCGATGTAAAGAAAGTTTGTCTTTTAAAAACGAATGCAATGTTTGTAAAATGTATCATATAGAGGTCAAATACCTTACGATGTAATCAACTATTGTGAATCGTTTATAATGTATATGAACGGGTCCTTTCAGTTCCTTTTTATATGAAGGTGAAAATAAACACCTTTGCTAAGGACTACACATCCTTGAGGCTTCCAATACCGGTCAAAGACTTGTCAAAAAATACAGTGAAAGAGGTTTTAAGTGATGTGGTTGGAATTTTTGTTCAATGGCCTCTCATGAAAATGACTCGCATCACCAAGGTACATATACTGTAATGCTTATTTACCTGTATCTTGTCTTAATCTAAGTATTCTAATTTATATATTCATTCAGCAAAGAGAGGCATTTGTAAATGACAACAGCGTCCACAAAAAACGTACACAATACAAGGGGTGACACCACAAATCTTTGATGGAATTGCAACAAAAAAAGGTTATTGTTTATATTTGGAATAATAGTTTACTTGTAATACTCTGTATACTTGTATACTCTGTCAATATTTGCATACTCTGAATACTTGTATAATTCTAACTAAATATATTTATATTTCATGTTTGTTACTTGATAGGTGAAGACAGATATTGTTTTGTTCCACCCCACGATTTCAGAACCTACACCATGTGCTAGGGGGTTTATGCATCCAACCGACGAGACTACCTTGATACATAGAAAGCGTGTGCTTCCAAGCTACATGAAGGTGTCTATAGAGTTTGTTTTGCCTCTATTTGAATCTACATTGCTTCCAATACCAGATAAAATCTTGAGTATAATACACTAAAGGAGGCTATTGGGGCTATGATACGATGACCTCTCTTGAAAATTCGTCCGTCAAATAAAAAAGGTACATGTATAATTGCTTACTTTATTAATTTCATGTATTGGTAAACTGCATTTAACTGTTATATTTAACTTTACATTGTTAATATTAATTTAGTCATAACTGAATCATAACATAATAAAGGGTAAACAACCACAACCATTAATACTTAATTCTAATTTAAACTATTTAATGTTTGTACATAAATATTCTATTATTGTGTTGATTAATTTCTGATGATGTAATAATTATATTTGTTAACAGGAGAGTGCAATGAAATCAAAGAGTGTTGCATTACAAAATAGAATGGATAAAAGCTGTGTGGCTACTGGTAGTAAGCAGGTATATATATGCTCATCAAATTTAAGTTACATCATATATATATATATATATATATATATATATATATATATATATATATATATATATATATATATATATATATATTATAATTTAGAATATTCTTTCTTTAGTTTATAAACTGATGTGATGTGATGTGGTGTTGCAGGTGCATCCACGTAACAAAGGAGTTTCAGAAATGCAACAAAAAAAGAAAGAACAATTGTATAGTCAGCTGCTTTCAATGGAACATGTCATACCCAACAGATCATGTCTACAAGCTGCGTATACTAGATGGATGAGTTGAGAAGATCCTATCGCCGACTTCATTCTTAATACAACTCCCGGAGTTTTTGGCGTACCTGATGCCTTCGTAACTTCGATTGATGCTGATGACATCATCACACTTTGGACAAGGGGTTGCCTGGATTGCAACATCATAGTTTCCTTCATGTTGTAAGTGCATTTATCATTTCATATGCACGTTTGACTATAGTTTTGAGGTTTTGAGCTGACATGTTATTTTTAATTTTTATTTTTCGCATATTAGGGGTCTACACACTTTTATAAAGTAGCTTTTACCGAACCATATGGGTTAATGAACCCTTATTTAATACAAGGCTCATTGATCAGCTCTAGCAGCCTTTCTTCGCACCATATATTCAGAAGTATGTATCATTGCTTATATATTATTGCTTACAAAAATGTTATCGCCTAACAAGTGTATTTTAATTTGCTAGTGGCCATTGGGTGTTGGGTTTTGCATCTCACACAGAGTACAAAGGAATTATACTTGATTCAGTATATATGAATCAAAAGAAGACGAAAGATGATTATCTGATCACAAATTGTATAACACAATAAGACTTATTTCTTTATTAATAATAGTTGTTTATTTAAATCTTTATTACATTTACATTATGTCACATTAGACAATATCATTTGTTCTTTTATTTATCTAATTTTGAATAGGGTTTGGGGTCCTTTACAATAAAATGTAGTTAAGTTTAGTCATCCCAGCTGTATACAAACAACTCATGTCCTCCATGTTGTTCATCCATGTTTTCATGTTCATGTTCATGTTAATGTTACGTGTTACATGTTAAACTAAGACATGTGTATAAACGTGTGGTTATAATGCCGTGCAATCAACAACCCGGCAGTTGGGAGTGTGGATATTATGTGCTCACTTGGATGCATTCGATCGTAAGTAGTCGTTTTAAAAAAAAGTTATTAATATTGACGAAGTAAGTATTTTTAGTTATGTAGGTATATGTTACAAAAATCTTACATATTTGCTATGTATATGTATATATGTATATTTATATATTGTATTTAAAATTTACAGCTTTCATGAGATGAACGTTGTTTATCTACAATCGATCTCGGCAATATTATGGAAAAATGGCATTTGTGGTCTCCTTTTTGATGTCTGGTATGTGTAACCTTTGTGTGATATGATCTTACGTGTCAACGATCTTGGAGATTTGATATTATTGTTAAAGTTCATATATTCATGCATGTTCAAAATTCTTTTCTTTCAAAACAGGTAAACCAAATCAAGAGATTAATGTATTGCAGAAGACACTTCTTTTTGAGTTTGAGGTGGATTTTTCTAATAGCAGATGGATTTATTAAGCTGTAGGCTATGTTGCTTTGAAAGGGAGTATATAAAAATAAGTTGCAGGCTACTTTGCTTTGCTTTGAAAGGGAGTAAATAAAAATAAGTTGCAGACTGCAGGCTGCTTTGCTTTTGAGTAGATGGATTTTTTAGTATATGGTGGTAATCTATTTGTTTATTGTTACTAGTTTGAAAATTTAATAACTAGTTGATTTAGACTTATGACTTTTTTTCGTTTGTAAATACTATAAAGATAACTTATATGTATATTTGGGTTTTCTTTATTTATAAAATTAATTTTTTTTATTGTTGTTGATCTTTTACATTTATCATTTACCAGTTTTGCAATTCAACACGTCTACTAGCACAAGCAATTCAACACGTCTAATTGATTTTAAAATTTATGTTATAATGCAACACGTCTACTTGCAAAAGTCTATTATATTTGGTGGCCATTTAAAATATTTAATTTATAAGTTTTAAATTTAAAAATATTTTAAAGATTTTGGCGGGTTTATAAAATTCCCCATAACACGTCTAATTGCAAGTAGATGAACACGTCTAATTGAACTACTGGAAAATATAGGAACATGTCTAATTGCAACTAACGGAACACGTCTAATTGCAACTAACGGATCACGTCTAATTGTAACTAATGAAACACGTCCAATTGTAACTAACTGAACATGTCTAAAAGACTTAACGGAATAGCCTAATCTAATGATTTGACAACACGTCTACTTAAGAGAATTTAGAGCGGTTCCTTGAACCGCACTATATGTCACCACTCAATTGAAGCTGTCACATATAGACATTGTAACATCCCGCCTTTTTCCATCTACTTTCCGTTTTATTATTTTAAAGTCCGTTATATAATTATAACATCTTCCGTTAATACGCGTATTTAAAAATATTCCGTTTAGGTAATTCACGCACCCGCCACGCACCCGATTCAAACTTGAGGGACTAATCAGGTCAAGTGGCCAAAGTGGTGACTAGGTCAACTAGTCAACCACCTCACCATTTCCACTCATTCATTCATCTTCTCTTTTACTACTTCCACTTTATTCTCTCAAACACCAACTCAAAGAATCATCATCCATTTCGAATCTAGCAAGCGTTCTTAAAAACAAATTACATATTTGGAATCCTTACGACTTCCTCTTCGAATCCATACCAACATAATCTCATTTGGGTAACTTTCTAAAAACACTAGATTTTATGTTCTTGATGTTTTTGACTTATAAAAGTGTTAGTTAGTGTCTATGGCTCGAGTCTAACATGAATACATGATTTGTATACTCGATCTTGTTGTTTTAGTGTAACTAGCATGAACTTGAAAGGTGTGTGTTTAATCTTGAGTTTTGGATGATTAAATGTTGTTGTTATGTTAAAGTTCAAGTATTAAATGTGTTACTAGCATCACTAGCTTCATTTTGATGTGTAGATTAATTAAGAAAACTTCATTAACATGATTATTGAATTTGTGATTTTGGGTTAGGGTTTGATAGACTTAAATATGAGCTTTCGATGCATTGAATGCTATGAAAGTTTATTGGTAAGTGTTTAGTTGTATTGTATGCCTAATTAACTACGAAACGGCGTAATATATGTGTGCATTTAATTCCCGAATCATCAATGTGCATTTATGATCTTGAATGCAATAAATGATGAACATTTAATGCGATTTTGGTTGTGTAAATGTTGGATTGATTGATGAAATGTGCTTAGTTGCATTCCTTGTTAAAATACTTTTCCAACAATGTATGGTATGCGTTTTGAATGTTTTCGGGTCATAAAATGTGTTCGATTAAAGTTTGGTTCGTGCACTTGTGAAAATTCAGCGACTGCAACTGATCAGGTGTTTGGACGCCATCCTAATCCTTGGACGCCATCCAGGCCTTCTTTACTGGATGTCGTCCAGCCATTTTGGACGCCGTCCAAATGAACTGCCAGGGACTGTCCAACTTGGTCATTTTTCGTTTAATTTCAACTATGCTACGCACCTCCGATTAACATGTAACTTGTTCTGACATGCTCATATATGATTATATAACTCAGAAAAATTGTCCCAGACCCGACCCGAATGTGTTGACTTTTTCGTTGACCTTGACTTGACCAAAGTTGACTTTTATTCAAACTTAACCGAATACTTATGCAATCGTTCTAACATGCTTTTATATTTGTATCTTGCATGAAACCTGACAACGTGATTCACATGCTATATATATAATCAAGTCGTAATGAGCAATAGGACTAATTGAACACTTTGACCGACCGTGTTTACCGATATTGATACAACCTATTTGTTTAGGTCAAGACTAGCATTTGTTCTTTGCACACGTTTACTTTGCGAAGTACCTATTTACCCGTGCACTCAAGGTGAGATCATAGTCCCACTTTTACTCTTTTAAACTTACATTTGGGATGAGAAAACATAAACGTTTCGTTTTACAAAGTGAACACAAGTACGGAAACAAACATTCTACGTACGAGTTAGAACAAAAATCCTCAATTCGATTATCATTAGTTACACTTGCCGGGTGTAAGCGAGAACTTATGTTGTATGGCCATATGGGTTTGACAAACCCTCATTCGGACGGTTCGCTACCGTTATGCGGATGAAATATATTTTTGAGAATAAGTGTATGTTCTAACACTATGTGATGGGGTAACATTAGTTAAGCCTTGATAATTGGGTGCTCGTGATAACAATTTTAGAATGGTTTACTATTATTTCAACGTTATAAATCTTGTGGTTCAACTTAATTACGTACTCACTTACTAAACCTATGATTTCACCAACGTTTTCCTTGACAGATTTTCTATGTTTTTCTCAGGTCCTTGAACGTTAAGTGTTACATGCTTCCGCACGCTATTTTTGATACTTGCTTGGATGTCGAGTATACATGCATACATGGAGCGTCTTTTGATTTACTTTAGATTGTGTCGCATAGGTTTCAAATGTATTTAAAACGTTGTAACATGTTTAGTCGTTGAACTACTTTGTAAACTTTGAAACATCTTTACATTTGAAATGAATGCGACATATTTTGGTCAAACGTTGTTTTAAAGACTTATGACCACGTAACGGGACCGAAGTAGACGGCGCCATCAATGACAATTTTGTCGGGTCGCTACAGATGGTATCAGAGCCAGGTTGTAGGGATTTAGAGTTCATTAGTGTCAACCCCGAGTTATAGGGTACATTGGTGAGTCTATACTACAACCGGCATATAAACTTGAAGTAGGACTTGCTTGACTACTTGTGCATTTATACTTAAACTATTCTATTAGTATCTAACTCTTATTTCATCATAATCTCACGTTGTTTAATTTGATTGACACGCCATCTTGACTTTATGAGATAATGTCGAATGCACATATGAATTAGGGTAATATAATTGCCTGGAGTATATTACGGTGACTCATATGGACGTTTCGACATTATAACATAAAGAATTTAGGGCGAGTCAAGGAAAATTTTCTCTCTATCTTTATTCCATATCACGATTAGTATTATTGAGAATACTAATCAACGATATTCTTGTGTCTTGAAGGAACAATTCCTCCTCGCCGAGTCCCGCGCAATGAAACTCCCGAACAAGCTCTTCAACGAATTATAGCCACCGCCGTAGATGTGGCCATGGCCGGTCACTCATCCAAAAATAACAACAACAACAATAACAACAACCACAACAACAACAACAACAACAAAGTTTGTAATGACGACCCGGAAATTTCTGACCAAATTTAAACTTAATCTTTATATTATTTCAACACGATAAGCAAAGTTTGTAATGATGAGTCTCGAAAACTTTAAACTATGTTCATGTGTTCAATTAACCTAGGACTATTCTCAACAATTCATGAACAATTATATATATAGCTGAATATAAATATATATGTATATATATTATGACTTGAAAACGTTAATAAAGTATTAAATGTATAATACTTTACATTAAACGTATTTGTTTCAATATATGTTTAATATATTTATCTACGGAATTAGAAGATACTATCAATGATTGATTTAGTAGATATTTCAACATTTGTAAGTCCCATAAATATTAGGATATGGTTATAGGTCTCTATTGTGAGGTCCACGTTGATTTAAGAAATCTCTTCTTTTTAACAATATTCGGAATAATTGGTAAAGTGATCTACAAAGGAGAACAAAGTGTCAATAAACGAATGTTAGACAAAAGTTAGTAGAGATTCATGTTTAACTTTCAATATACGCTTTACAATAATTTCCTCGTGACTCTTGATAAGTTAATTATTTAACTATCATAATATTTAATGTAAGAAAATGTTTTCAATATAATAGAATTTTTATTATTAAAATGTTTTGTTAAAAGAACGTAATTTAGATATAAAACGTTCCAATATTATTAATATACTTTAATAGATAATGAGGCAATAATTTATAGAATCAAATGACCAAAACACTCAAATGACTAAGTTACACTTCGAATGGGATAGTTTTCCATTGATTTGAGTCTCGTTATTGATAAAGGTACAATACACGAAACATAAAGTACAAGATTTTATAGCGTACGAAACAACGTTTGAATAACCGGAACTGGGACATAAGTCGAGTGTCAACGTACAAGTCGATGGAGCAAAAATTACAAGTCAACTTTGCATGAGAATATAATATAATATATATATAATTATTATAAATATTATATATATATATATATATATATATATATATATATATATATATATATATATATATATATATATATATATATATATATATATATATATATATAATATTATGTTGACAAACTAGAAGCCAAATGATGAATGAGCTGGATTTCACTGCTCCGCGATCGCGAAGCATATAGGCATAACACCTCCGCGATCGCGGAGGTTTTAGTGACAGGAATGGGGTATAAAGCTCGATCGATTGTTTGCTCATTCATCCCAATTCATCTATCTCTCCATTCTCCGTAATTATTTTATTTATTTTATTATTTATATTAATTATTATTATTAATCAAAATATATTATTATTAATATTAGTATTAGTGTTATACATAAAATATTACGTCAAAGTCATGAACGAGTTATTTTCAAAAACCGGTTTTTGAGCGGGATAAAGCTAAGGAAATTATGGGTTATAGCTATGGAGGTTATGGGTAATGTTCGTGGTTATTGTTCTTGAGGCAAATCTAGCGTTTATCATTTCCGTTGCGTCTACGTACTTTTCTGCAATATTGAATCACAATATTGATACGTGAGCATTCGTATCTTATCTTTTATATATTAATAATGTATCCATGTCTACTGCTCGAGTATATATGTTTATGCATGCTTGTATACTTTAATTTTGTCGTTAGATAGTTTATGATGAATCACGAATTTGATACATATATTATTGATATAAGGTATATGATATGCATGTCGTTGGAAAGCTATCGAAAAATTAATAACTTTTCATTTAGAAATCGTTTGATTTCGATGAACGAATTAAAAGTTATGGTCAACTGAATTATGATTGACGTTAATTGAAATTGCTTTTGAATCTACAATTAATATTTAAACAACTTATTTATGTGATTAATAAATTGGATTTTTGAATACTACTAGTCGAGTAAAATGAATTCTTATATAAGACACGTCTCATTTTGTTGAACAATTGTCAAAGTTGACTGTCTTATCATGTTTTAAAGCTTTATAAACACTATAATCTGATTCTACAAGTATTGGAAAACTATGTGAAATAATAAAATATTTTCGATTGCCATGATAATTCAAATATAATATAGCTCCTGAAATAAATAATATTTTGAGTTTGATAAACTATAAATTCGTTCAATTATCAAGACTTATACTATGTTAATAAACATGTATAGATTTAAAGATCATATTGGGTCAGGTTAACTTTTTGGAGATGACTTTTGTTAACTTTTGTATGTCGGTCTCGAGCATTAGGATTGTGATACACTATGACCTGACCTAGCTTATTAGACATGTATTGACCAACATATGTTCTCTATGTTGAGATCTTGCATTCCGAGTTTCGGTCACATTTCGGTTAATGACCTTATGTGCTGCTAAGGTGAGTTTCATTTGATCCCTTTTTAATTGCTTTTGCAATCTATATTTTTGGGCTGAGAATACATGCACTTTATTTTAAACGCAATGGATACAAGTACATACTAAATTCTACACTGAGTTTGAACCGAAAATCCCTTAGCTTTGGTAACTAGTAACTGCTGGTTATAAGAACTGGTGGGCGCGAGTAGTTGTATATGGATCCATAGGGCTTGACATCCCCGTCCGTTCCAGGTATAGAAACCCTAGCCTGAACTATAAAGCGGACGTATGCTATTTGAGTTTAGTACACGTTGGATTGCGTGTATTGTACATGTTGGTTGCATGTATGTTAAAACAGGGGTACTTATTATATATACGTTAAGTTTAGTTACCAGGATGCTCAATCTTGTAGAATATTTTAATAAACATTTCTGGATGAAACAACTGAAATCTTGTGATCCACCTTTATATACATATTATGCGCAATATTAAAACTATGTACTCACCAACCTTTGTGTTGACACTTTTAAGCATGTTTATTCTCAGGTTCCTAGAAGTCTTCCGCTGTTTGCTTATATGTGATACAAGCTATGTGCATGGAGTCATACATGCTTTATTCGAGAAAACGTTGCATTCACAAAATCATCACCATGTATCTTATTTTGACTGCATTATCAATGGATGTAGTATTGTAAACTATTAATTACGGTGATTGTCTATATGTAGAAATCATCAAACGTCAAAAACCTTGGAATTTGATATTCAATTATGGTGTGCCTTTTTAAAAGAATGCAATGTTTACAAAACGTACCATGTAGAGGTCAGTACCTCACTGTGAAATCAATGAATGATGTATTCATCCAAATGGATTTGGACGGGCCATCACAATTGGTATCAGAGCTTGAGGTCATAGGGAACCAGAATTTGCATTAGTGTGTTTAACTGATAATTGTTAGGATGCATTAGCGAGTCTGGACTATGACCGTATTTGTTTTTACCGATTTTTGCTTAACATTTATTGTCGAAAATTACCCGTCTATCATCTTAAGTCTAAACGCGTCTTACTGCATTGATTGCATAGATAGTGTATAGACAAAATTCATATCTTGGCATATCTATTACAGTAAACTTTGCCTGACATCTTCCGTAAAATCCTCCGTAACTTGTGGGATTCTGGTATTATAAATACATATGTAAACTATGTATTGAGGAATACCAAATTAGTCTTATAATCTATTTCATTCCAAAAATCTTTTCCTTGATTACACAAAATGGATCATGTATCTAGTTCAAATTCCTTAGATTCCGACAGCTATTTCGATATGGATTTCCACTCGAGCTCCGAAAGCAGTGTGACCGGAATGGATCAACCAATTAGCCATCATCTATTCTGGATGAATTGAGGATGGGTTCGTAGTCTACTTAATCATTAGAGACAAGAAGAAGGTGATCCCTTCCATCCACCACATTCCCCTCTTGGCGAGGAACCTGAAGCACTTACCGGCGAACCTGTTCGTAATACCATTTTGTCTCTCATTTACAGAGTATCTCGTCATGATTATATAATATCTCAAATTTTGAATCTTATTCATCCTCTCGTCCGAACCGACAATCACCCCGGTGTAATAGAAGAAGTCAACGAGCTTCGCGCTCGGGTAGTGACTTTAAAGAATATGGTGCAAAGGTTACAAGCACCAGCAGCATCACCGGCATCAACAGTACCACCATCATCAACACCAACAGTATCATTACGACCACCAACAACGACATCCGTATCCCACACCTCCACATCACAATATGTACCTCGAGCATCAACGTCATACTCACCATAGATATCAAGGAGTACCAACAACAATAACTGATGAAGTATTGATTCATAACTTCATTGGAGAAATATTCTGCGGTGATTATGTAATCTCTAAAGTCTTAGAGATTATCTATTCCA
Organism: Rutidosis leptorrhynchoides; assembly: GCF_046630445.1. Classification (NCBI taxonomy): domain Eukaryota; kingdom Viridiplantae; phylum Streptophyta; class Magnoliopsida; order Asterales; family Asteraceae; genus Rutidosis; species Rutidosis leptorrhynchoides. The sequence continues at coordinate 55,181,311 of NC_092340.1, forward strand.
GCCGTAACCGTAAATCAGATGAGTGAACTGAAACGATAGAAGGAAGAGTAGAAACCCTGACCAGAATGGTGCACGATTTACAAGCAAGACTTGTTTTACCAGCAGCATCAACAGTACCGTCAGTATCATCCACACTGGCAAAACCTGTAGCACTACAAATTCCGCCAATTCCATAATCACCAACATCATCACAAATTAACAACGCGTATATTGTATCAACGAGTTATGAAGTATTAACTCATTTCCCCTGAAGAAATTATATGTATACTTTATATATATATATATATATATATGAATTTTGAAATCAAAATAAATATTTTCATACTAAGCTATTACGTGTGAATCTTAACTGGTAGGTACTACTCGGTTAGTTCATGTTACTAATATGCTATGATGTACATCCTTCGTTAATGACTTAACAATCGTTAACTACAATCTCTGCTTCGACTTAATAGATTCCATTTCATAATAAATCAAGTGTATTATTCAAATACATGTTTGATTTTACACTTTCATTTTCGATGTACTTGAAACTTTCCAGAAAACATCATTCGTACCTTGCGAAACTCACAAGAATTCCACGAGAACCAACATCATTCACTGAGGAATATCAATAAGAATAGATAATGAAGTATTGATTACATTAGTGAAATACTCCGAAAAGATTATGTAATCTCTAATGTTTTAGAGGTTATTCATTTCTAGTTCCAGCCGAAAATCAAATAAGTTTAATAGTATATTAACTCAATAACTCCATATTACATCCGAAGAAAATATAAATATATATATTTTCATAAAGACTGTAAAGAAAATCTTGGTACAAAATATTATTTGTGAAATTTTTAACGGGTAGATAATACTCGGGAAATATATAAGTTCACAATTAATATGTTACACTATACATTCTTCAATTATTTAATAACTGATATCTATACTCACTACTTTCACAACGATACACATTCTTTCATAGAAATCAAAACAACCATTCTCATCTAAATTTGATTACATATTCTGATTTTAACAAATCAGAATCCAAGTCAAGATTTAACAGAAAACATCACTCTTAGATCCCTACATCTTTCAAAGCTATACTTTGACTTCAAAACCGTGCTAGAACATCACTTCTATTCATAAAACCCAGAAAAATATTCGTAAATTCTAGAACATCATATGTATATTGACGATTGCACTCTGCGTTCAAACCCTTCATGATTCTTGAAAACACCTCAAGTTAGAAACAATCGAGAGGATGATCCAACCACACGTTATCTATGGAAAGAAAGATTTATGCATATGGTTATGCACCTGAAAAACTCTCGAACCATAAGTAAAAGTTTAACACGTATCTGTGCCAGATCCTTTGGTATTGTTATTACTGAAAATAACTTTGCAATCCCTTTCCAAAATAACCAATTTTGTCACACCTCAAGCAAATCAACTTTGACTTTTTATTCGGATTAACCTTATTGTAACCTTGATATATACGTTTGCCCTTTTCATCGTTGATACCGGGGAACCTTTTATATCCCACCATATTATCAACAGATGTACCAGCAACTTCGTTACTCTGTGGCGTAAGTCTTTCTGAAAAATTTCTATATTTATTCATCGAAACCCCATCATATACTCATCCGCATCTTGTAACGAGAATTGCCATACCAATTACCGGGAATCAGCAATCAGTATTTTGAATCTCGCAGCATTTCTCGACAACAGTTATATATATACATATAACGTTATCTCCTGGAATTATAATTCTAAAATTCTGAATAGTACCCCAGCCTACGAATCAGTACTACAAAATTTTGAAAAAAAAAACTGAATGAAGCAGCAAAAACTGTAAACGACCTTAACAATCAAAAGTTTGATGATAAAGAATAGTGTGTTGACAAAGCTCAGAAAAGTTGGAACTGGAAAACGGATTAAGCAAACCATGAAGGGGCTGTGGACAAATCACAAAGACTAAACCTGCCTTCAAAGAATCCAAATGATCCAGTATCTGCTGAAGTCATTAACGAATACCTTGCACCTGACTCTAAATCTTTACAGACAAATCTTCTTTATCATCTTTCGATATTAGCAATTCTAAGATATCATCGTATCTTTCATTATAAAGATCCTCGATATTTCTGAAGATATTTTCATAACCATTCTTATCTGAAATCATTTATCTCTTCACGCTATCAGTGTTACATCATAAAGAAAACTGTTGTAGTTTCTAAAATTTGAAAAATTCGAATTTAAAATATGAATGTTTTTGAAGTAGTGTTGGGATTGAAGCATGAGTTAGTATAATATAATGATACTTGATCAACGTGATTATATTACAGTAAGTCATGCTGAGTTTCTAATGGAACGTGATAAAGGTTCACAGATCATACCATCATCATGAACCATGTTACATAACTCTTTCATTCTATTTAACCTCTAAACTATCAAGAAAATATTTTTCTTGATGATTCGGTCTTTTCCGGATATTCTGGTAATTTGACAAATCAATTCGTGCTATTACCTTTCCTTTCTACTTTGTATATTATGATCATTCGAAACTCCATACCTACGAATTCTGGACCATTATTCGCTTGACTTGAAGTCGGGAAGGAAAAACAAAAGCATGGAGCTCCTAAATATAAGGAAAAATATAAAGCTTGACAACAACACATAAATTACAGACCGTGTATATCAATACGTATTACAACATAAAGACACGGCAGAATTAAAAACATTATAACCCCAAGGTAATAGTAGAAGAAAATAACTTCCTCTGGTGGCAGATGAAAAAGAAGAATGAAGGATACGATAGCCAGGAAAATATCAAGAATCAGGACTGGATTTAACATTTTCACAATCAATTTGAAAGTATGAAATGAGGAAGAAGATTATAGGAGTGGTGAGAATAATGAAACAAAAGAGGTTAGTTTATAGCGAAATATTAGACATGGCAAGCAAGACAGCTTACGCAGTAAACCAAATAAAATCCTAATATCCTCAATTACCGAAGAATCAAATCTTATTTAGATTTCGAAGATTTTATTTAATTTCCTTGAATTTCGGAAATTAACCGTGATTACGTCACCAGTTAAGACGAATCTGCATTTACTCATCTCAAACCTTTTGTGATAGCTTCACTCGTACTTTTCACCTAAACGAATTATTTTATCCATACTACTCACTAATGATAAAACTCTAATTTTCAGCTCGTATGCGTCATGAAAACATACTTATTGTTAGCCATGACGATTCCAATCAATTTTCGGGACAAAATTTCTTTAACGGGTAGGTACTGTGACGACCCGGAAATTTCTGACCAAATTTTAACTTAATCTTTATATTATTTCGACACGATAAGCAAAGTTTGTAATGATGAGTCTCGAAAACTTTGAACTATGTTCATGTGTTCAATTAACCTACGACTATTCTCAACAATTCACGAACAATTATATATATAGCTCAATATAAATATATGTATATATGTATATATATTATGACTTGAAAACGTTAATAAAGTATTAAATGTATAATACTTTACATTAAACGTGTTTGTTTCAATATATGTTTAATATATTTATCTACGAAATTAGAAGATACTATCAATGATTGATTTAGTAGATATTTTAACATTTGTAAGTCCCATAAATATTAGGATATGGTTATAGGTCTATATTGTGAGGTCCACGTTGATTTAAGAAA